>NC_135624.1:22921868-24121868 GCF_053574225.1 Canis aureus | reverse complement strand
GTGGGAGGGCCGATTTTATGATTGCCTGGGATCAGGAGGGTGGGGGATGGGTAGTGAGACCTTCAGGCACTGGAGTGAGTACCTACTCCACTGGGGAGGCCCTGGAGCTGGGCTTCACCTGCCTAAAGGAAGCGGTACACTCCAGGAATTTGTACGAAGGTGGGTTATGGGCTAGGAGAAAGCTCTAGCATGGGTTCTTAACAGATGTGTATAAGACAAATACTTAAGTGAATGAAAGTTTGTCTTGGCATCTTATAGAATTTCCTAGGGACTCAGTGGAATTTTGATATTCCCTACCAGTTTTAGAGTTCAGAGTGGCTCATCTTCTAGGGAAAATTTCTTATCCTGATGCAAAAAGAGTGCCCTCTCCCCTTTGCCTGCAGTGGAGAAATGAGGGTGGCTTTGAGAATGGGATGTTATTAATTTTGTGTCATCTCTGACATGTTCGGAGGAGGTTCTGTGGGCTTGAAGGTAAAAAGTTGCTCTGGTTAGGGGCTTTGCAGACTTGGGCAGAAACAAGGTGGGTGTCCTTCCTCTCCTGGGTCTGGGGTCAGCGGAATGATAGATTGTTCAACAGAAGGGCACTTCTGTGCAAATGTGGCTCCAAAATCCTCAGCCTCTGTCCCTCTCTTCTGGTGAGGTTCAAGAGCAATTGCTGAAGAGGGCACTTGAGGGACTGGGCTGGGAACACAGGCCATGGAGATGAAACTGCAGGCACTTCTAGCAGAGCACGTGAGACTTAATTGCTTGCACTGGTTTTTCTGTATGCAGGGCTCTGTTTCATTAATGAGCAAGACATGTACTGGCTGTGTGTCAAGCCACCTCAGTATTTATTTGGCTTCAAGCTGGGTCTTTCTAGAACATATGTGTCTCCAGGGGATTGAAACTCTTAAACAGTGGTGACTTTGGCGGCTTTAACTGAGCTGTCTCTGCAGTTCTTAAAATTCAGAGTCTGTCTCTCTTGGTGGTGATCATGTCCTGGCCAGGCAGAGGAGCTTAAAGGATCCATGAAAGGCAGCAGTGAGGACAGGGGAGGAGCCACTAGCTGGTCTTCTCAAGTGGAGGTGGCTGTCACCTCCAGGTCCTAAGAATGCCTCCCTTGTTCAGAGGCCAGATTTATCTGTAGCAATCAGTTCTTTCATTCAAACCTGTTCAATGTGCATCATATTAACATACTTACATTGTATTAACCTGTAACATACTGGTCGAGAGTGGAAATTCTGGAGTCTGAGGGATCTTGGTTTATGTTGTAGATCTGTTCTATTTAGCTCTGTGCCTTTGGGCAAGTTCCTTAACTTCTTTAAGCCTTACTTTGCTCAACTGCAAAATGGAGATGAATAATGGCACCCATACATATAGGGCCAGTTCGTGGAGGATATTGGTGGTATTGTAGTTTCTTATAGATTTTTTTTTTTTCAGGTTTTGGTGGCAAGGTATGCTGGCCCCATTAAATGAGTTGAAGCATTCCCTCTTGTTGTATTTTCTGGAAGTTTGTGTAAGACTGGCATTTTTGTTTTTTCTTAAATGTCCGACAGGATTTGACAATGAAATCCAAAGTTTTCTTTATGGGAAGGTTTTTGATAATAGCTTTAATATTGTCACTATTGAGAACCAAATGGATGATTAAGCAAGATCTCCCCCAGGGAGAGCAGGTGCAAGCAGATAGCCAGTGTAACAGCCCACTGCCACCGTCCTACCAAATATCACCTCATCTACTGTATGTGGGATCCCATACCAATGCATTGCATGCATATCAGCAGCCCTGAGAAACACAGGAGAAAATAGATGCATTCACTAACAGAGTCATTCATTAACAGATTAATTAGGTCAATTAGTACGAATTGACTAATAGACTGCAGAATAAAACCAGGACTCCGTTTCAGTTATTTTGACTCACATTCCATTGTGTTTCACCATTCCCCAGTTAGAATGTCACAGTTCTACTCATCGATTCTGTTTCATCCTCTGACAATGACATTCTCCTCCTCTCTGCTCTCCTGGCAGGCACTGGGAGTAGGGCTCAGAGTTTACTCCAAGTGGATTCATTCCAAAATCATTCCCGTTTTATTGTGTGTCTCCGAGGCCCCATGTAAATGCACTGCAAAACAAGCAAACAAACAAGGTCACGGGGGTGTGAGTGCATTTAGAAAGCTTTAGGAGGGGTGAGAGAAAAGAATTCACCTGAAAAAGGTGGGCAGGTCAAAAGGAGCATGGTTTTCCGGCAGATCCCAAAGGCAGAACCATAGCTTCCAGCAAGCCTCAGCAGGTCATCAGTCTTCCCTAATCAATATTCAATTAAGCAACCTCTTCCCAGAGAGTTTTCCCTGACCCCAGATGGGTTCTCAACATCGATGAGATAACATTTGGAAGACATCAAAGTGAGTGGGAATTACGTACCAGATGGATAGAGCAACATCCCTGGCCAAGTGGGGCAGCTAAGAAGCAAAAAGTGGGAAAGGGGTTGGGATAGTTTGTTCTGCTGTAAGAATCTGAGTTGAGGGAGAGAGGAAGAAAGAAAGTCTGGAATTCCACAGATGAGAAGGGGGCCGAGAAATCAGGGACGCTGGTCCCACCAGCAAGGCAGGAGCAAATAGAAGCCGGCTGCAGGTTCTGCTGGTAATTGGGTGTTTGTGGCACAGTCCTTGGCTGGTTGTACACACCCAAGCACTCACACACACAGACACACAGCCCAGAAAAAAACTGCAGTTTCTCAGGCATCACCTGCTGACACACTACAATGGCATTCATTCCAACCATGTGATAAATAACAGGTCGTTATCAGGCAAAGGTTTCTAATCAACCAAAATCATATGTTAAAAAAAAAAAAAAGCCATATAAGGTAGAGCAAATGGCAGGCTCATTCAGGGTCCAAGGAGCCAATGGTCCATCTGTGGGGTTTTTATCTGTACGTCTTGGCAAGAGGAGATATAGTAACAATAGTAATAATAACAGCTGCTGGATATCATGGGTTTTCTTTGTCCTGGATGCTGTGCCAAATGTTTTACGTACTTCAGCTAGTTTAATAGTTCGCTGCTGCCCCCTGGCTCAAACCACTATGGCTTCCCACTTGGCCTTGTTTTAATAGCTTTCAAATTGGAGGCCCTTTCTCTGCCCTTGTCTCCTATAATATCTTATTTTTTACAGCTTCCAGAGTGATTATTTTAAAGATGAAATGGCTCAAAAATCCTCCCATAGCTTTCTATCCAACTTCACAGTAAAACCCAAAATCTTTCCAATGGCTGTGGGCTCTCAACTTCTCTTTAGTCATCTCCAATCACTCTACCCCTAACTTCCTTTTTTTTTTTTTTTAAAAAAAATTGGAGTTCAATTTGCCAACATATAGCATAACACCCAGTGCTCATCCCATCAAGTGCCCCCCTCAGTGCCCGTCACCCAGTGCCCCCCACCCACCGCCCACCTCCCTTTCCACCACCCCTTGTTTGTTTCCCAGAGTTAGGGGTCTCTCATGTTCTGTCTCCCTCTCTGATATTCCCTAACTTCCAGCCACTCAGGCCGGAAGTAAATGATTATGATTCTAAAGTAAGTCGGGAATGCTCCTGCCTCTGGGCCTTTATGCTTGCTGTCCCTACCAGCTGCTATGTTTTCCCTGGGACTTCTTCTGTTTTCCACTTACATGTCCTTGATTAGAAGAGTCTTCTCTGAGGGCCCTTTATGAAACTGGCCCAAGCCTTAATTTATAGTATTTGTCTGCATATAGGTTAGACACACCCTACTAATTATATCTGGATTTGTTTACTAGTTTGTTTCCCCTCTTCACTCCCTAGAATATAAGCTCTCCATGGAAGGAGATTTAATCTTATTTCCTGCAATATCCCTGACATTTAGAACATGCTTGGAATTACTTGTTGAGTGGATGCAAGAAAAAACTGAATGGTACTTTCCCTACCTTTTGTACTTCCAGCTGGCTATAAAATTTTTCCTAAGAGCATTTTATTATTTAAAAAAAAATGGTAACAAAGTAAAAAGAAAAGACTACATTTCAAATGATTATATAAATGATTATATAATCACATGATTATAATCCAAGAAATCTTGTTAATGCACATTTCAATCTCTTTCTGATCCAAGCTGATCTGTTCTCCTTCTGATCAAGAGGACATAAGACATATATAGCCAAACTAGATACCACCTTCTATATTCCTAGTTGAGGGGTCTCTAGCACCTCAGGTAGTACTCTAGTCATACTATAGCTGTAGCCATATCACCTATATATGGTAAGGTATATAGACTTATAGCTATTCCCGATGAGTTACATTTGATTAATTTCATAGTATTTTAATTCTTACCTAATTCTTTTACAAAAAAGGATAGAACTCTTAGAACTTGTTCATTTATTCATTCACTTATTTAAGATTTGCCTTCTATGTTTTAAGGATTACATAAGAAACTGAGGATATAATAGGAAGCAAGAGAGATAAAGTTCCTATTTTCAGGAGGTTACCTGAATAGGTTAGAAGTAAGTGACATTTGTTTAGTGTTTCAGACCCTGGTGTCCAGGAGAGGAGAGATAAGAAATTTATTTTGATATTCTCCATACATGCCTCCACAGGGAGTCCAGCCCTCATAGGACAGCTAAAACAGAGCATGAAAAGCACATGGTACTTGGAAAGGGAGCTGATGCATCAACTACAGACTCTTGCCGTTTTTGCAAGCTTATGAGCATTAATTGGATTTTCCTCTTGACTGCTATGGCACTTGTTATACATCTCAGAGAAACCCCAGGTATGAACAATAAATGATAAAACCTTGGAATTGATAGTATCAAAGAAACTGGTCGTCCTATATAGATAATTATAAACAATGCCTCAAAAATATGAATGATACTGTGCTGTATATTGGGTAGATTAGAAGCCTAACCCAGATTTTTACAGATTTTCTTGATATGTCATAAAACCCTGTAACCTTCTACAAAATGTGTCTTAGTCTTCACCCCACCTTATTCTCTCTACACCAAAAATGCTATGCCTAGTTTCTTTTGAATGAAGGTAGCTCAGTACCTGGATTCCTACAAAACTTTATGGATTGATAAATTCTTTAAAATTAGTTATCTCATTTTATAAGTGGATAGAACAGTTTCAGTAGAGAGCTACTGTTTTTGATGTGCAAGACTATCTCCTCTGATGACAGCATTCTACTTTTCCTGTAGGGAGCTTCTCTTGTGTCCAGGTAATTCTTTTTTTTTTTTTTTTTTTTTTTTTTATGATAGTCACACAGAGAGAGAGAGAGAGAGAGAGAGAGAGAGGCAGAGACACAGGCAGAGGGAGAAGCAGGCTCCATGCACCGGGAGCCCGACGAGGGATTCGATCCCGGGTCTCCAGGATCGTGCCCTGGGCCAAAGGCAGGCGCTAAACCACTGTGCCACCCAGGGATCCCTGTCCAGGTAATTCTTAATCATTGTGTCTTCTCTCCCATCCCCAACAGCCAGAGGATTGATCATGCTCGGCAGCTGGGCCAGTTGATTCAGGTTGTGCCCCCTCTACTCTAGGGGACACAAAGCCTATGACCCAGGCTAGTCAATAAAATCCACTTTCTTGGGATCAAGAAAATATTTACACCAGCCTTTGGAGATGAAAGATGAGTGAGTCATAAACCTTGTCTTCAAAAGTCTTCTACTGGGAGATGTAGGCATAAATGAAAATAGTTACAATGAGATACCATGGTAGCTACAACAGAGGTATGTAATAGGACTTTAGTGACCACAGCAAAGAGATGTGTTATGAAGTTCCTCAGAGGTGGAAATGCCAGAACTGGGTCTTTCAGGATGAGTAAGAATTTGCTAGGCAGCCAAGAGGTAGGAGGGGAGGAAGATTTTGGCAGACAGAAAAGCAAAGGCACAAAAAAGGCATGAAAACTGTATAAAATACTGTAGAAAAGTTCTTATCATTATATTTGATTCTTAATTTCTTTATTTATAAATTGAAAGGTTGGATGACTGGGGAGTGGAGGTAGCAGTGCCATCTACTGAGTAGGGCCTGGGTGAGACTCCTGCCTGCTGGGGCAAGCCACTCCTGACTCTCAGTGCCCAGAGGGTGTCTTCCTAATACACAGAACAAACCATAGCATCCCCTTCTCAATGTTGGAAATCCATGTGAGAAGCTGGTAAAAGCTAAGAGCATTCCCCTCAAAAACAAGCAAACAAAAAATAGAAAAAGAAAGAAAAATCTCCCAAACCCCACACTGTTTTACATATAATGCCAAGGACAACTTAAAATCCAACCAAGAAGCCCCCAGGAACAGTGATTCTTAAATTATCTCTGGTAAAGGACAGGCTTTATTTATTTTTCAAAATTTTAATCTGCCACAAGTCAATACTAGCTCTTAGCTCACACCAAGATTCCCCCATGAGTGGGACCACATCTGAACTGGTCAATACCCTGATAGCAGTCTCCTGTCACATGCTTGGATATCAATGACAAATTTAAAAAGGCTCATTCTCAATTCTCATCTTGGTGGGCTGGCTCCTGTGGCTGTGGTCTGTGGACCACACTTTGAGTGGCACTGTTCTACAAGTTGGAGGACTCTCTGAGAATGCCTAGATTAAGGGCTTCTGATGCTTACAGACTGAAGTTCATATTCCTTCTCACAGCAGATGAAGCCCCTTATGTCACCCCTGGGCACTGAGAGTCAGGAGTGGCTTGCCCCAGCAGGCAGCCCAGGCCCTGCCTCAGTGCATTAGTACTGTTTCCTTTGCCATCTTATTAATTTCATCCTTCCTTTTACTTTTTTCCAGCTCTCCCTACCTTACCTCCTCTCAACCTGGGAGGATTTATTACTTCCTTGTATTCCTCAGGCATTTAAAAGTTAATATTTATCATGATATATTACAATTATTTATTATACACCTTTATTCCCCTCCAAAGAGTAATCTCTTCTCGTGCAGAGATAGTAACTACATAGCTTTTTGTGGGTATGTGTGGGATGGGCTACTCATAGAATCTGGAACATAACAGGTGCTCAGTAAATGCATGATGAACTGAAGTGAAGCATATAAGAGGCATTGGCCCATAAGGACGGCGGAACACTGATGTCTAGCTCCCAAGGAGTCCTGTGTGTTCCTTTGCTAGTTCCTTCATTGGGGAGAGATTAAGGGCTCAGCCCCAGGTGCAGTTTGTAGTTGATGAGAAAAGCAGAGCTGAAGATTTAGCTTTGGCCAGTGAATACGTTTGTTACCTCTTGGCAGAGATTTGGCTTTGGCTGGAGGAAGGTTGATTTAGGTTTACTCTGGGCCTCTGGGGGCTGAGCTCAATGGGAAGAGGGGAGAGAGCATTTGGAAGCTTAGGTACACCTGCTCTTAGCATAAGATGCTGCTGCTTTTCATAATGTTTTACCCTCAGAGCAGGAGCCCTTGACTTTCCAAATGAATGATTGATACTGCCTCTGGGTGGGAATGTTTATCTTTTACTCAGGGCCATGGCTTATCGGAAATACCCCCTACTCAAACATTAAAGCAGATCTGGGGTCAACACCTTGGCTAGAGTCAGGGATGGAACTTGAATTATATGTGTGTGGGGGAAATAATTGCTTCTTGGGGCTTGGAAGATGGGAGTCCCTTGCCAGCTCACAGGTAGAGGTTGGGGTGGGTGTAGAGATAAGGAATCCCTGAGACAATTTGATTGTGTCCAAAATTGGCATTTTAAATAAATTATACTTGTAGACATTCTGGAGAAGGAATGTTTTCTTTTAAAAGAAAACCATGTGTCTAGAAAGCAATGAGGGCCCTGATTAAGCTGAAGTTAAGAGAAGTGATGGGGGTAACCACCGGAAATACATTTAGATCAAAGAAAGGCAATGAGAGAATGAGGGGATCTAAGTAACAGGCCAAACAAGATGGGTGACTATGTCCAGATGTCCCTGCTCAGCACTGGACCCATGCTTCTTACAGACACACCCTCGCTGAAGTCTAGACAGGACCTCAAACTCAATTGAGATATTAAGGAATATTTGCTCTTGCCTTTTTCATCCTATGTTTTCTAACTCTGTGAGTGGTACCAGCGTACTCTTACTTAAGCTATAGATTTGTGTGTGTCTGTCAATTTCTCTGTCTCCTTCATCTTTTCCATCTCAATAATCACCAAATTTTATTAACCCCAACATCTAAACATTTTTATAATTCTATTCACCTCTTCCAGACTTCACAGAAACTGTGTAGGTCAGGTCACCCCCATTTTATTCCCAATCAGTCTTGTTCCCTTCCATCTGTTCTCCACTGCACAGCTGCCTTGGAATTCCCTAAACACATATCTAGTTATGATATTTCTTGGCTTAACACCCTTCAGTGATTCCACAGTGACTTTTGGATAAAGTCCAAATTCCAAAGTCCAAAAGGTTTGCAGAGTGTTCCATCAAATGCCTCATCATCTCTTCCAAGCCTCATCTCTTCTTGCTTTCTCTCTATTCCAGCCCTACTGCATACCCTCACTTCTCTGTGCCACATTCTGAGGATTTGCTCACGTTCTTCTCTGTCTTACTCTTTACTTTTCTCCTGCTGCATACTTTCTTATTCTTTATTTCTTTTTAAAGATTTTATTTATTTATTTATTTATTTATTTATTTATTTATTTATTTATTTATTTATTTGAGAGAGAGACAGAGAGGGAGGGAGAGAGAGAGAGAGAGAGAGAGAGAGAGAGAATACAAGCAGGGAAGGGGCAGAGGAAAAGGGAGAAGCAGATTCCCCACTGAGCAGGGAGCTCAATGTGGGGCTTGATCCCAGGACCCATGATCATGACCTGAGGCTAAGGCAGATGCTTAACTGACTGAGCCACCCAGGTGCCCCCCCCCCCATAGTTTTTATTGTTTAAACCTCACGTTGGATATCCTTTCTCTTGGTTCTCTAAGATTAAATTAGTTGTCCCCCCATTCTTTTTTAAAGAATTATTTATTTATTTGAGAGAGAGTGAGCAAGTAGGGGAAAGAGGCAGAGAGAGAGAGAGAGAATCCCAGGCCGACTCCATGCTGAGTGGGAAGATCCCCTTCAGGGCTGGATTCCAGGACCCTGAGATCAAGACCTGAGCTGAAACCAAGATTTGGATGCTCAACTGACTGAGCCGCCTAGATGCCCCAAATTAATTGTCCTTACTGAGTCATATGTTTTCCCTCTCTTCTCTTCCTTATTAATATTTTTCTGGTTTATTCATTTTTTTTATTCAATGGGGAGTAGGCTACTTGAAAGCAGGGATTATGTCTTATTCATGATTGCATTTATAATGTTTGACATCCTTATATCCTCAATAAACATTATTTGATGAAATGAATGAATAATTACAGAGAATCTCAGGATGAAGCTGAGTATCAAGACTAAGGGAAAGAAATAACATAGGTAGAGCCTCAAGAACATTGACTTAAAGACAAAGCAAATAGAATTGGATTGTGCCCAGTGGGAAAAGTGAACAACTACCCAGGGACTGAGGAACTGAAAGTAGATTAGGTCTGGTATATTAATAGGATTCTAGAAGACAACAGAATTCTATTCAGATAGTTTACCTGAAGACATTTTAATAAAAGAACGTCTGTAGCAGTGTGGTCAGGGTTGAGGAAATCAGTATAGAATGTTGTTGTACCTAGGGACTAGCAACAATGGGAAGCTGTTACCACTTCTAGGGCTGAACGAAAAAAGGGAGGAAATACTGTTGACAAAACTAATGGGAGTATGGAGGAGGGAATGCTTGGCCAGAGCTCCACAGTTATGCCAGGATGGAGATAGGGAAGAAACACCCTGATTGCTGTGTCTTCCTGATGGTGCTCCATTTAGCCAAACCACTGGCTAAAAGGGTGGGAAGCCAGCGGATGGGGGTACTGAGTGATACAACTCCCCTACAAGTGGCAATGTCTTGGGGCTTAGTAGGATAGGAGAGGTGGAGAATGAATCTAGAGTCATGAGTGAATATCAAACAGCACATGTAGTTGTAAAAAGGGAGAAAATTAGTAATAAAACAGAACGCCTCCAAGCGTTGCATTTAGGAGAGAATTTTTAATTATTGGTGGACCAGGGTGACCTGGAAAGACTCTAGAATGCTTCAAACCTGCACTACATGAACCAGAAGACTTCCTGTGATTAGCTCATGGGTAGAGTGTGTTTGTGGATATCTGTTCCCTCTTAGGGTTTGAATCAGGAGCCCTTGGGCAATCGGATTGTTGACCTGGTTGGGGGGAGGGGGTGTTGCCTAAGAAGCAGCGTAGGGTGGGAGTGTGTGAGGGAGTGAATGTTCTTGGAGGAGAAAACTTCCACTTTGTGGATTGCTGTGTGAATCACTAAAAAACCGTGCTTAGAGGCACTGGGCACCCAGTCAGACAGCCTAGCATTCATTGTCATCATTGTTGTTGGTGCTATATTTACATGTGTGCATAATCGCACGTGTGTGTGTGTGCACGTGTTTATGCACATGTGTCTTTGGGAGCATCTAGGGGTGTAAATGGAGAATGGACTGCTCTGTTCTTTTGTTATATGTGACCTGGAAAAATTTCTCTTGGAAATGCAGTACTTTAGAAGGCATTTTGCAAGTAACCCACTGGTTTATTACCTGCTGTCAGTTAATAATAAGAAGAAATGGTCCTAAGTGACAGTGGGAAGAATTTAGTTTAGATTTAAGGGATGGCTTTTAATAACCCGTAGTATCAGATTCCTTCTTGACTGTAGGGAGACATTATTTGTCTCTTCAGTTCTACATTACATCACATACTCCAACAGTGAGAATTCCACATTTTAAATTCCACTGAAATGACATTAAAAAAAATATATATATATATACCAATTTTCTTCAAAATTACTGCTAATATACTGAATGTCTAGGTTTTTGTATTCTGATTATTGATTGTCCAATCCCCTCCTCCCTCTCTTACCCTGCGGGGTGCAGAGAGCAGAGGAAAGACTCAACCACTGTGTACTCTTACTTGACCTGACCTGTAGCCACCCCTGACTTCTTTCTCTTTTTCTTCCCCTTGCTCATTGAGCTCTAGGCACATTGACCTCCTAGCTGTTCCCTGAGACTCTTGCCTCTACCCTTACACTGTCTCTACCTTCTGTGTGTGTGTGTGTGTGTGTGTGTGTGTGTGTGTGTGCATGGCTGGACCCCATCACCTTCCTAGTGAGGCAGTCTTTGGCCACTCTATTTATCTCTTCCCATCCCTGACATAGAACTGGCCATGACATGTCAGCATGTTGATCTTCTAATTGTCTATTTGTCTATTGCCTGTTGCCCCAGTGAGAATACAAGTTTGACAAGGTCAAGAACTTTGTCCATCCCACATCTTGTTGTATCCTCGAAGCCTAGCCCAGGGTCTGGAAGACAGGGATGCTCAATAAAGATCTGTGGAGTCAATGAGTATATACACAAGACATATTTTAATTACTTTAGCCCTTCCTACTTTTTATTGTTTTAAGTAGATAAATGTTTTGCCCACTTCATCATTATTGTGTGTTATTCTGACCTGCTGACCACCTGCCTGTGCTGATGCAAAGAAAGTCATGCAGGGGATCCCTGAGTGGCTCAGCGGTTTAGCACCTGCCTTCAGCCTAGGGCGTGATCCTGGAGTCCTGGGATCAAGTCCCACATCAGGCTCCTGCATGGAGCATGCTTCTCCCTCTGCCTGTGTCTCTGCCTCTCTCTCTCTCTCTGTGTGTCTCTCATGAATAAATAAATAAAATCTTAAAAAGAAAAAGAAAGTCATGCAGGATGTTGGCGTTTTATGTAGGCCTGCCCTAGTGAGCACCCAGGCTGTTCTGCAGCATGGACACTGCCCCTGCTGTGGCATGTCCTGTCTTAGCGCCTACTGCTGGTTAAGTCTTTCTAATTCTAAGATTCAGTGCTTTGAACTCACTTGCCTGGACACATAAGCTATTCTTTCCAATATTATGCTATAGGTAATAATGATATTTTAGTGCCTCATCTGCACTATCTTTGATCCTATTTCTCATTTGATTGAGAAATCAAGTATAGAAAAGAGATTCTATGTCAATAGGATTCTGAGTAAAGTGTTAACATTAGGTGTGGGCTGACCCAGAATCCTATCTCAGAGAATGGCCTGGACATTACCTTCTCATAGCTCTGAGTCATTGGAAACTACTGACTTAAGGTACCTGTGGAATGCCATGTCTCTTTTGCAGTTTAAGGGATGGCACCTGGATTGGGGTAGTAGAGAGGTAGCATGCAGGCCTTGGGCCTCTGTGACTAGAACCCTGAAGGAAGAAATGGTGGGAAACATAGCCTGTAGTTTCTGTGGGTTGAGATGACCCCATACTCCTTAGCTTTCATCTGTGTGGGTGAGGGAGGAAAACACCTGTGTACATACACTAGGCACTGAAGATTCTGTGGCAGTATTGTTCCATATAACAATAGTAAAAATAGTAAAATATAGCACTAGATTAACAGATTAGTCTGTTGTGGCTTGTGAGTTTGATTGTCAGTTTGAACCCATTAAACTTCTGTATTAGAGCAATAAAAAGCCTCATCAAAGAGCCCAACAGTGCCCAGACTTAGGAAAGGCACAGAGAGAGGAAGTCTCAGAAAAGGTACTACTTTGGAGGAAATGAGTCACTTTTAAGACTTAGTAGCTATAGATCCCTGCCTCCGTTTCTTCATCTTGAAAACAGGGACAATTGAGATCCTTTGGCTTTGCCATAGTACTATTCACATGTTCAAATGAGATAATACTAAAGATTATTCTATCCATGCATTATTTCATATTTATAATAATTTTATGAGTTAACCCATGTGTATTGAATAGAGGATGTTATTCTTTGAAACAACAGTTGGAGCTTTTCCCTCCTGCACATACCTGTGTAGTTCTTGTATTTACTTCCCACCTCCTTGTATGTTCAGGACTCTCTGTACAAAAATCATGTAAAGTAACGATGTCTGTTAAACTTCATGGTACCGTTTGAAAAATTACCCTGGAGAGGTAAGGTCCTCTCCTGGATTTCCTCACTGAGCTGCAATTCTCAACATTTTGAGCTTCAGCCTTCTTGTATCCAAACAGGATTTCTTAAGGCTAAGAAAGCTTTCTATGAAAAGAGGAAGTCTCAAACTTCAAGTGTTCTCCTCAAGATCCCTCCACCCCGCTGTGAGTCTAAGCTAAATAAAACCGTGGGTTATGTTTACACCATCACCATTGGCACCTTCACAATACAGGAAGCCCCATTCCTGTCTTCCCTCGTGATTTCTCAGTGAATCTAATTGTGTGCATGGTGATCCCATTGACAAATACAAGGATAAATCTTCTGAACATGGAAAATGGAAAATCCAGAATTAATAGTGTTGGTATCTTTTTGTGTTTCTATGCAGGAAGTAGAACATCTCTTGGTATGTGTTAGAGGAAAGATCTCGGGAAGATCTGAGGTTAAGGGTGGAATCTTTTCCACCCTGCATTTACCATGACCAGCAGAATTCAGGCATGAGAGGTTTTCTGCATAAAGCTGAAAGATGGGGGTCAAAAGTCATACAGACCTGGGCTTAAATCTTGGCCCAGCTATTCCCTGGCTCTCTGATTTTGAGTAAATTCCAAGTTCCCTGAGTTTCACATATTTAAAATAGCAATGATAATAATAATAAAATAAGGGAGTTATTGTGGGGACTCAATGAAATAATGTGTATAAGGCAGCAAATTGCAATGCATAGAATATCCAATATGCATTGCTTGTTATTACTGATACTACTTATTATTATGATGACCATCATTTATGTTGCATTACCTGGATTAGGCTGACCCTGGGAATTTGTACTCCATCTTTCTTTCTTTTTTTTCTTTTTTCTTTTTCCATCTTTCTTCTTCCTAAAAAGGCCTTCTTTGTTTGATGAATTTTTATTTATCCTTCAAAGCCTTTTTCAAACATGTAGTTGGACGCATTAAGACTCAGCCACCTTAGTATCTTCAAAGTCTACCATAAGAGGGGCTAACAAATATTTGTTATTGTTCATTGAATAATAAGCAGCTAGAAGGAGGAGATTGTGCAGATTACTTGAGAGATCAATATGCATTGTAGCCTGGATGTAAGGAGTCACCCCAATATTGGTTATCATTATTGTTAATAACAAGAGCACTCAGTCATGGAGCGCATCCTCTGATGGTGCTATGGAGAAGCTCAGGAAGTAGTATAAACTAGGACACTGTGGAGAAATGTCCTATATTGGCCAGCTGATAGGGATAGCTTGCCTCCACCATGCCCTCCCACTCTGAGATTGCCAAACAGTGAGCATGTATGGAATAAAACAAACATTAGCCTTGGAATCCACAATCCTATAGTCAATCCTGGATTTCCCCCTCACCAGCTACATTAGTTCAGAAAAATCCCTTACTCTAGGTTTTTTTTTTTTTTTTTCTGTAAAATGAGGATGATAGCAAATCTCCTTCATTTATGTGAGGAGTATTTGAAGTAATGTTTATGAAGGCATTGCATAAAGTTCCATGAATGAGTAGCTACTATTAATGACTTCTGAGATAATAATGTTAATAATGGAGAATAAAGGGTGCTAATTTGAAAGAAAAAATCAACCAACCAAAATAGCACTCACTATATGCTTGCTCGAAATTTTAAGACTGGTGAAGAGAAAAAAAAATACCCTGGAGAGAGAACTATTCCATAATTTGGGAAAACAGCTTAACGGATCCCTTGCTTTCCATGACAAGCCCCAGAGAGAATCTAGTTACCAATGATTGAAACAGAGAAAGCATTAGAATCCTTTTGTGGAATCAACCATAGGAATTTTTATTTCTTTTCCCCCAAGTAGGCAGAAGCAGGAGGACAGAGAGGAAATTTGCTAGATAGGGAAGGGGCTTGGTGCAGGGAGAAACGATCTAGCAACACATTGTGTGCTAGGCCCTAAGAGGGAAGTGATCCAACCTAAGAGAGAAACCCCCTTGTCTAAGTTGGGTACTCAGTGATGTTTGCAGCCCATATTAGGGTTTCCAGGTCTGTGCTGTCATTCAATTCTTTTATCCCCATGCCATCAGTAAAGACAATTATATATACTAGACAAATTGCCACTTGAGTTAATACTTTGGGGGAAAGGAAGCAGATGGAGTGGGCTGCATCCATGCAGAACAGTACAGAGAGGGGGGCAGGTGCCAGAAGGAGCTGTTACCAAAAAGTCCAGAGGTGATCAAGAAGTAGTTAAATGTACAAGAGGTGATATCCAAAATGTACAAGAGGTGATATCTACAATGTCTTCATCCTCCTCCCAAAATTTTCAGAAATATTTGTGAGGGGACTGAATTTCTTGCGGTGAGTGAGGGATACAGTTTGAATATTTTTACTTCCACATTAAAGATAAGTCTGACCTAGAGGACCAGGGTACTTGAGATCACTTGGGGAGTAGTTGTTTTCCATTAGATTCTGAACCAGGAGGCCAGTAGGGACAAAACTTTCCCTGTTCACTTTTGTGACTCTGGTGCCTAGCACAGTGCTTGGTGTTTAGTAGATATTGAGTAAATGTTTGCATTGCATTTAAAAATTATTTAAGTAAATGTTTAATTCTGGAATATTTCTAGATTTACAGGAAAGTAACAAAGATGGTCCAGAGAACTTTTATACCCTTCCCCCAGCTTTCCCCATTAATGTCTTATATTACCATAGTATATTTATCAAAGCTAGAATATTACATTATAATAAATTAAAACCCAGATTTTATTCAGATTCAGCAGCTTTTCCACCAGTGTCTTGTTTTTTTTTTTTTTTTTCTTTAGTGATCTCATCAAGGACAGGACATTACATTAAGTCACGACCCTGTAGTCTCCTTTGGTCTGGACAGTTTTTCAGTCTTTTCTTATTTTCTATGACCTTGTCAGTTTTGAAGAGTCCTCATCAAGCATTTTGTAGAATGACCTTCAATTTGGGTTGTCTGTTGTTTTTCTCATGATGAGACTGGATCTCTGGGTTTCTGGGCTGGCTCATTGCCCACTGGTTTAAGATTCTTCCCTAAAGAAGTTGCAAGTGGGAAGATGTCTATAGCTGGTGAGATGACCTGGTGGGCACAGTTCAAGGGGTGGGCTGCAGTCTACAGGGCTTGCTCTCTTCTGTGCCGAACTGCCATGCTCCTAAGCTCAGCTACTTCACAGTCAGGGCTAGAGGCTACTGACAGGTGGGCACAAAGCCATCTGTATTCCTGGACACACAAGCCAGTGTGTGAACCTAATAGCTCTTGGCCTGCCGCAGGCCCTTGATTCATGGTGGCTCTTATCATCATGCATCCAGGGACCTAACTTTTCATGTAAAAAATGAGTTTAGGATTACCACCTTGAGAGAGCATGGAATTACACACCTAGCTTGTAGTGATTTACTTTGCTAAGTGCTTCCTTTGTGAATATTTCTGAGGGGAAACTAAGGTCTTGGGATGGAAGGAGAGAGAAGGGAGAAAAATAAGTGAGAATCCATAATATCTTCTTTGAAACTTATTATCCCAAAAGGTTTCTATATTCCTCTCTTTTACTGTCTCCTCTGACTGATATTACATTAAGTAATATATATAATTCTTTGCTTTTTAAGTTATTTTACCTTGAAGGGTTGACTTCCTGCTTGTTCAATTTGCATTCCCACCTGACTGGAATCATGTTGGTCTCACAAGAGAGGCCCTGGGATATAGAAAAGGGATTTGAGGTCTAGAGTTAGAGGATTTGAATGCCATATCATACATCAGGGTGTCTGTCCACTTGGGTAAGCCCATCATTCTCTCTGAGTTTCATCTATAAAATAGGATGAATAAAACTGACCCTATAGGAGTGTTACAAGGACCAAAGGAAAAGAGAAGTGTATGTGATGAGTGTTTGGTAGGCGATGAAGCCCTGTTGAAAGCTGTGTTGCTACTTCCATAATTTCCCTCTTATCTCTAAGGCAGAACTGTTGAAATTATATGGAAAAGGAAAAAAATATAACTGAATGGTTCAGGTCTCCTGTGTGGATACTGAAGGCCAGACTTGTGGATAGAAGCAGGAGGAAACGGGGAGAGGACTGACTTTTGCATACAAACATTTCCTCTCCTTGATTGACCATAGTTTGGGCTTCTGTCCAGAGCTTGCTGGTGTCATTGGACTCCAGCCAGCAGCCCAGTTCCAGGGTGTCCCTAGGCCTCTGATCCTTGGGTATCAGGACTTGAACTGAGAAAAAGTACATACAGAAAGGAATGATGTTTGGTGAACACCAATCCTTAGATGGCATTGATCTTGGGGTAAGGAGGTAGAACCTATAGGAGCTTGGGTTTTGCTGCACACCCTTCTTACCTGTTCTGTGAGTTGTGGCTTATAAACAGTGTTAGTGTTTCAAATTCTAGGCCCCCAGGCAAAGCACTTCCACAAAGACCACTACTTTTTCCTTAAATGGATGTCATTCTTTCCTCTTAACCTCCCCCATCCCATTGTGTAGGCATTTCCCATTAAATCTTTCCCTGAATGGCAGACAAAGTTTCCAGAAGATTGCAGGGGCTTTCAGATCGGCAGATTTAGGAAAGAGCAAGGATAGAAAAAAATTACAATTTTTAGGAAACTATAAGTTCTTTATCTTGGATGCATTTGGGAAGATTATGTCCCCAATGGCATCTTGCAATCTCTTCCTGCCCCACACACTCCCACTGCTGCTGGGATTATGGTCCTTGTCCCTTAATATTGTATGCTCTTTTTTTGACTTTGCATAGCACTAGATTTTATATACATTACCTCATTTAATCAGCCCAACACCAGAGTAGTTGCATGATTGCCTTGCCTGTTGGCACTTTCTGTTCCATATTACAGTGACTAGTGCACTGAAAAGCCTTGTTACCTACTTAAGGCAGAATTTTTCATGAGGACATGGATTGTATTTTGCTCATCTTCATATTTCTACAATACTTTGCTCAGTGATTGACGCATAATGTGTTCCCTAGGTTATTGTTGAATAAATAAATGGCTTTAATGATGGTCTTCCATATTTTTGTTATGGCAATATTTTGCTCTAAAAACAATGGGTGTTTTCAGAGGGTAAATGTATTTCCTGAAACTGTGCCAAACCTTATATTTAATAAACCTTATATTCAAGAGGTACAGATGAAAGAAATTGTTTTGCTCAAGCTATTGTATTTATTGCCTTTTCTCTGGTTCATAAGCCCTTTGGAATTCTGCTGTCCTTTTGGGTATGAGAAAAGAGAAATCAGAGCCAGCCATCAACATTACTAAAAAGGCAAGAACAGAAAGAAGTATGAGACGACTGAGACCTGGACAGTGGCCCTGTGTTAATAGCTCATCAAAAGAGGTAAAGGAACAAAGTTGTCCAAGACTAGAGGATGAGCACAGGCATAGGCTTTGAGAAAACTTAGTCCCTTTAAGAAACTGGGTTCCAAGGCTTCTTGTTTTCTTCTCAAGGAAGTCTTACAGCTGGAGTAAGTAGAAAGTTGTATAATTTTCATAGATCCTGGGCTTTGATAATTCCTGGCATGATGATTTGGAAACCAGATCTCATCTAGAGGCTAAGCCAACTACATTGACCCATATCTCCATTTTTCTTTGTGAAATTCTCACTTTTGGTTCCTCAGAGCTATGAGGAGCTGCTTTGTGTGCTGGACCCGTGAGCTAGCCCGTTTAGTATTACATCTCTGACAAGGGGTCGGGTGGGGGCATAGCTATTTTCTTGGATGTGACTGTCATAGGTAATAGGTATGCTCCTGTTTTCCAACTTTTCTTGGTAACCCATGGCAAACATTGAATAGGTTTTAACCCTTCCTGAAACGACGTGATATGTTAGCCTGAACCGTTTCTTTGGAGTTAATAAGGTTCATGATTTTTATTGCCTACAGTGGAAAAACTCCCCTTTATTTGTTCAGAATAAAGTAACAGGTTTAGAGGAAACTCTCAGACTTGGGTCAGACGACTTGAATTTTAATCTCAGGATTGCTACTTACTCAATCTGCATTTCTACAATCAAATCTTTCTGGGGATACATACATGCATATATGTATACACAGAAGTAAAATGGCTTAGGGGATTTGCAGTTCGTTGGTCTGATCAGTGTGAATATTGGAATCAGATGGCCTGGTTTATAAAATTCCTTCCATTACATACCAGCTGTGTAATTTTGAGATATTTATATAGTTCCTTAAAGAGCCTAAGCTTCCTCACTCATAAAGCAGATAGTAGCAGTACCCAATTTAAAGAGTGGTTGCAGGGAATAAAGCAGCAAATTAATGCATGAAAATGCTTACCACAGTAGCCAGCCCATAGTAAAAATCTAAAAAATGTTAGCTCCTATCATTATTATTATTATAATTTACATTCACATATGCTAGTTGTACAATCCTTTATGTCACTTAAAATCTTAGCTTCAGATTTGTTATTTGTGAAATGGAGGAAATGTAAAACCACTTTCACTGAATTATTGCTTTATATATCAGAAATCACTATATAATTCACTAGAAATCTCTTCCTTAGGGATTCAAGGTGAGTGTTCGGTAATACTGGTATTTGGGATTTGCTGAACCAATGTATAGTTATTTTGTTCACATCTGTAATGGTTTAATAGATTTCAACCATATCACTCCTTGGCCTGTGGGGTGTTTTGTTGTTGTTGTTTGTTTGTTTTATTTCACTCTTTGTCTTCATCTGGCAGCCTGCCAAATCTTTTGGTCATTGGTTTAATTTTTTCTGGACCTTCTCCATCTCTGTTGTTATCATTCTTATGGAGCTACGACCAGAACTTTCCTGGAATATACACAGATGTCCAAAGCAGAAAGAAGACAGCAGAAAGTTAAAGTGTGAGTTGATGATGTTCAGTTTTGTTTTTGTGACCATGTCCTGTTCAATCTGGGAAGTAAGCGAAAGACAGATATAATTAACAACTCCCCAAGTAGTATCCAAGCCTAAAGAAGGTTTTCTTAGGTCAAAGCCAGTGAGCTCATATGGGCTAAGTATTTTTTACTGACATGCCTCTACCCAGCTTACAGGCTAGTTGTCATTTACTAGGCTGACATATTTAACTCTGAGTGTATGTTATGACAGAAAGGGAAGGAGTTTTCTTTTATGAAATACAAAATACTTTTTTTTTTCTTCTGTGAGCTTCACTTCATTACTACCTAACTTATTTGACAGACGGGAAGAAATAACGTAGAAAACTACCCACTCCTCTGAATTGGCCCATTCTCCTAGAGAGTTATGGATCCCTGAAACTGTCAACAAATCACAGCTAGAAAAAAGTCATTCCTGCCAATGAGAACTGGAATAAGAATGCTCATTTTCTGGCACATGGCAGAAATAATCTTGATTGTTTTCCAGGGAGCCTACCCTCCAAACTCTTTGGGAGAAAAACAATGACCATAAAATAACTTTAATAATATTTGATGAAATTTTGACCTAACTAAAAGGTTTCTGGGTCTTTCATGTTGAAACAGTTTGCTTTTAGGGACATAGCTTTAGATACATTTACTTCCAAATGACAACATATCATTCATATCAATACATATCACATATAATTCAAATTTGCTGAATTTGGAAGTTTAACTGCTTGATCAGTGGCAGAAATGCACTGATCCACTAGAGTTTTTAAAGTAGTTGTAATAAAAGCAAATGTTGAGTCTTTTTGTGTCTGTTGCTGGAATAGTTCATAGGCTCTCAATGCTCTGACCCTGGGAACTTAGAGATCTCTGAACTCCATCATTTCATGGTTTCGGAGTGAAGTCTTTATTTATAGGCACTGTTGCCTCTGTTGTGTTTGATGTCTGATTAGCTAGTGCTATCTGTCTGCAATTCAGGGAGAACTGATAAAGTCATTCTCAAATTTGCTGGCTCATTAGAATCACCTGACGAATTAAAATGGTTTGGACCGTAGTAATTTGAAACACTCCAGTTAATTCCAAAGCATACTGAGGGCTTTATTTTATAATGACATCCCTGGTATGTCTGCTAAGTGACCCCTCATTAGTCACTTAGCCCTCCTATATTCTAATTTCTTTGGGTGGAAACTTTGTGAGGTAGTTACTAGTCACAGTTTCTCGTATTAATTGTTAAAACCACATTGAAAGCCATATAGTTGAGTAAGATCTATTGTTCTCCATTCTTAAGCATACATTCTCAGTATTGATTCTAAGCATTTCCCACCTGAATAACTGCCATCATTTGAATGCACAAGGGGACTTTTGTCTGTTTTTCTTTGATGTAGCTCCAGTTCTTAGAATAGAGTCTGGCATACACATAATAATATTAAAATCACTTCAGTGGAGAGGGAGTAATAAACTCTTAAAGAAATTGATTATACTTTTATTTTCTGCAGTTTTTATATGTATATTTGTTAATACATATATGAAGATTAACCATATGCTATATTCTACTTGGTTCTTCATAAAATTACAGTTAGAATATTTGTGAATAATGAGAAAAATATTTTCCCATATTGTTTTTCCAGAAAATCAAAAGCCACAATCCCTAGATTTCTTTAACAAGTTTAAGAGATAAGAACAAGGGTAGCCCCGGTGGCTCAGTGGTTTAGCACAGCCTTCAGCCCAGGGCCTGATCCTGAAGATGCTGGATTGAGTCCCACAATGGGCTTCCTGCATGGAGCCTGCTTCTCCCTCTGCCTGTGTCTCTGCTTCTCTCTCTCTCTCTCTCTCTCTCTGTGTGTGTGTGTGTGTGTCTCATGAGTAAATAAATAAAATCTTAAAAAAAAAAGAGATAAGAACAAAATGGACACCTGTGTGGCTCAGTCCATTGAGCATCCAACTCTTGATCTCAGATCAGATCTTGATCTCAGGGTTGTGAGTTCAAGCCCCATGTTAGGTTCCATGTCTGGGTGTGGAGACTATTTAAAAAAAGAAATATGAACAATAAAAATGACAATTTGAATACTTTGTATGAACCATGCATGTATTTATTGCCTTACATCCATTTAATTCTCAAGAAGTTCCTCTTATTATTTCCTTTTATAGAAAAGTAGATTGGGATTTAGATGGGAATCCTAGTGAGTAGTTAGTCTATTGCTCAAATACCACCTTCTATTTTTTTCTTCACACGTGGTCTTCTTGTATCTGTAACATTGACATGCCCACAGAGCACAGTTTCCTCTCTCAGGGTTTCATGTGAGACTGTGTCATGGTGAGATCTTGCTGTTTGTTTACTTTCAGTCATGCTGGGCTTTGTCTACATCTATTCAACATAACTGCCAACTATCAGCCACAGAATACCCCTTGGATCCACATCTCCTCCTCTTGTGACAATTCCTTCCAGATTTAAGTCACACACATACTCACATTCACACACACACAGCTTGAACCACTTTGCTTCCATGCCACTGAAGACACTGCATAGTCATGACCCCATAGGAAGTATAATGTTTGATGAGTTTTGACAAATACGTATGCTGGTTTAATAATTTTTACAGTCAAGATATAGAAAATTTCCATCATCCCCCAAATTCCCCAATGCCACATTTCAAGAAAGTTGTTCCCCCCCAATCCTGTCCCCAGGAACCACCAATCTGCTTTCATCACCATAGATTAGTTTTGGCTTTTTTAGACCTTCATATAAATGGAATCAGACAGTATGTGCTCTTTTATGTTTGCTTCTTCCTCTCAGCATGTTGTTTTTGAGATGTGTCCATATTTTGGTGTGTATCAGTAGAATGTTCATTTTTATTGCTGAGTAGTATTCAATTATAATGCAAAATTACAATTTGTTTTTCATTCCCTTTTTGATAAACATTTGGGTTGTTTACAATGTTTCTGTTATGAATAAAACTGCCTTTTGAACATTTTCATTACCTGCCTCCAAACATGAATCTCTTTCTTGGAAATTTTTCAAAAAAAAAAAAAAAAACTACTTTTATGACCTCCTTAATGTCATTCCCAATTTATTTTTTAAAACCAGTGAAGTCTTTTATTCAGAAAATGTAGTGAGGAAAGCCAATTTTTAGAAGCTGTTTTGGTGGCAGTGGTGAGGGAGCCTGAAGTTTGCAACTTACCAGCATTATACTCAGAATGCCTCCCAACTATGTGTAGCTTGAAATCCCATAGAATCATTTGAAACTCGTTGGTGCAATGGAAAGATTACTATCCTAGGAGTTTGGATCTCTCAGTTCAAGGAGACTTCAACATTAATGTAGAAGAGGGACTTTGAGGTGGCAATTTAGGTTTAATTTGTAGACCTAGCACACGACTGACTCTGTGTATTAGTCTGCTTGGGCTACTATAACAAAATACCACAAACTGGTATTAACTGGCTTAAACAACAGACATTTATTTTCTCCCAGTTCTGGGGCTTGGAAGCCTGAGATCAAGATGCTGACAGGATTGGTTTCTTCTAAAGCCTCTTTCCTTGCAGATGGCTGCCTTCTTGCTATATCCTCACATGTTCTTTTCCTCTGTGTATGTACATCCCTGGTGTCTCTTTTTGTGTTCAAATTTCTTCTTATAAGGACACCAGTCAGACTGGATTATGGCTCACCCTAAAGGCTCATTTTAACTTAATCACCTGTCTCCAAGTACAGTCACGTTCTGAAGGCTAGGGCTTCAAAATAGGAATTTTAGGGGAAAAATCCAGCCTACAACAGTATTTATACTGAGGGTGGTTTGGGCAAAGGAGGGATTAAGAGTGAAATTAAAATCAGCCCCAGTTACTCCTTGACAATCAGCTGTCTGAAATTTAAATTATTTTACTCATCAAATATTAACTGGGTACCTACTAATGTATTCTAGTCGCTTAAGGAGTTTACAATCTAGGAGATAGACTTGTAAAGAAATAACTACAAGTAAAAAAAATTAGGCAAATTCTAGTATAGTTGAAACTGTATATACCCTGTGACCCAGCTATTCCACTTCTAGGTACATATCTTCTGGAAATCCTTGTACATATGTACAGGGAAACATTCAAGGTGGTCCAGTGCACTGTTAATGTAATAGATAAAATTTGGGAACAGTATAAAAGTTCATCAACAAAACAATGGAAAGTGGATTGTATTGTATTTACACTGTGGATTATTTTAAAGTAATAAAGATAAATCAACTTGATCTATTATGTATCAGCATATGGATTGATTTCTAAAACATTGATCTCCAAAACATATATATATATATATATGTATACATATATATATATATATATATATACACACACACACACACAAACACACACATATATATAACAAGTGCTGCACAAGTTGTATGGGGAGACAGACACATCTAAATAACAAAATAGAAAACATGAAAGAAAAAGCTAAAGAGTAAATCTGAGGTGGTAGTTGACCAGAGAAGAAAGAGGGAAAAGAGTCCTGGAGAGGAGAGAAGGGAAATAGAACTTTTACTACAAGCTTTATATCATTAGTAACTTTAGGCTGCAGAGATGTTTGATATCTTATCTGATTAATTTACCACACTCTTGGAAACAGAAATTACTGCAAGGTTAGTGAACACCTAGGGATGGCTGAGACACTGATGAAGACCTGTGTCCACCTGGAGAATTTAAGAGTTGGCTAAAGCTCCACCAGTAAGATCCAAGTCTCAATCTCCAGTTTTCAGTGGAAGTTGCTATTAATAACAAAGTCTCTTTTTAGTATTGTGCTTCCAAACGGGTTTCATCCTGAGAGTCACTGATTATGTGTCCTTGTGGCTACTTAGAGTGCTGTGCTCTGAGGTTTTATATGGGCTCAATGAGAAATCATGCCATGAATGACTAGTAATGTCTGCCACAAGTGAGGAAAGAAGAGTGGTAGTGATTGTTATGAGTATCTGCAGTGCTAGATTGAGTCAACCATGAATCCACAGATATAGGAATCCAGATAAGCCTGTAGCCTCCTTCCCACGCCTCTTCCTTTGTCTTTCCAAAGTTTGATAGTTACATCACTATGTTTACTTTTTAAAGAAATGTATTGGTTATCTTTTCAATTTAAAATAATAGACATCCTAATGAGCAGATGAGGATACTGAGGCCAGAGAGACAGACAATGTCATTTGTTAAAGGGGAGATGGCTGGCCAAGTTGACTGAGTCTAGAACCACGGCTCTTTCAATGTTATCAAGCTGCCTCCTTGACAGACCTTGGGTACCAGTGGCATTCATTCTTTCATGCATGCATGCATGCTTTCATTCATTCCTCACATATTGATTTGATGACCACTTTGTGCCAGGCACTGCATTTCTCACTTATTTCTTGATGTGGGGATGGATATTTAGGAGGCTACTTTTTCACTACAGAGGAGGCATGATCAGTAAACAGTGTCCACTTCATGACTTTTGGAAAGTTACTTCTCTGTAGGCCTCTGTTATTCTATAAAATGGGGATAAAGATAAATTCAAACCTATTAAACTTATCATAAAACACTTCATGAACTAGGAGAATTGCTAACTACTAATATTAGTGGTTAGCAACTCTCCTAGTATTAGGGCATAAGGATAAGTTTTTCTGGAACTTTCTCAAACTCAAACTTTCTGGATCATAGGCATCTCATATTTAAAAGTGCTCTTGACTAGTTATAAATTTGGAAAACTGACTTTATGTCATTTCGTATAGGGAAGAGAGTTTCCCAAAGAGTCAATTTCTGCTCCACCTCATGGTCTTTGTGAAAACTGTCCTTTCTAGCACACATTCACTCTCTTCTTCCTGTACATCCCAGTTTCCGCATCTTTGAAAGTGTTTGGGGGCAGGGAATGAGGTAACTAGGTGATGGACATGAAGAAGGGCATGTGATGTAATGAGCACTGGGTGTGATATACAACTGATGAATCACTCAACTCTACCTCTGAAACTAATAATATACTATATGCTAATTAATCGAATTTAATACAATTTAAAAAATTGTAAGTGGATTTTATTTATTTATTTAAAAAATTAAAGTGGATGAGAATGTTTCCTTAAGACAGTAAAATGATCAGTGATTGCCAGTAGCTTCATGGGGAGGGAGAGAGGGATGAATCAGCAAAGCACAGAAGATTTTTAGGGCAGTGAAACTTCTTTATAATATTGTAGTGGTGGAAGCATGTCATTATACATTATTGTCAAAACCCACAGAATGTATAACCCAATGAGGGACCTCTAATGTAATCTATGGACTTTAAAGAATAAGGTGTCAATACTATTTCATCAGTTTGAGCAAATATACCACACACTAATGCAAGATGTTAATAATAGGGGAAATGAGGGTGGAGGATAAGAGGGAAATGGAAACTCTCTGTACCCTCTGCTCAGTTTTTCTGTAATATTAAAAATGCTTTTTAAAAAAAGAAATCTAACAACAAAATGCTTCCTTAGAGGACAGCTGTGAGGGTAAAATGCTTAGCACAGACTATATAAATTCCACTGTAAATAAGAACTCCCTTCCTGTAAGAACAATCTTTGTAGCTTTTAGGTACTATTCAGTTACTCAGTTTTTGTGGCTAACCTTGGATTGTCAAAATTCTCTAAATCTACACATCTAACCAATTTGAGGCGCCAGTTAAGGTATCTTTGTGAAAAACAAAAATGATTTTTAGATGTATTTCAAAATAAGCTGCAGAAAATTTGACATCCCTTGAAGATCCCAGCAGAAGCCTTTATTTTGCATCTGTTGTGAGGTAGCTCCCAGGGCTTCACATGCCAAGGGAATGTCTGAGAATCTGAGTGACAGCCTGGCTCTGCATCTATGTGCAGCGCAGACCACATGGGGCTTCAACTGACACGGCAGATGCCAAGCCAGCCAGCAACAGGAGACAGGCCAGAGCAGTCCTGGGACTGATTTGTGGGTGGTTCTGCAGCCCAGGCTCCTCTGAGAAGTCCTGTAATTGCCTTGCACGTCCTGCTTGGAAGTGGGCCTGGAGCACAGGTCTGCTTAGATTCTCTATGCTGCCTTAGCACAGCTCGTCCTTGTCCCATTTTCCCACAAACCCATAGATCTCCCTCTGGGAGCATTTTTATTCTTTTACTAGAAAAAAAATTTCAAGCCATAGGGAAGATAGATGGCCCATAAGGAAGAAAACCCAGAAAGTAGGCAAAGAAACAATAAAGAGACTAAATTAAGCCTAGGGACTCAGTTTGATTTCCCCTGTGGTCATGAGCTTTGATTTCTAATCTTCCTCAATCTGGTTTCAGGTTAAAATCACAGACTCTTAGAGCTGAAGACTCACCCTGTCTGATTTCCTCTATTTCTAGAGCAGGGCTTCATAGCCCAAAGAGGTGACACTAATTGCATGGGGCAACTCAGAGCTCGAATAGAAGGCACTGTGCCTGCCTTTGGTCTTTTGAGCTACCTGTTTCATAGCTAATCTTTCTCTAAAGAGAGCCTTTTCCACTAATACTATTTTTTCCCATTGACCTCTGGGAGGAAGGAGACATGGTTATTTGCCAACAGACTCTGAGCCCCAGATGTATGCCTTTAGATTTATCCTTTCTATCATCTCCCTCTATTTTCTTTTGATTTATGATAACAATTGCATTTTGTTAGAGGCAAGGGACCTCCCTTAGGTATATTTTAAGTGCAGTTTCTGCTAGGGATGTTGGAGAATTGTGTTGTTAAATTAGTGGGCTGGCAATATTAACAGCCTTTAACATTAGTGATGAGAAATAGTCCTGGAGACCTTGAACTACATGACTTAAGTCATAGATATTGATGTTTAAGTATGAATCAGGGAGTCAGACTGAAGACTCCTCAGTTCAGCAAGGATGCAGATCAGAATGCAGAGGGCAGCTGCCAGGTGGGCACTGTGAATGTGTGTGGGGAATAAAGTTATGGCAGTAAGTGAGCACTATGAGCATTAACATAGTGTCCACTGGACAGATTGGAAATTTTGACTTTGCAACACTATGACTTCTTATCTGCTGCTTGTCTGCTAAAGATCATTGAGATATTAGCTTCATCTTTGATTTCATAGGGATAATAAGACTTGCAGCAAAGGGTAGTTATGAAGATCAAATTAGTTCATAGATGTGAAAATGTTATGCAAATGTTAATTAAAATCACGTTGGTGTGTGGTCAGCAAACTGAGAAAGTTTCTGGCACATGATAATTATGTGGGTGGTTGATAAATAGTATATAAATAGTTAGTAAATGAATGAATGAGAAAAGCAGCCCAGAAAACTATAGACAAATTGGGGGAATATCATTGAACTCCTACAACATCGATTGCTACTATTAGGCAACATTTATCAAGTGTTCTTTATGAGCATGGAGCTGTGCTGGGCCCACAATATATCATTAATATTTAAAAGAATCTGCTCTTGGGGCTCCCAAGTGGCTCAGTTGGTTAAGTATCTGACTCTTGGTTTCAACTCAGGTCATGATCTCAGGGTTTTGGAGTTGAGCTCCGCATCATGCTGTGTGCTCAACAGGGAGTCTGCTTGAGAATCTCTTCCTCCCCTACACCCCTTCCCTTGCTCTCTCTCTCTCTCTCTCAGAATAATAAATAGGGATGCCTGGGTGGCTCAGTGATTGAACATCTGCCTTCAGCCTAGGGCGTGATCCTGGAGTCCTGGGATCAAGTCCCACATCAGGCTCCTGCATGGAGCCTGCTTCTCCCTCTGCCTGTGTCTCTGCCTCTCTCTCTGTGTCTCTCAAAAATATATAAATAAATAAATCTTAAATAAATAAATAAATAAATAAATAATAAATAAATAAATAAATAAATAAATAAAATCTTTAGAAGAAGGTAGTAGTATTCCTACTTTATAGATTAAGGAATGAAGGCACTCTATGTAATGATTCTGAGGTGGATTATATTATCCTCCTTGATTCTTCACCCTCTTGCGACTTTACCATGTGCTTCTGGACTTCCTTCCACTGAAGAGATATGAGTATTTTGAGGCCTCTTGATTTTTGGTTTGGTTGTGAGACAAGATTTGACCAATAGAACTTGGCAGAAGTGATGGCATGCCAGTGTCCAGCTGAGACCTTGAAGACTTGTGTGTTTTTGCTTGCTTTCTGGTGCTTTTACCATTGTTATGAAAACATGCCCAGATACTGGGAAATACAGTTTGCTGATTCCAGGAATAGAGCAAATGTGTGGAGAAAAACTGCCTCAGAAAACCTTTTCTGGGGGATCCCTGGGTGGCGCAGCGGTTTAGCGCCTGCCTTTGGCCCAGGGCACGATCCTGGAGACCCAGGATCGAGTCCCACATCGGGCTCCCGGTGCTTGGAGCCTGCTTCTCCCTCTGCCTGTGCCTCTGCCTCTCTGCCTCTCTCTCTCTCTCTCTCTCTCTCTCTCTCTCTGTGACTATCATAAATAAATAAATAAAATTAAAAAAAAAAAAAGAAAACCTTTTCTGGTCAACCTGAAGGCAAGTGAGCAAGTGTTACAGGAATCAGAAGAGCCACCTGATTTGAGTCTAATTTGGAGTAGCCCATTCTTGGTTGACCTGCAGACATTCAGGTGAAATCAGTATTTTTGCTGGATGCCACTGAGGTTTTGTGCTCATTTCTTAAGCAGCAAAAGCCAACTGGTGCATTGTCCTAAGTCACAGAATTAGGAGTGGTCTAAGTCGGGATTGGAACCTGGATTTGTCTGAAACCAAAGCCTTGCCATTATGCCATGCTTGCAGACCTATGAAGGGGAACTGACCTGAGAAATTCCTAGGGAGGTAATTAACAATCGCTACTATTTATGGGACACCATAAATATGTTATCTTCCTGAATCTACATAGCCATGTACAATCTACAAGCCAAAGCAGTAGGTTATTATTTCCATTTTATAGATGAGGCTTGGAGAGGGTAAGTGGTCTTTCCAATGTTCGCATACTATAAATTGGCAGAGCCAAGATTCGTGTCCAGGTTTGTCTGTCTCCAAAGCCAACACACTCTCTGCTTCTGCTACATTTGGGTAGGTTTCCTGGTGTGCATGCATGTGACTCTGTGTGTGTGTGTGTATGTGTGAGTGTGTGTTTGTGTGTGTGCATATGTGTGAGTATGAATGTATCTTGGGAGGAATTTTAGGGGGAATTTATCCACTCTGTTTTGTCTCTTTTTCTTGTCTGACTGATTTGCCTGCAAGGTGAGGATCCAGTTTCCAAGACAGAGTGTACTCCATGGCCAGGAACACAATGTGTTCTGAAATTTCTACCAAGGGAAAAGGAGTGTTGTGTTGTTGTTTTTTTTTTTTTTTCCTTACTACATTCATGCTTTTATCAATGGCTATCATTGTTTGAGTTTTCAAAAGTCATCTCATTTTTCCTGCGTGACATTTTCTCCCTTTTCTTAACAAATTGGCATGTGGGAAAGTGCATTGCATCTTTTAAAAGGATTTTTCAAGAAGCCTCACCAACATCGCCCTCCCAGAAGACTGCACATGTTGAAACCATTGTCAAAATATGGCATCCTGCCATTGGTGAGAATGGAACTTGTCATTTACTCCAAAGGCTATTGTGGAAATTTGTCTTCTAGTCCTATCCCAAATCGGCAAGATTTATTTTCCTCTCTTTATGATGCAGTCACAACTCTTAACTTCTTTGAGTTGTTTAGATCGTGAAAACCAGCCTTTGGAGATGAGGATGGTGTAAGGTGCATGACAAAGGGACGTGCAAGAGGGTGGACGAGTTCCATGGGAACGTATCTCCAGTGGGGTCTGTAATCCAAAAGCATTTGTGGCCCAAGTAGAAATATGCATGTCTGAAAATCACTGTCCATGACAGAGGTCAGGAGAACAGGAGGCTCCAGGGCATTGTAGGCTGTAGTGGAGAGCACAGACTTTGGTGCTAAACTGGAATAGGATCACAGCTCCACCATTTAGTGTACATGTGAATTTTTCAAGTTAATTGGTTTCTTGGCATTTTAGTTTCTTCATTTACAATAAGAAGTGTTAATTGGGAATCTTTTAGCTTCAAGTGATAGAAGGCAATGTGAATGAGCTTAAGAAAAGTATACTCCAACAGCCCACAATATTGGAAAATCTATCTTCAGCTCTGGCTCCCTGCAGGTTTTTCTGGCTTCAGGTAGGGCTGGATTCAGGGGTTCAGAGGTGTCATCTGAGTTCCTTTTTCCTCTATAGCCTAGCTTTGCCTACTTCTGCTTGTTCTCAATCTCAGGCTACTCCTCTATGATGGCAAGATGGCACCAGGATTTTCAAATTCCTTAGAGCGCATGGACTCAGAGAAACAGCAAGTGCCTTTCCAATGTGCTTGTGATCTATCTCTACATGGGAGTGCCTGTACTAGATGTCCTTTGTATTTCTTTCCAGAGATACTCCCCAGAAGGAGGAACCCTCCTCCACTCTGCCTTAGGAGAGTGCGTGGAACATGTCAATGTCTTCCTTGCCTTCTGATTTCTGGATTTGGCCAATGTGGATCCCTGGCAGGATATTGAAGGGAGGAAAGAGAGTGAAGTTAGGATATTTATTCCCTCTGCTTCCTCTCTGAGATGTTACTCTCTGAGTATGTTCCCACCAATAGTTCCTCAACTGAGGATTACACCTAGCAACAATCTCTACATGGCTCCCATTGCCTCCAGATTATACCCACTGCTCCTGCTCTTCAGGATGAGGAATGGTACCAGCCCTCACAACCACTAGTCCTGGGGTACTGTTCCTTCTCACGTAATTTCTCCAAATGCTACATTTTGAAAATAGTCCTATTAACCTGTCCTCAAATGATTTAGAGTGTGCTCTCTGTTCTCTGCTGGGACCCTGATTAGTAAAGTAAACTGTTTAAATGTGTAGAGACCACAAATGTGTAGAGAAGGAGAAGCAGGCTCCATGCAGGGACCCTGACATGGGACTGAATCCTGGGTCTCCAGGATCACACCCTGGGCTGAAGGTGGCACTAAACCACTGAGCCACCTGGGCTGCCCTGTAAAATGTTTTGAGATTAAGGAGGCACTTTCACAGACAGCCTTGGAAGAATTTGTTGGCATAGGTGTTATAGCCTATATGTTAAAAACATGAAGAATATAGTTCAAATGGGCTAAGTGGATCACCTGGGTTATAGCCAGTAGTGGCCAAGCTGGAGTCCAACCCTGGGTCTGTCTAATGTGTAATGGATAAAGGGACATAATTAACTCATGGTTGTGTTCCTTTTAGCTGAAAATCATTTTAAAAGAAAAAAATTTAAATTTGTTTAACTAGTGTTTCTGTGCTCTTATTTGTTTGAGCACTTCATTTGGACTACTCTAACAGAATACCGTAGACAAAGATGTGTTTCTCACACTTCTGGAGGCTGGGAAGTACAAGATCAAAGGGATCTCAACAGATCCACTGTCTGGTGAGAGTCCTCCTCCTGGTTTCTAGACAGCTGTCTTTTCACTGTGTCCTCACTTGGTGGAAGGCTGGCTTCCTTTTTGAGGGCACTAATCTCATTCATGAGGGCTCCACCCTCATGACCTAGTCACCTCCCAGAGGCCATCACATTAAGGATTAGGTTTCAACATAGGAGTTTTGGGGTGGGAAGACACAGGCTATAGCGAGGACAGAGAAGATTGTCTGTTCTTTTGATGTGTTTGTTAATAAGAACAGTTTTCTGAGATAGGTCAGTCTGGGAAATACTAGTCTAGATGATATGGGGCAACCACTAGGCACATGTGGCTATCAAGCACATGAATTATGGTAATTCTGAAATGAGGTGTGCAGTGAGGATAAAAATGCACAATTGCATTTGGAAGACTCAGTATGAAAAGTAAGGCCTTCATTAATATTTTTTATATTGATTACATGTTGAAATGATAATATTTTGATATGTTGGATTAAGTAAAACATATTAGAGTTGTCTGCACTTGTTTCTTTTTACTTTTTAATATGTGGCTACTGGAAAATATATTTATTTATTTATTTAGCCTCTCCAAAATATTTATTTATTTATTTACTTATTTAATAATTTTTTTAATAATAAATTTATTTTTTATTGGTGTTCAATTTGCCAACATACAGAATACACCCAGTGCTCATCCTGTCAAGTGCCCCCCCACTCCAGTGCCTGTCACCCATTCACCCCCACCCCCGCCCTCCTCCCCTTCTACCACCCCTAGTTCATTTCCCAGAGTTAGGAGTCTTTACGTTCTGTCTCCCTTTCTGTATTTCCCACACATTTCTTCTCCCTTCCCTTATATTCCCTTTCACTATTATTTATATTCCCCAAATGAATGAGAACATATAATGTTTGTCCTTCTCCAATTGACTTACTTCACTCAGCATAATACCCTCCACTTCTATCCACGTTGAAGCAAATGGTGGGTATTTGTCATTTCTAATGGAAAATTTAAATCACATACGTGGCTTGTATTCATGGCTCACACTGCATTTCTACTGGACGGCGCCCACACAGTGTCGCTTGAACAGTCCTTACCTCCCCATGACTGAACCTCATTCTCTGCCTCTGCTGCCTCTCAGATCTCATTTCCCAGCACTGTCCCCTTGCTACCTCTGTTGCAGCCATAGTATTCCTCAGATATGCTGAGAATGACTTCCTAGGACCTTCGCATTTACCATTCCCTCTGGAATGTTCACCTCTGCCTTAACCCTCATTCCTGACTTCTCTTTGTGCATCTGCTCATATATTACCTTATTAGAAATCTCCTGATGTTTTATTTAAAATGTAGGTTTTGTTATTATTTAGGTATGTTGAACTCAACAGATCAGAACAATTGCTATTGAAAAGATATTTTGTTACTCACTGCTCCCAAGAGGAAGGGGCACTTGACGCCACACAAGGCCACACAAGAAGCATGAGGGTCAGGTAGGAGGCAGAGGGAGTAAAGGAAATGTGAGCCAGAGCCTTTATTGTGGTTTCCTTATAAAAGAGCAGGTTTAGGATTGGCTACTTTGAATAATTTCAGCAGGCTCAGAAATGTAAGGGCTCTCCTCAGTTGTCTGGTACCTGGGAGGAGAGGGTGGTGGTGTGGGCTCTGGATTTGTGAGTTTGCATAGGAAAGGCATGCCTCTGGGCCATTCACTTACTGTCTCCAGGAATGGGCTAGCCTTGGAAGGAGCAGTGTTTCCAGGGTTGGTCAGACTCCAAGTTGTCAAGCATTAGAAATACAGAAAATAAAAAGACATGATTAATACACCTATTGCTCTTCATACACATCTTTTTCTTTTTAAGCACTAATTTCTACCTAGCATATTTTATACTTGCTTATTTATTTATTGCCTGTATCTTCCACTGAAGTATAAACCCCTTGAGAAAGGATGTAGTGCTTGTGTGTGTTTTTACTGCTTTGCTCTTAGCACTTAGAAGAGTGCATGGCTTGTGACAGGAGCTCAATTAATAGTTTTTGAACCAAAAGAGGAATGGATGAATGGATGACTCAGTTGAGGGATTTTTTTTCCTACTAGACCCAGATACTACCTCAGAATCCTCTTCCACATGCATTCTAGGCAGCCATGACCAATCAGGATTGGCAGTCTAGATGAGACCCATTCACCGTGATGCTGCAGAGAAAGCCTTCTACCCATTGTCTCCACAGGGCATGTCTCCTGAAAGGGAATCTTAAACACATTTGCTATGGTAGATTTTCTCTGAAGATGGCTGCCAATAAGTCCTCTTGCCTCCCTATACATGTTTCTCCTTCTGCTTAGAGATGGAGTCAGTTTCTCCTCTTCTAGAACCTGGGCTGGCTTTAGCCAGTGAAATGAACAGAAGTGATACTGTGCCAGCTCTGGGACTAGCCTGTAGGGGAGGTGGCAGCTTCTGTTTCCATTCACTCTGAACCAGCTGCCATGCTGTAAGGAAGTCTAAGCCTTATCCTCTTGGAGAGAGAGAGGACGTGTAGAGATAAGACTGAAATCCCTCACACTAATACCAGTCACTGAAAAACTCCTGCAGCCGGGCAACCAACAGCCAGCACTAAGGTGAGAGAGGCCTTGAGAGAGGGCTCTGTAAGCTTCCAAACCACCCCAGACATCAGCTTGATGTGTGGGTGATGCCAGAGGGACACGGGGTAGAGCAGAAACACTGCCAGTTAAAGCCCAGATCACAAGAAATAAATTGTGGTTGTTCTACCCCACTAAGTTTTGAAGCGGATTGTCATATGGCAAAAGATAATTGATAAACCCATCTTGTCCTATGTCCCCATCCTCTGCTGATGATCACTTTGCCCTTGGCCAAGGCCAGTGGCCTGCATGGTCATGATACTACCCTGATAATGCCTCACCTCTGGCCCGCTGCATGGTTCTGGGAAAGGTGGTAACAGAAGTGGAGATGGTCTGATGGGGTTTTGGAGTCAGGCCAACTTGAGGTCCAGTCACTGCCAGCTTCTGAGGATGGTCACACTTCACTGGGCTTTTATGAAGATGAGAGGTGACGTGTGAGTGTGAAGTGTCTGGCACAGAGATGAAAAACAACCAGCCCAAACAAAACTCATCCTCAACATTTCCCTGCATAAGGCTTTGTCTTACTTTTGGAAAAGTGAGACACTTCCAGCCAAGCACAAGTAGGTGAACTAAGATCTGCATTCAGACTTGTAGGGACTTTGAACGTTGGCCCCCAGGAAGTCCTTACAGAGGCTTTGTTGTAGCAACAAGCCAACAACAGCAGCCCATTCTCTGGAAGTCCTGCCCTCTGGGCCTGCAGCAGGGCTCCAGCACAATCGGGGCCTATCTGCTGATTGCCTTGACAGTGACACACAGCTTTGAAAAGAATATGCTCTCCCAGGGCAGACTATTTTGTAAGAAGACAATGAAATCCAAATTTACTAGTTACTGTATTTGGGATTAGGGAAGGAAACAAAAGCTCTCCAATTAATTGTTCATCCTAGGCCATTTTATTGCCTCTTAACATTGCCTTTTCCTCACCAAAACCAGTACTGCAAGGAAGTGGCTATGTGGATGCTGACAACTAAAAGTGAGAGCTGGCTGGAATTCATGGTTAAGAAATAGGAGCTGTCAAGTTGGCTTTCCTGTTGGGAAGCTGATCCAGCCCAGGAGCCAAGGATGGGCTAGTGTAGACAGGCCTGACTTCACAAAACAGACATGGGGATTAGGAGGTGCCCAGGGTCTGTGGGTACAGGGATGAAGCCAAACTGTTATCCCTTTAGCTCTCCTAGAGGGAGTGAAGATACCCAGCAGATATGCACGGGAATGGCACACCAGAGAGCATCTGTTCCAATTGGCCGGTGTTCCATGCTCATTGGCTGATTGATTGCTTAATGCTGTGAGTACAACCTCTACTGAAGGGCACCGGTGGATGGAGAGCAGGACTGAATCAGATTCCTCCTACTTGGCATTAGGACAGCAAACCGGATGTATTGTTTAGTCACTCCCAGCTAGCTGGTTTTCTTGAAAGTTTCCTTGGAGGGAAGCAGCAGAAGTGATGGGAGGAATGAATATTTTGACTGGGAACAATCATAAAAGTGTTTTATTTGGTAGATCTGTAATCTTCAACTTCAAATAAGGAAAAAAAAAAAAAGCTCTGAATGAGGGTAGCAGAGCCTGTTCTCCCAATGTCTGATTTATCGTTTTCTCCCTGTGAAGAACCTCTAAATTTTGTCTTGGCTCATGACTACGTTAGAAGAAAGACTCTGTTTCTGCTGGAAGGGATCTCCTAGGGTGCCAGTAAGAAATGGTGACACATTCATACTGGGTATTTGTCCGGATTCATAAAGTGATTATTTACAAAGTTGTGTTTAGGAGTTTTGGAAACCCAGAGGATTATATGCAGAGAACTGGTGCTACTCCCAGGTTACCAAACCTGGAGAGAGTCACCATGTGGAGGGAGATAATTGACAGGAGCCATGACCTTTGGGACAGGCAGTGAGTGGCTATTAAGGGGGAGAAGTGATGGTGGGAGTGGTCTGTCCTGGTAGGGAGAGTGTATTATCATTGACATTGTTTAGAATTGTGCATGGTCATAGTAAATTTTTTTTTTGTAAAAATTGGTTTTAGTATCACTTTTGTATTCTCTACAATGTACCCTTTATTGTTAGCAACCTGAAGTAGACTATACTCACTCATACATTAGATGGAGGGATAGAGCCAACCCCTAGCCACTTGGAAGGGAACAAGCTGGGGAAATAGATCCCCTCACCTCACTTCTTCCATCATCCCATTTCCTGAGTGTTTCTCTTATTGGCTACATCAGCAGAAGCCAGAGGGCAAGGGAGCCCATTGTTGTCATTCATTCAGGTGAACTCCCCAAGGCACAGAACTGGGCAGAAAAGGGTGGGGAGTAGATGGGGTAGAGGAACAAACAGAAAATATCCAGCACTGAATTGAAGCATTGAGTGGATTTGCAACTCTGTGAAGTTTCCTTGAGGGGAGGAGGTGTCCCTGGTCTTCTCATCTCCATTTTCCCCACTGTGAATTCAGAAGTGATGGCTGCAACTGGAACAAAAATCTTAAGAGCACAAGATAAAGTACATGTTGCAGATCTCAGAACAATCAGAAGGAGCTTAGGAGGGCTTACCAATTATGGAGGCCCCATGCCTGCCTCCATTCACATGAAAAGGAGACACTTTTCTATTTTGTTTAGCCCACTGTTTTTTTTTGTTTGTTTGTTTTTTGGCCAAAATCTAATCCTACCCCACTTGTGATGAGTTCCTTCTAGCCATTTAAAGATTTCTAAACGCTACATGTGGATAAAATAGTACAAAGTCTCTGCTGGCCCCTTATTTTGGTCTCTGATGTTAATATTTGTGGAACAGAATGGTCTCATCTGTTCCATATGTATTTTCTCAAAAGGAAAGATAAAGGATTTGAAGACACTAACCTTTGGATTAGGAAGCCAGAGTCTTACTTGTGCAGGACTGTGGATTCTAGCATAAAGGAGACTCTTCATGGGCCCAGCACATCCAGTCTTTTTCTTAGGAATTTCAGGATGTATATGCCAGCTGCTCTGAGAGGGGAAATAGATAAGAGGAATATGCCTGCATAGTGGGAATGCAGCTGGTTTGGGGTAGTATACCATTTAATATTCTTTTGGCTACAAGTAACAATAATCAAATAAAAGCAGTTAATGTAGACAGGTTTATTTTCTTATGTAATGAGAAATTTGGAAAAGTGGGTTTGAGGGTGGCTGATTCAGATGCTTGATGATGTTAAGGCTCTGGGTCAGCTTCTTTCCAATTCTCTTGCCTTCCCCTCTTGGTAAAAAGGTAACTGACTAAACTCCAAACATCTCATCTTCAAATAACATCAAAATCAGGAGGGAGGGAGGGAGGGAGGGAGGAAAGGAAGGAAGGAAGGAAGGAAGGAAGGAAGGAAGGAAGGAAGGAAGAGAACATTTTCTCCTTTATTTCTTTCTCTTAAGAAAGAACATCTCTCTTAAAACACTGCTTCCTTTATCCCTTTGCAGATTTTCTCTGAATTGCAATGAGTCTAGATCTTGTCATTTGGTTACTACCCTAAACAGTCACTGGAAGAGAGGAAAAGGATTAAATGGCTGGACTAGGCCAACCATGCTCCATCCATGGGCCTGGAACCATCTTCCCTGAGTATACCAGTACCTAATACCAGCATCAAACTGGGGATCCATTAGGAGGGGAGAAGGGGAGTATGTCCAGCATAGACAGTCACAGATGGAAGGAGGTAGAAACACTATTTAGAAAAGAAAGAAGGAAACCCAACAGATGATTGAACTGCAAAAAAAAATTAAGAGGCATTTTAGGCTGAAGTTAACTGAACAAAAGTTTAGAGTCTGGGCCATGATTAGGGGACAGAAGATTGGTCTCCATGACTGAAAGGAACTTAGAAGAGAGGAATTATAAGTAGAGAAGGAAAAGGTCAATTATTGATTCTCTGCTTCTATATTTTGGACCTAGAAAACTGAACTGTTTTACATAAATTAGCCTGTTAATATTTGTATTTGTCAATGATCTGGAGGAAAATAGGAAAATTATGGCTTATTTCAATTGGACAACTGAGGACCATTTAATACAGAGCCTGTTTATAAAGATATAAGCAGGGTGTAAGGAACCAACAAGGTATACTGCAGGATCTGAGGGCTACCATGGGTGTGGTGCCATTACCACCCCCAGGATTGAAGAGGCAAGGTGGGGAAGAATGATTACTGTAACCTGGAGAGAGATATAAGGAAAGAGCTGCCTGGTAGGAATCGTGGCTTTTGGGAAAGAAATATAGCTAACTCATAGCAGCCTGGCAGAGGGGCATCTCAGGAGACTAAATAGCCCAACCTCTGTCTCTTCTGTCTCTGATAGGATCCCCATCCCACTCTTTGATTAAACAAAACTGGAAACCGAGGGCTAGGGAACATGTTGATATAGTTTATAGAGGATTTTTTTGAGCAAAGTGAAAGGAATGAGAGTGGATCTTGAGGTGCCAGTGGGAAATGTAGGAGGGGTTCTAAAAATTATAGTAGACAAATTAATTTTGAATAATATGTCTCTTTTAGTATAGATAATAAAAATGATAACTGTTGATAGTATTAATAGTAGTACATTTTTACAGCAAATTTTGCTAGATGAAGCTTGAGGCTTAGAGAGCTTAAATCACTTATTCCAAGTTATGGCATCTTGGGATTCACATACATATCTGTCTGTGAGGGCTTGCTCCATTTCCATCAGAGGCTGGAGGATGACCATGGCTTTCCTGGCATTATGAATTCACATCAGTTGCCTTTAGCTATTAAGGATGTGGGAAGAACAAGTGATCAGGAGGAACTTCTTCCCTGTTGTTAATTCTTACTTTGGGGAATATGCTTAGGACTCTGGAATGTGGGAGGAAGCTCACCCTTCCCTCTGAGTCCTCTTGTATTCGGATAGTGGTTTCTGTCATTGTTTATCTCATATTATGAGACTATCTTTTGATTGTTAGCACCAGTAGCCATCCTGGTGACCTATTCAGAGGGAAACTTTCATCTTTAAGCATAAAGCTTGACTACAGGGACTGGTCTGGTCGAGCATAAAGCACTATCATGTTTACTGCTCCCCAACTCTCCTTCCAAATCTGGTAGTCTTACCACATTTTCCAGAGCAGGTATTTCAGAATAGAGAGAATCACTGGGATGCTAAGCGGGAAGAAATCTGGGCTCCAGAACAGGAGGCTCATGGTTGCTCACGGTGGTAGATTAATGAATCTGGAAACCTGTTTCTGGTTCTGTCCCTCATTGCTCTTTATAGAAGATATATTTATATGCAATGTGCATACTGCTATTTTGAGAGGATCCCTCAGCTTCATCTCAAATATGGTGCCTGAAATCCTATGGTCCATGATACATTCCTTTAAAGCAGTTTGATGTATTATAATTATAACACTAGCTATTCTTTTTTTCCCATAGGTACTCTATTGTATGCATCATCACATTTAGTACCTACAACAAGTGGTACTGAGGCTTCTAGCGGTTCAGTCACACACAATTGATGGTGGAGTTGGAGTTTTAAATTAGCTTTATTCAAAATCCAACTCTCTGGTACATTTTATCAGCATGGTTTAAAGCAAGATAGGCATGGATTTGATACCCAATTCATACATATGCAAGCTGTGGGATTTCTAAGCCTCATTTTCTCTATCTCAAAAAAGGAGGCTGGGTGTAGAGGAAACAACACAAAGAAGACAGGCTGGATGAACTTGATATTTTTTGGAATGTTTCTAAAATCAGTCCTGGAAAGTGGGAATGATTTAAGAGTCTTTTCTTGGTGGATAGAACCATGATCAGATTCTCTCATGTTAGGGCAGCAGGAGGTAGAATATTGACACTGGGGAAGAAGTCCTAGGCTTAAAATAGTAAGAGTGGATTTTGTTAACCACTTGATAACTGAGTGAGCTTGTGTAAGACTCTTCACCACTCTGATGCATTCTGAGTCTGTTTATAACATATACGTCTATTCTATAAACCTACACAATACTGAGAGTCTCAATTGATTAAATGATAAAATGTCATGTTTTAAATTATCGTATGCTATATCATATCCTTTGTTACGTCATCATCATTGTTTTTTCAATGAATAAACTGAATCTTTACAAGTAGAACAAATTTGTGACCAAGGTAGCATGTTTCTTTTTTCTTTACATGGTGGTTACGTTCCCACTCAGTTATACAGAATTGTTTGACTTTGATACATTACCATTTTTAAAAAAGATTTATTTATTTTAGAGAGAGAGAGAGTAGGGGAGGGGAGGGACAGAAGAGAGGGAGAGAGAATCCTCAAGCAGACTCCCAATGAACAGGGAGCCCAATGTAGGACTCAATCCCAGGACCCTGAGATCACGACCTGAGCTGAAATCAAGTCAGCCACTTAACTGACTAAGCCACTCAGGTGTCCCAACATATTACTATTTGCTTTATTTGCCTTTTAAAAATTTTAAGATAGGATCCAGTGAAGAGATAGCTATCATAGAACATTTATATGATAATACAGTTCATAAAATAATTTTTTATAAATTTGTGTGGAACATAAAACAATAAAAGGTATTGATAAATATATGGTAGATTGCTTTGATCTATTACGTATGTCACATAAAGGCAAGTGTATCTAATCAACTGATTCAATTCTTCCCTGAGCTTGGATGCCAGCATGGTGATTTCCCCCCTTTTCAGTATAACTGTTTCAGCCTCACTAGTATGGTTGATAGTGAACAAGTGTTGGAGAAGTAGAGGAACCATAGAGAAGATGATACAGGGCCTGTGGCTCCCACCAAGATACAAGCCACAGAAACCCACAGTGAAGGAGGATCTTAGGGTAGTTATTTCTTTATTCCAATCTGAGTATCATTGAAGCTCCATTTCATAGATAAGGAATAATTGGAGCTCTGTTATGTTGCCTAGAACCAGAAGCACCAAAGCCCATCTGTGTATTTTTCACTAGGCAAGTCAGGCTCCTGGACATTCCAGAGAAAGTCAGCTGTGGCTATGTCATATAAATACAGGCAAACAAACAATACCAATGATGAATTTTTAAGAGAGTAATTATAGGTCTTTGAGGTGACTTTACAAACTACAACTTTCTTGCTTGCCCCATCTTTTGGTGTCGCTATAAAATAGAACACAGCCTGAGATTGGCGAATCATTTCTCCTCTTTTTATACTTCAGGAACACAAGAAATGTACTTTGAACAGTCACTATTAGAAACTAAAAAAAGCACTTCTCAAGGTAGGATCTGTGTAATATTAAAATTATCTTGCATTTTTGTCCTTAGAATTACTATGCTTGGTTATAAGGATGGGTTAGACCAGAATAAAGACCATTAGGCCATACAGCAGATTTGGGAGGTATTTGCAAAATATCCTTTAAGATATGTTTTGTCTATAATGGATTTATATCTTGAATGAAGAGTAGGCAATCTATCTGATTTGCTTTATTCTCATACATGGTTTTGATGACCAGACTAAGAAGAAACAGAAGGAAAACCTAATTAGAAGCCTTTGGGGTTTGCTAACCCAGGCTGGAAAGTACCCAAACCTCCCCTAACTCTTTAATTTAAATTGCATGTTCTCTTTTTGTTACAAAATTTGATACAAGGGTTTCCAAAGTAAGGGAGGGGCTTAAATGAAGTTTAGATGATGTTCATGTAAATTTTAACATTCCACTGCTGCACCTGTCAGATCCCCACAGACGAGACTTCAGATTTGTTCAAAGTTCAAAGCAGGGGCTAGAGATAAATCCTATCCACTTCACACCTATAAATGTAGGGAGTGGTGGCTGGTTGATGATTGCTTTTTATTAAAAAAATTTTTTTGGAACTGACTGAATGTAAGTTGGTGTTAGCCAAATTGAAGCTGTACTTTCTTTTGAAAGCTGTAACAGAATTCCAAAGCACATGAAGAAATTTCAAAACTGTGGTATCCTTTAAGAAATTGGTAGATTGGTTCAATCTTTTTCTCATTCATTCATTAATTCATGGCACTGTGATGAAGTCGTTAAAAGTATAAACTTTGTAATCATCTATCCAAGTTTCAGACCCCAACTTTGCTAAATATGGGGCCTTATTTAGAATGAGCAAAACTCTTTGAGACGGTTTTCTGAGTAGTGAAATGGAGATAATTATAGTGATAACTATACAAACTTTATAGTTTGTTTAGCAGATACAGTAAGTTCCAAGCCTAAAGTTAGTGCTCAGTAAGCAATAACTTAAAAAGTCCACCCATCTACCCATCCATCCATCCATCCATCCATCCATCCATCCATCCATCTATTCTCCCTCATATCTGTCAACTGTTTCCTGAAAACTCCCCATGAGCTTGACCCTGACCTAGGTACTAGGGATAAGGTGCTTCATGTTCAGGTCTTTTAGTCTGATTGTATATAAACTATTATAATACAGCATAGTTAGTGGTATGACCAACATTAAATGGAGAGAAAGCTCTTCTAATTTACCTAGGGAGGATAGTAGGACCTCCTTTTTTCTCCTCAGTGAAGAGAGACCTGTAAACTGTGTTCACAGGAGTACATAGGCTTAGGGATGGAGACTTATTTTGGCTTAACACAAGGGAGGTCTTTCTGGTAGAGATGCTAGAAGATAGAATAGGAGACCATGGGAAGCAATGGTTCTTGTCTCTAGAAGAGGAATCTAGCAAAAGCTGGGAGATCAATTTGCAGAGATGTTTAATAGGGATCTCAAGCACTTGAATAAGAGATTGAGTAGAGGACTTAAAATGCTTTACAATTCTGAGAATATATGATTCTTCAGGGATATAGAAGGGCTTAGCTTACCTCTCTGAGGTGGCTAAATCAGAATGAGGCCTGGCCAGTCTGGGCAATGCAGCTGCCTTGGTAATCAAGAATGACCAGGATGATGACATGTTCATGCTGTGATATAACTAGTTTTAATGTATTTTTATTTTGAAAAGTAATATAAGATCCATGGATGCATTTTTATTATGGAAAAATGAAAATACTATCAAAGCATCTAGAATGAAAATAAAGTCTTCTTTCTACTTTCCTCCTTGCCCCTCTTTCTGCCTCACTCTCCATTTCACAGGGCTCCCCCACTCATATTCCTTCCACAGAGACAGTGACTCCACCTTTTATACCCTAGCCTTCCATACTTATTTTCATTAATTTCTGTGCCTACGTAAGTTCATATACACATATTTAGTTTTTCAAAAACCATGAATGGGATCATACTATAAATACTATTCATTAGTTTATGTCATTTAGCACTAATTGTGGAGATATATATAAATATACATTGGGTGATACATATAAATAAATGCTCTTCATTTTAAAAGCCACTTTCTTTTCAAGGCTGCATTGTGTTCCATATTGTAGCTATAACATGATGGTAATATCACTTATAGGCATTTTCATTGTATTCATCTTGTTGCTATTGCAAACAATACTGGAGTGGGCATCCATTAATGTGCCCGAGTGCAAGTATTTTAGTAGGATAGGTTTTACAGATTCCCTCAAGTTGAATTGCTCAACTAACAGGATGCACCTTGTAAATTCTGGTGAATAACACCCAGCACTCTTCTAGAATATTGAACCAGTTTATATTTTCGCCTACAGTGAAAGAAAGTGACCATTTTGTCACAATATTTGTGAAATAATATTACAGAAAACCAGAATATGTCACCCCAAAATATGCCTCTTTGACATAAAAATTAGTTCAAGCTGAAGGCAATTAAGAAGGAGCAGTGCTTGCTTGCTTTGGCAGCGCATAAACTTAAATTGGAACGATATAGAGATCAGCATGGCCCCTGCACAAGGATGACATGCAAATTTGTGAAGCATTAAAAAAAAAAAAAAAAAAAAAAGGAAGGAGCAAAGCTTCCCATTGTCTGCCTGGAGGCAGGATATAAACTCTCATTTTACTGTAGACAGAGTCTTATCAGTCCAGAAACAGCACCGGCGGAATCTGCAAACAAACCTTACTCTGTTAGTTTCCTCCACGTATTTACTTTCTCTTGGTTCGCCACCTGCAGCAATCTAAAATTTGGGCCTGTCATTTCTCTATGAATTATTGTCTTTAGTTGAAGATGCTATAGAAGCTGGAATCCTGGGCTGCCCCTTTGGGTTCCTCTAAGTTTTTCCCATGAGATGTGCACTGTATGCATTTATAAACTGATTTTCCTTTGTTAATTTGTCTTCTTGTTAAAGAGCCCCAGTTGAAAACTTAAGTTGGGTGGAGATAAATTTTCATCTCCCCTACAATGTATTAACAGTCTTTTTTTTGTCCATCTATTAGGTAAAAATAGTTTCTAGTTGTTTTAATTTAGATTTGTATGATTACCCATAAGGCTGATCTTCTTTTAATATATTAGCTGGCAGTCCGTATATCTGTGAATTACATCTTTATATAGTTTGCCCATGAATATGCATGAGAAACACTTAATTGTGGATATTAATCTCTTTTATGTGCATGCATATATGGCATATGCTTTAGTTAAAATGAATTATGAGTACATTGGCTTCTGGATTTTGAATATTGATTTTTTAAAAGATTTATGTATTTATTTTAGAGAGGGAGAGTGAGTGTGTGTGAGCAGGGGGAGGGGCAGAGAGAGAGGGAGGGAGAGAGAAAGTCTTAAGCAGACCCTTCATTGAGCAGGGAGCCCAACTTAGGTTCAATCTCATGACCTTGAGATCACAACCTGAGTCAAAACCAAGAGTTGGGTGCTTAACTGAAAGTGCCACCCATGTACCCAAGACTGTTGATTTTTAACGTGTAAATAACTATTATGTCATCACTGAACTAAGAGGCCAATGCATACATAAGGAAATAGAAGGCCCGGGATCCCTGGGTGGCGCAGCGGTTTGGCGCCTGCCTTTGGCCCAGGGCGCGATCCTGGAGACCCGGGATCGAATCCCACGTCGGGCTCCCGGTGCATGGAGCCTGCTTCTCCCTCTGCCTGTGTCTCTGCCTCTCTCTCTCTCTCTCTCTCTCTCTCTCTGTGTGACTATCATAAATAAATAAAAAAATTAAAAAAAAAAAAGGAAATAGAACACATTATGATGTTCTTTGTTTTTAGTCTCCTTTTCTACCACTTTCCTTCATATTCTCTACTTTTAAGCTGCAGGGTACCACATGCCTTGTTGCAAATTCTGGGGTTTATGAACTTCTGTGTCTGATTCATTGCTCACACTACTTCCCCCTCAGGAATATCTTTTCCATATCCCACCTGAGAACTTCTATTCATTCCCTTGGGCCCCAGTCACATGGCAGTTCTTTGGGTGGAAACTTCCAGAGACACTAGAAAACAGAGTAGAAAAATAATCCCCTCATTTGGTTGCTAAGGTTACATTACACTAAACAGGTAAAGTAGGATGCTGGAGTCATGGAAGTTTCTCTGTAATTGTATGTTGCTTCTCAGAAGAATTGTACCTGCTGAACCAAAAACTGTATCATTGCTTATTTAAGTAGCCCAATTTTCTGCTTCATTGTGAATTCCTGGTGTACTGAGTTGTGTTGCTTCTTCTTCAGCCTGTTGTGGGTACTCAGTATGCATGCAAAGATTTCTCATTGAGATCGAATGGTATGGGTTGGCATATATGGTCTATGTGAGGCAATGAAAAGGGATGCATTTCTTCTTTTTTCTCTTTTCTCAAATATGAGCTGCTATCAAATTTAGAGAAAATATTAAGGTCAATTATAGTATGTAGTTAATCTCAAACACTTGGAAATCTCTGTTACCATTGCTTCCTTTACTTAATTCTTATTCTGTGTTTTTGGCTAATTGCCGAATTTTGGAGTGTGTGTGTTTTTATAAATTGCTTCATAACTTTCATGAGTATTCTCATGAAAAAATATATATTTAAATATATAAATTGAAAGATGGGTAATACCTGATGGTTTGTCTATATTATTATTTATTTTTAACTCAGCTTCGTTAAAGCATTACTTACTTGGAGAACAAATAATAGCAAAAATATAAAATAGAAATTGAAAATTAATCACTCCTCAAACCTCAGTGCCAAGGGCATGGCAGTACCACAAACATGCATACTTCATGGGATATTATAATTGAAATAATTGAACTACAGATCTGGTTCTGAGCTTTCTGCAGCCAAGGTAAAAAAGAGAAACAAACATATCTTTTTTTTTGTTTTTGTTTTTTTTTTTTTTGAAACAAACATATCTATAAGATGTTTATTGTCTTAAATTATCCCTTTCACTGATTTTTTTCTTTAAATGCCTGCACTTACTGGCAAATCCATGCTGTCTATAAGCATTTAATCTCAGCTTGTTTCCTGCATGTTAGCTGCATACCATCAACCAGATTGAGGGCTTTTCAAGGGTAAGGACCTTCCTTCACTTTTTTGGAATCATCCAGAGTAAGTGATTATCAAACTGATATTGAAGGGTTAGTGCTAAAGGGACAAAATCTGGCAATCTCCCAGAAGCATAAAATTTAAAGAGGAAATGGGGGTGAGGAAAATATGCTGGATCTGAAACTCAGGTCTGTATGACCCTACAGCATGTCTTTTTAGCCACTTCCGGAGCTACGTTTGCGGTGTCCCCATAGCTTGACTCACATCAGTCCATCAGAATGGAGAAGGTTCCAGAGCTTGGTTTTAGACTATGATGTTGTTCTTTTTCATTGTAGTGCTGCTTTTCCTGTTTTAGGTTTCCGTGCGAAAGAGTAAGTCAAGCTATCTGTGAAGTTTACTTGACAACGTGAGTTGCTACAATGGCCACCATCTGATAAGGCAGAGGCTTTTCCGTCACACTGCCTTTCTTTTCTCTAAGATTTATTCTATGAAAGTGCCATGTGGTTTCAATCAGCTTTTCTCCCTTGCACCTTTGGTTTAATAGGCTTCTGGCATTTGGGTGTGCCTGAAACATTGATTTTTTTCAACATTAAAAAACATGTATATAAAATATGAAATAAAGACAGAGAATTAATATCCTGTTTTTCGAGACACAGTGACTAATTAGAATGACACAGGCCTGTGGGGGATTTAATGTAGCTAATCTTTAGCAGGTGTGTTTGCTACCAGCTGACAACATCAGAAGGAAGGTAGAGTCAAAAAGTGCTGGAATATCAGCAAAACAGAGCTAAGTGATTCCAGCCATCATACAATGGAGAAATCCTAGAACTTCACTGTCTAAGATAGAAATCCTTAGGTACATGTGGCTGTTTACATTTAAATGATTAAAATTAAATGGAATAAAAAATTCAGTTCCTTATACTAGCCACATTTCAAACGCTCAGTTATCACATATGGACTATCAGGCAGCACAGATATAGACCATTTTCGTCCCTGTGGAATATCCTTCTGGGCAGCAAGCACTAGATTCAAATAGGTAAGGATTGTTGGGGTGATGAAACAGATGAGATAAGAATTCTAGCTCTGCCATTTTTTAGCTGGGTGGCCATGGCAAATGATTTAATCTCATTCTGCAGCAGTAGCTCTTTTTATAAAATGAAGAAAATACTGCTTAATGTGTAGGGTTTCAGCGAGAGTCATCTACTTGCTGCATCTAGTGCTGTATTTCATCTGAGAGATTGCCCCCAACTACCTTATCAAATGTGGCCACCACCTGTTATTCTTCACACTAGTGAACAACAGCAGAATATGCTACTTTCAAACACGCCATTTTGGTATATTGATTATGTTGAACTATAGGCACTTGTAAAGTAGTCAATGAAGGCACAGGCTTTCTCTGAACTTCCCTTACCTGCCAACAGACAGCTCTTCCAAAAGAACTCAATTGTTACAAATCCCCTCTCAAGGAGTTTCATCGACCAGGAAAGGTTGACTTATCTCAGGAGAGATTAGACGTTGACCACACCCAGAGAAACTTTGTCAGAAACTATCATACCTCTCATCCATTCTAAGGGCCCATTCATCTTTCCTAAAAATTATTTCCTGTCCTCTAAAAGGGTTACACCGCCCCCCCCCCCTTTCCCAATGAAGATGGTTTTTAAGTCTGAATTCTAAGCCACCTCAGAGAGTTACTAATTTTCACTGGGTATCTCTCATGTATATTTTGCTTTTGTTTTGTTAATCTGTCTTTTGTTACAGGGGTGTCAAATAAGAATTGAGAAGGGTAGAGGGAAAATGATTTTCCTCCCCTCCACCACTCTATCCTTTTCTTCAGATCACTTACCATTATCTGAAATGATTGAATCCTATCTCTCTCATCAGTCTGTCCATCTCCTTGTCTATTATATCTTGTTAACACCTCCCATTATACATATACACTATGGTTTTTATGAAACACCAACCAATTCTCGAATTCTCTGATACCAACAGGGTATCTAACGATTTAATTTGTTTTTGATACTAACTACCTGGGGTAAGTGCAGACCTCACAAGTTAAGGGCTCAGTCCAATGAGACTGTTCCTATTTCAGATAAAAGCTAAAAATGAGGTGCCCAGGCTACCCACATTTCTGCCTGGCCAACTAGAGATTTAGGAGTCCCCATGAGCTGCTCCTCAAGTTCAATAATTCACTAGAATGATTCACAGAACTCAGTAAAGTGCTTTACTTAATAATTACTGGCTTATTATAAAGGGTATGACTCAGGAACAGCCAAATGGAAGAGATGCATAGGACATGCCAGCATCTTGATGTGTTTGCTGACCTAGAAGCTCCCTTAGCTGCATCATTTCAGAATTTTTATTAAGCTTAATTATATAGGCATTATTGATTAAATCATTGGCCATTGATAATCAAACTCAATCTTCAGAACCCCACCTCCAGTTCTACCTCTTAGGCGGGGGCTGAAAGTTCTAACCCTCTAATCATGTGTTTGGTTTTTCTGGTGACCAGCCTCCATCCTGAAGCTATCTGGACTCCTCTCCATGAGTCACCTCCTTGGTATAAATTCAATTATGGTCAAAAGGGGATAATTATGAATAACAAATACACTTTTATCACTCAGGAAATTCCAAGGGTTTTAGAGACTTCATGCCAGGAACCAGGAACAAAAACTGAATATATATTTTACAATCGTAACACACATACAACGTGTCATAATGTAAACGTCATCTGGGGAGAAACTTTCTTTGTCTTATGTACAATCCCTAGGATAGTTTCTAGCACATAGTAGGTGATTGATAAATATTTGCCAATAAAATGAATAGCAAGCTCCTAATTAGTTGAGGAGCCATGTAATACAGTAATTAATGGTCATGATGCTAATGAAAATAATAAATATGGTAAAAAACAGCCATTATTCATTGAAAAATTTCTATATGCTAGGAACTTGCTAAATGCTTGAAGTACATTATCACATTTAATCCTCACAGCAAACCTATGAAGTTGGTAATACTATCATCATTAAATTAACAATGAGGAAATTGAGCCTCAGAAACATAAAAAAACTTACAAAAGTTTCATATCTTATAAATTATAGAGTCAAGATTCAAACCTATACCTAGGCTTTTAATTACTTTATCTTAGTGATACATATTATTAGAAGAAAATATGTTTTTCTATAGTCAGGGAATTTTTTTCTTAGATTGAGGTAGAAGCTATAGCAGAGTTCAGAAAATATTCTCTACCTTAGACTCAGTTCCCCTTAAACTGATTGTTAGCACTGTTTTTTGGGCTTGTAATTAGGCTCCTGGGATGATAAAATAGGCTTATATTTATATAGCCATGCTTTTTCCTAAACAGGTCCATGGATCAAGACATAATCAGCATATTAATTGTTTGATTCCCCAAACTGTCTGTAGATTTTCAATCTTCCAAATCTCTTCATTTGTGGTAAAATGAAGCTGAAGAATCCTGTAAGAGGCAAATGATTGCATCTCTACGAGAAAGGGCATTGGGTACTGTAGCATGCCAATGATGTAGGCAATGTCCCGGGAAATGTTAAAGGATCAGAACAGAGCAGGGGACCCAGGCCATTGTAGTGCTGGTAGGCAGGGCTGAGCCCCCTTTAAGCCTTTCCTGGGAGCACCATCCACTAACCCAACAAAGGACCTTCAACAAGATTGAGAATTATACGTTGTGCCATCAGAGTTGACTCACAAGGTTCTTTGAGCAGCACAGAATGAGGAATGGGACTTGTAATTAGCAGGCTGAGAAAAGCTGCAGCTAGTTACCTGTTACTTGTGACCTTGGAGTATAGCTGGAGCCAGAGCAGGTCTGATGATTTTTGGGAAATAGGTTTTGGCAGAGACAGCTTGTTTTTTCTGAATTCCCTTGAACTGTGCAGTCTCTGCTTGGAGAAGCATTGGGGTTTGGTGGAAAGGACTTTCACTGTACATCTCCTTCAATGGATAGGGTTAGGGAGCTAGAGAAGAAAAAAAAGCATCTGTAGTGATGGGGAAACTTTTAATTATGGAGTCAAGAATATTCATACAAGTGTTTTTTTTAATGGAAACATTCATGATTTAATTTTTTTCTTAGAAATAATGAAATAAAAACAATGTATTCCTTATGGATTACTGTGTGCCAAGTACTCAAAATGCTCTAAATATATTAACTCAATTAAATCTTAACATCCCTATGAGGTAGTTAGTATTATTCCCTAACAGGCACAGAAAAGTTAAGTAATAATTTGTATTAATTATAATGTTTAGCTATCTTTCAACATAGTATTTACATTTCTAATTTGTTCATAAGCCACAAAGGCAGATAATAGTCTCTTGTGCTCTTCCTTTCTTTATTATGCTTTGTGTCTCAAATCAATCTGATTGATTTCTTCATAGAGATGATATTGGCATTTTGGGATGGACTACTTTTCATTTCATGGGATGATCCACTAAGGGTATCAAGATATGCTACCCCAAATTTTGCCTTTTAGGCACACAGATCATTTCAAGCAAAGGGACACTGAGAACCACTAGGTGCAGAAAAGCTCTTTACCTCCTCCTAACTGCCTAAAAGTAGAGTATAAATTTCTCCCCTTTTAAAGGAAATTTATATTCAAAAAGGAAATTTCCACTTGTAGAAATGTCTCCATATTAGGAAGAGATCTACACTCTGGAGGCAACTCTTATCACCTGGGAGACTCCCATCTGCATAGCAAGACAGGCTTTATTTACTCTTTTCCTTTGCTTAGCCTAAGAAGGTAAAAAGCCTCCTTGAGCTGCATCTTTCTTTGTGAACTCCTGCGTGTACTATTGAAAAATGAAATTCAACTGAGGAATTTTAAGGTTCTTACTGGCTTTATTCAACAATTCAGGTTGGGCAGCATCACATCTAGCAAACAGAATGAAGCTTTAAAGAGTTGAAGAAAATGGAAGACTTATGGGCAGAAGGAGGCAGGACAAGGAGGTTATTCTAGCAAAGTGCTGATTGTTCCAGGCGAGGTCATCTTTCTTTGGGGGATTACCTCATAGTGCTGACCAGGTTATTCCAGAATGACTGGTTAAGATTACATTCCTGGGAGAGGCTGAAATTACAATTAGGTTAGGTATTAAGTCTTGGTTTGTTGACATGGGGTTAGCACAAGTGACTTCATTTTGGATCTGTTGTCTCTCTCTCTTTTTTAAATAGTTTGTACATACTTAAAACTTTTTTTCTTGTTAACCTGCCTTTTTTTTCCAGTTTGATTACTGTGCCCCTTACCCTAAGAGGGTAGAAGGAAAATGATTTTTCCTCACCTACACCACCTGCTATAGGACATTTAGAGCCCTTGGTACTCACCCTCCACATGCCAATAGTATATTTTCCATGTTTTTTAAATAACAGTCAGCCCCCTTCCTGAATATCCAAAAGCCCCCAGTGGGGTAATTTCACCTCTAGTTGAGAACCATTTTCTATGAATTTTCTATGCATTTACTTTTGACCTGTCCTTTAATTGTTTTTGAACATTGTAAATTGTCAGCAACAGGATAATAATTATTACAGCTCTTTTTTTTTGGCAGGTGTAGATAATATTCATCATTGTGTCCTACCTGAAAATTCTTTCTTCTTGAATCTAGATTCTAGAGTCTCTGTTGTCAGCCTTAGCTTCAAGGATTGGGCTCCATGAAAAACTGAAAAAGTGTTTACAACTTGGGTCAATTTACTATTCTCACTGTTTATATTTAAAACTACTAAATTCCCTCTTTTTTCCCAAATTTTTATTATACCCAGCTTCAATGTCCGTGTCTGGTGTTTTATAGAATTTTCATTCTTCTTGATTGTATTTAATAATTGGATTTTGATGACCATGTTTGATTTCTGGCTTAGCTCACCTCTCTGTTCTTGTAGCCACCATACCACAAATGAATATTTCTTACTCTAAGACCCTAATTCTGTACTTGTGTCTCAACTTTGGTCTTTGAATTGAGATTTTCTCTCTTTGGAGTATAGACCTCTAGAGGAACTCCCTGGATGCTCCAAGCCTTCATCTAAATTGAGCCAGTACAGACTCATGGTGCCCTTAAATGCAGCCTAGTTAATTGACTTTGTTAGAAGAGCCTAGTGGCTCATATTGGTATACCACTAGGTATTTTTTTTTTTATTTTAATAGAATTTACTTCATAACCAGAGATGTGTGCAGTAATTTCTCATTCCTTTTTATGTTTTAAATTGCAGATGTGAAGGAACAATTCCAGTGGGAGACTATCAGCTATGTCATGTTTTCCCCACATAAACCATCCTTTTCCTTATTTTGATTTTTCTTCTCTTACCCTCCAGGAGTGGTTGTCTTATAGTCACAGAATGCCAGAGTTAAAGCAGCTCAGCAATTACCTAATTCAGTACCCCTTCAGCTGCTGAATCCTAGCATTTCCCTTTGATTCTTATTTTATATTACATCTCTCTGCTTAAATTTCCCTAATATTCATGCATGTTGTCTACCTTTTCCACTATATTCTTTAACATATTAGTGATAGTTATTTTGAAGTTCCTGCCTGATGGTTCCAACATCTCAGTCATCTGAGTCTTGTTCTGTTGATTGCTTTATCTCTTGACAGTGGCATTTTGTTTTTGTTTATTTCTTTTTGTTTTTAATGTGTCTCATCATTTTGATTCATTGCTGCACGTCATGTTATGAAGTACAGAGACTGAGGTAAATAATGTTTATGCTGAGAAATGGATATGCCTCTTTTTCTATCAGGCAGTTACTGTGTATGGGGTTGAGTGGGTCTAGTCAGGTGTTGAGCTAAATTTGGATTTGTGTTGCTATTGTCAGCCTTTAGTACCCTAGAACTTCAAATTATTCTGGTAATTTAAGTATCCAGTAACTAAGCACTGCCATTACCTGTGCTTAGAGTGGGACTTCGAGGCTAAAAGGAACTTTTATCTGACAAGCACTTTGGCCAGAGTTTTATAAATTGTAGAAAAAATTAAATTATAATGATGCATTTGCACACTGGCTTCCTGAGAATAGATTGCTTTGATTTTATCACCCTTATATTGATGTTTATAGTTATAGCCTTGATACACAGCCAAACCACAAGTCTAGATTTGGAGTAATGAGCATGGGGCTATAAAGATGGGTCATCTAATAGGATGGTAAATCAAACAGTGACTCTGTGGCTGGTTGAATTGCACTGAATGAATGAGAAAAGTAACAAGTTGTAGGTTGTTTTTCTTAAGGTTGATATAAACCTCCTTTTCTCTTCCCTTAAATTTGATTCTTTTGGCTCCCAGCCCAGCATAAACTATTGTCAGAGCTTTTTGGAGTCAGTGATCCTTTGCTCTGCACTGTACTCTTCATCTTTAGGACATCCTTATGCATAAACTCATGAGATTATAGAATCATAAAAGTGACCTGCAGGGTAACTAGGGATTTTTCAGAAAAGGGTAAGCAAGAGTTCTTATCTAGATTTCATAGATTTTTGAGGGGGAGGAAGAGACCATGGATTATGTTTGGAGAGTCTGCAAAACTCCCAAGATTGTACATAAAACTAATATATATGTATATTTTGTCCTGAAGAGAAAGGCTGTAATATTCTTCAGATTCTCTAATTGGCTTATGGTGCCTTAAATCTTTGCAACAATTAGAATTAGATACCAAAGTAGGTAGTAGCAACTCTTCTTCATAGGCTGAAGCCACGTGGCCTCTCTGCCAGGCATTAGGGTCTGCAAATTCCTAGAGGCCAGGCTTTCTTACTTGTTTTCATCACTGTCTACCTTCTAGCATGGTAGCTAGCACTAGGATACTGTCACTGTAGGATAATACCAAAACTTAAAAGACATATTTTCAGAAGAAAAAAAATTATATACTGGGTATGATTAATGTAGTTGTCACTTCAATTTCAAAAATATTAAAATGTGAAAAGATGTTGGTTTCTGAATTGAGAAAATGTGATAGCATAATTTTAACTCTTCCTTGTTGACTGGATAAATGAATTCATGGTAGTCAGCATGAATAATTATAATTGTAACTACCATTTATTAAGTACTTATTATGTGCCAGGAACTTCACTAAGCCCCTTACATGTATTATCTCATTATTTGATAGTTCAACACTGCACAGGAAGTCTTACTATCTCAGTTTGACAGATGGGAAAATTCAGGCTAGGAGAATGAAGACTTTTAAAAGCTCTTAGTACTGGTAAGAGGCAGAACAGAATTTGAACTCAGGTTTGTTTGAATATAAATCTCACATGTAAAATTTGGGAAGTAAAGCCATATGCAACAAACTTATAAATAGATCTCCATTCTTCCCTCTCCCCCCAATCAAGACTGTAATTCCTGATATTAGTCTGGGTGATGCCTTGGTTTCTTTCATACACTTCCCACTATCTCCAGTGTATCAATTCCAGCACTGATTAGAACTTTCAGCCATAAAAATGGCTACAGGTCTAATAAGTATTAACCAAATGGAAGTGTAGCTAAAGGTGTTTTCTAAGAAGAGAAGGCAGTAGTTGCTTTGTGAGAAGATCAGAGAAAACCTTTATAAGGAATATGGATTAGGATTTATCACAAATCATTATATGAGTGTGAGGGTATGCATATAAACACATCTGTTTCTTTCACAATATACCAGTGGGCTCATTGATAGTAGTAATGTATTGTCCTTCTAAATATACTAAATCTAGTAAAAAAAAAAAAAAAAAAAAAACGAATTAAAAAAAAATGAAGCCTGGCTGTCATACATGAGTGCTTATACTTTTTATTTTTTGAATGACTTTAAGCAGAGTGATGGAATTGTCATTTGAGGAAGACATTGCACCAAGAATTTTTAATACCATAGGCAGAAAATATTCTGGAAAACAGCACAAGTATTTTAGAATATAATCTGAGAAAGGATTAAATCAAAGGATAATCACCATTCAAAAATATAAGGCCATTCACTATTCACTGGCATTTTCTCTAAGAGTTTGGTAGAGTCACAGGTTGATAACCATTTGAGATGACTCCAATTTTAGCACTTACGTATGCCAGGCTTTTTTCAACTCCACTCTTGATAAATAAAAGCACTTCTTAGTGTCAAGACTCCGAAATCATAAATTTTGCTTTGTCCCTACAGGAGTCCCTTAATCTCAGTCATGACGACAGAATACAGTAGGTGGAATTCCTTAGTGGATCTGCAGGTTCTCCTAATGTAACTCAGATTCTGTTTTCTTGGGTTATGATATTCACTCCATTAAGATTGACACATTACTTGGATCTCACGTTTAGCATATTCTTGGACCTCTAGTTACTTCTTCCTGGAGAGTTGGCAAGAAGTTTGGTAAACATTAACTTTTAAATCTTGCAAAGGAAAATTTAGCTTAATTGAAACAAACCCCTTTGGTGCTCTCTCAAGTTAGAGCAATAATTTCATAGGAATAGTGTTAGCCTGTCAAAATATTTTTTTAAAAAAGAATGATTTCTCTTGGTTCACTTCAGAGATTACCAAAAACTATTGCTGATACCATTAATATATGATAGTTTAGAAAACATCTTTGTGCTGCCCAAGGTAAAATAAAGAGATCCTTTTTAATATTTTGTTTAATATGTATGTTGTGTTTTTGTTTTAAATATAGGAAATAGTCTTGTAGAAAGGACTTAGCATTTGTCATTATTTCTTTTCTTTGAAATTGGTTCTAGGTAATTTATTATAAGGTAATGTCTTTTTTGTATATTACTTAAATTTTGGGGGCATATTTTAGTTTTATTGTGATATCTTTATTTCTGTTCTTTTATATTGAGGAGTGGACTTTGGAAGCAAAAATACTGGTTTTGGAGGCAGAAAACTTGAGACTTTGGATAAGCCATCTGACAACTGAATCTACTTCCTTATCTAAAAATGGGAAAAAGGATTGCTTTGCTTCTGAATTTATAGAATCCTTCTCAAGGCAAAATGAAAAAATGCATGTCATAATTGCTTTGCAAACAGACAAAAGGAAATGTGTGTATTTTTTTCATCTGTTGAATAGAAGAGATAACACTTATTCATGGAGTTTGTTATGAGGATTAAGTAATTCATACATATAAAATGATTAGAATTCTAAGCATTCAACAGATGTTAAACAATATTATTATTCTAACAGTTGCATTAAACTTGTAGTCCAGAGGTTCAATCTTGAGTATTATGCAAGACAAAATAATCCCTCTGAACAAGGGTAGGGCATCGTGAAATCAGAACCAAACCTGGCTAAGAACTAGAGACAGAAACAAAAGGAAAAAACAAAACATAGGCTCACAGAAACAAAAAAAATCAACAAAGATAAATTTCTAGTGTGCTAAATACTGTTTGTGTCTCCTGAAAATTCATATGTTGAAATCCTAACTCCCAAGGTGAGGGGATAAAGAAATAGGGCTTTTGGAGGTGATTGGGTTGTGAAGGCAGGGCCTCAGGAATGGCATGAGTGTTCTTACAAAAGAGGCCCAAGAGAGATCCTTCATCTTTACCATCATTGAGGACACTGTGGGAAGGTACTGTGGACCAGAGAGCATGTACTCAACAGATACCAATGTTTTTTAAAGATTTTATTTATTTATTCATGAGAGACACACACACACACACACACAGACACAGGCAGAGGGAGAAGCAGGCTCCATTCAGGGAGCCCGATGTGGGACTTGATCCCGGGAGTGCAGGATCAGGCCCTGGGCCAAAGGCAGGCTCCAAACTGCTGAGCCACCCAGGGATCCCTCAGATACCAAATTTGCTGGCACCTTGATCTCTGACTTCTCAGTCTTCAGAATTATGAGAAATAAAGTTGTTATTTATAAGTCATCCAGTCTGTGGTGCTTTGTTATAGTAGCCTTAGACTAAGAATGGTACTTCTTGGAAATATTTTCAAGAGGAAAAACAGTGTGTGGGGGGCTTAAAATACCTACCAGGTGTCTTTTTTTTTTTTTGGCAATTATAGTTTAACTGGCTCCAGCAGGTGAGTCCACTTGGACATCTTGGTGAGACCTCCAAAACTATCAAGTTAAATTTTCAAAAACTTAGAAAGATGCAAATATAAAATGAGTACGTATCAAATATATAATAAAAAATTAGATAATTTACCTTTTATTTGTATTTTAATTTTATTTTTTAGTGATAGAAAGACACAGTGGGTTTCAAAGAGGGGAATGACATAATATGATTTATGTTGTATGAGAATTCCTGGGAGAATCTCTGTTTTGGGGTGATAGACTTCAGGAGACCAATGGAGGGAGCAAGAGGACCTTCCAGAAAGAAATATTTAGTCCAAGTAAGAGGTTACATTGTTGCGGACTACAGTGGTAATGGCTGATGCTAGGAGAAGTAGCCATCTTTGAAATACATTTGTAAGGTAGAGCCAACAGGATTTGCTGATGGATTGGATGTAGTGTGTGAAAGTGAGGGGTCCATTGAATGCTAGGTTTTTGGCCAAGTCCTGGGTATGCGGTTGTGAGGAACACAGATAAATCTCCTGCCCACATGGAGCTTATAGTCTACTGAGCAATTTGTTTTAAAAAGCAAACACTATTTGAATCCCTTCTTCCAAGTCGTTTACAATAAGTATTATGGAAAACACAAAGGGAAGACAAAAGCCTACTTTAATAGGTCCTGAAGGAAGGCCTCAGAAGGCAGGGAAGTGAGAGGTGAGAAGGAGTATGTAAAATAAGGGAAGAACTTTCCAGAAAGAAGACATAGCTACACAAGGGCTCTTAAGAGAGAAAAGACTCAAGTTTTAGGAGCTTAAAGAATGCTTGCATGGCTGGAACACCTGGAGTGAGGTGGAGAGAGGACTGGTTGTGGTTAAAAAAGGGAAGAATTCTGGAGCATTGCATGAAATGTAGGATAATGTTGCTTTTTCTCTTGTCACAACAGGAAACAATAGTCCAGGTGAGAAATGCTGGTTGTTCGGACTAGTGAGGTGGCAGTGAAGTGTAGATGAATGAATAAATGTAGGAAATGGTGTAAAGGCAGAGTCCATCACGTAGATCGTAGTGGAGAGATCCCAAAGGGGATTCAGTGGAGGAATGAAAGCTTTGGTGTTCCCTGGCTCTCTTACTAACCATAGATATTACCTGTGGATAAGACTTCACCTTCTCTCATTTCCATGTTCCCCCTCTGTGAGTCTAAGGTTCCAAGTCCTTAGACAGGGAGAGAAGCACAAAAGCAGAATTAATTGGCTCATGGATTCCAAGAAGATGTTGGAAGCATAGGGACTTCATCAGAGCCTCAAAAAATATTAGAATCAGGTGCTCAATGATGCCACTGACTCTTTCATTAGTTTCTTTCTGAGTATCAGCCTTGTAGTCTCTCAGGAAACCCCCAAGATTGTATATTTTAAAACTTCTGCCAGTTAGCAGAGACTGCTTTTGCAGTGCCATGTTCAAAATCCAAGGAAAAAGATCTGATGGGTCCAGCTTGGGCTAGGTGCTTAGGGTGGGATAATCAACCATGGGTAGAGGCATGAGATCAAGTAAAAATATGACAGCTTCCATGAAATAAGTCGAGAACAGGGAGGAGTTTGTGAAGGGGTTATGGCATTACAATTCTCACATTACAATTCTCACATCTGAGGGTATTCAGAAAATAATTACTGAGCATCTACTACTGTGTGTTAGTGTATGTTATATACTAACTGCTTAAGATATAAGATGTCTGCTGAAGTCCCTTCAAGTCATAATATTCTGCAATTCTGTGAGATTTTACAGGAAGACGGCAAAGTAGTCAGTGTTGTTCTGGTGAATCTGTGAATTTTAAACAATTATCTTTAGGTTTAAAATTCTTTCTCAGGGGTAGAACTAAAATAATTTAAACTCTCTGGACAAATCAATGCTTTAAGTTTCTAATTTATTATACCTTGCTCTTTTTTTTTTTTTAAAATCCATTCACTGTAGGGAATGTTACTCAACACTAATACTACATGCAAGGCTTTCAATCTTGAGTCCTGAGTAGACCAGAACACACATATGTAAGTGGCTTGGCTTTCACTTTTCTTTGTCTGGAAAGCTCTTCTTCCCAAGTTTCCGCAGAATTTGCTTCCTTATAACCTTTACATTTTTGCTCAAATGTCACTGTGGCAATGACCCTCAAAGATGCTAAGATCCTATCTCTGGAACCTGGGAATATATTGGGTTACACATCAAAGGGTAATTAAGGTAGCAGTTGGAATTAAGCTTGTAATAAGCTGACTAGCAAGAATAGCATGGATTATCCAGGTGTAGTCAATGTAATCACAAGCCCTTAAAAAAAGGCAGGGGTGGAGGGAAGGAATAAAGGGAGGCAGAAGGGGTTTAGTTAGAAGATGTCAGTACCTGGTGAAGTTCAGACAGATGTAATATTGCTGGTTTTAAAGATGGAAGAAGAGGACCATGAGCTAAGAAATGTAGGTGGCCCCTAGAAGCTGGAGAAGGTAAAGAAATGATTCACCTCCAGAAAAGAAGGGAACCCTGAAGACACCTTGATTTTACCCAGTAAGACCTGATATTGAACTTCTGGCCTGTTAAACTGTAAGAGAACACCTTAGTATATTTCATAGTATTGGAGCAACTCATTTAAGTTACTAAGTTACTAAATTTGTAGTAGAGAGGTAGGCGGTGGGACCCTGTGGGGTCATGGGTAGGGGTAGGAGGGGTGGGGGAGCTTTGGAGTTACTCTTTATTGGCAAATTGAAAATATAAGGGCAGGAATTAAAGGGGGGGAAAGTAGAAGCGGGGTCACTGAAAAAGTCAATTACTAGATCACCTACAGCTTCATAAAAAGGGGAACTTCACCTGTCAGGCAGCCTGGTTCTTTATCAAATTGTGTAGCTGGCAGCGTGTCCATTGGAGTTGGATGTCTTTCAAGTTGATGTTTCAGCAGTCAAAAGCTTTTTACATTATGATCAAAAAAGGCAATTGTCAGGCATTTTACACTACAGCTTGCTCTCAATCAAAGCATAGTCTACAGAGGATTGCAGGGGTGTAAGCAAATACCTTGTGAGGCAGATACATATAACACTGAGTACGAAGCTGCCCGAGAACCTAGGTAGGGCTGCACAGAAGGTTCGGGAAGGCTGTAGCTAAGGTCGGAGATCAGTAATAAGAGATGCAGATTGGGATTCTTACACAAAAGAAATATCACTGTATTTAGAGCTTTCTGCTTGCCCCTACTTTCTCAAACCTTTTGCCTTCTCTAAAAATTACAAATTTCTTTTTTTTTTTAAATTACAAATTTCAAGAGGTCATGGACCATATCTGTGTTGAAGCAGGCTAAGAAAATCAAGCAGAGAATTCAAGGTTAGCTTAATATGCTAATCCCTTCAGCTTATATATCTCTTTAGAACTCTAGTTTCATGTATATCTTATTTAAGCATCGGAAAGACTGAACAGAATGTAGATTAGATGTTTTTATCTTACAAAGGCTGAAATCACAAAGCCTTGATGAAAAGAGTAGTATAATTATTGGCATAACTCTTCAGTATTTATGAGGTGTTTTCACATATATATTGATCCTTCCCACAATTTTGGGTAGGTAGGTAGGTAGGGGGTAGTGTTCTTGCACTACCTTTGCTGATAAAGAAATAAATTATGTCTGAGGATTTGAAGTGACTGCCTGGGATCATGTAATTGTGACGAAATCAAAACTGGATTCAAGCTCCAGGCTTCCCATGCCACATCCAGCTCATCTTTAATTTATTGATTATGAGGACCTCTAAAGGATGTAGTAGAAAAGAACTCCAGCTTTGGTGGGGAGGGGGGAGTTCAACAGTCTCTGGTTTTTCTTCTTTTTGTAAGTCTTTGGGTGAGTCACTTAAACTCTCTATGCTTTAGTCTCTGTATATGTAAAATGAGAATAGTGTAGGGTTGTAGTAAAGATTTGGCAAAAAACAATTTGTATATAAAATGCCTACTGGAACCCTATTTGGTTCCCCAGTAGATCATCAGTGAAAAAATTATGATGATGATGATTCTCATTTGCAGCTGGATTTACAGGTATGGAGCTTAGGGGAGAAGTCTGGCCTGGATTTGGGAGACATGGGCATATTAAGGTCTAATACTTGTATTGAAGGAAGTTTAATAAACAACCTATTTGGTTAAGACCTGAAGCATTGAAGCATTGACCTTTCCCTAGTCTTTCAATTTTCTGAACCAGAAAGATTCTAACCCTGCCGCCTAATCTCATCTCTGTGGGGAGTACCAGAAACTCCCTTGCTCTGGCATCAACCAGAAAAAGGTACACATGACATTTTGTGTGTAAGATTGTCTCAAGGGCTGTAAAAACAGAATGTAGTCAAGCTAGGAATGAAAAAAGCCACTTTTATTCTCTGCTTTCTTTGTATCTGCTGAGTTATTCTCTCCTTCTGAAGACCAAATTTCTTTATTCCACATGCTTTTTCCTAGGTCAACATCTCATTGTTCCAGGCCACCCATGGAGACTTGCTTGATACTCATGGTTGAGATTCTAATTCCTAGAAGACAAAAACTCCTTGTTGGCTTGGGTCAAGTGTTCCTCTTCTGACTGATTGTATTGACTAAGCTACAGTGAAGAAGGAAGAACCAGATGGTATAGATATGACGGCTAGAGGCCATTCTGGTGTATGGGATGGGGTCCTAGAGGCTGTGCAGATAACACAAAAGTTGTTTGTTAAAGTATTCTATTCTGTCTCTTCCTATAGTTATAATCTGACCTCATATAATGAAATAGATCATTATTATGATAGTCTCTGACCTTTTTCTGTCCATTTTTGAGTCTTGAGTTCATGGTATGGAATAATAATGATTTATTAAATCCTCAGCTTTCATCTGCATGATCTTATGTAATTCTCATATAGCAGAGCAGTGAGTAGATATTGTTTTCCATTTTCACTGGGGACCTGAGGGCACAGAGATATTAAATTCTTTGACCAAAGTCTACAACTAGTGCTAGAGATGGCATCCAAACCTGGTTCTGACTGGGCTGTCACAGACCACAATACTGCCCCAACCCTTTGCTTGTTAGGCCTGGTTCAGTACATTCTTGTCAATGGTTTGCTGTTGCCCTAAGGTTTTTGTCAGCTCTAAGAACTGCCAAAATTAGTGCTTTTGGACAGAAATTTGTTTAAATGTTATTTGAAAAGAAATGACTTACTGCCTTTGGAAATACTTTCTGTGGTTTTCAGAGTGTGTTGCAATGATGGAGAGAAGTAGTGCCGTTTAGAGAAAAGGTTGGAGGGTCTAATCTATCCATGTGCATGTGAAGTTTTCTCTTTAATTCTGTAACATCCAGCATTAAACACATAGGCACACAAGCCTATACATTTAGGGCAAGACTCCAAGGTGCTTTGTTCTTCTGCTCGGTCTGGGCTGATAAGCAGGAGCAGCTCAGGGTCTCAGGACTTGGTGGACGCACCTCTCAGACGCGGTGCTGGAAAATTTGGTAGGCTTTTCCATCCATAAGGCAAGAATACACCATGTGAAATGCATCTGCAGAGCTCTATTTACTTAGTTTCTGGTTACAGCTGCCAAGAGAAGGTTCCCTAATGTGCTGCAGCTTCTGTGCTAGCTGAGGTTGGGGAGGAGGCAGGCAACACTGAGTCTTATTATGATGTGGGCTAAAATCACCTCCTCTATGAATGTAACAAGCCAATAGGCGTGTAATCAGAGAACTGGGATCTCACTGAGACCTCATTTTTGCTCAGAGCATGCAGGCTTCTCTTGTGTGTGTTCAAGGTAGGATAAATTGTATATTTAGCCATTTAGCCTGGGACTGTTCTCCTGTGAATTGATTGTGTTCCTTTTCCTCCTGAGTCAAGCTTAGTGCTTTCTTTGATCTTTTTGATCCTGCTTTTTTATGGAAAAGCTACTTTTTCCAAATCCCAGCTTAGTATGAAGAGATACTGCAGATCTCCCCTGGTCATAGTCTGTATTTACAGGGACGTAGGATTTCCCTTGGCAGATTCTAGTTTTACCACTTTGTTAGCTATCCTTGCTCAGTATGGATCTCCATTTGTTGATCAGTGCCTGGGTGTGAGGGATTGGCCTACAGAGGGAGACAGAGGCTGTGTCAACAATTCAGGCCAGGGGGACAATTCAGAAAAACTGGTTTGGCCACTGTATTTTGGTCAAGACTGTTATTTTCATGGTTTATATGTGTGACAGAAAGTTCCGCAGAGACCAGCCATTCCTGATCTCACAACAATGCAAGCATACCATAAGTTGTGACTTGATGACAAATTAAAATAAAGGTGTTTTCAGGACCTTTTGGTTTCTTCTGTTCTGTGTCCTGCCAAAGGGAAGCCAGTAGCAGAGCAACTCCTAGACCATGCTGTTCTTCCTTCAGAAGGACCAATCTTCTATGGAATATAAAACTAGTTCATTTTGAGGATAGAGTTAGTCCTGTTTTATCCTATTCTGTGTTACTGCCTGGTAGCACAGAATGATGTGCTGCCTTGTTGCTCGATGGCTTTAATATTTCACCATTACATCTACTAATTATCCCTCTCCAGGACCCCACATCTGTTGGAGATGTGAGAACCTGAGAGAGGGTATAGTATAAAACTATTTCTGAGTTCTAGGCTTCATTTCTTAAAACAAAATACAGCAACTCTAGGGTTGGGTCACAGGATTTGCTGAGGTTTCTCTTGGCTTGGAGAGAATGATGAATTCCTTCATTAGAACTAGCATAGTGGTTTGACTCTCTTCCCTCCTCACCTTGTGTTGGTCAAGTAAATTGGGGATTCCTTAGATTCCCTTCCTGTTCTAGGACAAATAGGATGGATTTCTTCCGGGGAAGGGCCATCCCTTCACCCAAAAGAATGAGAAATGGGGGGATATTTGGTTTTCTCTTAGGGTTTTTGTAGGTAGATAGGACTTCCAAGAGGAGGACTGGAGCTGCCATGGTAGGAGACCCTGAATGCATCTGTGTATTTAGGTACACAGAGCTGTAGAAACAGAGCATCAGCAATGTGGGCATTGATAAAGGATTTATGACTATACAGTTCTAGTATCTCAAGACTTGGAGCTGTGTTCGTCCTGGGTTGATGGGACAGTGTATAAGCTTGGAGAAGATACTGCACGAGCAGAAGACAGTTGCTCATTCTAGCAGAGCCTTAGCTTCTTGAAATTCCTTACCTGTGGTGTTCTGGTAAATGTTTATTAACTGGATCTCTTTTTAAAAATCTGGGTTTTACTGTTTGCAATTTTCCTAGTATAAATATTTGTAATATTCCTTCAGTGGCTGGTTTCAAGGTACCAATGAAACCTTGCCGATGGCAGAGTTGGAAAGAAATGTGCACACCCAACTGTTATGAGTTGGTGTAAGTAGGTTCCAGCACACCCTCTCCCTTATCTTCCTGCAACATCTTCCATGCTCATGTGCTCAGAGTCTGCCAGTGCAAAGCCCCTGAACTCAGACATTTACTCTTATTTCTGGACAAAGAGTACCAGACTTGAATGTTGTCTCCTTGACTGATTTTTGTGAAGTAGATTGGAAGAATTTAGAAGCCTTCACTTCTTTTCTCTGGGACAAACAGTAGTATGTTAGAAGCTGACACCAATATTCATGATGAATCACTTTCTCCTTGGGCCTAATCTGGAAGATATTATGTTTACCCAAATACCAGAGGTTGTAAGTTTCTCTCCCATCATAGCAGAGACACACAGACATGGTTTATTGGATACTGAAGTAGGAGAAACTGTGTTGAGTTTTAGCAGTGAATTAATAAAGCAGCCAATTCTAGAATTTTTGTAGAGCATATTGGCAGATATCAAAGCCTCATAAGAACTCAAATACATTTGAGAACACCCCCCACACACACACACACACAAACACCCCATAGTTAACAAAACTTGAACTTTGAACAACTGCAATCTGGGAGATGGATAGTTCTCTGAAAGTAGCATTGAATGTTCAGATACAAAAGTGTAACCATCACAGCACAGATTAGAAAGATCAAAACAAAAAGGAATACTGGCTGGATGGAGTTGGAGATGCCTAGGAGGCATCTTCAAGCTCTCAGGCCCTAGGAGGCATCTTCAAGCTCTCAGGGCCTAGGAGACTGTGTTCCTAGTGCATTAGTATTTTAATATGCATCAGATGTTACGGAGGGGATTTGTTTAAAGTACAGGTTCTCGGGTATGGCAGATGCTGTCAGTACACTGCATGTATTTCCTGGGCTCCTGTTTTCCTCCCAGAGACCCCATAATGCCAGGACCTACCACTCTTTGCCTGGACTTTTCCTCTGATTGGAGGGATATACTCAATCTGAACGCAGGGCAGGCTGGAAATTACAGAGAGTTAATGCACTCTCAAACAATCATGAATGTGAGTTGGAACATAATCTAGTTCCTTAACCTTTAAATGGTAGAACTTTGAGATATGGCTACCTTTGTGGTTCTCCGTGTGTTCTGGGACCCTCTGGGGAAGCCTAAATTCTTTTAGGTCCGAGAGATCAAATTATTTTGAACTTATAACAGGATATTGTTTCCTCTTTTACTCTGATTTTTCTTGTAAGGGTACAGTTTGTTTAAAGTCAGTGAAGTTTTGACACATAGAAATTTGGCAGTATAATGCGGCCCTGAATGATACAGAACTTGGTCACACAGTTACCTCATTGCTTTGAGATTAAACTATCTTGTGCAATTTGGCAACTTTTCCTGCCTTCAGTTGCATTGTTTGATATGTGATAGGAAATCTTTTGGCTTGTGTTTCAGTAATCAAATATAACAAAACTTCATCTACTTGAGCGTGCTTTGCCAGAAAATATGGAATTGTGGTTGTACCAGTCAGAGTGGGAAGATCATGCCAAAATCTCAGTGACTTAAAACCACAAAGTTTATTTCTTGCTCATGCTACGTGTTCTTCCAGGTTGGCTGAGAGCTTTTCTCTACATCACCTTCTCTCCAGGACTCCTGCTGTTGGAACAGTCACTGTTGGAAACATTGTTGGTCATTGTGGTTGAGAGAAAAAGAAGCGATACGTTACTTACTGCTCTTAAAGTTACCCATAAAAATGCTCACATTTTTCTGGCCAAAGCATGTCCTATGACCACACTCACCTTCAAGGTTTTGAAGAAGTACAATCACACTAAATGTCTGGAAGAAGTAGAGATATTTGGCAGACTGAAATAACGGTTACCACCATTTACCCTTCTCACGAAATACTCTGCATTTAATAAAGAAAATGAATATACTCCTCCACAAAGGAATTAACTCACAAATTCAATCCATTTCCTGCACCCACAAATTAATTCCATTCCCTGCACCCAGCTTGAGAGGCAAGATTACTAGATGATGTAAGGTGATTATTTTTTTTCCATTGGGGGAAGGTGTGTAGTGACCTGTATAATACCATGTTTGAATTAGTTCTGCTTGATCCAGAGACCACTTGTTATGCCCACCCAAACCATAATATAAAGGATAAGGTAGAACAGAGACACTACAACAATACTTTTGTTCATATAGGTAAGAATGAGAGTGATACAGTAGTCACTTTTCTGAAGCAATTTTGAAATCTCACTGGGCAGACACTGAAGATCTACCTTGGTGGTGAATATTCCTTGGTTAACTCTGGCGGGGTGGTGGTGGTGGTAGGGGTCATCTTCCAGCTGAGCTGTTATTTGTGAACTTCAGATCCAACCTCTATGGGTTCATTCTTTTCCATCATTCTCTTTGACCACATCTGAAGAAGGCATTGGCAAACGCACCCTACTTTGGGTCTGAATGTTGTCTTAGCTTACCAACGGTATTTAGATAATTAAAAAACTCAAAGTTGGTTTTAAGTCTCAAACAGTAGAGTCCTTTTTTAATCCAAGTTGGGTTTTTTTGGCAATGTAATTCTCTCAAATAGAATTGCTTAATCTATTTAATCTCAGTCGACTTCATGTGCCAATAGAGGCTATGGTTCTTACAAATATATCCCTTAGATTGCTTAATTTTTCTCTCTCCTTAATTGTGGAGATGTCTATTTCCCATTAGACATTCTAAGACCAATGTCTGATAAATGTTTTAATCTGAAACAACTTAAATCTGGTGGTTCTCTGGTTGTTGGGATGGGAGTTGTAATGGAGGAGAAACTTTGATTTGTAGTAGATTTCATTCAAGCTGCTATAACAAATTACCATAAACTTAAATAATTCTTACAGTCTGGTGGCTGGAAGTCCAAGATCAGAGTGCCCAGCATGGTGAAGTTCTTGGCATAAGCTCTCTTCTGGTTTAGGTAGTCCTCTTCTCCTGTATCCTCACAGGAGACAGCTAGTTAGCTGTTTGGCACCTTCTTTTAACTACACCAATACCATTCATGAGACTGGCAGTCTCATGACCTCCTTACCTCTTAAAGGCCCCACCTTCCGATACCATCACACTGGGGTTAGGGTTTCAACAGATGAGTTTGGGAAGACCCATTCAGTTTTTTGAATAGCACTTGCTGAATTCCAGGGTGAAAATACTCCACCATGGCCCATTTCAAGCTACCAATATGATTGATACAATCACTGATTATACAGTATGTCCTCCACAGAGATGCTGTAATAACCTCAAGAGCACAGATAATAGCAAAATGTCACAAAATAATTAGAAAGTGAGCTTTAAGTATTCTTTGTTTTTAACATAATTTGTTATTTCAAATAATGGCTATGTTTAACAACTGTCTTACATATTTCTAAAACCTTGTTCATACTAGCTCATTAAGAGCCAATGACTAAGTTTATCACATCATGGCCTTAATGCAGGATTAAGATTAGATTTTTTTCTGTGTGTGATGGCCATGCACTTGATTTAACTTTTTCTATGAGGCTGAGCTTTAACTGCCCATTATTGTTTCACTCATTTATCAGTTTTGGGATTGAAAAGTAGTTGCCTCAAGTTTTAGAATGCCCAGCTGAGAGCATTCCTTGTTTAATAAATGTGGAGTAGGGCAGTCCTGGTGGCCCAGTGGTTTAGCACCATCTTCAGCCCAGGGTGTGATCCTGGAGACCCAGGATCAAGTCCTGTGTCAGGCTCCCTGCATGGAGCCTGCTTCTCCCTCTGCCTGTGTCTCTGCCTCTCTCTCTCTCTCTCTGTATCTGTCATGAATAAATAAATAGAAATCTTAAAAAAAAATAAATTTGGAGTAGTTTGTTACATAGCGATATCTAACCTATATACTCAACAAATCTCGTGTATAATTTAACTGGCCGAAACCAAAAGTAGATTTACATAGGTTGAAATGAGGAATTCATAGTCTCCTAGATTCAAAGTGTAGTTTCAACAAGCCAGAAAGGGCTTTGGGAGCAGTTGGGATTTGGGAACAATAGAAAACAGATCTCCCTATTGGAGCTCTCTCTCATCTGTGCTCCTTTTCATGTGCATTTTCTCTCACCAACTACTTCTACTTCATGATTTTTTAAAGGTTTTTTTTTCTTTTTTTAAAAAGATTTTATTTATTTGAGACATACACACACACAGAGAGGGGGAGGGCAGAGACACAGGCAGGGGGAGAAGCAGGCTCCATGCAGGGAGCCTGATGTAGGACTCGATCCCAGGTCTCCAGGATCACACCCTGGGCTGAAGGCAGCAGTAAACCGCTCAGCCACCGGGGCTGCCCTTTTTTAAAGGTTTTATTTATTTATTTATTTTTGTATTGGAGTCATCACCACAGTGTTCGTTTTTTCTTAAGATTTTTAACTGGTGTTAAACTATGATCTAATTTGGATTAGTGCCCACTCATTGGGCACCAATTTATCATTAATAAATTGATTAAGGGTGTGGGGATAGGGAGGCAAGTAATCATGATTGATCTCCAGGAGTTATACATCTACCCTTAGACTGTAGCAGCTCATTTAACTATCTAAATAGTGGAGTGAAGGCTGTATAGTTATCCTGACAAGGCAAAGCCATGCATTATAGCGTACCCTGCGCATGTCAGCATGTACCCTAGCGATAGAAGAAATTGTACACAGGCACCCGAGGGGTTACCTTTACCAATAGCTTTTTTTTGTCCTGCATCCATCCAAATGAATGGACTCTCTGGAATGTCTGAAGTAAACAAGAATAAAATACTCAAAATAGAAATATTAAAAAGGCATCAAGGAGCAGGTGTCTTTTTAAGCTGAATCTCAAAAAAATCTTAAAATTACTTGTGCATTGAGACAGATTGGTTCTGTTAGGCTGCTGATCAGTTTTCAGGTTACAGATTGTATTTGTTTTCACATACAACTCCACAAATGCACATTTTAAACTCTAAGGTAAAATTTAAGCTATCGGTGTTGGAAATTAAATCCTCTAAATGAGTGGATCAGAGGTCAAATAGAGAAGACAAATGGCATGATGGAACTCCTATCTTAGAAATGAGGGCAAATAAATGGGTAAAAATATTCTCCTGTTTGTAGAATAGTGGTTAGGTATCCATGAACCCTGTGACCTGAAACATCTCTATGGGGAGAAGAAAGTTCAACCCATTGCAAAGAGAGCCTCATTCAGCTTTAAGATTCAACAATGATGCCTAATTTCTTTCCTTTTGAACAGGGTTCTGGTGAAGAAAAGCCTGCCTGAGAGTAATGCAAAGGTTAGGGCTGGTGTGAGCACAGGATGTGTGTCATCTTACAAAGGTAGAGACTAAAAGTTGGTTCATAAAGGGGTGCCAAGGTCAGTATTAAAAAACCCAAAAGCAGGATGTCTGTTTAGTAGTTGAGGAAGAGATTTGACAAAGTAGGGCCAAAACAAAAGAGGCTGTTATGGGCTGCATGTTTGTACCCCCACAGTTCATATGTTGTAGCCCTGGTCTCCACTGTGATGGTACTGAAAGTAGGGTGTTGGAAGATAATTAGGTCATGACAGTGGAACCCTCATGATGGGATTAGCATCCTTATAAGGAGAGACATGAGTGCACTAACTGGCATGTGTTTGCTTGTATGCTCTCACTCCACCATATGAGGAAATAGCAAGGAGGAGACCATCTACAGGTCAGGGAGAGAGCTCTCACCAAGAAATGAATCTCCTAGTTTCTTGATCTTGGATTTTCCAGTTTCCAGAACTGTGAGAAATTTTTGTCTCAGGTATCCAGCTTGTGGTAGGGTTATGGCAGCCTGAACTCACTAGGACAAAAGCTAATGCATCAGGAAAACTGAATGAGCAGGGACAAATCAGACAGACACAACCAGCAGGAAGTTCATAGGCAAGAGTGATTGGCACCTTTAGTGGCTAGGTACTGTGGTCTGGGGCCATATTGCTTGGGAGGATGTGGCTTATCATAGGTACTGCACAAGATGGACAGAATCAGTCCTAGTTGAGGCTGAATTTATACTTCCTTGGCAACAAAGAAAAAATGATTATATTTGTTTTATATGTGTGATGGTGGCCTTGGAAGGATATTGAAAGAAGCACCAAAGGGTAAGTGTGTGAAGATAGTAGGTGGCCTAATTTGTTGGGTAAAAGAAGAGAGAAAAGATGTGTGTATAAAAGGCTCATGGGTAAAGCTGGCCATATTTAATTTACTGATCTAATTGTCACAATTGGAGTAGAAACTCTTCTGTAGGGTTGGCCTATTTCCCAGGAGTGTTGTGAAGAGTTTTACTGTTGGGATAGTTGCACATTTGGACTTTGTGGAAAACATTCATCATTTAAAATACTCCCTGCTAAGTCTTTCACTGCTTGTAGGAAGTCCTAGATGTTTAATCATGCTGATTTTATACTTAAAACACAGATTCTACTTTTAAGGACAATGAGGGATTCTAATCACAATTTCCTTATGCTATATAAACTTGCATTTTATACTTCTTAAGATAAATATTACTGAACCTATTAAGAAACCTTCTCAACTTTTTTCTGTGTGTTAGTTTTTAGAGTCTGTATTTGTTAAAAGAGCTAGTGCATTCACTCACTCTGAATTTCTTCCAAACACATTAAATGACTATGTAATATGATTAATCACAGTAGATTTTTTAAATAACCTATCATACTTTGCCATTTTTTTCCCTCTTGGTTCCCTCTGTCCCCCTTTTTTTTAAATGAGAAATGAGATTCCTAGAAAAAACTTCTTGGCACAGATACTGATTCTCCCAAACTGGTAGGCAGCCATGCTGCTGTAATTGGGTCTCCCAGTGGGATGCAGTATCTGAAGTCAGGTTGTTTTCAAAAGTTAGACACTGGGGTTCTGGCTGTGACAGTAGAGTCCTATTTAGTCTTTTATTATTCTTGTTCTGTAACCTGACTTTGGTTCAGGAAGAGGAAATCCTTGGACTTAATTGAAGACAATCAGCCAAAGGTCAGGAGGGTAATGCTAACCAGACCATAGGTAAAGGTAGTGTGGAAATAAGAAGGTAAGTCTGAAGTGGATTCAAAGATTAGACCCAAAGATGGAAACCAAATGCACCTGGAAGGTAAAACATACTTGAACCCTGAAACATAGAGAACCCTAAGGAGATATAAAAATAAATCAAGCTTATTTAGTTTATTGCCTTTCCACTTCTCTGGTGGCTTATCCAGCTGTTACCCCAGTTTGGGCAGGCTGTTTGTAGGCATGATTTTTAGGTGTTTATCGTGGGGTGCCTGCTAGAGCAGCTGCTGGTAAAAAGGCCCTCAATGCTTTCATTATGTCAGCTCCCAAACGTCACAGTTCCTGATATTGAACTGCTTTGATAGGAGATTATATAGTGTTTCATTTAAATTTTAAATGGCACATTGCAGTGTGCTTTTAGGTAATCTGTAATGTGCCTCTGGGCATGGCACCAGTTTTATGTAGGGGTCTAAATTACACAGGAGAGTGGGAATGCTTTAAGATCAAAATGAGTATCCAGCCCTGTGTAGGGGACCTTCTGTCAATAACTGGATTGCCTCTTGTGGTCTTGGATATGGCTAATAAAATATCATATAAAAGTTACTGATTATTCAATGGATTATCCTTTGCAGAAGCCATTTTGGGTTGGCCTTGTTTTCCTTGAAAGGTAGCTATGATACCATTTTACAGATGAGGAAGTCAAAGGTTGTTTAAATAAGACTCAGAAATTCTTATAGACTAGCGTTATAGTCAGAAAGCTAGATGGAAACAATGCTTAGATCTGAATCCCAGTTCCATTGCCTATTACTTGTATTACTCTGAGTTATTTAATCTTATATCTCTGTTTTCACATCTGAAAATAGGAATAATGCTAGTTTCTGCCTCATAGGGTTATTATGAGGAATGAGTTAATGTTTTTAAAGCATTTATTTTAGAACAGCAACTGGTACATGATAAGAATAAGCGTTTATATAGGTCTGTAGTCTCTTATCAGAAACCTTGAGGGACAGAAATGTTTTGGAATTGACAATTTTTCAGACTTTAGAAAGGTGATCAGAGACAGAAGTTTGTTATACCTAATAGCTGCAGCAGGATCTGGGCACACTGTAAGCAAACATATTGAAGCTCTGCAGCCCCAAATGGATGAATATTTAAGCTAACTGGGGAAAATTATATAAACAGGTTTACATTAATTCAACTTAGTACCAAGACTTGGTACTAAGTTACAAAAACCTGGTTTTCAGAGCCTCTTTGTATCTTGAAATTATGGATAAAGGATTATAGATATGGAGTACGGTGAATGGTAAATTATTGGAATCCAGAAATTTCTGAGGACCAGGCAGGAATTTTGTCAAGATTCTTTCTCTCAGTTTTGCACAATGAAGAAGGAGAACCTAAGTGGTTTGCTTAAAGTTCTATAACTGTACACATCAAAGATGGGACCAGATCTCTGGCTTCCTGCTGTTGAGCCCAGTATTCTGCACTAAACATAAATGTTTTCAAAAGCATACTGCCCACCTCAAAACTTTAATCCTGTAGAATAATATGATATCAAAGGAATTCTGGGATTCTTGTTTTGGAAACCCATTACCTGTTTGGTTTTTTTTTTTTTTTTTTTTTTTTTTGTGAGCCTTTATTCTAAGGAGCATTGTAAATCTACAAGAGGGCAATATATTGCACATCTTTCCTGTATTTATTTTCCCATACATTCCTTCTGTGAGAACATTTCACAGAGTACACTTTGGGTTATTCTTTTTTTACATTATTCTAAACAGGAAAACCTTTATGATCACTGCACTGAGTGGATACAGGCCAGGTAGTGATTCCCCATCATTTTAAGAAATGATAGCCCATTTCTTTCTAGAGACATCATTCAAGGGGGGAACTTCATTCTTCCCAAACTCTATGCTTCTAGATGAGGTTGGTTTGATTGAAATGGTACTAGGATACCCAGAATTAAGGGATTCAGGAATCTGAATGTAGCAATTTTTAAGAATGTGAAGTCCTGAGTATTTATGGAAGACATTGTTACAAATCATGGTTTTTTGAAAAGAATGTGGGGTTCATAGATAAACAAAGTTTTTACGGGTTCACTGACTTCATTTTATTTCCCATCCCACAACTTCATTAGAGCAGCACAATTTCCTTATCCTTTGGCTATTGAAGAATTTCTGTTTCATCATTTTTACCACAAGGCAATGAGGGAGTTGATGCTTACAACATCTGTGGGTAAATCCATGGCTTGGATTGAAATGAACCTTGTGGTATGTATGCCCATGAGTCTTCTAAAGAAAACAGGGTTTCTTTTAATGTTAAGATATTCCAGAAATGTTGCGCAGACCCTTAGAGATGAGTTGTTCTTCCTGAAATAATACCAGCTCTTTTGGATATGCAATGAGAGGGGTACATTATGTGCTTGAAGCATATTGTCCTAAGGCACTTTTGAGAGACTTTTGGTTAGAAATTGGCTGTTTAGTTAGGAATTTAATGCTGTTCTATATTCCTGTGAAATCTCTTGTCCCTTAAATACTTGCTGTTGGTTTCTCTTACAATCGATTATAATATCTCTTACAAGTTGATGATATTCTTTATTTAAAGAGTGTTTGCTACTTTAGGAGTGAGATTTGTACTTGTGGACTTCATCTGTGCTACCAGCAGCATAGTAAGTTTCCTTAAAAAGGACCCTTGGTTCTTACTTGGGTACACATTATCATCATTCAGGATCTTTCAGTAGTGCTCAGTGCCCAGGCTACCCCTGGCAATTATATCAGAATTTCTAAGGATGGGATCCTAGCATTAGTTTTTGTTTTTGCTTTTTCTTGAAATCTAAAGCTGATTGAGTAGCTAAAGTTGAGAAACGTTATCTTTGTCAAGATATCTATATCAGGTGGTATAAATTAGCTATCATTCATTAAGCATTATTTCAGGGGTTATAATCTAGTATCCTGTGAGCTGAATCCAGTCTAAAGATCTGAGTTTCTTGTTTTTGTGTTTTTTGGCCAGCATCAAATGATAAATACACTCGAATTAGAAAGCCCTTATACAAGGCTTATACTCCATTGGCCCCAGTCTCCTTAATTTGTTGTGTTACATCCAGCTGCTTTTCAAACTTTGATACCTGCCTGGCTACTATAGGTTGGAATTTCTGATCACTGAAGTACCTGGAGGGGTTCTGTAGTTCAACACTACATAAGATTAACTGAGAATGACAAAACCTACACTAAAGGCTGAAAATAGTTACTGTTTATGGAAGCAGAGATTCCTACTTGTACCCTCATAGCAGAGTTCTGTTGGGGCAAAGAGGTGTTCCCTGAGGTGCGAGGTAAACTAAAGCCCTAATCAATGTCTACCACGTGGTTAGTGGCAGTGGAATTGAGTGCAATGGACTCCTTCCCTGAGAGGACTAAATGAACCTGACCTCCACTCTGAGGGGGAGGCAAGAAGAAAATAGCAAGATGAGAAATAAGGTAGTAGTGGAAAGGGTAGAGGGAGAACGGAGAGACTCCAGTTTGAGGAAGGGCTCCTGAGAGGTGTTCTAACTCAGTGATGAAGGAAGAATCTTGTGGCTTCCCTCACTTGGAAGGGCACAGTGAGTGTGGCAGGGTGTTAGGGTTTAAGCTGGCTGGTGGCTGGATCTGCCCTTCCCTCCATTTCAGGTTCAGATATTCTACATAAGTACATACCATGCAAGGGCCAGTGAATGCAAGTAATCAGAGGTTTATTACTCAGGGGTGAGCAGAGTGGTGGTGGTGGGGGGATTCCTGGGAGGAGGATCCTGTTGGCAGGGTGGGGCTCTCTGTTTGGACAAGAAGAATTCCTGATCATGGCGGCAAAAATAAGACAGGAGCCCTCTGAGACTTTTTTTTTTTTTTTTTTTGGAATAATTCCAGGGCAGACTAACTTCCATTGGCCTGTTCTCAGGTGTGTGTGGGAGTGGGAGGGGGGTAGTTAACTTGCCCTGTGTATAACTTCTGGGGATAGCAGAAGTGAGTCAAAATGATATATAGAGAAAGAATTAGAGACCTTTCATTCAACAATTCAAAGTGTATCAAGAAGCTACTATGTGTAGACTCTGTAATCCAAATAGTTATAATCCCTGGGCAGAGAGGCCCAGACACACAAACATATTATGTCAAGGGGTAAGGATGTGACTAGGGTGGGATGTCAATCTATAGTCAGGGAAAGCCTCTCTGCTAAAGTGACCTTTGAGCAGAGCCTGAATAAAGGAAAAGAGGAGTAGAAAGCTACGTGGGCAGAGCATGCCAGGCAGGGGTGCCAATTAGTGCAAAGGCAGAAGCATGTTTGGTAGGGGAAAGGTAAGGAGGCCATTGTCCTTGCAGTAGAGGAAGCAAGGTGAGGTACAGGTCCTGTGGGACTTGGATGCTATAGTAAGGAGTTTGGATACACCTCTTCTTTTTTTCTTTTGTTTTCTTTTGTTGTCTTTCAGTATGAGAAGAGAAACCATTGGAAGCTTCTGAGAAGTGGGAAAGAATAATCTGATCAAGTATATAGCATTTTTCTTTTTCTTTTTAATAAATTAATTTTTTATTGGTGTTCAATTTACCAACCTACAGAATAACACCCAGTGCTCATCCCGTCAAGTGTTCCCCTCAGTGCCCGTCACCCATTCACCCCCACCCCCCGCCCTCCTCCCTTTCCACCACCCCTAGTTTGTTTCCCAGAGTTAGGAGTCTTTATGTTCTGTCTCCCTTTCTGATATTTCCCACACATTTCTTCTCCCTTCCCTTATATTCCCTTTCACTATTATTTATATTCCCCAAATGAATGAGAACATACACTGTCCTTCTCTGATTGACTTACTTCACTCAGCATAATACCCTCCAGTTCCATGCACGTCGAAGCAAATGGTGGGTATTTGTTGTTTCTAATGGCTGAGGAATATTCCACTGTATACATAGACCACAGCTTCTTTATCCATTCATCTTTCGATGGACACCGAGGCTCCTTCCACAGTTTGGCTATCGTGGACATTGCTGCTAGAAACATCGGGGTGCAGGTGTCCCGGTGTTTCATTATATAGCATTTTTCATACATAGAACTTGTAGATGCACACATTTATTGCAAGGGGGCAGGAAAGTGGGACAGAACTAGGAGAAGGGAGTAAGAGGAAGAAAGATTTATTCTCCTCCTGCATAGTCTCTCCTAAGGAAATGAGGCTGGAAAACTATCATGAGTTAATTTACCAAGGGTGGAATTTGCCTAAAAAGTAAAAGAAGGGTGGGGGGGAGGAGAAGCCCTGAGCCTTTCACATAAAACATATACTGGGGGAAAAAAGCTGGATAAATCTGAAATGCTTCCAGAACAGACATAGCCGTTTTGCATTTTGGTAGAATGATTGACCTTGGCAGTTGAAATCAATTGGGCGAATCTGGTTTGGATCAGTTTGAAGTGCATATGTTTTAAAATCTCATACCTACTTTCAAAAGGGTGTTCATGTGTCTTATTGTAACCTTGAATGAAAGCTAGCTATGGTGTTTCCTGCTCTATTTCATGGGGCCATTGAAAGCATTTGGTGAATGCTTAGCTGGGAGCCCTGGTCACAGCTCTAGTCTGGGTCCTCTTCCTCTTTATGCTCATTGTTCTGTGTCTCTGATCCCCTGTATCTGATGTTGTCTCTCATGTGTTCATGATGAGATTTATTCAGGCTGGGCACTTATATTTTAGAGTTGACAATTCACCACTAATCATGGTTTTCTCTACATCTAGGTTTGCATAAAGTTCAGTCCTTCCCAGTTTTCTGCCTCAATGAAGTTCAGGAACACATTTTTATTCTTTTACTGATTTGAATCCTATCTGCTGTTGCACATACCTATGCAGAGTGAATGCCCTGGGAATAACTCCCAGGGCTGCACAGATCTCTATAAAAAGCAACAGGGGAAAAAAACTCACAATAGCTTAACTTTGTTAACTCTTTCCCAAACATATTGGACTATGGATTTTATTTTAAAAGGCAATGTATATTGATATTTTATGTAACTAGTATTCTGAGGGTCACAGGTTGGATAATGTTCTGAGTTTTCTATTTCCAAAATAGTTAGAGAATAAAAATTGTTACTGATAGAATCAAGTCAGGGTTCTATGTAGCTCCCACAGGTTATGGCTATAAAATTTGCACATGAAGGACTAAAAAGTTATTGTACCCTGCAGCCACCCAGGTGATGGATGGCCTACCTGAAGACAGTCTAACTTCAAGAGAAATCTGGAGGGTTCACCCTGACTTGATCAAGAAGACCTGCTTTGTATCTTTTCCAACTCTTGTTAGGACTGGCATCTAGCCCAGATGGAATATTGGTCTCATAAGAATTAAGGATACTGGCACTAACATTCATTTTTTCATTCAATAAATGTACATCAAATTTCTATCATGTGTTAATTACATGACAAAGACTAGAGACTTACTATCTGTCCTGTGGTCCTTATGGTGACAGTGGATTTGCAGAGAGAATGAGGATTATTTGCAATTCTGAGTGACATATTTTCAAAAGGGCAAAGAGAAAATGAAGTATGTCTAAAGAGGGACAAGCATCATGATTGACTCTGCAAACCATGCCAAATATATAACAGTGGGTGTTAGATCTGATGGTTAAATAAGTATGTGCCTTCCAATGTTGGAAGGGTCACTATCTGGGGAGGATAGCAGCTCACCCTGAGTGGTTCTAGGGAACAAAACTAGAAGTATTGCAGAGAAGTAACAGGGAGGCAGTTTCTGTAGGGGAAGCCCAGCCATAGAGTAAACTATTCTATGGAATGTAGAACTTCCAGTCTTCAGAAATGCTCAAATGGAAATCTGTCAATGCTGTAGAGAAGATGCTGAGGTAGTGAGGAGGTTGAGCTGGAGGACGTTAAGATTCTTCAAACTGTTAAGATTTTTTCCCCTTATACATGTTAAGGGCCGTGAAATGCATAATCTTAACATTTCTGGTCTATGTTAGTTAGGATTCTCCATGGAGGAGACACTAAGAATTAGAAATGCCTGTGAAAGATAAAGTTGTAGGAGGAGTTGGAGAGAAGCCTGAATAGTAAAGGTCTGACCACTGTGAAGAGGGAGAGGAAGGGAGACTGAGTAGGAATATTTCAATGACAGGGTGGGTAACTCTGAGAAAGTCTTGGGTAGGCTAATGGGGAACCCCTGAGCAAAGGTCACTTGCTACAGGAGTCCCATTTTGGGGAGAAATGACCTGGCGGTAGTACCCCTGCTGTGCTCATCCACTGGCTGGGGGTAGTCCGGAGGGAGCATACCCTCCATGTGAATACCACAGTGGATTGGACAACGCAATAATTATACTGCTTACAATCCTTACCTGTGGTTCTCTCTTGAAGATCTGAGCAGCACACATGACTGCCATGATCTCTAGTCCCTAGCACAGCATGTTATATACTTCACCACTCCTTAAGGCTCAGTGTTGACAGGACATTACAATATTTGCATTTTAATAACCATCATTGTCTTAGCTAAAAGGCTACTCAGCGGTGAATTTTAGGTGTTAGGTAAGGATAATCTCACTATCCAGAATAGCCCTACTTTTTAGGAGCTGAATTCACAGAGCTGGGTCAGTCAGACACATGGCAGACCCAAGGAAACCGGGTGCTCTGTACTTTACCTATGGGGTCTTGAAGTGGACAGGAGTTGCTTACAGCTAAACTGTCTGCATTACCTTGAATTCCACATATATCAAGAGCCAGGACCAGGAAGGAACAAGTTGCAAGAAGGTATCACAACCCTGTTAAGGGCTATAGTCTTAGGTGTTATGCTTTTATTCCCAGCTGTGTTTCTCTCTGCCAATCTACTTTTGGATCTGGAAGTGCCTCTTTGAACTTTCATCTCTTTCCTTGGACCTTGATGACTGATTCATCTTTTTTAGTTTTGCCTCTGGGGGCTTCTCTCTCTCTCTCTCTCTCTCTCTCTGGCTACATCCTCTGTAGCTGCTCCAACTAACCATTTCTTTAAGTCTAAAATATTTCCCAGCAAAGACCCACTGAGCTGGAGTCCAGCCATTTCTGAGAAGAAAACAGGTATATGTCTACAGTTTTCCCAACTTGAAATTATTGAGCTGATGTTTTTAGAAGTTGAAAATCTGTTTCTAGCAGAATCAAGGCTTAGTGGACTTAACTCCTTAGCCTGAATCTAGTCTCCTTTTTGCTCCAAAATAAAATTCCATTTGGTGCCAACAGTCATGCCTTAAGGGAAGCTAACTCTTGTATAACTTGAGAGTTGAATCTGAGTAATTCTAGGATAATCTCATCTTTCTAATTGGCTCAGGAATCCAAACTTAATCATTGTATGACATTTCTTGTACAAGACGGATTCATTTGGGATGGACATGTGATCTCATTCAAGACAGTAAGACTTAAGGAAACCAGCTGGGACATGTGAGGAGTTGATATGCTCTTGAAGAACCACAGGAAAGAAAGGCCTTCCTTTACTTGGGCATTGTTAGGCTGTGAGGTCTGGAACTGCTGAGGACATTTTATTCTTGCATAACAATAAAGTCTACAATTGGCAGAAGCTCACTGAATTCACAAACGTAATTTCAGTCTGAGGAATAGGTGTGATATGAGATCATATGTACTATACTGAGCTGGGGTTTGCAAGGTACCTGGCATTTCATAGGTGCTCAGTATTGCTTTCTGGATGAATTTGAAAAAAAACAATATCCTAGATGGCAGATAGACTCTGAGATCTCCTCAGTCTGGGCTCTGTATTAACTTCATCTGAGGGCAGAGGAGGTCTGGAATTCATGAAACCTCCTTTTCCCGTAGTATAAGAGATTCAAATGGTGAAGGTGGGTGTCTGAAATCAGATGGTCTTGGTTTGAATCTTGACTTTCTATTAAATGGTATGATTGATGGAATACTTCATGACCTTCAGTTTTTCCATTTTAAGATGAGGCAATAATGTTTGCCTTCTAGGAGAAGTGGGCACTTTGTTTAGTACCTGGTGAATATTAATACTTAGTAAATGCTGGTGAATATCATTATTACTATCAGTATAGTAATATTAAGATTTCTTCATGAGGTTCCTGCCTGATAAGTCAGATGAATCTTGCAGGGCAGGTTCCCATTTTGCCAACAGGGTCTGAGCATTAATTGTTTTCCCATTGTTTTAATATTTTTTTCAACCCTCACGAATTCAGTTCCTTTTAAAGTACAGTCTAATCCTTTTGAGTCACATGCCTGATATTTGTTGCCAGGGTAACCCATCGTCAAAGTGGGTAATGAATGCCTGTCTTCCCAATCCTGTGCAACATTTACCATCTCCTTTTATAATGCCTTGTGGGTCAGGGAGTATGCAGGGAAGTTGGACTCTCAAAATCTCCTGTCCATTATTGCTTTTTGATAATATAAAACATACTACCACTCTCACATGGTGGAGGCACAAGGGATTGAAGCTTCCAACAGCCTGCCTAGATTTCTTATAATATGTTATGAGCTTAATCCAAATCGAACCCTATTTGGATTGCAATATGGTAACTGAAAATGTACTGCCTTTCAACTTAATTAGTATTGTGATCATGTGGTTTTCTAAGCAATTACTATTAAGCCTACAGGCTGTCATGTACTGATTTGATAAAAAATTCAACTCTTCCACTTCTACTAGAAAAATAATTATGCTCATCTCAACTTTTGAAGTATGTCCTGTAGCCAGCACTCATCTCCCTAAGTCCCACATTGAACTATTGTGTGCTTTTCTTTCACCTTCTGTGCTTTCTACTGCCTTTCCATAGTGGCCTACTATGGCTTCCCAGCCTGGATCTGTCTTTCCTGTTTCTCTGGAAAACTGTACCCTATACATTGCCCCTCTATGTCCATTCACTTGCTGACGCCATTCTCTTCTCAGGTAGCTGGGATGGTGTCCCCTTACATAATTACTTTCATATTCAGATAAATGGCTCAGGATTGCACAAAGGCAGTTCCTGATAGTAATTAGTGGAAGACCTAGGTTGCAAAGAGCTGCTTATCTCTAAACTTCAAAGGATTTCCCTCCCCTTAGGACATCTGAACTTGTTCTTTGTCTGAATGGTCTCTTTTCAGAGAACTTTTCCTGACAATGTAGTCTAAAGGAGCAGCATTTCTGTTCTCTCTCTCTCTCTCTCTCTCTTGAATGGGGAAGGGCAGAGGGGAAGAGAAAGAATACTAAGCAGGCTCCATGTCCAGCACAGAGCCTGACATGGTGTCAGTCTCACAACCCTGAGATCATGACCTGAGCTGAAATTGAGTCAGATGCTTAACCTACTGAACCATCTAGGCATGCCATCTACTGTTGTCTGTTTTTGTCATCTGATATTTATTTTTATCATTGAACTCCTTATTATCTGATACGATCTTGATAATAAACTTTTGATCTCCCTTGCCTAGAATTAAAACTCATGTGCGTTTACCCTCATGGTTATCTTGGATGATGCTTTCTCCTCAGCACTTAGTAACTGACACTTAGAGACTTAATCATTTGAATGAATAATTCCATCTGTTTTAATAAAGCCTTTCTGATTTAATACCAATTATACCTAGATCAATGGATCTAAAGTATTAAAACTTAAAGTATTCTTTATATTTGTTAAAGAGTAAACTAAGAATCTCTGCATTATAGGTAATGGAAAAGAAAAAGAGAGGCTCTATGGTATCAGAGTCCTAGAAACATTCATGAAATTATAAACCTATTTTTTCTGATGTGGATATATGTTCTCTTAATGGTCTATGAGTGAATTACTGAGGACAATTTTAAAAATTGATTTGTTTCTCTTCAATGTACTAGTAATGTTTGTTACCTGATCTTCACCTCTAGGAGTTGGGGCAATAGGAGGACCCATGAGGAGTCTTTGTTCAGATAAGACACTTTATTAATAGCAGGTCCAGTACTTAATATGTGCTAGCCACTGCTTAGCTCAAATATATCTCTTACTTAAACATTTAATTGTGCTTAGCTGAATTAAATCAACCGGAGGCCAGAATTATCCTCTCTATAAATGAGAAAAGGGAGTTTTAGAGAAATAAATATATTGTTTAAAATGAAAGATATTAAGAGACAGACAAAATATGAATCCAAATACAAATGGAAAAAAAAAAAAAAACAAGGACCTTTCTTTTCCCTGATTTTTAAATTTGCTAGCATTTAACTTTGAGTCTGTGTGTTGGATAAGTTTTTTTGTGGGGGGTGATGGTGGTAATTGTTATACCCTCTGTTTAGAATAGATTAATAAAAATGCTTAAGAGTCACTGGCTTCAAGGTAAAACAAAATTTGATTTATAATTGGTATAGCTGAATTGTAGAATATTCCCTAGATTTACCCAAAAAATAAGGCCTTCTTATTGCTACCTCCCCAATTCTAGACATTGAGTAAATTTAGCAAATGGAATCTAGTTCTGCAGAGAAGACAAGCAGTCGTTACCTTTATGTTAGTGTAGAAGCACCACTAGAGTAAGAAAAGAAAAATATTTCACAGAAAAGCCTCTAAGGTGAGCTCAGTAACCCATGAGTTCTTACTTTCTGGAGTGAAAGACCAGAGCCCAACGTACTGAGTTCCAAGAGCAGGTGGATTGCATAATAGAGGGGAAGGGTTGCTAGCCAGACGTTCAGATTTTGTCTGTCAGGATCACCAATCCTTTTCCTCTGGAGAAGAGAGAGTGAAGTACACAGATGCACAGAGGCTTCTTCCACTGCTTGCCAAGAGGATAAAAGCTCCTATTTTAGTGGATCCAGACAAAATTCCACAATTTACATGGATAATTGGAGGATGTCTGTTTCTTAATCTGTGTCAGTTTCTGGGCAAGAATTTTGGGGAAGACATGGTTTTTTTGTTTTTTGTTTTTTGTTTTTTTTTTTTTGAAAAGAATAATCTGACTTTTGGTCAAATGGGTAAACAGATTACTGAAGAAAATGACTCTCACCCAACTCAATGTTGTGATGGGGAAATTATAAACATATGAGTTGGTTCTAGAAGCCTCTATTCCCATCTGAAAATCTTTTATCTTTTGAGGTACTGAAATTTGTATATATCTGATTTCTGTCTTAGCCATGAGTGGCCTGTCTGGATCCCTCCATTATTTGTGAATTTCTTTCTCCCATGTACTAAACCTGATCTAACTTTTTTTTTTTTTTTTTTCCTAAGAAGAGGGGCAGATGACTCAACAGTGCATCCCTCAGTGTTGATATTGTGGTTCAGAGCCACTTCATAGTCTTGAGTAAAATCCTGTCCATTTTATGCCATGCCTTTTGGGATCTTTTTTTCTTTTACGTTTCTTTGGGCAAGTGGAGCTCTCTGTTTATAAATGAAATGTATTACCCCCCCTTTTTTTTTTCTGATTCTTTGCCATGTTTGCTCCATCCTAATGGTATTGCATCTCAATCTTGGCTTTGGAAAACCAAGGAGAAGAATTGGTTATCCAAAACAAATTGCAATTAAAAACTAAAATATCTAAGGTCATGTGTGTATTTTTCATTTTTGAATAGAGGTTAATAATCATGTACATGTATACATGTGGTTATGATTTTCAACATTGATTATGTAGATCTGTCTCCCATTCTTCTGGGTTAGGCTCACACAGAGTTATGCTCAGAGGTAACAACCATTCCTTTGCCTGGTATGCCTTTTCTTCCCATCTAGGAACATCTAAAATATATTTTTCTTTCAAGGTCAGTCTCAAAGGACTAGATTAAAAGTGCTTGATTACAAAGATAATTCTACTGGACTTGGCTTCTATCACAGCTTAGTCACTTCTGGGTTGTGTAAGTATAGGGAAATTACTACTTCTAGATTCAATTTCCCCATATAAATTAGGAATAACACTTTATTTTTTAATTTAAATTCAATTAGCCAACATAGTACATCATTAGTTTCAGATGTAGAGTTCAATAATTCATCAGTTGTGTATAATCCCCAGTGCTCATTATGTCACAGGCACAATGCTTCACAAAACATTCATGAGAATCAAATAATATATGAACAAGGCTTGGTACTATGTCTGCTTCAATGTAAACACTCAAATGTAAGCCATTAACAAATTATTGAGTTCTCAGACTAATGTACAATTCTTTATTGGTATGCTTTCACCTTTCAGCTGTACCCTCCCACCTCATTTTCCATCATATGTAAGGTTTTGGAAGTTTTCCCATGGGTGTGATCTATGAAGAACATGTTATCATCATGTTCCTGGACTGCACTCTGAGGTTGCAGACACTAGGTATAAATAGGTTTGGTTTTTCATTATTCAACAAACATTTGAAAATCTATGTTCACAACATGTAAAGTGAGAGCCACTGTCTTTAGTTACAACATCAGAATAACTTTCAAATAGATTTTACTGCATGCTTAGAAACAAAACCAATGATAAAACCACTTATTTTCAAACTTTTGACTTTCTTGTGTTAATCCTAGTATTATCCTGTAGGACAGAGAAACCCTTTATAAAATACTACATGTATAGCTTAGTTTGAAAAATGCTTTTCTCCCCTCTTATCCCTAAATGAAAATCTATTTGACCCTGACACTTTCTAGAGATTATTGTAAAGGTTTTATTTTTAACAGTGTCCATTCCTCTGCTTCCTATTACCTGTTTTCAATTGCTACATGCATTGATAGCCAAATAAAACCTCTTGCTGCTGAAACATGACTGGGTCCCCCCATCTTAGCCCTGGAGAAATGTCTGAAAACATAACCAAAAGGGTATACTTTAGGGAGCCTTGAATATTGTACTACTTTAGGCTAACCATCTGATTTCACCAGGCTTCTTGCTTCACTTTTTACTGGATTTGTCATCATTACTAGGGGGGATGACTTTAGGATAAATAGAGGCTTGTAGGACATTATGGTGAGTATTGAATGGAAGTCTAGGGATTTTTCAGCTTATGAAGACAGACCACATCCCACTGCCTGGGGGAAATTTGGGTACAGTTCTGCCTTTTCTCACAGAATCAGACTCTGATCTAATTTCCTTTACAGTTAAGGTTATCTAAAATATGTTCACACAGAAAGACAATGTATTTTTGGCTGTTAGCATTTGGTGTTGCCTTGGTGACAGTGTTCAGAACCAATTGCTAAAGAATTTTTTTTTAAAGCAGTTTTTCCAGTTTTATTAGATGAGTACGTTTGTAAAGTTACATGTTCAATATTATTTGCCTTATTTTCTACAACTGTAAAAAACACCTTTTGAAGTATACGAGTATATTTGAAGATTTCACTCCTACCTTCCCACAGTCACTAAAGGAAGCTCTTAAGTAATACCCCCTTCTAATAGCCTGAGAAATAAAATTTTAAAAATGTATTCCAGGGAAAAAAATATCACGTTCATTTCAAGAATCATAAATCATGGTCTATGTGATAAACATGTGGAACTGATTTTTGTCATTTAACAGCTGAGAAAACAACTTAATGTCAATTTACTGACAAATTAAGCTGCTTATAGCACAACTGTTTTAAGAAACCATGTTGGTAGTAAAATATTTCAAAGCTGAAATGTGTGCAATGAACTTTGTCAGTGTAGTTTGCTAATTACTGAGAGAAGGTGAATCATTTTACAGGTAGGACATGTTCATTAGAGGGTGGTAAGATTATGGGATTATAGACTACTATAATGGAATGGTAATTTGGCAGTCCCCTAGACACCTCCTAGGAAAGCCCAGAGAGGGCAGAACGCTTGCTCAAATCTTCAGCCTGACATTCTTTTCCTTTATCTCCTCTAATTTTGGGCTGAAATTCTAGGAAGCCTGTAGAGCCAAGAGTCTATTCTTATTTTTTTATTTTTTTAAATTTTATTTATTTATGATAGGCACACAGTGAGAGAGAGAGAGAGGCAGAGACACAGGCAGATGGAGAAGCAGGCTCCATGCACCGGGAGCCTGACGTGGGATTCGATCCTGGGTCTCCAGGATCACGCCCTGGGCCAAAGGCAGGCGCTAAACCCCTGCGCCACCCAGGGATCCCCAAGAGTCTATTCTTATGTGGAGTGTACGGTGCCTATTTGGTGATCTGTCCTACTCAGGCATATATTGAAAGTGTTTTTACATGGAACAGAATTTTATTTACGAATTATAATAGCTAATAAACCTAGCAATTATTTCTTGTAAAGACAGCAGTTCATATATGACACCTTTAAAAGAAAACTCCTTCTTAAAGGGCTATCCTTGTTCATGAAAGAATAGGAACTTGCTATTAGCATTATTTTTTGAGCATGGACAAGCTAAAGTATGGAGCTATCCATCCCAATGATGCTGTACTAAATTTTTGGGTAATTTTGTGTGTAAGTCTAAGGGCGCAGTATTCCAAAACATAATCTGCATGCCAAATGCATTCTAAATATATTTATTAAAAATGAGCCAGTACTGTAATGGTGGGGAAAACCTACAACAATATTATCACATACCCAGTAACAAAAGTAGAAACAGAAGTGGAGTGTTCAGTGAAGAATGATGGGGGAATGTACCAAATAAAAACTCAAAAGTGAGGGCTCAGTATCCAATTATAGAGAAGGATTGAGACCATGCTCCAGCGTGACCGGTGTGAAAATTACACAGCATAGCGATCCACCTTCTTCCCCCAAACAGGGATTCCAAACCTCCTATCTAACCATGTTCCATTATAGTCTTTGCTCATGTAATATATCCTGAGCTGTATGGTTGGCAATGGGAATGATTCCCTATGTTACAATCTCTGCTGTATAAAGTTTGAGCAAAACTTCACTGGAGTGAAACAAGCCACGAAATGTTAACTGTTAACTTTTCAACAACTCTTTTAAATATGTCCTAAATAATGCCAAGTACACTGACTCTAGATAACAAATCAGCTCCTTTTGGGTTAAACTGCCAAGTTACAGGTGTTTGCCATGAATTTGGACTGTTTTGGGTTTAGATCTTAAAGGTCCTGGACATAATTTATCAATCTATCTCACACTTAGCAAAAATCTGGGCATCTACTACCTGCTAGTATTGCTACCATCTACTAGCAATAACACCCAGCTTTAGTGTCTATATGCCAGCTAGCCTTCTAAATTCTTTATATGTTTTGAATCTCCCAATGATTCTGTGTGTCATGTGCCTCTATTGTCTACATTTTACATATGAGGAATCTAAGACACACAGTAGTTGGGTAACTCTCCCAATGACACAAAGCTATCTGAGGTGCAAACCAGTATAGCTTCAAAGTCTGATCTTACCCAGTATGCTGTTCTGCTTTTTTCATGGATCATAAAGACTTGGGCCCCAGTCTTCAGAGAACTTACTGTTTAATTAGGTAGATAAGTGGATGATTTCAAAATAGTGTAATAAGTGCTATTAGAATTAAAGGATACTTAGGGGAGGCACCTTACCCAGTCCTGGATAATCAAAGGCCACTCCCTGGAATGATATTTTAGTAGAACCATGTAGTTTGTGTTGTTTTCCAAAGTTCTAACAGACTCAAATCACAGGTCCATAGAAAACACTCAGTGCCTTCAATGTATAGTGCAGGAAACTGAGGTTCAGATGAATTATTTGGCTACAGCCTGATAAATTCTTTTTTAAAGATTTTTAATTTATTTCTTTGAGAGGGATTGAAAGAGAGAGAGAGCGCGAGCAGTGGGAAGAGGCAGAGGGAGAGAGAGAAGCAGGCTCCCTGCTAAGCAGGACTCTATTGTAGGACCCAGAGACCATGATCTGAGCCCAAGGGAGATGCTTAATCGACTGAGCCACCTAGGTGCCTCCATGCTGATAAAATTTTTCTAAGAACTTTAAGATCTAGACAGCGAAGTGCGTCTTCCTTTATATCTTATCTTTGGGCTATACTTTAAAGAATAAGTTAATGGTGTTCCTATCTTAATTGAAGATAAAATGATCTCCCTTGTTTTATACACCTTATTCCTTTTGATGTCACATGACCTTCGAGTTAGATACAAACTGTGGTGTGTAGGTTAAGTGATCTTGAAAAACAAAGGAAAGCTTGTTGCTTATTGACCCCATGGAGTATGTATTTGTGTGTGTGAATATAATATATATATACATATTTTTTTTTTCCAGGTGTACAGCATAGTGATTCAACACTTCCATACAACACCCAATGCTCATCAGTGATGGGCACTTAGGCGGCCTCCATATTTTGGCTATTGGAGATAATGCTGCTATCCATATAAGGGTGCATGTATCCCTTCAAATTGGTAGTTTTGCATTCTTTGGGTAAATATCTAGTGTGATTGCTGGATCATAGGGTAGTTCTATTAACATTCTGGGGAACCTCCATACTGTTTTCCTGAGAGGCTACACCAATTTGCATTGCCACCTACTGTGCAAGAGGGTTCCTTTTTCTCCACATCCTTGCCAACATCTGTTGTTCCTTGTGTTGTTGATTTTAGCCATTCTGATGGGTGTGAGGTAGTATCTCATTGTAGTTTTTATTTGTATTTCCCCAATCAGTGATACTGAGAATTTTTTCATATGTCTATTGTCTGTCTTGTTTGGAAAAATGTCTACTGTCTTCTGCCCGATTTTTAGATGGATTATTATTTGGGTGTTCAGATTCTTTATGTATTTTGGATATGAACCCTTTATGAGATAAGTCATCTGCAAATATCTTCACCCATTCCATAGGTTTTAGAGTATAGGTCTTTCACCTCTTTGGTTAAGTTTATTCCTAGGTATCTTATTATTTGTGGGGCTGTTGTAAATGAGACTGATTCCTTAATTTCTGCTGCTGCATTATTTGTGTATAGAGATGCAACAGTTGATTTTTGTGTTTTGATTTTTGTATCCTATGACTTTACTAAACTTGTGTGTCAGTCCTAGCGATTTTTTGGTAGATTCTTTTGGGTTTTCTATGCAGAGTATCATGTCATTGTATTGGTGTATTTTGAGTATGCACTGGTATATTTTGAGGTGAAACTATATAAGCGGGCTCACCTACTAGCCTAGATTCTTATTTTAGAGCCCTGGCTTTACTACTCAACTAGCTAGCAAACTTGTTAGTGTATTTAGCTTTTTAGACCTTATTGTTTTCACTTATAAACTGGGAATGAATACTTACCTGGCAGGGGAGATACCATGATCACGAAGGTAGTATTCCCAGGGCGAGGCTTATCCATTGCACTCCGGATGTGCTGACCCCTGCGATTTCCCCAAATGTGGGAAACTCGGTGGTAGTGGGGGACTGCGTTCGTGCTTTCCCCTGAAATAAAAAAAAAAAAACAACTGGGAATGAAAATCACTTCAGTATATTAGTGCTTTGAATTCAAGTTGCATTGAGTATGGAGACTCTCAGTTGATAATTACTCAAAGAGCTCTCTTACAGGCTACCTATGAACTGTGTTAATAATATTCTTACCAAGACCTTCAATGAAAAGAGAAGAATCTTTCTTCTCATTCCTCACTGTGGGCTTTCCCTTGTGTTCTGTATACCTTTTAAATCCCATGAATGGGTTAGAGAATTCTTAAATGCCCCAATATTGTGTGCTTTTGTAAGGAGAGGGCTCATGATTTTCTTCAGTGACTGTGTTTTTGTGATCCCCACATTTTAAGAACTAGTGTGTATTCTACAAAAGAATTTGAAGTTCATTTAAGACCGATGCCTTTTCCCCCTTCCTGATCTGCACTTTTCACTATTTCTGTACTTTGCTGAGTACACGTTAGTGGTGGGAGAGGTCTTATGTTCTTTTCTGGATTTTCTCTTGAGAAAACAACTTCCAGGTATATAGCCAGTAAAGCTCTCTTGTTAGTAAATTGCCAATTAATGAAGTAACTTACCTATGGCCAGAAAGGCAGTTGTCAGAAAATCCACCTAAAACCTAATTAAGCCAGAAGAGATCTTGGCTTCTGCATTAATGTCTCTCCTGGCTGGTTTGGGTACAGGGAGTCTAAGCAGGGGCTGATCTTTCTGGAAAAACAGACTTTAAGAACAGAAAAGTGGGGATCCCTGGGTGGCTCAGCAGTTTAGTGCCTGCCTTTGGCCCAGGGCGTGATCCTGGAGTCCTGAGATTGAGTCCCACATCAGGCTTCCTGCATGGAGCCTGCTTCTCCCTCTGCTTGTGTCTCTACCTGCCTCTGCCTCTGCCTCTGCCTCTGCCTCTGCCTCTGCCTCTGCCTCTGCCTCTGCCTCTGTCTGTCTCTCTCTCATAAAAACAAAACAAAACAAAACAACAACAACAAAAAAAAACGGAAAAATGGTTGAAGCGCTGTGTTCATCATTTAATATTGTAAAAGAAGCAGGATTCCAGTGAAGCCGTTGTCTGGTTTTAGAAAAGGGCTGGGACGCTTGGGTGGCTCAGCCATAGAACGTCCATATTGGGCTCAAGGTGTGATCCAGGATCTGGGATCGAGTCCCACGTTGGGCTCCCCGCATGGAGCCTGCTTCTCCCTCTACCTGTGTCTCTGCCTCTCTCTCTCTCTCTGTCTCTCATGAATAAATAAATAAAATCTTAAAAAAAAAGAAAAAAGAAAAGGGCTGCTGTTCACTGCTGCTTCTCCTCAATAGTGTCCCTGGTAGTAGTGGCGTCAGAAGCCAGGAGGCTTTCACAGAAAGTAGATCTGTGCTATCACACATTTGTCTGATTGTACAAATGGAAAGGGAGGCTGACATCTGGAAGCCTGAGAGCCGAGAATATTTGCAATAGTGTAAAAATGGAATAGAATAGAGAAATCCCACTAGATGAGTTAGTCCCATCTATATCTTATTTACTTAGTGCCATATATATTTTAATTGATTCCATTTGGTTCATAATCCAGAAGCACTTGATCTCACCCATAGTCAAATAAGGCATTCAGATACAAGATGAATGTCCTCCCAGGAATTCCTGGCGGTCTGCCTCCCTAAACCGGTGACTCTCTCATCCAGGCCCTCCTCATCCCAGAATCCACTACCTCCTTCATCCTGTGACTTAAGACCTCTATTGATCTGGAGTGTCCATGGTTCTCTCCACTGGTGAAAGGAAAGGGATAGCTAACTTTGATCTAAAATGCTTCCAATGGCAATCCCATTTTTGAACTTGTATGCACTTTGTCTAAATAAACTCATTTCCCCTGGCCATTAAACTAGTCAGAAGGTTTTGGCTTGGACACTGAAGAAGAGTTAATTTCTGTATCCAAGATTAAAACATTATTTGCAACTAACAAAAACCAAAGTTTGGGATTAGATTGCCTAGAACAATGTCTGTGATTTAAGAATCCAAAGCTAAAAGTTCTTATCGATTGAAATTTAATGGTCGCTTTAAGAATTCTTATGTAGGAATTTAAAATAATTTTCTAACTACATAGTGTTTTTCAGCTTTTTACATTTTCTCCCTAAAGACAATTGCAGTTAAACTTAGGAAAGTGGTTGCAATGCTTATTGGCAAAGTTAACTATCTCCTAATATTTGGAAGCCTGACTATATTTTATTTTATTTTATTTTATTTTTTTAATTTATTTTTTATTGGTGTTCAATTTACTAACATACAGAATAACACCCAGTGCCCGTCACCCATTCACTCCCACCCCCCGCCCTCCTCCCCTTCTACCACCCCTAGTTCGTTTCCCAGAGTTAGCAGTCTTTACGTTCTGTCTCCCTTTCTGATATTTCCCACACATTTCTTCTCCCTTCCCTTCTATTCCCTTTCACTATTATTTATATTCCCCAAATGAATGAGAACATATAATGTTTGTCCTTCTCCGACTGACTTATTTCACTCAGCATAATACCCTCCAGTTCCATCCACGTTGAAGCAAATGGTGGGTATTTGTCATTTCTAATAGCTGAGTAATATTCCATTGTATACATAAACCACATCTTCTTTATCCATTCATCTTTCGTTGGACACCGAGGCTCCTTCCACAGTTTGGCTATCGTGGCCATTGCTGCTATAAACATCGGGGTGCAGGTGTCCCGGCGTTTCATTGCATTTGTATCTTTGGGGTAAATCCCCAACAGTGCAATTGCTGGGTCGTAGGGCAGGTCTATTTTTAACTGCAACACCCGTAAAACAATCAATGTGATTCATCATATCAGCAAGAGAAAAACCAAGAACCATATGATCCTCTCATTGGATGCAGAGAAAGCATTTGACAAAATACAGCATCCATTCCTGATCAAAACTCTTCAGAGTGTAGGGATAGAGGGAACATTCCTCGACATCTTAAAAGCCATCTATGAAAAGCCCACAGCAAATATCATTCTCAATGGGGAAGCACTGGGAGCCTTTCCCCTAAGATCAGGAACAAGACAGGGATGTCCACTCTCACCACTGCTATTCAACATAGTACTGGAAGTCCTAGCCTCAGCAATCAGACAACAAAAAGACATTAAAGGCATTCAAATTGGCAAAGAAGAAGTCAAACTCTCCCTCTTCGCCGATGACATGATACTCTACATAGAAAACCCAAAAGTCTCCACCCCAAGATTGCTAGAACTCATACAGCAATTCGGTAGCGTGGCAGGATACAAAATCAATGCCCAGAAGTCAGTGGCATTTCTATACACTAACAATGAGACTGAAGAAAGAGAAATTAAGGAGTCAATCCCATTTACAATTGCACCCAAAAGCATAAGATACCTAGGAATAAACCTCACCAAAGATGTAAAGGATCTATACCCTCAAAACTATAGAACACTTCTGAAAGAAATTGAGGAAGACACAAAGAGATGGAAAAATATTCCATGCTCATGGATTGGCAGAATTAATATTGTGAAAATGTCAATGTTACCCAGGGCAATATACACGTTTAATGCAATCCCTATCAAAATACCATGGACTTTCTTCAGAGAGTTAGAACAAATTATTTTAAGATTTGTGTGGAATCAGAAAAGACCCCGAATAGCCAGGGGAATTTTAAAAAAGAAAACCATATCTGGGGGCATCACAATGCCAGATTTCAGGTTGTACTACAAAGCTGTGGTCATCAAGACAGTGTGGTACTGGCACAAAAACAGACACATAGATCAGTGGAACAGAATAGAGAATCCAGAAGTGGACCCTGAACTTTATGGGCAACTAATATTCGATAAAGGAGGAAAGACTATCCATTGGAAGAAAGACAGTCTCTTCAATAAATGGTGCTGGGAAAATTGGACATCCACATGCAGAAGAATGAAACTAGACCACTCTCTTTCACCATACACAAAGATAAACTCAAAATGGATGAAAGATCTAAATGTGAGACAAGAGTCCATCAAAATCCTAGAGAAGAACACAGGCAACACCCTTTTTGAACTCGGCCATAGTAACTTCTGACTATATTTTAAAAAGGACTTTTTAAAAAAAAAAACTGAGCCCATTCCCCACCTTTTATAATGTAAGGGGTGGCATAAGAATCATCTCTTTAAAATTCCTAAACACTCCAGAATTAAAAACTAACACAGTCTCTGGAATTCCAGATAAATAGTTATTATGAACATTTGGACATGGTCAGATGGAATAATTCTAAGGCAGCAGTAGTTTGAGAGGAAGGATGGCAATAATTTCTGAGAAACTTAGGTTGCATATTGCCTTTTTTTTTTTTCAAGACTAATAACCTTTTCAGTAAAGTCATCAGTCCAAAATACTAAGTCTCAACTGTGTGCTAAGCCATTGTCTCTTGATATCCACTGGCTATTGGTTTTCACACTTAATTTTCCCTATGTTTTTATTTTTCAAGTAAACTTGATATTCCAGGGTCCTAGTGGGTTATATGGATGTATGAAATAGCTCCTGAGTGAGATAATAGGTAACTGTAGGGAATAAAATTGTCAAGGAGCAGCTGGTACTCATTTCCAGACAACTGTGTTATACAGGAATATTGGCCAGTGTTACTAAAACATTTGATTCTTCAAGAGAACTAAAATCTAAGTTTTATGTGAAATATCCTGATTTTTAATTGATTACAATAAATATTGTAATGTAATTTATAAGAAATACATATTTCTCAGATATATTTTGTATGATTCATAGTTCTTGAAAATGCTTCAGAGCCCCAAAGGTGAAATAGGTGTCTCGTTCATCAATGAAGGTGACTTTTGGATCCTACTAAAGGATCCAAAACCCAGGGCAGGGGCTGGTTGCCAGGAAGACCAACCATGTGATTAGAGAGTTGGAACTTAGTCTTACCCTATGACCTGAGGCTAGAATTGAATCAGCCAATGGCTTAGTCAATCATGATTATGCAATGAAGCCTCCACTAAAAACCCAAAAGGACTGAGGTTGGAGAGCTTCTGGATTGGTGAGCATGTGGGGATATGGGCATAGAGGTACATCTGGAGAGGGTATGGAGCCCTTTCTCTATACCTCATCTATGTATCTATCTCTTCATCTGGATATTGATTTGTCTCCTTTATCATATCTTTTAACAAACCTGTAAACGTCTTTCCCTGTGTTCTTTGAGCCACTCTAGAAAATGAATTGAACCTAACGAAGAGGTCACTGGAACCTCCACTATGTAGTTTATTGGTCAGAGACACAGGTAACATTCTGGAGCTTGAGACTGGTATCTGAAGTGGGAGATGGGGTGCAGATGGCAATCTTGTAAGACTGAACCTATAACCTGTGGAATCTGATGCTATCCCTAGGTGGATAGTGTCAGAATTGAGTTGAATTCTCTGATATCAGCAAGGTGGCTAGATTGCTTGCTGTTATGTGGTAGGGATCCCCTTCCCTCATGTTGGAATTGGGTCCAGAAAAACCCTATAAGCATTGGTGTCAGTGAAGTGGGATTTGCTAGAATGGCCCTGGCTTACAAAAACATGGGGTTTTTGAAGAGAAAGAATACTAGGTAGGGGATAAGGAAATATCAACCCCTGATGGCTTCCTAGTCACTGACAATATGAAGCAGCAGCTACAGTGCTGTTACTAAATGTGAACATTACCAATGGAATTTAGAAATGGTAGTAGGGCAGACTCTGGAAGAGTTGGCTCGTTGTATATATAAGGGAATATGAAATAACAAGTGGGCTAAATATACAGTGTCATGGTTATTGTGCCTATGCAATGAAGCCTCCATTAAAAACTCAAATGAAAATAGCCAAAATGAAAATAAAAGAACATGGAGTCAGGCCTTGATGCTGAATCAAGACCCAGTATCTAGGCTGACCTGAGCTTTGGCCATTGGCTACAAAGCTGCCTAGAAATGGCATATTGTGCAGGGGCAACAGAAAGTACCCTAAGACCTTGGTCACAAAGAAGGTAGTTGATATAGGGGAAGGACAAAACGAAGAAACTACTGAAACCAGGGGATATACAGACATAATTCATATATACTGCAGGTTTGGTTCCAGACTACCATGATAAAGTGAGTCAAATTAATTTTTTGGTTTCCTAGTGTATATAAAGTTTGTTTATACCATATTATACTCTATTAAGTGTAACAGCATTATGTCTAGAAAATAATATATATACATATATACCTTAATCAAAAATACTTTATTACTTAAAGAATGAGAACCATCATCCGAACTTCCAGCAAGCCATAATTATGGATCACCATAACAAATATAATAATGAAAAAGTTTGAAATGTTTTGAGAATTAAAATGATACAGGAACATAGAATGAGCAAAGGCTGTTGGAAAAATGGGGCCAATAGACTTGTTCAATATAGGGTTGCCACAAATATTCAATTTGTAAAAACAAAAGAAACTCATGAAATATCTGAAGTGTAATAAAGTGAGGTATGCCTGTAGTCTAAAGGAATTGGATCGGTATCATCAACTTCCTAAGAAACCATTTTGGAAATGAAATGGACTGAAAAAATAACCAGTCTGGGGGCCCTGTCTTAGTTTTGGATGCTTCAGAGTAAGCATGTTTGGGTTGATGCAGGACCTGCAGTTCACTCTCGAAAAACTGCAGATGGCAGTACATGATCCAAAAACATGGGAGATTATTCTTGAGGGAACACCCCCGTTGGTGGAGTGGATAAAAACCCTTTCAAGTGTATTTATCTTGAGATAGAGGACTGCCCAGTTCTTATGGAAGAACTGGAACACCTCAGATAAATGACTTTATGATGATCAGGATATTTACCCTCTGAATATGCCCATTACTCAAGTTATGGTAAATGCTGTGAGTAAGAAGTCCCCTATTAAATAGGCACCTTGTGTAACCTTACTGCTACAGAATGGAACAATAGTTTCAGAAGATTTATTATTTTGCTAGCTTAGCTTCCCTGTATGAGTCTTACGGACACCAAGAACATTAAAGTAATTAAGAAAAATGAGGAGAAACAAAGGGGAAAGTCAAGGGGCTCAACATAGTGGAGTAGAAATCTTCAGTTATTGAGAAATGGGATATGTGTAACAGCAGACATTGATGGAGTTCAAACAAAGGTGTTGATGCAGCATTACCAGAGATTGGGTGGACCATTAGGACTCCCATTAAAGGGCTCCAACTAAGTCTGCTCTATTAACCCCAATTTGAAGGGATTTAAAAGGCTAGAATGCAAAGATTACAATGAGAAATTTAACTAGCAATCCTCTCGGACAATGCTTAGGAAGATTACTTAGGGTGGTTTGATGTAGAGACTAAGGTCTTCCGGCCCCGCCCCCAACCAGAGATGGTTGGCCATAGGCACACATGTGGGTAAAATGGTCCTGGAGTGCAGGAAAGAGAAGAAACTTGAGACTGCTTGATACAGGAGCTCAATGCATTATGATTCTACAACATGTTGGTGACGTATTTGCAGGGGCGAAGTTTAGATTTGGAGAATGCAGAAATACAATAGTTGATGAAGTAAGTTCAGTAAGAGTCTGAGTGAAAATTGAGGTTTTTGATTGGATGTGTTATTAGGAAGAATATATCTGATGATGAATTGCTCCCCTATCTAATATTGTAAAACAGAAGACATGTAAGCCTACTCTCATGCTGGTTTTAATTGGGCATGCTCGATGGGAACCACTAGAAGTACCAAAGCCTACACAGGTGGACAACTGAAAGCAATATGGACTATTACTCAGCCATACATCAATGTGGATGGAACTGGAGGATATTATGCTGAGTGAAATAAGTCAATCAGAGAAAGACAATTATCACATGGTTTCACCCACATGCAGAATATAAGAAATAGTACAGAGGACCATAGGGAAGGAGGGGAAGCTGAGTGGGGGAAAAATCAGAGAGGAAGTCAAACCATGAGAGACTCTTAACTCTGGAAAACAGAGTGGCTAAAGGGGAGGTGGGGGGTAAGTGGGTGACAGGTATTAAGGGAAGGCAGGTGATATGATGAGCACTGGATGTTATATGCAACTGATGACTTATTGAAAACTACATCTGAAACTAATGATGTACTATTTGTTGGCAAATTGAATTTTTTAAAAGATTTTCTTTATTTATTCATGAGAGAGAGGCACAGACACAGGCAGAGGGAGAAGCAAGCTCCATGCAGGAAGCCTGACATGGGACTCGATCCTGGGTCTCCAGGATCACGCCCTGGGCCAAAGGCAGGCACTAATGAATTCACTAATGTCCTTTCCAAAGATGGAAGAGTCTGGATAAAGATAATTGACAGAAGGATAAATAGCTGAGGGTAAAGGGATGAATAGATGGGTTACACAACAAGGGAAATCCAACATTTTGTTAATACTTCAAGAGATGCTCAGAACATAATGTTATCTGTAGCATACCAGATGCTTGGAAAGGTAAAGCTATGTTTGTTTTGCCAAGACCACCCCTGCTTTTGAAACCAGACAAGATTGAATGGCAACTTGCAAATCTGAGTGACATTGTTCTGGGAGACATTATCATCATCAGATATGTTGATGAACTGGACCAAATGTCAACGACTAAATGGAACTCTAGTGATGTGCCAGAGTCTTTTGTCTCCTTCCCCCCACGCCCCCATGCATCTATCACTTGTGTCTTCACTATAGGAAGGAGATGGCCCCTGCTATACAACAGTTAGTCAGTGGAAACCAGTCTTAGTACAGACCTGTGAGAAGAGGCAGAGTGGTTATTGGCTTTGTCCTCAGCCAACCTGGAATCCAGAACTAACTGAATCATGGTTAATTGTAATGATTCCTCTCCTTAATAATATGTGGCATATGAGCAAAGACTAACTTCTGTTGGGATGGCAAAGTGAACACCCCTGTCATATTTCCAGATTTGTTCTGTAATGAAACTGAATTGCATCATGACTGTACTGTGATATATTGCAATATTCCATCATTGATAAGATTTGACTACTTCATGTAAATAAATCTTTGCTAATACAGATGTTGATCAAATCTATTGGGAGATTGAATATTTTTGGAAGACGACTGGTCTAGGGAGGAACTGGATCTAACTAATCATCAGCTGATTTCTGTGCTAAATCCTTTTGCACAACTTTATCATAAAATACAATAGCAGTAGATGAGGAGGTGGGAAAAGAATAATCACACCAATAAAATACAAAAATGTAATGGATTTATAGAACAAATGAGCTGTTTTGTTTAATGTATGCCTACCCCACACTGGCTTCTCCAAATGTTAGGGCTATTTGTGTTGGTACTCTTGCTATACCTGTTCTATAAAAGCTACACCAAATGTAAGTGCTGTAACAGGTATGATCATTTTGCCACAAGGGATCCATGTTTGAAGATCTGGGGGTGGACTGAGCTATACAGTTGACCTTTGAACAATGTGGAGGGTAGGGTCTTCAGAGGTGCTGTCAAAAATCTGTATTCAGGGGATTCCTGGGTGCTCAGCGGTTTAGCGCCTGCCTTTGGCCTGGGGCATGGTCCTGGAGTCCCAGGATCGAGTCCCACGGCAGGCTCCCTGCATGGAGCCTGCTTCTCTCTCTGCCTGTGTCTCTGCCCCTCCCTTTCTCTCTCTCTCTCTCTCAATCTCTCTCTCTCTCTCTCCCTCTCCTTCTCTCTCTCTCTCTCTCTGTCTGTCTCTCCTGAATAAATAAACAAAATCTTAAAAAAAAAATCTGTATATAACTCTTAACTATCCAAAAACTTAATAGCCTACTGCTGACTGGAAGCCTTACTCCCAACAGTCAACAAATATTTTATGTATATTTTATATACTATAATCCAATAAAGTAAGAGGGAAAATGTTAAGAGAATCATAAGGATGAGAAAAGAGAATTTTAAAATCATAAGGGAAACATTTACAGTATTATAAAAAATGCATAAGTGGACTCACACAATTCAAACCTGTGCCAAGGGTCAATGGTAATGATTTCTAAGAAATACATATTCAGATGACCAAATCATACTTCTCAGATTTTGTACATTCACAGTTCCTGAAGATGCTTCAGAGCCATAAAAGTGAAATGGGGGTCTTGATGTCAATGAGGTTGAGGTGGGGTCCAAAAGTCACCTAAGGGTGGGGGGGCTTGTTGCTAAGAGGACCAACCAAGTGATTTGAGGGTTGGAACTTTCAGTCCTACACTGTAACCTCTGAGGATGGGGGAGAATCAGCCAATGACCAATGACTTAGTCATTCATGAGTAGGTCATGAAACTGCCATTAAAAACCAAGACGGGCTGAGTTTGGAGAGCTCTTTTAGGTTGGTGAGCATGTGGAGATGCAGAGAGAGTAGCACAGCTGGGGCAGGAAGTTCCTAGCCCCATCCCCATACGTCACCCTGTTTACATATTCACCTGGCTGTTGATTAGTCTTTTATGATATCCTTTAACAAACTGGTAAATGCATTTCCCTGTGCTCTGTGAGCCACTCTAGCACATGAATTGTCTTTGGAATCTCCAATGACACATTTATTATGAAAAGGGAAAACAGGATGAGAACCCAGGTGTTCATAAGTCTCACTTTAAGTGAACCTCTCCTAGGTCATGAACCTCGTATGCAGATGCAGAAAATAGTCCTTATTACACAGCCTACGATCTTCTATTGAAATTTCATTCTTGTTCATTTGATGCCTCTGTTTTTGCATTGTATATAACTTGTGTTGTCTGCCAAACAAAAACACAGAGTAATCTGAACATTTCAGATTTGATCTATTTTGTTTACGTGGCTTTGAGGCATAACAAGGCATTTCCACAGGAGAATGAACCGTCATCTATCTAGTTCTTTCTTTTTCTATAATTTCAGCACATTTGTAGTTGGAAGGCTTTACTGAAGTCATTATGAAGATTATATATATCACTGCAAAAGAAATTGTTTTACTTTTGTCCTATACATCTCAAAGAATAACTAATAAAGGAAATCTTTGCCTAATAGGCTTAATTGTACCAGTACATGTTATCGTCAATTTATGGGGATTTTTTTCAGTGCTGCAGTTTGTGATAGTCCATACTTCTAACAGCTTCATCGTTAACCACTTAAGCAAGAATGGATGGCTTTATCTTGGTAGTTAGGCAAGAAAATTGTACTTTACTAAAACCAAACTTTTTTCTTTAAGTAGAAGAAATACTTCAATTCTACAAATCATCTTAGTAAACAAGGATTTTATTTTTCATATTAGTGATCAAGAAATCCCCCAAATGAATGACAAGGTGACCTGCGGGTCTTTTAATTGAGTCACACTATTTTCTGGTGTTCTGACAAGTTTCTGGAATGTTTTGGTAAGCTTCTGCTTCCATTTCGGAAAGACCTTTGGACATTATCAGTTTGATAGGTTGTGGTTTGCTTCCCAAAGTGGCAGCTTTACTTGCAGCTAGTGTGGTTCCAGATAATAATTAGGAGTGTCCTCAGCAGCACCTACGTGTGTCCTCCATCTGTTTCCTGAGTTTGTGTTTTTAAGGTCAAGCTAAGTCTCAGAAGCAAGAAAAATAGAGCCATGATGATGGTGCAGAGGTCAAAGCATACGTGGTAGCAAGCCTGGATCTTCTCCTATTGATGTGAATTTGGGCTACTTACTTATCAGCTCCAAGTTGTTTCCTGAAAAAATTTAAATAAAATTTAGACATAATCAATAGCCATATCCCACAATTACACATGTAAACACACTGATATGGAGCCTTTAATCACTTTAAATCACTCGCAGCACATCTATTAGATTTGTGATAGACTAAGCAAAAAAGAAAAAGTGGGGGGAAAGGGGAGAACCCTGCAGGAGAGCAGTAACAATTTATAATCCCTTATCCCCTTAGCTTTAACTAGCGATTTGATTATCTTAAAGACAGAATATTTTAATAATACTATTTATGGACTTTTCAGTCTTTGGCTTGGTGATTCTTCAATGCTTAAACACAGAAGCATTGTATAGGGTTGTGTGCCCAATCCCATCTTGATTCTGATGCTGCTTGGCTAATGTGGCTATGGTTGTATTTACTCTCTTGCTCTCCTTCACCAATTTAGGCATGAGGAAATAGAGAATCAGGGACTTTAAGAGACTGGGATTAGGCCACAGAACTAGTTTCTTTCTTTCTTTCTTTTTTTTTTTTTTACCATAGTTGAATCACTTCCTGAATTGAATTGAATATTTATTTTATGTGTGTATGTGTAGTATTTATATGAACTTCTATTTTTTTTTCTTATTTTTCCTCTTAGAGTAATAGCAAATCTTCTGGATTATTTTCTGAAGATTGTGGTATTCCAAAACTGACCTCTGGTCTCTGCCTTCTGCGCATTTTGAACATTTAATAATACATTCTAAGAGGAGCATTTTTAGAAAAGGAATATAGTGATGACCTTGCATAAACCAGCAATGACTGGATTTATTCATTTGAGATGATAGTTTTAACATTCAGAGGACCCTGAGAAGGCTGAAATTTTCTTGTAGTCATGGAAGGAGAGCTGTAATATGAGTAGGAATATGGACCCAAGTGTGTGTCTCCTGACTTCTGGATTGGTGCTCTCTGCACACCATTTTGTTTTTTCTTACTTAGTGACCATGTCATCCTTGAGGTTTCCAGCATAATCCTTACCATGGGGTAATTTCACTGCCTGACATCTCCTTGAAAGCATGATGCTTTCCCTTTTGCATAATTTGTTTCACCAGGAAAGCCTGGGATCCATAGGAGTCAAATTAGGCAGCATCATGGTCTCTTCATTGAACTGAGTTTGACCTTTCTATTTGACTCATCTGGCATTTTTCACAATGATTTTTTTCTTTTTTAACTGAAGTATAGTTAACCTACAATGTTATATTAGTTTCAGGTATATAACATAGTGATTTGACAATTCCATATGTAACGCAATGCTCATTACCATTAAGTATAGTTACTATTTGTCACCAAAGTGTTACAATATTGATGGTATTTCCTATGCTGTACTTTTCATTCCTGTGACTTATTTATAACTGGAAGTTTGTACTTCTTGATCCCCTTCTATTTTTTCCATCCCTCCACCTCCTCCCCTCTGGCAACCATCAGTTTGTCATCTGTAGTTATAAGTTCATTTTTATTCATTTGTGTTCTTAGATTTTATATGTAAGTAAAATCATAGGATGGTTGTCTTTCCATCTGACTAGTTTCACTTAGCATAATACCCTGTAGGTCATTCATGTTGTTGCAAATGGCAAAATTTTCTTTCTTTTTTTTTTTTTTTAATGGCTAAATAACTGGGATGCCTGGGTGGCTCCTTGGTTAAGTGTCTGCCTTTGGCTCAGTGCATGATCCTGGAGTCCTGGGATTGAGTCCTGCATCAGGCTCCCTGCAGGAAGCCCGTTTCTCCCTCTGGCTATGTCTCTGCCTCTCTCTCTCTCTCTCTCTCTCTCTTTCTCTGTCTCTCATGAATAAATAAATAAAATCTTTTTTTAAAAAAATGGCTGAGTAACTTTGCATTATATGTATACATATATACATATAAATTGTAACCATCCAAAATGTAGTGTGTATGTGTGTATATATACACACACATCTCCTTTATCCATTTGTCTAACGATCGACACTTGTGTTGCTTCCATATTTTGGCTATTGTAGATAATGGTGCAATAAGCATAGGGGTGCATATATCTTTTCAAATTAGTGTTGTTATTGTGTTTTGGTAAATATTCTGCAATGGAACAACTGGACTGTATGGTATTTCAATTTTTAATTTTTTGAGAAGCCTCCCTACTTTTTCCAACTGGTGATTGTACCAATTTATATTCTCAACAGAGCACAAGGGTTCTCTTTTCTCCTCATTCTTGCCAATACTTATTACTTCTTATCTTTGTGGAATCAGCCATCATCATGAGGTGATATCACATTATGCTATTAACTTGCATTTTCCTAGTGATTGATATTGAGCATCTTCTCATGTATCTGGCCATCTGTATGTCTTTAGAAAAAAGTCTATTCAGCTCTTCTGCCAATTACTTGAATTTTTTGCTGGGGTGTTGAGTTGCAAGAGTTTTTCATATAGTTTGGATATTAATACCTTATTGGTTATGTCATTTGCAAATATCTTTTTCATTCAGTAAGTTGCCTTGTCATTTTGTTGATGGTTTCTTTTACTGTGTAAAAGCTTTTTAGTTTGATGCAGTCCTAATAGTTTTTTGTTTGTTTGTTTGTTTGTTTGTTTTTTGCCTGTTTTCCTTGCCCAAGGAGACCTACTCAGAAAGATGTCATTACAGCTGATGTTCAAGAGATTATTGCCCATGTTTTCTTTTAGGTGTTTTGTGGTTTCAGGTCTCACGTTTAAGCCTTTTAATCCATTTTGAATTTATTTTTGTGTATGATGTAAGAAAGTCCAGTTTCATTCTTTTCCATGTAGCTGTCCAGTTTTCCCAACACCAATCATTGAAGATAGTCTTCATTTTATATTCTTGCCTTCATTGTCATAGATGACGTAATTGACCATATAAGCATGGATTTATTTCTGGGCTTTTTTTTTAAATTTATTTTTTATTTTTTAATTTATTTATTTTTATGATAGTCACAGAGAGAGAGAGAGAGAGAGAGAGAGAGAGAGAGAGAGGCAGAGACATAGGCAGAGGGAGAAGCAGGCTCCATGCACCGGGAGCCCGACGTGGGATTCAATCCCGGGTCTCCAGGATCGCGCCCTGGGCCAAAGGCAGGCGCTAAACCGCTGCGCCACCCAGGGATCCCCTATTTCTGGGCTTTATCCTGATCCATTGATCTATGTTTCTGTTTTGGTACTCTTTTGATTACTATAACTTTGTAGTATATCTTAACTTCCAGCTTTGTTATTAAGATTGTTTTGGTTATTTGGGGTCTTCTATGTTTCCATACAAACTTTAGGATTATTCTAGTTCTGTAAAACAAAAACTATTGGTATTTTGTTAAGGATTGCATTGAATCTGTGGGATTGCTTTGGGTAGTATGAACATTTTAACAATATTCTTCCAATCTATGAGCATAGTATATTTTTCCATTTGTGTCACTTTCAATTTCTTTTATCAGTGGCTTATAGTTTTGAGAGTACAAGTCTTTTACCTCCTTGGTCAAGTGTATTCCTAGGTATTTTTTGATGCAATTGCAAATAAGACTGTGTTCCACATTTCTTTTTCTACTACTTCATTGATATATAATGCCAATTTTTATGCCTTCTATTTCTTGTCTGACTGCAGCTAAGACTTTCAGTATTATGTTGAATAAAAATGGCAAGAGTGGACATCCGTATCTTGTTTTTTTATTTTAGAAGAAATGCTTTTACTTTTTCCCCATTGAAGACTATGTTAGCTTTTTGTTTGTCACATATGGCCTTTATCACACTGAGGTATGTTCCCTTTAAGGCCATTTTGTGGAGGGTCACAAGTCTTGTTTTCTGTTCTTAAAATATGTCAACACTTCCTTAGATCCATCCACTGGAAGCAGCCCAGAAAAACTACATAATCTCCATGTTGCTTTCTAGATTCATTAAGTAAACAATTAAAACCTATAGATCTTCCTCATAAATTTTTATATATCTGCATCAAAGAACAACAGCATGTTGGTAATGAGTTTTATGCCACTTCTTTTAAACTTCTGAAACTATATTCTGTGATTAATATCCAGTCCAGAGTCATTTATCTTTATCTGCTTTTCCTCTAGCACGTTAAAGTCTTAATTTTTTTCAGCTGTTTTGTTGTTATTGTTGTTCAGGGAAATAGAGAACCTGTTTTCCCCAATTTGATTGGTCAATATATCCTTTTCCTTACAAGGTTTGGGAAATTTCAATTTTTCAGGTGACCTTTTTGATGTATATAACTCCTTTTTAGATGAGACAAGATGGCTAAATAGTTAAATAACTTTCTGTTTGATTTTTGAAACCAGGCATGGCTGTGGCAAAGACTCTAGCTATTGACCCAATCTATTCACCTTCTGGGAATACAACTAGATGATATTTTCAACATTCTTTGCAGTTAATGTGGCCATATCACTAAGCTGTAACCAATGGAGGAAGTTCTGTGCATCTCTTCCAAGCCACGGTGTCAAACCTCCTACACTCTATTCATTCCACAACCATATATTGAGTGCCTGCCATGGTCAAGGCCCTGGTACATGTAGAACTTGTGATTGTGTTGGTAAGAGGATGACCATAGATAGGGTTAAAGAAAATAAGGTTTCTTTAATGGCAAAGAATGTGGAAACTTATCTGTGACACACCCCACCTCACCAAGAGATGTTGGCAAATTTGTAATATTATTTTTTGAGATATAATGACCTATACCATCATGTAAGTTTAAGCTATATAATGTTCATTTGATACATTTATATGTTGCAGTATGGTTACCATTGTAGTGTTAGTTAATGCCTGTCATGTCACCTAATTATTATTTTCTGTGATTAGGGCATTCAAGATCTAGTCTTTTAGCAATTCTGAAGTATATAATACAGTATTGTTAACTATAATAATTATAATACATTGCTGATTACTATACACTGTAAGGTAGACCTCCAGAATATGCTCACTTTATAATTAAAATTTTATACTTGATTTTTTTTGTTTAAATTCAATTAACCAACATATAGTAGTAGTTTCAGATGTAGAATTCAGTTAATTATCAGTTGCATGTAACATCCAGTGGTCATCACATCATTCAGTTACCCCGTCTCCCCCACCTACCTCCCCTCCATCATTGCTCAGTTTGTTTCCTATAGCCTCTCATGCTTTGTCTCCCTCTCTGATTTCTTCCCATTCAGTTTTCCCTCCCTTCCCCTGGGATCCTCTGGACTATTTTTTATATTCCACATATGAGTGAAGTCATATGATAATTGTCTTTCTCTGATTGAGTTATTTCACTCAGCAGAATACTTTTGACCAATGTGAAACTGATTTAGGAAAGCTCTGAAGTAAGGCTTGGGAGGAGGTAGAGAGAGGTGATCTTGAACAAGGTCTTAAAAGGACCCTGATTTTTTTTTCTTTTTCCTTTGCTGTAATGTGGCTGGAATGAAAGTGGGAAGACTCAAATCATGGCAACAATAAAAACATTGGATGGCCTCAATGTAGAGTAGTGTCTCTGGGATGCCCTGATTAACACCACGGCAGGGGATTTGAGGCTCTATGAAGAGGTCAGGTAAGGAGTTGGTGTGATAAAAAAAAAACATGTTCTGGGATTGATAAATAAGAGCACAGTGTACTATTCTATCTGGCAGTTGTTTTAAGGAGATTCTGTTTTTGTTCATATCATTGGCAGCTTTGCATCCTCATGGGGACACTGAGGCCAGGAAAGCCTGCTCCTCTTACTACCGTAGGCTTCTGTGCCTCCTGCTCTGTGTAGCCATCTTTGTGCCATGTGTTTCCTCCATGGTAGGAGTTTTACTGTGTCTGTTGGAATTTTTCTGTCAAACACCATCACCCTTGTGACCATTCTGGAACAATGGTGAATGAAACAGGACCTATTTTTTAATTTGCTTGCAGGGGATTTAAATAGGCATACAAATGAAAAAGGAAACAGCCTAGTAAAGCCATAGTAAAAAAAAAATGAAAAAGAAAAAACTATGGAAAATTCTAAGAAGGAAATTAGACGGTGGGTAGTGCTGCTACTGTTGGCCCATTGTGTGACTTCATGCCAATTAGAATGGCATCTTCTCTTCTCTGAGCATAAAGCACAGAGCTTGGGAAGCAGACAGAGCTAGAGTGCAACTCCTGCTGGATCCCTACCCCCCTTGGTTGGATGCCTTTTTGTAGGATACAGTGTGCAAAAATGTACATGGCAGCCATGGAGATATAATAGAGAGCATCCTTGGGTAAGGAGGCAGAACAGCTGAAGGATGGGAAGGTATTAGTTTTATAAAATTGGTGGGGGCGGGTGGAGACCTTTTAGAAAACAAAATCAAGGGCAGCCCGGGTGGCTCAGCAGTTTAGTGCTGCTTTTAGCCCAGGGTCTGATCCTAGAGACCCAGGATTGAGTCCCATGTCAGGCTCCCTGCATGGAGCCTGCTTCTCCCTCTGCCTGTGTCTCTGTCTCTTATGAATAAATAAATAAAATCTTTAAAAAAGAAAGCAATATCAACACTTATAAGACCTCTAAGATGAAGAGCTCTGCATGTTCAATAAGATGGAAATCAATAAGTAGAAGCCAGTGGGGTCAGAGATAGTGAATTGGAGTGTGTGGAGATGAAGATATAAGAAGGGTTCAGGCCATACACAGTTTATAAGGCAAGTATAGAATTTGGATCTCATTCTGAGTGTAGCAGCAGTTGGAGAGTTTAAGAAGGAGAGTAATATACTCTGAGGGACAGCCTGGCTTCTGTGTATAGAAATGAGGCTAGTGGAAAGGTCCAGATAAGAAAAGGTAGCTCGAACTAGATGGAAATGGAGCTAGAGGAATGTGACAGATGTGTAGGAAAGTGACACATATATAGGATGAGCAGATATAATATGTGGAGCTAGGGTAGGGTTATTTGGAATGAATGGGTTGAAAGGACATGGTACCATTGTGAGGCCCTTGTCTTGACTTACCCAGGATTGTGCTCTTAAGGAGGAAAGGGCAGGTTGTACAGAAAGTCTTCCCTCACAGAGTGTTGTCTCTGTTTTCTTTTGTGTCCCCCATAGAAGATAGGGGGCCACCTAGGACGGATTATTTTAGTGTGGTAATCTCTAGGATCCTGAGACAGCCCTGGGAATTAAAGATAACCGTTTTCAATCTAATGGTGTAAAACGACTCATCTACCAATAAGCCAGCTGATTAGCCAACTGACCCACCAACCAATAACAAAAAACACTAAATATCTGAGTTAAATACTGAACTGATGTTTTTCCACTCAAGAAACCACTGAACACATTCATGCTGGAACATGATCCATGTTTTCTCACAACTACTAGACTAAACCAGAACCAACTTGAAAATTTTTCCCTCCAAACCAATGTGTTATTCAAAAATTCAAACTATTCTTATTTCAAAACTGTTTTTGTTATAGTTTTCTCTATAGTTTTCTTTTATAAATGTATAAATAAATCGCACTGGGCTATGTAGAATATTGAAAAGAGCAGAACTTAGAGGATTTGGGTTTAAGTATCTTTCTGCTACTTGTTACATGTGTGATCTTGGTTATATAACAATCTGTTTTTGTTTTCTTTTTATTTGTAGCATAAGAATACTCTTGTATTGTGACAATACATGTGAAAGGACTTGGTGAGTTCCTGATGCAGAGTAAACACATACCAAATGTTAAGTTATAATTCAGTGAAGTGAAGGAATAATATTAAGCAAAAATAAATAAATAAATAATATTAGGCAAGATTTGGGGGTGACATAGTGATGCCCCCAAAAGGTTTTCTTGTTGCCTTGTGCCTGCTCAATGAGTGACACATTTTAGTCATAAGTCCAGCAAGTTTTACTCTTAGGTCCTCTGACATAGTTCAGGAATTTACTATGAGGAAGAGAAAAAACTTCTTAAATAGGGTCAATAAGATCATATTTTATGGTAACTTGAATCATGCTGATTTGGATAGTAAGTCCACAAAAACACTAATGAGGTCTTCACTTTATGCACGTAACTTCAAATGTGAAACACTTCAAACTGAAATTTTCCATTTCTCAATAAAATTTTAAAGTTAAGAGACTTAATAGATTGTAAAGTATACTTTCTCACTGCCCTCACTTATTGGTAAACACCCAGAATGCTTTGAGTTTTGGATAACGTAAGCGTTTAATGTGTCTTTTGCAAAAATGCAGAATCCAATTTTAGTCTGGAAAGAAAATGCTGAAGGAATAGGAATTGATGTATTAGTGATTGTCCTAAAAATTGTAGAGGAGAGAAGAATATATTGCTAAGGAAAAAGTAAAAAGGTGGGAATGTATTCTTAAAACTTTTCATCCTAAATGAAATTCCTTCCTTTGTGTACTAGAGTTCCAGATTTCTCTGAAACTCGGAGACACCAGAGCCATGAACATGCCTTGGTGATTTTTTTTTTAACTCTAAGAAAAATTTGAGTCTAGCCAGGGAGATAGCTGTGCTTCACTGAGCAGAGGATGACTGTTTGGATCTAGTGAATATTAATGAATGGCAACATATTGGCATTTATTTTGCTCTAAAATGTAAATTTCTAAAAATGTACATTTTAAGAGCAAGATATAAATGTTTATGCACATTTCAATGACTACCACTGTTCTTGTAAATAGTTCTAGTTTTACATAATAATTTCCTTTAACATGCCAGGGATTTCATAGGTATTTCTTGTAAATCTATCAAAATTGCTGCAAAGTAGACACTATTATCCCTTTTTTGTAGAGGGTGAAGCTAAGGCTCAGAAATGCTGGGTGACTTGTCCTTGTCCAGGGGCCATACAGATAATAAGTGGCAGAGAAGGGATTCCAGTTCATATCTGGCTCTCTAGCCCATGCTCTTGCCATGTACACTCCTATTTTCAGGATGCCACTTCCACTTGGGAGAGCTTAGCTGCATCCAAAGTCCAGCTAGGAAGATGTCAATAGTGTTTTGAGGACTAGCCTCATAAAACACAAGCCTAAGGGATCCCTGGGTGGCGCAGCAGTTTGGCGCCTGCCTTTGGCCCAAGGCATGATCCTGGAGACCCGGGATCGAATCCCACGTCAGGCTCCTGGTGCATGGAGCCTGTTTCTCCCTTTGCCTGTGTCTCTGCCTCTCTCTCTCTCTCTCTCTCTCTCTGTGTGACTATCATAAATAAATTAAAAAAAAAAAAAAAACCACAAGCCTAAGTATTAGAGCCACACACAGAGGCACCCAGGCATTAGCACTGTCCTGCAGCAGACCCTAAATTAACCGATGGCTACCTGGATAGCATCTCCTCTCAGTGCAAACCATTCACTGTTTCCATCTTAAAGATATAAGGGGGACTATTTGCTCTAGTCCATTACACCCTACCAACTTGTCTGGAATCAGTTCATAAGCTTACCTGCCAAAACCCATCTCTTTGCTTTTAGTACTCCTGATACAAATGGAAACATTTTCTGGAAGTCTTAACTGTTTTTCAATGTGAGTTCTTCTTTCCAAGATCTACTTTCTTTTTTTTTTAATTATTATTTTTAAAATATTTTAAATTCTTTATTCATGGAGAGAGAGAGAGAGAAAGAGAGAGAGAGAGAAAGAGAGAGAGAGGCAGAGACATAGGCAGAGGAAGAAGCAGGATCTCTCCAGGAAGCTCAGTGTGGGACTTGATCCCAGGACCCCGGGATCATGCCCTGAGTGAAGGCAGACACTCAACCACTGAGTCACCCCCACGTCCCTCCAAGATATACTTTCTATGGAATACTCTCACTCCCCAGTTCTTGTGTCTAGTAAGGGTCTAGAGATAAAGGCTGATGGAGGAAACACACGCCTAGAAGGAGAATATGAGATGATTATTTATCGCGTCAGAGGAGGATGAATGTCACTGCATTCTGAGCTGTGTGTGGCACCTTGCCCTGTATTCCTCCTCAGATATGCCCTGAGAGCTCAGGGACCTGGAACAGTGCAGGGACATGTTGCCATTTTCTCAGCTGGACCCAGAAAGTGGTTACCAGAAGAAGCATCTCCAGGAAGGACTAAATCACAACCTGCTGAACGTGAGTTACTGGTCAAGGGAACAGAGAGACAAAGTACAAACAAAACCCAGGACAAGGTGTGAGGCTCTGATGACAGAACACAGTTAGGAGTGGGACTTGGAAATGCCTTGTCATTGTAGAGACCTTTTATCCAAACTCTAGAAAAGAGCTTGGGGAAATTCTGAGACTCTCTAAAGGGCATGCTGTAAATGGGTATCATTTAGGTGAGAGTTGGGAACAAGTGGGAACATGCTATTTTTATTTTTCAATTTATTTTTATTAAATATTTTTTGACTATTTTTTAAAGATTTATTTATTTATTCACAAGAGTCACAGAGAGAGAGGCAGAGACAGAGGCAGAGGGAGAAGCAGGCTTCCTATAGGGAGCTCGATGTGGTACTCGATCTCCAGACCTGGGCTCATGCCCTGAGCTGAAGGCAGATGTCTCCCAACCGCTGAGCCATCCAAGTGCCCCTTGAGCTTTTATTTAGATTCCAGTTAACATAGTGTTATATTAGTTTCAGGTGTAATTCAACACTTCCATAGGAACATGTTTATTCTATATCTGAGCTCTTCACAAGAAAACATTTCAGTAAGTTAAAGTCCAAGGATGGATCACAGAACAAACTAGTTTATGACACTGACCCTGGTCTTCCTCCCATCCTTCTGTCAATAGAAATGTCTTTCCTGGTAGGTTCTTGGAAACTGGGGAGCTTTAGTCTTATTATCTGCCATTTGAGTAGGCCAAGAGGGCATGAAAATCCCTGTGACCTGCAGGAAGAGGATTTGGTTTGGGTTTCTTTTGATGTTACGACTGATGGGGCGGGGGTGAGGCTTCTTCTGGAAAGGGTGACTGTGTGTATGTCAGTTTCTCACAAGAACCCTATCTGAAATTGCAGCCCTTGTCTCTAGCATTCACCCTGTTCTTTTCCCACCATAACACTTAAGCAAGTAATGCACCCGATAGCTTATCTGTTAATGTCTGACCTTGCCCCTTACTGGAATGTGAGCTCCATTAGAGAAGAGATTTTGTCTTTTTTTTTTTTTTTTTTTTTTTTGTGATGGCTGAATGCCCAGTGTCTAGCTAGTGCCTAACACATAGGAGATGCTCAATAAGAATTTGTTTAATGTATGGTGGGGTGGGGTGGGTGAAATCCAAAAGGAAGTAGTGGGGGCCTGCAGAGAACAGGAAAGATTTTACCATCCTAAAGCATTCAAATTTATTTTTGTCTTACATGCTCTTTAAAACATAAAATAATAAAATAAATGAAAGCCAGCTGCCTAGATTCAAGGAGCCATCTGTTTTCTCCCTTGGAATAAGATTTAGATAATCTTAATACATTGTCATGTGTCACCCAGATTTATTGACAATAAATAGAACTTGAATTCAGGACTTCTCCCCATCCAGGGAAATGACCCTTAATTATGTTTGCATCCTCCATCTCTCTGCTTTGGTGCCATGATAAACAGCAACTTGATAACATCGAATCTCAATTCATTATAGGCTCTTGAAGAGCTCATAACTCTTCCAACATGGCAGCTCCATTAGGCTCGTCACACACCAAACACAGGAAGCCATTGTGGATAGAGAAATCAGACTTACTGAAACCTGGTCTGAAAACTTCATCTTTTTCTACCCCCTACTTAAAAAAAAAAAAAAAAATAGCATGCAGCTAGTTGAAAGGCTGCTTTTTTCAGAAAAGAGGTCTCTTCTCTAATCACTTCCAGGATTTGGTTGGATGTGACTGCCGTTTTGGGATTCTGGTGAGTGAGTATGTTCCCTCGCCTGGGGGCCTACTGGAGTTGGAGCCCTAGAGGAGGAAAGCTATTCATTCAGAGCTGTCAGCACATCTTTCTCTATGAATTACTCTCCCCAACCCATCAGGCTTTTTTTATTTTTTTTTTTTCCTTTGGTATAATAGAAGACTTTCTGTGAGAATGGGGCTCATTCAGAGCAGGTCACCACAAACATAGATTTCCTTGTTAATACACATTTGAGCCAAAGTATACTTCTCAGTAAATGGGACTGGGAAGAAATGGAGTGGTTGAATCAGACTTTATTTGTTATGTGGGCTTTATGAATAGATTCATATTACCTCAGCCAAACAAAATCACTCTATCTTGGCACTGAACCTGGGTGGCATGTTTGATATGGCAACTAGAACACAGGAGTTTATCGTGGAAATGAAGTAACAATGTGTGTTGAGTAGGGAAGTAAGTAAAGAGTGGATTATGTTAAGTCTGTCTCCTTCCCCCTAACCCCCCCACATTGACGGGCCTCCCTAGAGTCCTTGAAAGAACAGGAACAGTACACTAGGTGCAGAGATCCAGCCAGCTTTGTCTTTTGACCTTGGCTGCCACTGCAGGCATGGATTTTGTAAAGAATCAGGCTGACTCCATCACTCATCCATCACTGACCCTGAAGGTGATGGCTATACAACAGCAAAAACAGAGTGACTCAGGCTATTAGCTACACCAGGGATTTCCCAATCTGTTGTTGCTTCTAGTGGTTTCCAGGCGTGTTGTTAAATTTCACCCACGGTTTTTTTTTTTTTTTTTTTACTAATTAAGGTAAATATATTTTTTAAGGAACTGAAAAAGATACTGTTTGAAGCTGAAATTTCAAAAGAAATAGAGATCACCCATTGGCACAATCCTAAATAAATAATGCATTTCTGAAGAATTCATTCATCAGCTGGTTATTTGGCCTTCAACAGACCAAACAACCCCCTTTTGATGAGATTTTTATTGAACAATGTCCATTTTTCATGTTTCCTTAAGAATCAGGGTGTTGTAACAAAAATGAACTTGATTATTACAAGTAAGGGATATGTATGAATCTGTTAATTAAGCGAAATATAAGCCTTTCTTTTTCCTTCCTTCTGTCCTTCCCTTTCTTCATTCCTTCATTTCATCCATTGTTGGGACTGGAGCTGTTTGCAAGTCAGGAATACAGGAGTCTTTTTAAAGCAGGGAGATATGTAAATCCTTAGGTTTATGAGAAAATATTTGTTTATACCACTAAATTGGATAGGCCTTTGAATTTTCTAGTAATAAAGGGATTGTACAAGACCTCACTTAGTTATAATTCATTGTCCTTCTTGGATATACCTTTGTCCATACTTTTTTTTTTTAAAGGTTTTATTTATTTATTTATGAGAGACCCACAGATAGAGAGAGGCAGAGACACAGGCAGAGAGAGAAGCAGGCTGCCTGCAGGGGTGCCTGATGCGGGACTCGATCCCAGGACCCCAGGATCATGACCTGAGCCAAAGGTCATGATCATCTACTGAGCCACCCAGGTGTCCCCATGCTTGTTTTTTGATATCACTCAAGTCTTGGCCCAATTGTGTATGGATACATAGCATCACTGTGGCAAATTCTCTTCAGGTCTGATACTCTGCCCTTGGCAAATTGCATACCATCCATGAGGCTTAAAGTTTTAAAATCGATAGCTTCTATTTCCTGTTTCATCAAGCAGTTGTAGGATTATATGAAAACATTTCAAAAAACAAGAGTTAAAATGAAGTGATTTAGCTCAATGATAAAATAGGGTTCTGGTTATAATCCATACATTTAATTCCAGTTACTCTCATATTAGCTAGGCAATCATAAGTAACATTTCTTAATCTCTCTCAATTTCTTTATCTGTATACTAAGGATAATAGCAATTATGTAATTGATAAGATTGTGAGAAATTAATGAAAAGCAGCATAGTATCTGGTACAAGAGTAATTTCTCAATAAATGCTATAAAATATTTAAGAAAACATTTCTTATTTACATTATATATGGAAGAGTAATCTTTATCATAATCTCCTAGTTATTGTAAAACTGAATTCATAGAATTGAAGTAAAAAGATGTTTGGTTTATTTGATTTTATTGTTTTTTTATTATATTTACAGGTAAGGTTAAAGAAACAACTTGTGATAGAAGCAATGGAAGTTAACATATCTGGAAAAAAAGGGGAAGAAATTGTTAATGTTGCCATTCAACGAAGCTCAGAAACTGGTCTTCTCTCCTCTCTGTATACCCTTTCATGAGATGACCCCATCCATTTTAGGACTTATAACATAGATTTAAAAAAATCAGTCTCTAATCTGGACCTTTTTTCAGAGTTGCCCATTTCATATTTCTAGTTGTAAATTTGTCATTTCTTCTTGAGTGAATAGCAAGCACCCCAAACTGAACACTCCTGAATCTGAACCTTTGATTTATTTGTATTCCCCAATCTTCAATTGAGGAATGCAACTGGGAATGCAGTCAATGGCATCACAGACTCCTCAACTCAACAGAAATCAGGAAGTCCAGAAATCAGGAAGTCCCTCTTGATTCTTCTCTCATACTTCCACTGTTTATTCTATCAAGGTTTTGGTTCTTCCTGTGTAACCATTCTTAAATATCTTCAATTTCCTTCATCTCTATTATACCCATCCTGGTTCAAGCTAACTTCTTTCATCTAAACTTGCTGTTGCCTCTTAATAAGCTTCTCTACTTCTGCCCTCAGTTCTTTCTTTTTGATATAGTACCAGAATATTCTTTTACAGAAGTGGATTTGACCAGGTAACTTTCAAGCTTCAAATCACTTGACAAAGCATAGATTGAAATACAAATATCTTGGCCCACAAGGCTTCACATGGGTAGATTCTAGCCAAATGTGCCTTTTTGTAGCTTTCCAACAAGTTGAGACCAAGTTGTTTCTTGTCTTTGAAACTTTTCCAAAGCTTTCCCCTTTGCCTAGAGTGTTCTTCCTCCACACTGTGATATTCATACATTCTTCTTATTTTTGTTTTTAGGTCAAGATTTAATTTATAGCACCTTTCCAGATCCTTCTAAGTAGATATCCACCCTAATGTTCTATTTCAGAGCTAGGTTATAAACACAGTTTGAATTATGCAACTCTTTCTTTGAGTACTTAATTGGTATTGTCTTCTCACTAGACTGTAAACTCTATGAGGGAAGAATTTTGTCTATTTGTAGATGATACTCAATACCTGGCACAACATAGGGATTGTCTTAGAAACTCAATAAGGGAGTTTCTGAGTGGCTCAGTTAGTTAAGCATCTGCCTTCAGCTCAGGTCATGATCCTGGGATAGAGCCCACGTTGGGCTCCCTGCTCATCAGGAAATCTGCTTCTCCCTCTGACCCTCCCTACTGCTTGTGCTCTTCTCTCTCTCTCCCTCATAAATAAAAAATCTTCAACAACAACAAAAGAAACTCAATAAGTATGAAAAAATGCCAGTTTTGTAATCTAATCATCAGTTATGGTCTAAAAAGATAGAATCTAAGTATCTTAAATAATCTATTTTAGGCTTTCTACAAATAACTCAAGATCTAGAGGTGGCTTAGCTTTCTTGATTACCAGGTTATTTTTTCCCTAAAAATTTAAGAGTTAGAATAGATAACATAATTTTGTCTCATTGTAATGATTTCTTTGTCTCAGTATAAAAACAATGATAGTGTGATTTTTTTTTTTTTTTACATCTCGTATAAAGATATAACTTTACCTCTATATCTCATTATTTAAGGAAATGAACAAAAAGCTGACAGGTGCATGAAGTTGAATCTTAAACTTTTTTTCTTGGAAAAATTATTTGTCCTAGTGTTGGTGAGTTGTACTGAATTGGTGAAAAACAGTATGTGTTTTTATGAGTCTCAAAGAAATTTGCATGATCCAGTGTCCAATAGATTTTACAATTTTCATATCCATTTTCTTAAAACTACACATACGCATGTGCGCACACACACATGTACTTCTGTCTCCTTAAATATAAATTCATCTTTAATAATTTTCAGGTGTCTGATCATAGTTTCTACTTTTCATCCAGATGTTTTTGACTCCTCTAGTGTTGCTGGTTCATTGTGCTAACTCCCTGCCATCCTTTGAAGTCCTCTTCATAGGCATATCTTTTCAATTCTCTATTCATTATTGCACTTTGAAGCCTCTCCAGTGCTCATTATCTTTCTGGTTCTACCCAAAGTCCCAACTCAATGAACAGTTTGGAGGAAGCACTAAATTTGTGAATCTTTGGTCAGCTCTGCCAACTGAGATTATTTGAATGTTTCTAATTAATCATATATTTCTGGCCCTTCTGCTAATTTCAAGAGTATATAGCAATGCTACTATCCATTCCATAGATAGGACTATTCATAGTGAGGTAGTGGCTCTACTATGAGACAAGATTGTATCCCTAGGGCATTCTTGCTTTGGTGTAGCAGGTGTGCTTCTTAGTCTCAACAAGAATCCAAACAGCTCTGAAAGCAGCACTCATGTCAACTCATGATGACAGAGCTCACCCTTGTTCTTTGCAAAACTTTGGCAGAGAAAAGCCTCCATTAATATCTAAACACAACTAAAAATTCTGGAATTGACAAAATACAGGAAGGACAATGGTATATAAATTGTTCCTTTCCATATTGTGTTATAGACTAATAACTATCATGCATTTTTGTTGTGTATATTCTTAAATTTAAAATCACTTGCTAGTGTCATTCAGGCATGTATTTTCTGTTGAGGTTTTTCTTAGAATTAAAATTTATATATTTTGGTACTGTCTAAATTTTAAGATCTGAAATGCTTAGAAATATTTTTGAAATGGAATTTTTTAATCAAGATATAATGGACATAGAACCTCATATAAGTTTAAGGTATGTAACACACTGATTTGAAACATTTATTTATTGCAATATGATTACCAACACAGTGTCAGCTAACACTTCTCTCATGTTACCTATAAAATTTGCATAGTAAGGGTAGCCCAGGTGGCTCAGTGGTTTAGCACTGCCTTCAGCCCAGGGCATGATCCTGGAGACCCCAGATCGAGTCCCACATCGGGCTCCCTGCATGGAGCCTGCTTCTCCCTCTGCCTGTGTCTCTGCACCCCCGCCCCCGTGTGTGTGTGTGTGTCTCTCATGAATAAATAAAATCTTTAACAAAAACAAAAAGATTTTGCATAGTAAATTTAGAAGACAATTTGTGTTCATAGCAGTTTGCATAGTTTAGTTAATGAACATTTGCTGACCACATGTGTGCTAGGTGTGGGACTCCATGGTCTAATAAAGAACTTAGGGTTTAGTGGGAAGAACAATAAATATGAAGAAGCACTTGTTTCAGTCTGTGTGAAGGTTTGTAAGAGAATCAAAGGTTTCAGTTCAGTACACAGCATTCAGACAAGATATTCATTTCAAATGAAGAATTCATCGGAAAATAATCAAGAAGCATAGAACGGAAAACGGAAGAATGTTGGCAGGCAGCTCTAATTAGATTAATGATAAAAGCTGACATGTGTCAGGTCATTTCAAGTGCTTTATAGAATTTATTTTTTTGCAGTAATCCCATGATGGTGGCTACTTTTATTTTCTGTGACTTACAGATCAGAAAACTAAGGAACAGAGAAGTAGGTCATTTGCTGAAAGTCACATGGCTTATGGACCTGGGTTTGAACCCAGGCTTCCTGGATCTGGAGCTTAAGTGTTTAACTAAGCATGATGTAAGACTGGCTCTCAGGCTAACCAGGGGATTACCCTTGCTTGCTCATGCTCATTCTTTGTTCCCTGTACCCCCTTCTGTTTCTCTTTTTTCCATTGTAGAATGGAAGAGAAAATAAAGATGAAGACATAGCCCATTTCATAGATAATGAGGAAAGAAGGCTAAATAAAAGGTCTTCATTAACTCTGGAAGGCAAGTAGCAAAGCTATGCCAACTGAGTAAAGTTGCGAAAACCCTGAGCTCTGGGTAAAATGAGTCCACTGAGCCACCAGAGCTTGCGCTGGGTAGAGTGAGAGAGTAGAGAGTTGGGGATATTCTTTAGCAGAGGACTCCCTCTTTCTAATGTGAAATATTCTGAAAGGCGTGCAAAAGGCAATTTTAAAAAGTAGCACCTTCTCTGATGTCATGAGCTATGGGTATTCTATGCCAGTGACAAATCACTAAACTACTCTAAAACTAATAATACACTCTATATTAATTAAGTATATTTAATTTTTAAAAAACCAAAAAGAAAACCCCATAAAAATTGAAACTTTAAGGAAGAAAAAAAAGTAGTGCCCTCTCCTAAGGCTTCATTATTAATAATAATGTTCTTTGAAATATGTGTTAGCTAGCCATACATAAGACTTAAACTTGGTTTAATAAATGTCAAATAGTATGTAATATTTATTAAGCAATTAATGTTTGCAGGCATTGTTACAAATTCTTCTCCTGTTCTAATTCCTTTAATCATGTACACTGTTTTACAGATGAGAAATGGAGTCATGAGAGACCAGGTCACATGCCCTTAACTCTTTTTACCCTTTGCATTTGTATCTGTTTGCCTGGCATACAGTAGGCACTCAATAGTCTAATTACTGAATTACATGGATTCTTGCTGAGATGGTTTCCCATTGTAGATTTAGTGTTTTTTTTTTTTTAATATGACTATTTAAATGAACTTCAGTCTAGAACTGGGAAGTAGAGCAGTGGTAAAAGTCACAGAAGCTCTCATCCTAATAGCTTCAGCTTTTTGACAGCCCATTGCTTATTCCAAGCCATTTTCCACACTTATTACCCTCATGTCTCTCCAACGGTACTAGGGAGAACAGCCCCTTGGAATATTCTTATACCACTCCAACTGATTACTGTAGTTTACTGCCTGTCTTTCAAACATTCCTGCCTTATAGCCACTAATATGAAGTTTGAATCTCTTCCAGTTACCAATAACTTAGCTCTCTCTCTCCCCTCATGTTCACAAGCCAGTCGCTGTCAAAAATTAGGTTGGACAAGTTAAATGGGCACAGAAGACTTTATTCAAGGCTATTACAGTAAAGGAGCAAGACTGAAAGTCCTGCAGAAAAGATGGGAAGGTTTTTAAGCATGGTGCTGGGAAAGGGGCTGGCCAGTATGCCTAGGTTCTCTGCTAACTGTTGCTTATTAAAGTTGGGCTCCTATCTTCTCAGAGAAACAGGGAGATATGCTATCTTTCTTGCATTTCAAGGGAATGGCTCCCAAGTCCTTGAGAAAGATATTCCTGAGTTGTAAATCTGGCAAGAGGCTAGGAGAAGATTGACATCTCAAGGGAACCAGGAAATTTATAATGAAAAATTTCTTGAAGTAAATGTTCTAAGAAAAAGGTGGTGTTGGGGGGGGGGGGTCAGTGGCCTATGGTCTAATATTTAGTCAAGCTGAGGGAAACTTTCAGACTATCTTGCTCCTAGCACATACAGTCTTCAGTTTTCATTGTGTTCTAATGAAGTCTTTGGCCTCAAAAGCATGAGCTGCTTAAATATAAGCAGCCTTAGCCTGCCTCCATCGAGCCCAATGACTGGCTTCTAGAAACACACAGTAACTGGGCAATGAATGAGCAAATGGAGACCCCTGACATCCATAATAAAAGGTCTCTGGTACCTAACTTTTCAGTTACAGTTCTGTCCCCAAATGCCTTTTGCTATGGACTTTCAACTGACATGAAACTAAAGAGTTTTCTCTTGTGTACTTTTTCTCCAAAGCAAATCAAGTTGAAGGAATCTTGTTGAGAGAAAATGTGAGGAGTTAACCTTATTGCTGATGACAGTCATGTCTAAAATGTCTTCTTTAATAAGTACCTCTTTTGTTCTCTTTCTGCCTCTTGGTAGAACTGTCATGTTAGGCCCCTCTACCATCTGGCTGCCCTGTCCTCACCCTCTACACATACACATGTGGTGTAGTGTTTGGCTGAGAGTGGTGTAAGGAGAATACACCAGGTCCAGAGCCAGAAGATTGGAGTGTCCTAGGGCTTGGATCTACTCTAACTCAATCTTTGAAAGCAAATGTCCTACACTGGTCAGCTGTATCAGCTCATAGAGAATACACCTAGACTATCTCACATTCAGATAACAATTTCCAGAATCATTTGGAAAGTTGGAAGACTCCTGGAAGACCGTCAGCTGGTACTGAGGAGTGGCCTAGGATAGGGCATTGAGTTCCTGTTTATTATAGTTATCCCTGTCCCAACTCACGCATAACTGAATGAGCAGGCTATATCACTTGCATGGTTCAAGGTCAAGCCCATCATTTCCTTTCTCAACTTCTTCATCAATTAAGAGGGGATAATAATACTTAATAGGAACTTTTGGAAGAACATGAGGGATTTTTTTTTACTGGTCCATGCAATTTAGACATTGCATATCCTGCCCCCCTTTTTTCTCTACTGCTGATATGTAACCTCCTTCCTGTGTTTGGCTCTATACAACTCTATCTCCCAAATCAATCTTTGAGATCTATCTATTCAGGTGCACTTTTTGCTTCTTTGTCTCCTATCAGCTTTATAGTCAAGACACTAGGATGGGATGAAGATGGGAGTCCAGTAAGAAGAAAAGATGTGAGACAAAATTCAAGGGAAGGGAAGAAGAGTAGCGTTAAATGATTCATGTTTTGTTGTCCAGAATAAAAGCCATGCTGTTGAGAGCCACTATCAACCATAGTTGCTGGAAGTGCATTTCTGTGATTTTTTTTTTCTTTTAACAAATGCAGTTTATACTCTTTAATTAAGTTGCCCTCTTCAATAGTTGGGAAGCCAGTAAAATGTCCACTTGCTGGAAAGAGCGATCATGCCTCAGTCTTTGTTTCCCTTGGCAGAATTCAGAGATAAATAGCAATAATTTTATAGCTCTTTCAGTCAGGAAACCCCTGCTATTTAATATTTTGAAAATTATCTCCATTTCACACGTGTTATCCTGCTGAGACACATGGGAAACAGGTAGCTTCACACTGCAGTGAGATAGGGAAGAAGCTGCCAAGACTAATCTGTCCTCTGATAGTGATTGGGGGTGGGAGGCATTTACTTTTGGGGAGCAGATGAAAGAATAAAGGAACCTTCCAGAGAAAGTAGAAGAGACCTTCTATCTCTTGGGAGGGGAAGAGGATTTCCTCAACTTTGTTAGCCTGTTCTATGTATGGTTGTAAGGACTATGAAACTTTGCTCAAGGGAAGTCCTATCTAGTTTATCTAAAACAGAACCTAAGAAATTCATCAGCTTTTTCAGATCTACCCAGAAGATAAAGAATAAAAATGAGAAAAATAAAATAAAAATGAGAAGCCATTTTAATTCGATGATAAATACCTTTGGAATTCTGCAGATCTGGATTTGAAATTCCTGTTTTATATATGCTTGCTCTGTGATTTTGGATGAGTTATTTAACCTCTTTACTCCACCTTTAAAAAATAAGGTTTGATGTAAATTTTAGAGATGATGTTTGTTAAAATGTCAAGAATATTGACAAACCTAGTTCTTGATATAGAGAATGTACTCAAATTCTAGTTGAAAATGTAGATTTTCTGATTAGGGTTGGGAATGGCCATGCAGGGGGAGGTATGGAAGAAGAGAATGAAGAAAAAGTAGTTTTTAGTAATGTCAGAGGGACCAGTAAGTCAATGATGTTATGTCAATAAAGCATTTGTTGGCATTAAGGGTATTTATCTTTTTGTCTATGAGTTGGGGACAGCTCTTCAAGGATGCCTAAGAGTGTGTTTTCCCATAGATAGCGGATGATATATAAAGGATGTGCTTCTTCCAGCCTCTGTCTCTTTGGATCAAAGAGCCTTTGGTTTCCTCAAAGCCCTCTAAACCCTCAAAGACATCTTCTATTTTGCCAGCCAGACGTAACAAACATTGCATTTTCTTGTAAAAATGTACAAAAATCCCAACAAAAATCAACTGTTAACTTACTTAAGTTTTTATCACATAACTGACCAGATGTTTAAAGCACACAGTTTTAACATATGGGTTTAACTCATTGTGAGCTTAAATCTCTATAAAATCTCTATAAAACTAAGAAAGCAAGTCTCCTGAACAGGTTGATTTAGTCCAAATGTTATATCTTGGGGTAATCGTTGATCTCGTCTTTTTCAAAGCTGTTATCTTCAAACCCTTGTCTTCTATTTTATGGCTTATAAAAAGGGAAAGGCAGTCAGTATTGATAACTAATCTTTTTCTATGACCTTTTATTATTTACAAAACACTTCTATAATTTTCCTAAACCCTTTTAGAAATACCTTAGTAGTCAGGTAAGATGATATTGACTCTATACTACTAAGTAAGAGAAAATGAGGTTTGGAAGTGTTTGATGTTCTTACTCGAGGTCCCCCACTAACAGGTACCAGAGTTAGGGTTCAAATCTGGCCTAACTGGCTGGTGTCAGAGTGTCTTGCATTGTCCTACACAGCCATCCACAGACAGCCTCCACCCTCTGCTCATCTCTGAGTACTGAAACAAGGAGGCAGAGCACCATCTTGTTTCAGCTCAGCTGGGATTGTGTGATCTGGACATTCAAAAATTTTCATACTCTGAGCCTCTCTGTGAATACCCATAAAATCACCTCAAATATTTATTTTGGGGTTATAAATTTTAGCGATGGGGAATTTCTCAAATACAGAGTGAAGATAAATGAGGTTTCAACTGCCATCTCTAGACTGGGTTAGAATTCTTGTTGGTTACCCTTGGACTTTGTCATAGTCTTTAGCACCTAGTTTTAGAGTTGCCTATTTATCTCCCTACCCTGTGAGACTACATAATCTAGAAGATTGGGAACTATTCTATATAGTCCATCATTGTATCTCCAGGTCCTACCCAGCACTTGACATCTAATAGGAGCTCAAAAAGTATTTGTTGACTAAATGAATTGATAGAAATACTAAAAAGTATCCCACACTGTCATGCTTTTATATAATTATCTGCATAATGGGGGCTTAATAAGTCCCTGGTTAGTGTCTTACCAAGAAAGGAAAATGGGCAAGTGCCTTCAGCTTTATTACAGTTCTTCTGAAAGACAAGGTTGATGTGAAAACTTTGAAGTTCTGGGAGTTTCCTCAGTTGCTTCTACATGTGAAGAAAGTCTGAACACATGTTAGAAGAGTCCTTATTTCAAAGGGTTCCAGTATTGCCTTAAGTTAGAACTTTCTCCGTTTGCCCAACACACCCATAAAATTATAGCTATGCCGAAAGCTTAAAAGGAAGGCTGACAAGTCCAATTTCCAGGTCTTGTCTTTGAATATAGAGAAACTGTCCAATGGCACAAATGATGAAATGTTAATCACAGAAGTTTGACAGGGTCAAAATCAAGATGAATTATTCTGTGATTGATTTTAACCAAGACATTCCACTCTCAAAGGGATGATTATTTTTGTAGTAAGAGCAAATATATTGCAATATAAGGAATATACTTTATATAAATAAGGGAAAGTTTATTTTGATACCAAAGAATTCATTAAAAATTATCATGTCACACCTGATAGAAAATGAACCAGCCCATGATTGATAGGATTATGACTCACATGAATAAGCCCATTCATTCCCCTTAGACCTCTGTCTTATGGGTAGTGTCAAAGCTTCCATGAAGAAATTTGCCCTGGCCACATATCAAGTCCTCATAGGAACAAACCATGGACTGAACTCTAGGACTCTGGATCTCAGCAAGTGCCCTCTATGTCAGGCTGTTCTAATCTCAGCCGTGTTTATCTTGAATACAAAGCTTGGCAAGATGTAGCCTAAATTTAATGGAACTATGGTCATTCCAAATTTTTACAAAAATACATGTCTTTCTCATTCCAATATAAATTTCTGGTTCCCATGTTCATAATTATCCATCAGATGAGGGTCTCAAATTTTTTGTTAAGTAACTTTGTTACAAAAAATCAAAATAGAACATTAGTTCTAACAATTGATTTGATCTTTGTAAGTGAGAGAGCTGATGTATATATTCATGGTTGTTTGGGAAGGAACTACCTTTTGCCAACAAAAACTATTGATGTTAGACAGTAAAATTGCCTCTGCTGACAAGTCTTTCCAAGGTGCACCTAAATTAGGAATAATTTGCATTGATCGTATTCCTCTCTCTTATATTGGTCTGTGTTGTGGGATTGCTATTGTGAAGTGTTCTTACTCTGAACTGATTATTGCTAACACATTATTAATAGGTTGGCTTGTCACTTTTGTCTCCAAGCAGCAAGGCCAGTTAAATTATACTGTGTTAGTGTCAAACCTAGTAAATTGGCAAGTATGTTCTTTAGTATCAGTGATAATTTCATTGACTTCTTTAAATTTTATCTGTTGAGTTTTCCTTTTTAAAAAATTCTTAGCTATGATTGGTATCAAAGTCATTTTATTAAAAATATTTATGGCTAGTTCCAGATAGCCACATGGCCCAAATATATTTTATATATTTTATCCTCCCCCTGAATTTCTATATATCTTCCTAGTTTCTTTTACCTTCCTGTTCTCTTTTCATTTTCCCTTTTTCTTCTCCTTTCCCCCCTACTTGTCATCTATGATACAAGCAATTTAAAAAAAGAAAAGATTGATAAATCCAGAGCTACTTATTAGACCTTTCTCTTAACAAATTGCATCCTAACATTAACTCATGGAATGAATCTAAACATGTAAGTGACCTCGTATACCCAGAGAGTATATTGTTAATGGTCATCAACCAAACATTTTTTTGTGATAGAATGATTGTGTCAATATGACCAACAGAGAGGAGGTGAACTTGCCCTTAAAGAGAAACATAATTTTACTGTATTCATGGAAAAATAGAAAAAGGAAATCAGGAAGTCAGTCTGATGAAGTTCTGACACTTTAAAACTTTTCTAATCTTTTTGTCAGGCTTCATGCTTTGCACACAGGAATTACTGGAAAGAAGTCAAAGACCTGTGTGAGTACTAATGAATGTTTTGTGATCTATCAGTGATTACTGAAAACTATTGACAAAATTTGGAATTTTGTAGAAGAAAAACTATTTGATGATACTTCTCCCTAATTCATCATTAGAATCAATTGCCAAAGCTTTTATAGGAATCCAGAATTGATTTTTTTCTTTGGCATGGCCATATGTGTAAATTTAGTTATGCTGTCCTCTGTCAACATCAAAACTTCCACTAATAAAATAAGGCACATACGAGTTGCCTGTTAAGGAGAGATCCTTTGAAACTTGTGATGGTATTTGAAAAGTTATTCAAATATAGAAGAAAGAATATGTGCTGAGTTTAATATTCAAACATTCTGCTGTTACTTAGGTAATCGTTATCATTGAGTGTATTAATCACAATTAAACCCAACATAAAAGAACCCTTGATTCTTTAAGGACAAAGACAAATGCAAATTCAAAGGTGAGGATTGCTGAATCTCATTAAAATCAGGACCAAGAAGATGAAATCACAAGCTTTAAAGAGAGGCTCAAGACTTACTGAGTAGAATATTTTAGTTTGTATTTAAACCCTGGATCTGCATGGTTGTAGGTGTGTGTAATGGTTCCTATAACTGTTCAGTAGACTCTGTTTTAAAATAGTCATTAGGACATGGTGGAAAACTATAGTTTGTGCACATCGAAAGCACTGATCCTGATGCATGCAGTCCAAATCTCTGATTATTATAATGAATCAATTATTGTATCCAAAGTTTGTACTCATTGTTCCCCTGGAGTACACACAAAATGTCTGTAATAATGGCACATGTGACTCTTGTAAATCCCTATTGCTTCTGATTTGGAATTCAAAGGAAAGACTATGGCTATAGTCCATTCTCCTCCAATTCTCATGAGGTATTGAACATAGAGAGGAAATGGAGTCTTTTTGCCCCTTGGAATGAGAAGGAATTACAATTCTTATTCAATAGTTTTTGAATGCACACATGTATATAGACATAAGCTACCCATGGGTTTATGTTTCTGTCAGTCCTTTCCCATTTGGATCTGAGACCTGTCAGTCCTTTCCCATTTGGATCTGAATTTTAAGAATTCTCTAGTAAATGATGAGAACATATGTTAAGCCCATTGTTCCTACTGACTTTCAGTCAAATTTGCTGTCCAACAGAATTATTTTTTTCCAGTAACTCACTTTTCTGCACAGCAACCAGAGTGATTTTTAAAAAACACAAATCTGGTTACAAAATGCTTCTGGTTAAAGTCACTAAATGTTTCCAATTACACTTAGAATTGGGGAGAAAAAAGTCTTTCCCCTGTTCCACAAACCCTACATGATGTCTGACAGCATTTGATGCTAATCCCTTCCTGGGCCACTCCATTCCAACCTATTTCTCATGGCAGGGACTCTACATACATGGGTTTTTGGCCTAAGTACTGCCCACACCTTCCTCTCCGCAGGGGTCTTTATGTGAAGATGGTCTTTGCATCTTTTAAGGTCTTCACTTGTGTCATTCTCTTGTAGTGTGCCCCATATGCTTTGTTGTAGGTATTGTAATCCTAAATTGCAGTTTGCTTTTTTGTCTGTATCTAAGGCTAGATCTTAAGAGTGTTCCCTTCCTTCATGGGTTTTATACCTAGAACATAATCAATAAGCAGTGAAAATGACTAAAGGAATGAAGGCACTAATACTGCTTTAAAACATAATTAAATTTAAATGTGTGTGTAGGCTTCCACAAAGTGGCAAGAAGAAACGAGAGGGTCTTTCCAAGAACTTTCTTACTACAACCATGAGACATTTGAAAAGCCAACCATGAATGAATTGGGTACATTACTGAGAGCAGGATAGATCCACTTCTTAAATGGATGGCCGTAACTGCTTAGCCCCAATGATACTGTTTAAATGTTACCAACTGAGCAGAATTTTTCCAACCACAACCTATAAAGGAGACAGTACACAGACTTGTGCTATAGACACATAGGGAATCAGAATCTTCCATTCAAATATGAAAGCAGAACCTGAGAAACCAATTCTTGAGAATGAAAATCAGATCATTTGACACCAGCCCATTTCGAATAAGTCTGTGATATATGGGCCCAATTACAAACCCGGCTGCTTTCTTATTGTGATGAAGAAATGACTTTGCTGTTTTATAGTCTGATTTGATTTTTCAGTATTTTACTATTTTACTTTCAGTATTGAGCACTGACTACACGCCAGACTGTGTGCTAAGAAGTGCAACTATAAGAGTGAGCAAAACTTTTATGAAACTAAGAGTTAGATAAGTAACATGTCATAGTAAAGAATGATAGATATAATCAAGGCAAATTTGAGGATGTGGAATAGCAGAGAAAATCTTAGTTGAGGGGCCAACATTATTACAACACTAAGTGCCCATTGTAAATCCTACCCTTGTCTTAAGAGAACTTCTCAGACTTTATCTCATTTAATTCTTATAACAACCTAAGGATGATGCTAATTATAGTGGCAAATTGAGACCTTGTGTTGTGTTTTAAAATTTGCTAGAGGCACTTAATTTAACTTGTAAAAACAAATTTTTACAAAAAGAAATGCCTTTAACTCTAACTTTAACAGCATCTGCATACTGATTAAAATAATTAGATCTCGGTAAGGTCATGGTTAGTGACTTAGTTATGGCCTATTTGGTTATAATGCCAACCTGTTATGACAATCGTTGCATCTTTTTTTTTTTTTTAAGATTTTATTTATTTGAGAAAGAGCATAAGCAGTGGGGGTAGGAGCCAGGCAAAGATGGAGAAGCAGAGTCCCTACTGAGGAGGGAGCCCAATGTGACTGGATCCCAGAACTCTGAGATCATGACCTGAACCAAAGGCAGACACTTAACTGACGGAGCCCCCCAGGCACCCCAAGTAGTTGCATCCTTTAAGTGACAAAGGCTTTAACAGGTATGGTTTCCTATAAATTACATTTTAGTTTCAAGGTTACAAGTCTTTGGAACTATTATAAATAATCCTTCTTAGTTCTAGGATATCAACTCAATCCTTGATGACAAGATATAGACCAACTATAGATAGAATTTGTTTACCTGGTGTGTAAATACTTGCTCATCCATTTACTGCTTACCAATTGTGACCATGAACTCAGGGCTTGGTCGCCATCAGCAGCTGAGCCAACTGTATCCTAACTTCCTTAATGGCTTATAGCTTCCATATGTTACAAATTAAGACAAAGTGATTTTACTCACAGCAAAGCAGCTAATTTGAAGCTCAAGCTCCTTTCACTGTGGTGCTTTATTTCTGGACATCACTGGGGATGTTCCACTTCTCAATTTCCAGAATAATTTTATGGCTCAAAATTTCCTTTTTAGCATTTCCAAAGGATTCTCTTTTTTTTTTTTTCCTCACAATTTTTGGACTCTCCCTCCCTCTAAAACAATTTTTGAACATAATACAAAGAAAGTTTGATCACCAAAGACTCCTCTGCCAACATACAGTTGTATGTAGTCTCTTCTGATTAGTGTCTGGTTTTGTGAACTGACATGTTTTTAATTATGGATCTAGTCTTGTTAAGGTTGGTAAATTCTAGGATTTCTTCACCTATGGTTAGACTTTAAAATGAATATGGCCATAGTAGTTCAGGATCTTGGCTAAACTCCTCAGCCTAAGGTGTATCTAAGTGGATGGTTGCTTTATTGACTACGGATCAAACTTGAAGATTGTGCATCAGTTTGGGGTTCCATTTCTAGGTACCCCCTAAAATTTACATGTTTATCTTTAAGAAACATAGACCTATCTTTAGGGGAGGTTCCTAAATGTTATACCTCTAAGTTTGCTCTTGTTTTTATAGTCTAAACAGTTATTGTTGTGTTATTTTTGATACACTTAATCTTCTTAAAGCTCTTTGTGATAATAATGTTTGTGTCTTAGAAAAGAATTCTTCCTTTGAGTTTCTCCTAAATAAATGATGTTAATTAAAAATTTTTTTCCAACTTGCCATAAATAAAACTTTAAACTATTACTGTGGAAAATGAGGGGGCATCTGGGTGGTTTAGTTGGTCAAGTGGCTCAGGTCATGATCTCAGGGTCCTGGGATAGAGCCCCACATCAGGCTCCCTGCTCAGCAGGAAGTCTGTTCTCCATCTCCCTCTCCCCTTGCCCCTCCCTCTTGCTCATGTTTTCTCTTTCTCAAACAAATAGTCCTTTAAAAAAATGAAAAAAGGCTCCTATATTTACCACCTCAAAACAAAACAAAACAACTTTCTCAGTAAGAAAAGTACAATACATACAATGGGTTAAGGATATCCAGAAACTATTGCTGCATAAGACCAGTAGAAAATACCAACAAATACCAAACTGTAATTTTTCAATGATCCTTTAACACAAAAAAAAAAATTACAAAAATTAAACCTAATTACATATTAAAAATAGACTTAAATTCACCCATGGGTCCAACAGGCTTCAAAATGGAAAGAAAACATATTATTAACTGATTTAGGAAAAAGTACTACCTATAAACTTAGGTACTATTGTTGAAAGACAACTCAATTCTCTCACTTCAATATTCATTTCTGAGAATAATTAGTAGAAATTCACCTTGTGATGATGTGCATTTAGAAAGAGGCTCCGTAAACACAATGTATACACCACTTTAATAACAACTCTTCCATGTTGAAAGTTTTCTGGAATGAAATATATGGATTAATTCCCATAAAGCTATCTCCTGTTACTTACATTTAGATTTCTCTTCAGTAAGTTTTCACATTTAAGGTGTAGGTCATCTAAGTCTTTCCTACACCATTTACTTTAGAGGTTTTTATCCACCGGATCTTTTCATGCCTTCAGTAGCACCTAGGGTGACAGAAGGCTCTCCCACATTCTACACATTTACATTGGTGTCTCTCCAGTGTGTGCACTAATGGTACTTTCAAGTTTGCATGAAAAGTGAAGGCTTTCCCACATTTCTCACATTCATAGGATCTGTCTCCAGTGAGTTCTTTCATGTTTTTGAAGGGGATTGGAAGAAATGAAAGCTGGACTACATTTTTCACATTCACAGGGTTTCTCTCCTGTATGAATTTGTAAGGAACTGTAATATTTGAGGGCTTTACCACATTTTTTACATTCATAGTTTCTCTTCAGTAGGATTTCTTTCATGTCTTTTACCACTTTGATGGAACAACATAAGTTTTTCCCACATTCTTTATGTATGTAAGATGCATCTCCCATATTCATTGTCATATGTCTTTGAAAGATCATGTGCCACATAAAGGCTTTCCCACATTCTTTATGTTAGAAGAGTTTTTCTCCAGTATAAATCCTTTCATGTACTTGAAAAGATTCATGAGAATGGAAGACTTTCCCACATTTCTTACATTCATAGGGTTTTTCTTCGTGGTGATTTCCTTCATGTTTTTGGAAACCTAGGTGAGAAGTGAAACCTTTCCCTGATCGTGACCAGGTTCCTGAAGGTTTCCTTCATCACATCTCTGTAGAGTTTCTTATGTGAAGGATCAAGTAAAGCCTGCTCCTCCAGGGTAAAGTTCACAGCTACATCTTTAATGACCATTGGGACCATTGCTACATTTTCGGTGTGTATAGCACCCTTCCTATGATGAGTGCAAATCCCAGAGCCACATGGGTGACTGCAGAGACACCAATGAGCATTTAAGGGGCTGGAGATAGGAGAACTCTTCCTAAATAACCTTTAATTTAAACTCTAGGGGATGATTTCTAGAGTTCAAATGTGCTTCTACGTGTCTATTCTGTGCTGTTCCATCTTTACAGGGGAGTTGCTTAGAAATCTTTGCTATGGTATATCCACCCACAGTCCAGGAACCACAAAGGACAAACTGAGCCTTGGTGTGAATTAGATTAATTGAAAACAAATAAACAAAAGAAATGAAAAACCCAATAGGCATTTATCTGAAAGATGCAGTTCTGTTCCAGGGTACCAAACTTCCCAAGCAGAGCGCTGGTTGAATTTTAGTATTTGCATAATGCACAGCTTACACAACTCTCCATGGCTATCCTGGCAGGGAGCTCTGTTTGAAGTTTGCTCACCAGTCGAGTGTAATGCAATTGCTCCCAGGCTACCAGTTTCAGGTTCAATGGGCCAATGTTTGCCTCAGTGGAAAGATTGGCCAAGGTTCTGATTCTTTTCACTACTTCACAGTAAGCATATAGAAGTAAGACAGTGAAACAGTACCACTTGAGGATACTTCATTTTGAGGTGTATGTAGTTTATCAGAAATGATGGCACAGTTCCTAAGAGTCTTCCATTTCAGGTGGAATGATCAGACACTAAATTCTTACTAAGAAGGTAAGACTTCAAACTCTGGATTTTTTATAAGCTTCCTTAGGGCAGAGAGCATGCATTCTCTTTCTATCCCTAGAGATTAGTCTGGTGTCTAGTACATAGTAGATACTTGATGAATATTTACTACATGAATATAGGGATTTGTAAGCATTCCTAATATAACCCAGATGGGACAGTTCTCCCGTCCACATAATTGCATCTTCTAAAACTTATTTAATTCCACAACTCATGAAAAATGAAATATTTTACCAAAGATTTTATAGGAAAACAGGGGAGTAGAGTCAGATTCCACAATCTCTTAATTTGATGTTTTCTTATGATTGTTACCTATCTTTGCTTTTTCTTATCCTGCTTCTGCTTGCTGCTCCTCCTCCTAAAAACTCCAGTTTTGTATGAGTCAGCTTTGAATTGAACTTGTGACTTTCATGCAATAACACCCAAACCTCATCATTAGCCAAAATGTAACTCCTTGTCTTCCCTGAAGAATGCTCTGAAGTAGCAAGAATGAAGGTAGGCATGTCATCCTTTCCTCTCTAGTGCACAACTTATGTGTTCAGTAAAATCTCCTCCAAAGGGAAAATCTGCTGAAACAATGAGGCTTAACTACATAATTACTCCAATTATTTTCCTTCTTTAACCTCTTAATTATCCCAAAGCAAACTATAGTCAGGCAGGGGAGAGATTTTTGATTCTTATCTGAATCAGAACAATTTCAGGTATCATTGTAGCTCCTTGATCCCTCTAGAAGATTAGTGACCCTATTCCATCTCTGATAAAAGATAGCAGTGTGATGTTACTCATGCAAGCCTAATATTTTTCTTCAAAATGGAACTCTTGAGACTTAAACCAAAGTCATGGTTTTACTCACTCAGCTGCATATTGTACTCAGCAGGGAGTTTCACAAAATATGCCTAATTTAACTTGTGTGTGTGTTGGGGGGGGGAGGTAATTCCCAGACACCCAGCTTTTAAAATCTCTCTGAAAGTGACCCTAATACATAATGAGGTTGAGAATTACTAATATAAGAGCTGTGGCAATAATTAATGTGTATGAAAACATTCAAACTAAAAAGGATTGTATGAATACAAGATTTTCCTCTAGCCTTTTTGTTAAAGTAAACCAAAACCTATAAAACATTATGAGATATTTGTTTCATGCATGCAGGTAGGGTAACCAACTTGTCTGGGTTTGTCTAGGACTAACCTGGTTTCAATACTGAATCTTATATCTAGAAACCTCCCCCCATATCTGGTCAAACCTGGATGGTTAGTTACATTAACTGCAGGCTTCATTGTACAAGTGAGATGTTAGGTTTATTGAATTCAAAGAACATTTTAAAAATCTGTTTTTTATAATACTGGGATATTCAATTGAGCTGTTAAGTCAAAAGAATAGAACTGCTAATTGAATTGAATGTATTTGAATATATTTATTCTCTCTGCACCTTAAAAAGGAAACCCAAAACAAAACTATCCTATTTTGTTTTTCCTTGTTTTTCATGTCTTTAGTCAGGATAGTCTCTAAATCTAAAATGCCTTTATTCTCCATCTTTACCTACCTGTTGTTCAAGTGTTTGGGATTTTGATGATTCTCTAACTGTAGAAGAGAAAAAAAGCTGACAGCAACATTTGTGTTAAGTCTCCCTGGTGATGATTTTTTTTTTTTCTCCTTTGAAAATATAAAGTTTATGCAAATATTTAGAATTTAAACAATGAACATGTTTGTGCTCAAAATATGTCATGAATCAAAGATAACTTTGTAATAGGTCAGTATGTACCAGCCAGAATGCTTTGATTTAGAAAACTTGCCTTGATCAGTAAAATCAATTGATCCTGTAATCCTTAGGACTTGATTTTTTGCTGCCTGGCAAAGGAAGAATCAAATCAATGAAAGCCTTGCTCCTAAGGAATGGTGTTAGTGAATGTATGCTGGAGGTGTTGGCAGGAGGGTGATGGCATTTCCTTCTCTTCCACCTTCCAAATTTCACACAAGGGTCTCTCATTGTCTGAATCTAACTTCCCTCCTGGCAAAGGGATCAGAGATATGTGTTTTCCAGGTGCCCTATACCTGATGGTACAATAGAGAGCATAGAAGGGTGGAGATGATACTGATTATTAGCAGACACCTGGCAAGTTACCACATTGACTTCAACTTGTTGACTAGGGAAGACAACTGGCTCCATGGAAGATGATTAGAAAAAAGGCTTTCTGGTAGAATTTGATTTAGTGCTAATAATTTGGGGTCACATAGAGGTATACTCCTTGGCTCCTTTTCCTGTTCAGGGAACAGATTGAGGAGGGTCACCACCCATCTCAGTACCTGGCACTTAAAATGCACTCAATACATGATGGTTATCTTGATGGGATGAGCACTGGGTGTTATTCTGTATGTTGGCAAATTGAACGCCAATAAAAAATCTATAAAAAAAAATAAAAACATACATAAAAGAAAGTGAAAAAATACATGGTGGTTATCATTACTATTAGGCAGAGCAGCATGAAGGCAATTAGCTCTTGGCAACATGTGGGGCAACGAGGCTGAGTCACTCAGGAAGCTTGGGCATTGGCCACAAAAAACCCTGTCACTACCACATGCAAAAGACAGAACAGAAGGGACAGCTGATTAGAAAAACCACATGTTGAAATTTTTTTCACATCCTATACCTCATTGCCCAGCATTGCAGATATATTTATGAATTTCTGCTCAGAGATCTGTCCCTCTTCTTTCTACGTAGTAATTCCAGTTCTTTCCACATATGCTTACTGAGCACTTGCTATACAAAAAGCACTCTACTGGAATCCAGGGAAATGATTCTTTTATACTTATACAGTTCTAACACTTCTCTCCCTTTTATGAAGAGTGTGTGTGTATATTTGTCTACATGACCATATAGTGCTTAGTGTGCCCTAGGTCCTGAGGATAGAGTTAGAACATTATTTTCCCTCTTTGGGATTTTGTTGGCCTAGTGGGGAGCTAGTATAGACATGAAAGAACTTATATAACTCAACACCAAAAAACCCAAATAATCCAATTAAGAAATGAGCACAGAAGACATGAACATTTTCCCAAAGAAGACCTACAGATGGCCAACAGACACATGAGAAGATGCTCAACATCACTCATTAGGGAAATGCTATGTCAAAACCACAATGAGCTATCACTCTGCACCTGTCAGAATGGCAAAAATTAGAAACCAAGAGTTGGTGAGGATGTGGGGACACAGGAACACTTGTACACTGTTGGTGGGAATGCAAACTGGGACAGCCACTGTGGAAAACAGTATGGAATTTCCCCCAAAAAAATTAAAAATAGAATTACTCTATGAACCAGTAATTACATTACTAAGCATTTACCCTAAGAATACAAAAATGCTAATTTGAAGGGATACATACACTCCTATGCTTACTGCAACATGATTTACAATTACTAAAATTTTTTTTAAAGATTTTATTTATTTATTCATGAGAGATACAGGTAGAGGGAGAAGCAGGCTTCCTGTGTGGGACCTGATGTGGGACTTGATCCCAGCATGCCAGGATCATGCCCTGAGCCAAAGGCAGACACTCAACCACTGAGCCACCCAGGCATCCCTACGATAGTTAAATTATGGAAGCAGCCCAAGTGTCTACTGACAGATGAATGGAATATTATTCAGCCATAAAAAGAATGGAATCTTGCCATTTGCAACATGGATAGATTTAGAGTATGATGCTAAGTGAAATAAGTCAGAGAAAGACAAATACCATATGATTTCACTCATGTGGAATTTAAGAAACAAAATAAATGAACAAAGGAAAAAAGACAAACCAAAAAACAAGCTCCTAGCTATAGAGAATAAACAGATGCTTATCAGATGGAGGATCAGTGGGGGATGGGTGCACTAGGCGAAGGGGCATTAAAAGTACACTTGATGAACACAGAGTAATATGGGGAATTGTTGAATCACTGTGCTGTATACCTGAAACTAACATAACACTGTATGTTAACTGTACTGGAATTAAAATTGAAAATAAAGACAGACATGAATGAGAGGATTTGAATATTAAGGAGTTTATAAACAGAAGAGGTCCGTACCTAACTAGATTTACTTCTAAAAGTTTTGACGAATCAAGAGGTAATAAAGTGTGGTGTTTTTTTTTTTTTTTTTTTTTTTTTTTAAATGGGGCATGTCTCAAGGACACAGGAGTCAACATGAAGGGATTCTTACTGACCGAAGCTAGGACCATTTGAGTGCAAAATAATTGACAATATCAAATTATCTATCAGTCATCGAAAAAAACAGTATGCATCCATTCTGATAATAAATACAAAGAGGACAAAGGAGCTCTTGCAGGGGAATGTTATGTCTAATGTTATGTCTAAGGAGCACAGGTATCACTAACGCGTAATCCTGCAGTCATCATACTGACGATTGTTTCAGCCAAGAATTCTCAGTGAATATTTGATATAGGTAGAAAATTTTTAGAAGCAGTACCACGTTTGCGTGGTCTTTTTTTTTTTTTTTTTCGATTGCGTGGTCTTAAAGTGTTTCTCCTCTGATTGCTTATTAGTTGCAAAGAAAAAACATAATTATGCAGTAGTTGTAGCATTTTACATTCCCATCAGCAAGGTTTAAGTCTACATTAAAAAAATCTTATTGATAGTTTATTTTTAATCGAATATATTTACTATTTTATTAAAAATCCAAACAATATGCCCCTAACAAGGAGAGAAAAAAGTCTCCCTTGCCTGGAGATACCAACCATTTACTTTCTTACCTTAATTTTTGAGGGTAGCACATTGTCATATTAGTTTTAGGTGTACAACATGGTCATTCAGTGTGTCTCTACATTATGCTATGCTCACCACAGATGTAGCTACCATCTGTCACTGTGCAATGCTGTTGTTGTATCGTTGACTCTGTTCCCTAAACAGAGTACCTTTGGTTTCCATCACTTTTCATTTCGTAACTGGAAGTCTGTATCTCCCACTAGCCTTCCCACTGGCAACAGTCAGTTCTCTGTGTTTGTAGATCTGATCCTGCTTTTTGTCTTTTCACCTTTCTGAATTTCAACTATCCTAGTGGGTAGGAAGCAGTATCTCTTGGTTTTCTTAATCTTATTTTATTTAAATTCAGTGAACAAATAGTGTATTATTAGTTTCAGATGTAGAGTTCAGTTAATCATCAGTTGCATATAACACTGAGTGCTCATTACATCATGTGCCCTCCTTAATGCCCATCACCCAGATGCCCCATCCCCTTACCCAGCACCCTCCAGCAACCCTCAGTTTATTTCCTAGAGTTAAATTTGTCTCCCTCTCTGAGTCTGTCTTTCTTTATTTTTCCCTCCCTTCCCCTATGATTTTAATTTGCACTTCCCTGATGACCAATGATGTTGAGTGTCTTTTCAATTACTCAACATGGCCAGAGTCTTCAATATATTTGCATCTGCAAAAGGCTCTGCCCTTAGATTGCAACCTGTATGAACCAAGAGAAATAAATATCTCTCCAGATATTTCTTGTTCCTTTGGGTGCATGTAAGGGTCACTTTGGCTGGATTGTAGGAGGCTAATTTCAGAAACCAGACCAGTGACTCATATGTGATTGCAAGTAGATATTCTAGGCTAACTATGATCAACTATGGAATTCCAAATTCTTTCTTGTTTCGTATGCCATCTGCCTATTTTTTTAAATGCACACCAGGATCCTTGATCCTGGTATATGACCATGATGATGACTACAGTTTCCTGAGTACTTCTCACATTTGAACTTCATGAAAATGTTGTAACAGTCATTTGACAAGATCTGTCACCAAGACCATCTTTTAAAATCATCCCGGAAACCCCAGTATGAAAATTATTTTACGGATGATGAAACTAAGCAGTTTAGGTACAGTCTCAGAGTCACACTGCTAGTTGCTAATAAGAAAAAATAGTGAGGACCCTGCCTGCTGGCTCTTTTTCTCTACTCACTGTGCCCTGCTTTAAAAAAGAAAATGCCTAAGGGGCATTTACTAGCACACACACTACAAAGGTTTTTTTTTTTTTTTTTTCCTGGATTATTCTGGACCATTGCTCCTCCTTTTCATCCTATTGCCTTTTAGATTATTTTACCGTCAAACAGCATCTGTTTGGGGACAGAGCAAGAACAGAGAAGACCAAACTAAATACACCTCAGTTTGTTAAAGTGGCGGGAGAGTAGATGAGAACTACTTGGCAACCAGTTCTTTCCCTCATTCCCCTCTTATCTAATTCTAGTGGAGTGCCTGCTCCATACTAACTGGAAGGAGGGGTCAGAAACTTTTATCTATAAACATTTATCTATAAAATGGGGATGCTAATCAATGCTTTATAGGATTGTTGTAAAACAGAGTAAGATTTCTTAGTATATTTCTACTATTACAGTCAATGTCCATAGGGGCTGCTCAAGAGATAAGTGACACAAGCATCCTGTCGTTAAACAGTTTTTAATGCAGCACAGAAATTTCTATTGATCTTTTATTCAGTTTTCCATTGCCTTAAATATTTCAAAAGTGACAGGGTCACAAAACCTGATTGACTTGACCCTTTGGGCTAGTAACTTAAATAAGAAAAAACCTAATTCTGGGGTATAGTGTGATATAAGGTTTGAGTCTCCATATTCTTCCCTCAAAAGAGAAAATCCTCCATAGCAAAATAAGGAATTTTTGTCTTCACTTAGATATCCATTTCAAAGATTAATAAATTACTAAAATCATGAACTTAAAGCCTTTCATTTTATTTTCTTGCAATAGTTTTTTGGTCTTCTTGGACTGTGTTGGACAAGGAGTTTTAGGTCTCTAGCTTCAAAGGCACCTACTTATTCAAACTTCTTCAATGAGGAAAACAGTCTTTCAGAGGTTTGTTAAAAAAAAAACCAAGGCTGCCAATGCTACAAGCACTTTGCTGACACAATAGGATTTTCTATGTCTATTTTTTTTCTTACCTTTCTAGGCAAGGGGATAAGTACCTGCAAATTAATTTAGTCTCAATCTAGACATAGTCATGCTCATGGGACTCTCTCTCTTCCTCTGAGTAAGAGTGGAGAAATTCAGAAACACACACGTGTTAACCTGATATAAGTCCCCAGGCAACTTTGCTGCCAAAATGCATTGCCAAGAGACTGTAAGTCATCAGGCCTTTCTGACTTGTTATAAAATGGATTCTCCTGATATGCAAAAGTGAATAAGGAAAGATATAATGAAATACTGATGAACAAGGTAAGTGACTGGAATACCTGCCCAGATGTGAGAAAGCCATCTTTGCAGAAGGGCTCAAGAAGCCATTAAGAGAGCCTGTGAAGTACCTTGTGGCCACAGAAAGAGATGACAGATATCAAGGAACCATGTTGTGTGTTGGCTGTGTAGGCTTGGAGCTACTTCTCTCTGCTTGATTCCCCTCATCAATGAAATGGGGTTATGACCTATGCAGTGCAGTGTGAATACACACAGAAGGATTTGTCCAACCACAAGACTGGTTAGCTAGTGAATCACAAATACGAATCTACAATCTTCCATATAATTTAGAAATTATAGCTAGGTTAGTTTTTTGCCCTTATTTTAATAAAGAACTAAATTCATGCCTGGAGAAAATAAATTCAGCCACTTGGACCTTCAGCGTTGTCAGGATTCAGTGGATTCCTTTCTCCCAGTGTAGTACTGACCCATATAGCTGGGGTCCTCATGATGGCACAGGGGGTTATGTCACCTTTGGCAAGAGGCAAGGACTACAACTCATTTCTAATGAGGGGACAGTTTTCATCTGGTTTCACTCCTAAGGAATGTCAATTTGGCTAATTCAGCTTTTCTAATAGTTATTTTCCCATGCTTAAAATATCAGGTGTGTGTTTGTGTTTTAAAGACCAATATGGGTGCGATAAGGTGGAAATGAATCACCAGAAAGAGATGTAGATGCATCATTCTAGGCCCCACAGAGAAGAAAAATGAAAGAGTAGAAACTTTATTACTGACATGAACAAAACTTCTCAACTTTTTTCTTCAAAGATTGTTTTATAGATTGGTTCTGAGGATTGATTTTTATTAATATCTGGAATTCTATGCATTTGAAAGGCTAATAGTAATGCCATTTTCTTAAGGCCTATGGTGCTAGTGCCACGTTATAATGACTCTACCAGGTAGCTTTAGGTGGAGAATGGTAGGAAGACCGCTCCAAAATGGAATAAAGGTCAAATCTCATTAGTCCTATTGGGAGACACCTATGAATTCAAGGTCAGGGCCTCTAAACCTAACCCCAGAGTTTTCCTTACTGCCTTAGTCACCAGCTAAAATCAAGAGGACTGGAGAATGCAGATTAGCTTTGCTATACTGTATTGTTACCCATTATTATTATTTTGTCCTCATTAGGAGGCAATGAGATCAAGATCAGATCCAGGGGTTGGGCCATGTACTCCATTGGAGTAAAGGATCTATATTAGTTATCTACTGCTGCATTAAAAAAATAAATAAAACAGCTTAAAACAATGTATACTTACCATGTTGTAGTTTCCATGACTCTGAGATCTGGATATAGATCAACTGGGCCATTGGCTTTCAGGTTTGTCATGGGGTACAGTCAAGATGCTGACTGGAGCTGCACTCCTATAAAGACCCAACTCAGGAAAGATCTATTTTCTCCAAACTCATTCACATGGTTGTTGGTAGTATCCAGTTCCTTGAGGAACTGAATTGGATTAAGGGATTCAGAATCCTACTTACTGTATGTTGGTTGGAGGTAGCTCTCAGTTTTTGCCGTGTGAGCCTCCCCATGGGGTGGTTTACAACACGGCAGCTTGCTTCCCTAGAACAATCAGCCAAGAAAGAGAGATGGTTTTAGCAAGAAGGAAGTTGGCCATGTATAACCTAATCTCAGAAGTGCTGTTCTATCACATTTGTTGTTTTCTATTCACTAGAAAAAAGTCACTAGGTAAACTCATCCTCAAGGGAAGGGTATGAATACCAAGAGGTGCAGGGGCTATGGGGGCCCCTTTTAGAAACTGAATACCATAGGAACCCTAAAACTTTCAGCATTCAGGGCTTAAGAATTGAACAATCTGAATTTGGAGGATGGTGCTAGGCATTTAGCTTTGTGTCTGTCTGAGCCCTGGGTACAGAACAGAATTTTAGGTTATCTTAGAGGCTTGAGTGCAGTTGGGCAAAATTTGTCAAGTGCCTACCATTGGTGAGCACTTGTGCTAGGTTTTGTGAAAGATATAGGAAAAAAAAAAAAAAAAAGAAAATGAATTTATTATGTGACCGGCACCAGAATAGGTGCTTTCCTGTACATCACCTAATCCTAGTATATGGTGCCTACTCTCCTCTTAAAGGTGGAAAATGAGGCTCAACAGCATTAAAAGGTTGCTTACAATTACAAAGTAATTTACCAGGAGGGATAGTATTTAAATCTAGAGTTATCTTATTGCAAAACTCTTCTTTTCTCAAGGAAGTACCATTATGTGACTTTAAAATTTTCAGCTGAGTGTGTATGAAGTGTTTACGGAGGTATTCTCTCCCCTGCCCCCATTATCCCAGAATTGGTTTTATTGAATGAGTTTTAAGCATGATACTTGAGGCTACCTTGAAGATTATAAGAAAGAATATCCATTATGTATCTTTTAAGGGTATGGTTCATTCTTAGTATCTTTTTCTAGTAAGACTTTCATGTCTGATCTTAGCAGTAAGAGTAGCTATCCTAATAGGAAATTGTTTTCACTTCATGGACAGATTTCCCATTTTGGGAAATGGTGGGTCATACATCTGGCTGTTAGAAAGCTCAGAACCAAAAGCATGAGAGCCATGATATATGTCCTTAATCTCATTCCTGACTCTAATGTCCCTCCCTCTACCTGATTTACCTTCTATGCTCAGATTATATTTTAAGTTTATACTTTGATTTATTCTGAATGGCTTTCAAAGCAGTCTTGAAATACTTATGAGATAAAATATAATCAATTAATTAAAAGTTAACCATAATTCACTTGAAACCAAGCTAAAAAAAAAAAATCAAACTTTAAGTGCTACGTTGTGCCATGACTCTAACTGCAGTGGGACTTGAGAGAGAATGAAAACAATGGGGATTGGAGCCCAACTTTGGGTGCTCAGAGTACAAAATACATACTTCTACCTTGGGGGAAGGCTCTTCTGGGACTAATAGCACCATGAAAAGTATTACTTTAGAATGGCAAATAAAAGAATAAATGGCATGGAAATCCCACCAATTCGTCTTATCTGCCATAAGTTTGCCACCTAAACTGGTGCTTTCTGAAATCCTCTTTAGGAGGTAGGGCTCTAATGGTTCTACCATCAAGGCTCATTGAAGTTGTGGCTTGCTTGATGGGGACCCTGACACCAAATCCAATTTATTTTGTTGGATTATTTTCTACCTCCTGAAAGAGAAGATTCTATAAATACTTAATGCAAAAACTTCTCCAGTAGATGGAGCTTCATGACTTGCAGACAACCATTTTCTTTTCTTTACCTATTTACTTCTGAATCTTCTTTTCACCCATTTCCCCTCCAGATTCCTCCTCTTATTCCTCCTTCCAACTTTCCCTCCTAATTTTTCATCCTTCTTTCTTGCTTCACATTGTTTTTATTGTCATGCTGCCCATTCTCTATGACTATAAAGGTTTCACCAGACTTTAAAACCCTGTAATCTGTCTGGGGGGTTGCCTGGCTGTTAAAGTCAAGTTTCTTAAAACCTATGTCCCCTATCCATCACCTTCAGGGTGAAGGGGATATATACTGGCCTTTCTCCACTGACTTCTCAAGCCTGGGCCTTTTATGCATTTGGATACTGACTTTCTCAGCATGAACTCATAGTACCCTTGCTTTGTTCCTTCTCTAAACCCCAAGCATCATTCATTATACATATAGGCATCAGATTGAGTGACTGACTAAGCCTATGTCTCTGATCAGCCTGTGAACTTTATGCCTAAGAGCACTTTTCACTACATGATCTACTTATTGACTTTCAGTGATAGGATGTAAGCTCATGAAAACACAGATCTTGCCTTGCCTTGTTTACCACTCTAGCATTAGCTCATAGAATAGATTTTGCCATTAATAGATTCTCAGTAATATTTGTCAGTGAATTAGTTGAACTATTGTCTAGGGTTCATTCAACATACAACCAGGAAATAGAAACCACCTTAGGTACTCTAAGTGGTAAGGAATTTAATACATGTAATCAACCACCTTTAAAATAATTGAGGATTACAAAAAACAGGTTCTAGACTTCTAGAACCATACAGAATCAATCTGAAAGCCTTGATACTCAAAGTGTGACGTTAGGTTCTGCTTCTAAGAACCTAACCTAAAACACTATGGGCTTGGGGTGGTTAAGAAAGATTTACATGCAGATTTGTAACTGCTTCCCCATTTGTTGCTTTATGGAAACCACTAATATACAATCCATAGAACCTCTTCCTTCAGGCATAAATCCAGTATTTCAGTTAGAAGGATAAGCATTGTTTTCTTGGGTCAAACATTTTGTGAGGTTATGCTAGCTGGTTATAAGTTTATTATTTTCTGAACACTTAAAAATGTCTCTTCCAATTTGCTTCATTACTTCAGAGTCTTCCTTTAAAAGAATACTTTTTTGGGGGGCTACTGTTTTCTTTCTTAAACTGTTAAATTTGAAATCATAACCATGAAGACCATTACTATAACTTATGTTCTTCTGGATGTTTTGTCAGTAGAAGATTTGAAGAGTCCGGTTCATTTGTTGAATGATTATATTTCTTGTACAGAAGGCATAAAGTCTGAGATAGTTTTTATTAACTGTAACAAAATTGGCATTTTTATTTTTTATTTTTTATTTTTTTTTTAAAATTGGCATTTTTAATTTGCTCATTCACATAGTTATTTTGATCCTATAGCCACTCTGTCCTATCTATAGAGCTAAGTAATGTGGAATTTTCAAATAATTGGAAGTTATTATCCGATGTGGGAAACAAAGACAAAAAATTAAATTTCCTTATAACTTACAGCCCATTGACAAATCCTTGAGATAGGCAGTGAACTTACACTAGGAATTCAACTGCCTCCTGTTAGTACCATGCTAAAGGCAACAGGCAATCTTAGCTTAACATTATCCTGATTCCCCAGGATCCTGGGCCATTTCCTCCAAACCCTTATGTTTCCACATCATTGTGGCACCAGAATGTGAGGCTCGAGTCTTCTTATTTGGACTCTAAACCTTGGTGCAAACTTGGTGAATAGTTTCTCTTCTCTTTCTTTACCTTCATTTTGGGAGATTTTAAGACTTATTGGAATACATTCATGTTGATTGCTCAGACTATAATTCTCTAGCCTGTGGTTACTCTACAGGGAGGAGAAAGCCTGCCTTTTGGTTGGAAGTTCGTACCATGGCCAGAATGGCAATAAGACCCAGAAACTTGATGCCCTCTCTTTATTACTGTCCTTATACAAAGCTGTCTGTCTTGGGCATGGAACAACCACCTAAGTCACTAGGATGGCTGCCAAGCTTAAGACTGCTGTAGTCTTTCCTCCTCATTGGTCTAATGTGATCCCCTCTACATCCCCAGTCTAGCCATTTCTGGCCATGAGACCTCCACTCAGAATCAGCTGAAACTAGTGCCTGATTGAATTAAAACCCAACTGGGGAGTGATTTCTTGGGAAGTTGGCTGTAAAAGACTATGTGTTGGGATGTCATTTAGATCACGATGGATTTCTAACCTTACTGTTGTCTGTCAATGTTCTCTACTAACTACTTAAATTACAAAATGTGGTAATCTTCCCTTGTGAAAGCTTACTGTTTTCCATGGATTAAAAAACAGTGCATGCTTCATTGTCCAGCCCCTTGGTCCCCCTGGCAAAGTATCTCAGTCCATATGCTGGCATCCATTTTGCCATCTAGAATGTGATGGGGAAGCGAGGGGGGTAGGAATGCTAGAATTCCTCCTACATGGCCTTTATGGCAGGGTGGTGATCATAGGGATTTTGTTCAAAGGATACCTTGGGTCGCTTTGACACCAGGAACCTCTGACCTATCCTGTGTGGGATGCCACCCAGGAATCAGTGGGGGATTTTCTTGGTAATGGACCTTCTCTTTTCTTCAATTCCCAAGCACTCTCCCTTGGAATTCCTTTTAATGCACTGGAAACAATTCAGATTGCAAAATTTGGGAAAGGACTGATCTCTTCTAACACTGCATGGCCTCAGTATGATCTGTCCATTAGGTCTCTTCTATAGGAAACAGGGAAAATGGATAGAGGTACCCTAGGTCTGGGTCTTCAGGGCCCTAACTCAGGAAATGGACCTAAGGGCCTCCTGCAGAACCAGGCTGATAAACTCCCCCCTGACATATTGGATGATAATTATCTAAATAGACCTTCTCCTGATAGAATCCAGGTTGCTGGAGGAAACACTGACTCTCCCAATGAAGGCGATGCTGACCTACTCTCACTGTTCCTCCTCCTAATAGAAATGGGAGGAGGCTAATGGCTATAATTGGAACCAACTGTAGTTAGTCTACCTTGGAATGGGACTTTAAGGGATATTCCCAAACAGCTGCTGGAACTCCCTTTATTTTGGGGGAAGTTCCTTATCTTCTCCAGTCTGACGTGGACTGCATATTTCCACTTTGGTGGGGGGTGGGGGGGACATGGCATCTGCTCATCAGTACAACCTGACAAAGTTTAGAATGGAGAAGCCCTCTTTCTCTGGCTTTTGACAGCACCTCACCTCTTCTGCCTTCCCCTCCTTCACCTCTTGTTTCTGCACCACATTGGGTGTGGCCGATATAACTGGTTCTTACACCATCCTTGGTGCCTCTGGCACCATTGGTTCCTCTTTCTACCTTTACTGTCAAGGAATGAAGAGTACCCACCTTGGAGTTAATACCACCTACTTCAGATTTCCCCACCAGTGCCCCAGGTAAAAATTAATAATGGGGAACAAATTGGTTGACTTATAAGGGTACCTGGGTGGGACATAATTTGCTTTTTAAACTATTTACATTTGGTGGTTTAATTAAGATAGACATGTCTTTAGAGTTATCAGCATTAAATATGAAAATTTTTTTCTACCAAGGTTTACTGAAGGTCAAATAAGCTTGTATCGTCTCTGTTGCAATTTGTTAGCAAAAAAGATGACTTATAATGATGGTTTATTTTGTCTATCTCAAGTTTTTAAGGGTAATTGTTAAGGTAGTCTTTGCTAACCTAAAACTTTAGAGTTTTGTTTGGATGATAAATTAGTATTGAATCCATTGGACATCTAGGTCTTTTCCAAATAGGATGACGTGCTAATGCATTAATTACTGAATGTAGGTTTATGCTTTTGACTTCTTATTATAGAAACTAATGTTTGGGTCTGTTGGTAAACATGCTTTGTGATTAATTGATTCATAAATTTGCCATCTAAAAAGTTCTAGTGTAACAGTTCACAGTTGGTTACTACGTAGTTTTCACTGGAGACTAAGGTTTCTAAGAGTTAAAATTCTGCTAAATGTAATTAAGACTAATGGAAATAAGGGAAGCAACTCTGTAGAAAAGTAGATGTGTAAGAAAGATACAAAGAATGAAAATACATTTCTGTTGAAGATAAAAGAAGGTCATTTTGTCCTAAGTGAGATTGATTGGAGAGAAATAGGGACAAAATCTGAATGCAAAGGAAAGTTATAGAAGGGTTCAACTGAGATTGAAATGAATGGATTTTTTTAAAGTACACTGGTATAAGATTGAAAGTCGGCTTTCTCTGTTAAAAAGACAAAGTTTTCTTGGATTGTTGGTCTGCTCTTGATAAGAAAATATAAACAAAGTTGTGCTCTCTTTTGTCTACCCAGAAAAAACAGTTATGTTTTGTCTTTATCAGGTCTTTGATGAACTGCAATCCTATTTAGGCATGTGCTTTCAAACTTTGTAAGGTTTTTAACAACTCTCCTCACAATTTAAAATTATAGGTGGCATCTTTTTCACTATTAATAAGTAATGATACATTTTGATATAAAGTCAGTACTCAATATTCTGATTATTAAAGTGTTCTGTGTCACAGAATAACTGAATTTCTTTGTCAATTGCATCATGGTGGACTCATCAGATTTTTAAGTGTCTATTTCTGAGTTTTTTGTAATTTATAATCATTGTTCTGATGCTCTTACAAAATGTGTTTCATCTTTAAGGAGATCCATAAAAAGGGCTTTTAGGATAGGTACAGATATTTGATATCCTAAGATCAAAACTGAAATGGGAAGAATTTTCAGAACTAAGAAAGACTGTATTCAAACTGAATAAGAATTAGTAACATGGGACTAAATTAACTGAAAAAAAGATGATTATAGTTTTTGTGACTCTTGTTTAAAATGTTGCTGGTTCTCTATGTTCTTCCAGATTAAGGAAACTTTCTCTTAAGATATCTATGTCTTTAAACATGTGATAAAGTATTCATTTGTGAACAAATTGAAGCATTTAACTTTTCTCTCTACCTGAACACTCTGAAATTCAGAAGGTCTCAGTAAATATTCTTTCTTCCATGGAAATCATAATCATTTTCATTAGTTCAACAAGAATATGTTCTGCTCATAACAGGACACCACTGGAAACATTATTTTACTAAGGTTTTGACTGGAATGTCATATTTGAGAGAGACATGCATAAACTTAGATATGACCAAATAGCTTCAAGGAACTAAGGTTGACTTATGAAACATGGAGCCAACAAAGTCCCCTGGAAATGTTGGCCTGATACCTTGCTTATAGAGTTCCCAGCAGCCTGACCGGGTGAGTAAAGAATGTCACTTCCTGGCAGGTGCAAGAATCTCAGAATGTTTTCAGGATCTCAAATAAAGAAATTCACCCAAATCTATAGGTATTGCAGGCATGCCTAATGACAAATATTTGACCTGGCTTGTGGCCGAGAGAGGCTACTGAAAGTTCAATCTAAATTCCTTATAAAAGTCTCAGCAAAGCAAATTTTAAAAGATCTATATGGCCAATCACTATTCTTGCTGAGTTTTTATAAATAATTAGATCAAATTTGTTAAAACTGGATTTGTTTTGCAAATGAATTAGTCTTGATTTGTCTATCTCTGGAAATAAGGGTGATTATAGAGACAAAAATGTTTCACTAACACATCTTTGCAAATGTGAAATTCTAGTTCTGATTGTCTTTGAATGTTTGTTTCTCTAAGCCAGACAGCTTGAGGTTAACTTCAGAGATGTTGCCACAATAGCTCATGTATAGACATTTTTTGTGCTTGTTAGTCTGTGGGGATAATAACAGGACCCCATGGGCAATTGATACTTTTAAGCAGTTAGAAAATGAAATAGACTTTCTAACAATTGTATGACTCAAATATCATGTTGACCAATTCTATATGGCTGGGATGACAAAATCATTCCTTAAAAGCTGGAGCATACCCCACTTATGGAAATAATGGATGATACCACTTTCCTTATGATTGGATTAGATGACACACTTGGTGATGCCCGTATTCCCAGGTAAGTCTCCTCCCACTTGCCAGTGATTCCTCATAATTAGGATATTGTTAAGGATAAACATAAAAAAAAAAAAGGCTCCTTTTTTCTTTTTTAAAAAGATTGTTAAATTTATTTTAGAAAAAAAGAGGTCATGCATGTTAGGGGGGAGAGGGGCACAGGGACTGAGAGCACACAGTGGGGAGGAGCAGAGGTAGAGGGAGAGAATCTCAAGCAGGCTATGCTGAGTGCAGAGCCCAAAGTGGGGATCAAACCCATGACCCCAAGATCATGACCCCAGCTGGAATCAAGAGTTGGATGCCCAACCAACTGAGCCATGCAGATACCCCAAACAAGGAAGGTTTCTTGATGGTTTTATTCCTTAGCTATATTTGTCCTAGAAGCCATCTCAATTGATATAAAATTGCAAAGAGGCTTTAGTCAGACAACAACAGTTACCTTTGACCAGACCCAACTTGTAGTCACCCACAAATTCATAAGGTGGCTCTCTAAAACCAAATGACCCTTGGTCTCCTGACTGCAGTTCAAGGAGGCCCAAAGTTAGATGACTGGTTCCTAACAGAGCCAGTAGCTCTGTGGCTCTGATCTGTGGCCATGGCTTCCTCCAGGCTGGATAGACTGCTCTACTCTTAGTTTTGCCTGGATACATGGATGTGTTATTAAAATCAATACCAACCCAGCCAATCTTCCAGATTTAAAACAGTGGTGGCCATGTTCTTTGTTTCATTGGTATGACCACCTAGCATCCATCTTTGTTTCTTCTTTGGGACTGGAGAACATTGTTTGGTACATTGAAGCTCTTAATAAGTATATGGTCAAAGCCCTAAATGGCACTCAAAATAGCATTTCTCTATTAAATACTTAACTAACTTGAATGCAGGAAGCAGTCTACAAAATAGAGTGGCATTAGATGTTTTAACTCCTGCACATGGTGGAACTTATGTTATCATACAAACAGAATGCTGTATGTTCCAAATTACCACAAAAATATTTCTTGACTTCTACCTAACATAAATACTTAAATTGGTGCTTTAAACCATCCCTCTCTTTCCTTTAATGATTGGTCAAACTCCTGGACTGGAGGAGGATTTTTGTCAACTATCAAACGACTCTTGGTTGGACATCTTTTTGTTATTCGAATTGTGTTTTGCTGTTTTTTCCAATCTCACCACCTGGTATTAAGATTCTTTCACTGTCAGAACTGTAAGTTGACAGATGATCCTTTCCACTTGGGAAGATCTATACTTTATGGTCTCCTTTGGGTTCAGCTGTGTCTGTCTTTTGTAACTCCCATATATTTAAGCCCCCAACTGACCAATGTTGACCTACAGGTAGGGCCATCTCTACACCCCTATTCAGCAGGACGAAGTTATAGAAGATAAAACCTCCTACCTTCATCAACCTTAAAGATTAAAGGGTCAAAATCGTTCAGGAGGGAATAATGTGGGAAACAAAGACTAAAGAAAAAATTAAATTTCCCTTATAACTGACAGCCCATGACAAGTCCTTGAGAGTCCTTCGTAGAGTCCTTGAGAGTCCTCATAGAGTCCTTCCTCTATGAACTCAATGTTGCCTCAATGTTGCCACATTGTTAAAGGCAATAGGCAATCTGAGTTTAACATTATTCCAACCTCCTGGATCCTGTAAGTCTACTTTAACATATAAAAATTCCTTTGGAAACTTCCTTTTTCTCTAACCTCTGAGATATATGTTAGCAGTCAGTTTTCAGGAATATGGCCTACTATACATCTAAAGGGTTTCATGATTAAGGTTTTATTAGACAGTAATAAATGACCTTTCCTAAAAATAGCTAGAGCCTCAAGGTTCTGGAAAACTTGCTTCCAAAATTCCTTAGAGACATATGCTATCCCTAACTCTCTCCCAGCCTGAAAGTATATCATCACTCACCCATTACAATCTCAGTGCAGCCCTTTCTGCCCACAAGTCCTGTCCCTGTACTTTAATAAAGCCATCTTTTTGCATCAAAGATGTCTCAATTCTTTCTTGACCATTCACTTTGAACTTCAACATTTCTACATCATCATCTATTTTCAAGAAACATGTAGTCTGTTTAAATGCATGAATTATCAGGTTAGTCCAGAGGCTGGTTTGATATTCTAGTTTTTAGCTTAATTGTACTATTATAAGAAATTAGAATAGTACATGGGCATGGATCAAATTCCATTCAGTTCACTCAATTAAAAATGTTTCTCTTTTGGATTCAGTAATTCCTCCTTTTCCCCCATCTTCAGGCTTTAAAAAAATAGTTAAAAATCACTGCCTCTACCTCCTTCTCGCTTATTTACTTTTTTCCCCCATTCTAATCTCTTTCCCTTCTCTAATTCTACTGAATGTGCTCTAGCCTTGGTCACCAATCCAGTGGATATTTTCCCATTTTCATCTCTGTGTTTTCTGTAACTTTTGAAAATCTTGAAAGTCCTCTCCCTTAGTTTCTATAACATCATTAGTTCCCTGCATTTCACATTCTTCACAACTCTCTACTTCTGAATTAATCAGATTCTGTCTTAGTCTTTATTTTATATTCTAGTCCATGCTCTTTTGTCTGATCTTGTCCATTTCTGTGTTTTAAAATGTAGTAGAATTCTGATAATACAACTTTTCTTAGTCTAGAAATCGAGAGATCTTTGGCATTTAGCAAATCAAAAGTAACCTGAAGGGACACCTCGGTGGCTCAGTGGTTGAACATCTGCCTTTGGCTCAGGGCCTGATCCCAGAGTTTCAGGATCTAGTCCCACATCAGGCTTTCTGCATGGAGCCTGCTTCTGTCTCTGCCTATGTCTCTGCCTCTCTCTCTCTGTGTCTCTCATGAATAAATAAATAAAATAAAATCTTAAAAAAAATAACCTCAATAAGTCCAGGCATCCAGAATTTGTGACTGATTTGTTATTTGCAAACAATGGTAGTGAATTTTCATCTAGTGCATTGGCAGACCTCTTGTTTGTAACTACACATTACAGACTGAATAGAAATGGAGGTGACTGTGGCTTGTGAGCAAAAAGAACAATTATGTAAGTAGACATAATGTTTTCTGGCTCACCTTGAATCCGAAAAAGTAATATACGTGGAATGTGGTAAAAGATGAAAATTTCCTTTGTATGAAAATGTTGAAATTCTCAAAAGGCTGACTTAAGGAAACTAATACCAGCACTTAATTTATACATTGCTTTCATGTACATGGCTTAATTCAATCCGTAGGGCCACTACATAATTATTATTAGTTATTAGTACTCTTTTGGCTGCAAATGACAGAAAACTCCAAATGGACTAGCCTTTAAATTAAGCAAATCTAATGGCTCATGTCACTATGGGAGGATAAAGACTATTCCATAAAGTCTGGGATAGCCTAGGCATGGTTGGGTTCAGATGCTCAAGCGATAGAACCAGGGATATTTCTTTCTTTCCTCTGCTTTTATTTAATTTTTGTTAGCATCATTCTCAGATAGCCCTCTGTCACATAGTGACAAAGATGCCTGCAAATAGCTCTAGATCTTCTATATTTTATTAGCTCAGTAGTCCAAATAAAGCACATTACTGGTAGCTCCTGGGCATGGTTTTTTCCCAGCTTCCGGCTACGTCTTGTCACTTTTGGAATTGGGGAATAGAGTCAACCTTATTTGAATGTATTAGGCTGATAATGGGGGAAGGAATGGGCCCCAAATACATAACAAACACACTGTGCATGTGCATAAGTTTTAGTATCCTATTTTCTTTTAATCACAGAGGCAGCTCAGAGATATTAAGTTGCCTGCCTAAGGTGATATGGCCAGGAAGAAGACTTTGAGAAACAGATATTATCCTAAAGTCAAAGCATTATAGATACTTACAGCTGAAAGTGACCTGAAACTAAAATGCATATTTTTCCCCTATGGTTCTCCCTCTTATCTGTTGTGCCTAGGGATTGTGCAAAGTGTTCCAGGAGAGGTGGGAAGTTCCTCCTCATATCCAACAAAGCAGCTGTGTGTTTGTCTCTGACATTTGGACTACGTAAGATTCTGTAAGAGAAAACTTTTCCTGTCTTACAAAACTTTCCAAACATTATATAGAAGTTACTATCCCAGTGATAGAATCAGCACAAGAGGTGTTCAATCCTCTTACCTGCTCTCTGCCAGTATAGATCAGTATTGGAAACTGAACTATCTTTCAGTGATCCTTGAGATAGATTTTCTGAATATAGAACAGATAATCAAATTTGTCTATTTCTTAGCCGATTCAAGTAATTATGGATGTTCTCAGACTTTTCCTGTCAACCCAGAGGATATAATCTGTTTTTTTTTTTTTTTTAAGATTTTTATTTATTCATGATGAGAGACACAGGCACAAGGAGAAGCAGGCTCCCTGGGGGGAGCCCGATGAGGGACTCCAACCCAGGACCCTGGGGCTCACGCCCTGAGCCAAAGACAGATGCTCAATCCCTGAGCCACCCAGGTGCCCCAGGATATGATCTCTTAATGGAAGCAACTCTAAACTAGGGAGTTAATATGGAAAGGATGGAAAGGGTAGGCAGAGGGGGAAACTGTTTTATGATGTAAAATTTCCCAGAGTTGTTCTAAAATTCTAAAGCTTTCTCTTTTCCCCCAGGTGGAGTACATACTTTCATGAAAAGTCTTACCTTCTGTTTTGGCATCAGAGGTTGTAAAACTCAAATTCTTGAGGGGCCTGATATGTAAAGTACATTTGTTTACCAGGCTGGACATAATATTGAACTGGATTATATGCATTGTATCTATTCAGCTTCAGAGGACTGGGGCTCAACACAATCTTAAATGATGTTTTCTGTGTGGCAGCAAACTAAATTTTATGTGTATTTTTAAATATTAGAAACTGAGGCTTTTTTAAAAAATAAAACTGATCCCTTTAAAAAACGATCAATTTTAAAAAAAGAAAAACCTCCTTTATTTAAAACAGGCCCATGGGTTCCTGTGTATGTCCTGTTTTACCTTATTAGTTGATGATATACAATTATTTACTGCGCACTTTGTTGAGAAAGACTCAACATTTGACTTTAACATTTGATCCAAACTCCACAGAATGTACAAACATGACTTCATGGGTTCTATACAACAGATATGTCAAAGAAAAAATATTCAGAAGACACAACAAACTGAACTAAGGAGCGCTGTTTTTAAGCGTTTTTGAATTGAAACTTGATTGAATGTTGTGTTTGGCTGAACCTATATGTTTTTTGGTGCTTAACTTATCTGTATTTGGATGTGTTGACCCCACCCTGTTATTAAGCACATTCTTACAGAGAATGATTTGATTTCTATAAAAGCAAAGCAAAACAAAACACCAAAAAACATGAACAGAGGAAACATTTACTGCCTTCTCCTACACCACCCTCAACATAGGGACTTTTTGTTTTCAAATGTATTACGTGTTTGGCTAATGCACAAGTTTGCATCTTTGATCGTAGTCTTGGCATGTTCTTGTCTAAGTGCTTAATGAATCCTTGTTCTTCCTCTTCAGTTTCTACCATTCTTCCTCTACTACCCAGAAGAAAGACCTAAACTCCAAGGACACAGCAAGAGGCATGCTTGGAAAATGCTGAAAGGACAGGGCAGGGCTGGAAATTGACAAATGGAGCGCATATACAGTTTATACCAGGGAAGGAAAAAGTAAAAGTGAGGTGTTCTGGAGGCTTATTTACCTAAGGTCTAGTTCAGTTGCTTATATTCTCCTGAATTTTGGATTTGAATATGTCTCTGAAAGTCCCTTGTTTCTCCTGAAGTGAATGAAGTAGAATTGGAGTGGTAGAGCTTTGTGAAAGAGAATCCATGAACTGGTGAAAATGATCATCCTCTGGTTGGCTTTCCAGTGAGAAACATTAACAGCTTGTGGGCTAAGAGGTTGCATTGAGCAGTGCCCATGTCCATAGAGTTTTGAGTCAAAAAGAAATGGGTTTGGGGCTTAATTTGGTCCCTTCTGTGCAATCTAGGCCAATTATCTTCTCAGTCTCAATTGCCTATCTGTAAAATCCGAATCACATTAGCACTTCTCTCATAGGGAAATGAGTTTCTGGCACAAAGGTAGTGCTCAAGAGTTGCTAGCGATTTATAAGCATAAGAATTCCTACAAGAAGAGGAGCCACGCCAATATTGACAGTACATTTGCCAAATATCCAAGTTTGGCAACAAAAATCTTTTGTTGGGAAGTCACTAGTTCCCTTATTTAATTGAATCCGTCATCTAGACAATATATCAAACACCTGAATGCAAAAAGGGACTATTTGTGTGGTAGTAATAAAGTGTATTATCCATCTGTAGTAGCACAGAACACATTCAGTAAATGTTTATTGAATGGATGGCAGGGATATTTAAGGCCAATAATGGCCTCGTGCCTCTTGCCAGAGGCATAAGCAGTAGGTAGCCCCAATGCCTCCTTAGCAGGGTTGCTAATGTTGGTAGCTGTTGAATGAAACTTTGGTTTGGGGCCAGGACTCTGATTTCCGAGGAAGCAGCAAATCTCAAGCTGTTCTTGGTAGACGCTTTTAATTCAACAGGTGGAAGCTAAAGTAGAGTTGGGGCTTTATGCTCTGATTCCATGCCAAAATTCTTATGATATGAACAAACTGGTAAACCTAAAATTATAAAGACTTTTCCTGCTGTGAACCACACAGGGCTTGAATCATTAGTCTCAAGTTTTGTTTGAATTACAACTGAAAGGATCCGACAGCACGGAGGACTTCGATTCTGAAGATAATGTGCCTTTCTCTAAATCCCCAAACCTCTTAAGAAACACGGCCTATCTCTTTTGAAAATCCCCAAGTTCAAGAATGCCCATACTTGTCAAACTTCCATTTTCATGAATTTCATGTTGTCTCCAGAAATACTTATCTTTGACAAGTGATTTCTCAAAGACCTGTATTTATACAGGCATTTTAGTTTTTCCGAAGAATTTAGGATTAAAGACTGAATTCCCATTCTTTCTAGCCAGAGGCTATTTTCAGACTGTTAAATCCTTGATGCTAAGAGATCCTTATTGTGAAGCTAATGAACCAATGCTTAGTGTATTTACACTCCAACTGCTAAAGTTGATTCAAAGAACAAGCCTGCTGCAAACAACCTTGCCAGACACAGACAAAGGGAGACTATTCATTAAAATGGTTTGATTTCCAATAGGCTTTAGTCCAGATTTTGCTAAACTCTTTTGCCAAGGAAGACTGCTTTGGTTCTCCACAAACTGGGCAGTAAAAGCTGCGGAGGCCAATGCCTTCCTGTAAGTGTTTCCCAGAGCTGGGATTGGTAAACTATGGCCCATGAATGCAATCCAACCCATTGCCTTCTTTTTTTTTTTTTTTTTTCATGGCCCATGAACTAAGCATGTTTTGTTCATTTTTAGATGGTTGGGAGAAAAAAAATCAAAGAGATGATAGTTCATGATGCCTCAGAACTACATGAAATGCAAATTTTAGTGCCTCTAAGTTTTGGGAACACAGCTTTCTCATTCCTTTTTGATTGCATGGCTCTCTGCATGCAACAATGAAGTAGAGTTGTGACAGAGACCACATGGCCTGCAGAGTGTAAAAGTACTATCTGACCTTTACAGAAAAAGTTTGCTGCTTTCTGTACCAGAAGAATCTTAAAAGCACGTTTGAAAAGCTTATAGGTTGTACACCATTCTGCCTCTTACTTGGAGGTGGGAAGTTGGTGAAATTAGCCCAAACACACCTGCAGCATGGGGAAGTGGTGTAAGAGAGACGTAAGTTTGAGTCTTGGATCCTCCATTGTATAGTGGTATGAACTTAGGCAAAGTGCTAAATGCTAAATCTGATTCTCCATTTCCTCTATTATAAATGGAATTAATTCTTCATTATCAAAGGGTTGCTTTGAAGTTTTATTATATATATTTATTACATAAAGATATAGCTAGATGCAGATATGTCCCTATGTTATGTGGCAAAGTTTGTCACATAATAAATATGCAATCAAGAAAAAATAGTTCTGGGATCCCTGGGTGGTGCAGCGGTTTGGCGCCTGCCTTTGGCCCAGGGCGTGATCCTGGAGACCCGGGATCGAGTCCCACATCGGGCTCCCGGTGCATGGAGCCTGCTTCTCCATCTGCCTATGTCTCTGCCCCTCTCTCTCTCTTTGAGTGACTATCATAAATAAATAAAAATTAAAAAAAAAAAGAAAAAATAGTTCTTTTCTTTTTTCCTAAACGACTTCAGAGAAAGAAGTTTGTTTTGGAACTCACATTTTCTTTCAATTTTACATTGAGGAATCTATGGTAGATGCCTTATAAAAATCACTGCCATGTATATCTCAAATGAAAACCAAAAAACTAATATCAACCATTAGTCTTCTGTGGGGTGGAGAATTTATGTTAAGTATCTTACATTCCATGCTGAACCCTCTCTTTTTCTAGGATAAGCAATCAAAATTCTTTTGTCTACCTCATGATATCTACTTTTCCCAAATTTAATGATTTTAACTTTCCTTGGGCTTTATACTAGTTGTCCATTCTAACCCAGTATACTGTGTTGAGTGATTTTTAGAAACTCACTCTGAACTTGGGGTACATAAACTGACTAGATCTGGTAACCAGACTAAGGTAGGAATCCTCGTCATTATCAAAGGAGGACCAAACTTTATTTGCTCCAAATCTTAGGATTTGTAAGAAAGGATAGAGAAGCACTGTATGTGTATTTTCCTACCGGATAAGCATATAGCACTGTGAAGAGTTCTAGTGGTAACTTTTAGAGTCAGAGTCCTATGTGTTTTAATAATTTAGGATTATAATCATGTCTGGCCAGGTGGAGCATCAGGGATTCTATTAGACCTTACTCCAAAATGTTTGCTCATGAAGTATAATTATAATACATTCAAATTCTACATGTTAAAGAGATCTTACCTGTTTCTCAGGAAATTGGACATTTCATTGTTGTAGAATAAATATTGCATTCACTTTATCTGAAGTCTAGTTTGGCTCTAAACTCTATCTCAGATAATATGGAAGCAGAGAGATCCTTATTCATTACATAAGCATGATGAACTGCCTGATTCAGATTAAATTTACATTAACCAAATACCTGAGAGAGGTCTGAAACACAAAGATTACTTTCGTATGCATTATATTTAATCTTCATGCGTTGTGAAATATTTTTCCTTTTTACTGTGCATTTTTTCCTGTTTTTTTCTCTTTATATTTATCTCCTCTCTTTTCTTTAGATTAAGTTTCTAATATCTCCAATCTTTTCCCTCTATTTTTTTGAAATGTACATGCCACATATCTGTCCTTTTAATGCCAACTGCAGCTTTCTTAACATACATGTAATATTTAACAAAATGATCATATTTTAATTCTTTTGTACAATAAGGATATTAGAACAACTTATCCCTGATGACAACCTTTCTAAAGAAATTTTTAGATTCTATCATGTGCTCCTGCATACATAATGAATAAAATCATTTAAAAAAGATACATAAATACATTTTCAATCTTTTTTCTCTTTCCATTTGTATCTCATATCTCCCATTTAGTATCCTTTTGTTTTATTCAGAAGCACAATCCTTTAATTATATTTCTGAATGACTGTTGGTGGTGTATATACTCTTAATTTTTGTTTTTCTGAAAATTGTTTCACTTATCACAATATTATGTTCATTGTAGAAAATATAGAAAATCTTATAGAAAATATATATTATCACATGTAGGCAATTTTCACTTTGAATGTTTTCAATATGTACAAATTGCAGTAGTCAGGGTTAACACCAGTCTCTCATCAACACATTTTAAATTTCAGTTACCATGTTATATTAACTGTGAATAATTGCATAAAATATAAACTTTCTGCTCGCTGTTAATTGCACGAGTGACTGTTAATAACAAATGCAGACTCATGATTAGCATCAATCACATCATTTCTTTCAAAGTCTAAGTGATGGCTCGCAGCACATCCATTCAGTTGATTTACAGAGAGCAAAGCATTTTGTTGAGTTACTCCTTTTCTCTCAGTGATATAGTCATATAGCGTTTTACAAAAATAGATAACCAAAAGAGGAAATTGGCCAATTAAGATGGAATAGTAACAGAGATGACAAAATAAGGGTGCAAGTAAAATTTGAACCATATATAAAGGGAGGTATAAAACAAATAGTTGCTTTTAGAACATTGACCTGTTTTGCCATTTGAGACGATATATATAAAGTTAGAGGAACTTAGTGTAGATGAACTTGTCAGCATAAATGAAAAAATAGTTGTGATGAAAGATGTCCTAGGGGGAGGTGAGGCTGGCAAAGAACAACCCCTAAAGCACAATGGATAAAATGTTTGAAGACGATCCAGAATTACAAGTATACAAGTTGGCAAGGGTAACAAAGATGTTCATTCTGTAAGTTATACAATGTAAAGGCAAAGTATTGCTTAAACAAATCTTGATAAGCTTTTACCAGAAAACACATCATTTCTCAGTGTTTCTAATGTTTTCAATTATACTGTACTAAATAACCTTTTTCTTTTTTTCACTTCCTTATTTATAAGTGACAGGAAGAAGGTAGTTAATGTTTTGACAAGTTTTAAGGGTCATGGAACAATTATAATTTTCCCATTGATTAAGATCACTTCATGAGATTTTTGCTTGCACAGTCATTTTTATGATCCTGCACTTTTGTGCAAAGCCAGGACTAACTTTATATTATAATTATTTATGAATATAATATTGTAAATAATTACAGTATTTAAAAATTACCATTGTCAATTTTTAATTTACATTCTTCTGGTTCTCAGGTCTCTTTTTGAAATATCCGTATTTTGTATTTGTTCTTGATAGATAATTTTCTTGACTATAGACTTCTTGGTGTATAGTTATTTTCCTTCCACTCATTAAAGATAGCATTCCATTACCTTCAGGATTCCATTGTTCTTGAGAAGTCAGCTATCAATATAATAACCAATAGGTTTTAGGTAATCTGTACTTTGGTTATTTTAAAAATTCCTTTTCTATTTTAGAGTTCTCCAGTTTAAATGCTATGTGTGTAAATGTGTGTGTTTGTGTTAAATCTTATCTATTTAATCTTATCCATTAGTGTTTTAATATATGTATATATACATATGTATATGTATTATATATTTCACTTTAATGATAGACATTCAATTGTCCAAAGGCAGCCATACTATCAGAACTAGATGTTAATCCTCAAAATTTTCCATTAGAAGTGTTTTAAAATGATATTTTTATTTTGGGATAAGGTTCTAGGAATTTCATAGTCTCCACTCTAATACCCACTGTCTTTTTAAATTCATTCCTAAGTCTGGATAAAGCTTTACTTACATTCCCAATCCTCTCGATAACTATATACTTAAGAAAGAACCTAGGTCTAAGAAGATTATAAACAAAGATGGAAATTTCTTTTAGTCTGCATATGACTGTAGAGATATTTTGAGTACTATATAGTTTGTGCTGTTACTTGCAGGAACATGCTTAACTCCATACTTTGCTTTGTTCTTTTCTTTTCTTTTTTTTTCTTTTCTTTTCTTTTTTCTTTTCTTTTCTTTTTTTTTCTTTTCTTTCTTTTCTTTTCTCTTTTCTTTTCTCTTCTTTTTTCTTTTCTTTTTTCTCTTTTCTTTCTTCTCTTCTCTTCTCTTCTCTTCTCTTCTCTTCTCTTCTCTTTTCTTTTCTTTCTTTTCTTTCTTTTTTCTTCTTTCTTTCTTTTCTCACAAGTGGAAGAGGGAGAAGCAGACTCCATGCTAAATGCAGAGTCAGTTGTGGGGCTCAATCTTACCACCCTGAGAGCATGACTTGAGCTGAAATCAAATCAGATGTTTAACCAGCTGAGCCACCCAGGCACTCCAGCCAAAGCTTTTTTGGCAGGTGTTTTGATATTAGGGGTGTACAGTTTATATAGCCTTTTGTTGTACCTCGGTTAAGCATAGGCCTAAAAAGATTTTGTCTTGCCACCACTATCAATAGAAATATTTCTGGGTTCCAATCAATATTAGGTAGCTTGAGGATCTATCCAAGTATAGAACTATTCTAGATGAAAGCAGATTTCACAAGTATTAAGGTTTTAATGGCAGATCAGAACTGTGTATATGTAGTAGGCCCTGGTGGAAGCCACACCTGGCTTCCATGGTTGAGGCATGAGGCCAATGAAAAATGCATGTGTAGAGTCATGTGCATTCTGTGCTCTGTCTAGGCAATGACTAGAGAAAGGTGATCAAGACTGTGCAAAGGAGCAGGGAAGGAATAGATCTAGAATAGTGAAAACTTTGCCAGGCTGCTCTGTCAGATAATAGGACAACACATACACATGAGAACTTTCTCAGATGAAGAAAGTACAAAAGAAAAAAGTCAGAAGGTTACTATACAAGTTTTATTAACCCCCCACAATCAGTATGTTTTTGGTAGTGGTTTGCTTTTTAATTTTCAGTTTGAAAAATAAAAAATGCATAATAGAAAACTTTGAAATAGAGGAAATTACATATTTAAAAAAATCCTCTCTGTAATCTCACAGCCACTTAGAGATCACATAGTTATCCACCTAAATTTTTCTACTTTTTGTAGTGGAGGTTTTACATTTCTTTACTTGGATTTCATTTTCATGTGTGGTGTCAATGGCAAATCTCTGGTGACAGATCCGTGTGGAATGGAGTGATATGCCAGGATTTCTGCTTTCTGCTAACCAGCAGGCAGGGCTGGAGCTGACCTCCAGCAACTCTCTGTCCTACTGATGCCCTGTTGTAGCTACTTGAAGTGCCTCCATATGTAACTTAAGCCTTGTATTTACCATGCAAGGTAGGTATTATCCTCATTTTAAAAATGAGGTCACAGGCTGAGAGACTTAGTGACTTATTTAATTTCATAAAGCTTTGTGAATCACACACCAGGAGTAAAACTCAAGCCTATAAGAGTCTGAGGTTTGAGTTCTTCATCATTCAGCACACAGAGAGTGCTGTTTCACAGCGTGCCTGGAGCCTGGTACACAAGAGCTTCCTGTAGATAGCTACCAAGATTGGAAATCCCCGAGGGTGCTTTGATGGATGACTTCAGATTCTGGGATTTTGGAAAATAGTCATTGCCCACAATCCTATTTGGAATATAATGCTCAGTGTCTGGGGCCCATTTTTGAGAAAATGTATGAGTTTGGATGATGAATCTTCAGGTCCAGGGATAGAAACTCAGGGTGGTAAAACCCATCAGTCAAAAGCTGTTGTAAAAGCAGTTCCCTTGGAGAAAACCAATCAACTAGGCCCATCAAAAGTACTGATTGTTAACATGTTCCTATTTTTCGAAAGAATGGGACATCCTTTCTCCCTATTTTGACTTGTCAAATATTCCATTTAAACATGGCATCCTGGGGTTATTAATGTTTTATATTCTGTTATTGCATCAGATGTTGAAACCTTCAGTGTGTAAACAGATTTTCAAAGCTAAAAATCTGATGTCCCTTGTAGGTATTTTTTGATCAATTTTATAACTATTTTATTAGAATATTTAGTCATTTTAGAGTGGCTATCAATTTGGTATACGCTAGATGACTAATTGTTGTTAGATTTCAACTTACCAATCAATGTAACTAGAAAGTTAGGTGGATAAAGTTAGTTTTTTCTTAAACATTCACTGTGAAATGTTTGTCCCAGGTGGCTATTTCTGCTCACTTGGTTTTCTTCCTGCCACCCCTCAACCCAGATTTTTACCTCATCTGCTAGTGATTGTTCTGAATAGAGAGATAAAGCAGGAAATAGTCTGGCTGTCCAGATATAAAACTTCTTGATGTTCATCAGGATTTTATATTCTAAGTATTGTAGACTTAGTTTCCGTCTCTATTATTATTATTTTTTAGTTTCATTCTCTTTAAGAATACTCCATGGCAGCAGAGTGCTGGACTGTCAACCCATTAGCAAATAAACACACTCATGGAGAATGGTGAGACTTGGAGAAATTTTGCTTTTTATTGTTCTCTTGCTCATGCATATAATATATATATATATATATATATATATATATATATATATATATATATATACATAAATCCTAGTTTTAAGACACTGAATATATTTTTTAAGAAACTAAATATATTTTTTCATAGCCATTTCTACACGGGGATTTAATTCTCAGGAGGAACCACAGACACCTATTCTGTTGTTCTATGGGCAGTTAAAGTTAAAAAGAATTATCAATCATTTCGATGTTTATTAACCTTGAGATCATTGCTTTACTAGAATTATGAGAGTTGACTACATTTAATGTCTATCTTGTCATACATTTTTACATTAGCCTGTAACCAGGGTATCTGGCTCCAGTTACTGATACATCATTGTTTAATGTTGTTGTTTTGCATTTCTTATATTATTATTGAAATAAGCCCCAAATGAAAATCTCAGTTTTTTTTAGTCACTTCTTCAGAAACCACACTGTTTGTGGAATTTTCTATCAGACAAATGTGTTCTTGGAAGCATTGTGGAGTAACAGTTTTCAAATATAAGCCCTGTATTTGCCATTTAAAAGAGTCACACAGACTTGAATTGATGTTTTTTTTCCACTTTTATATTATGCATATAATCTAGTTATAAACTCATGCTTATAGTTCTTAAATGACTAAAATAAATTATGAAATTACAAAATTACCAATTATTAAAAATTTTAAGGCCAATAAAATTCAAATTAAAGATTTAATGATAGATGATTTTGTCTTTTGAGGAAATTGCAGACCTCCAAGAACAAGTCCATGGATGCTTGGAAGTAAAAGTAGAAACACTGGGGTATTACCTGATAGATGCAGGATCTTAGGAAGTCCAGTAGCAGGACCTGGTTGAACTACTTCATCAGTGCAAATTTAATATAGTGATAAAGCTGAAATTTTCATTTCCACTTATCTACCTCCTGTGTCTCTTTCAACTTCTGAATTTGGATGTGGGGAGGATAGTTGTGGTAAACACTTCCAAATCTTAGATGTTCCTCTTTTTATGCTGAAACAGTATTTTTTGGCTTCCATTTGCCTGTGGGAGTTATCTATACCCATTCTTTGTACTTTCAAAATATTTCCTCTTTAACTCACTGATCGTGTCCTTACTGGAATGTAAGTTTCATTAGAGCAGGAACTGAGTAGAATGTGGCCATGCTATAGCCCCAACACCCTAGCACAGTGCCTGTGACATAGCAAGTGCTCAATAACTCTTTGATGAATGAAAAGTATTAAGCACACATTTGTTTATATGATACTTAAAATTATCCATTCAATGGCTCAAGCTACCTTTCTAGGCATGTTTCCCTATTTTTCTATCTAAATATGATTGAAGGTATGAAACTCTTTGATCCAAGGTTTTAAACTCAAACTCTGAATTTTAAAATGTCATTCAAATAATGCTTCATTTACTTTAGGCTCTATTTTAAACAATCTTTAAAAAAATGTCTTCTTGGATTTCTGGATGTTATGGAGCTGTCAGATAACTGCATGTCTTTGATTATGTGATGTGATAATATTTTTCCCAGGCTGAGCAATGTTCATTCCATTGCAATATTAAGTGCAAAAATGTTCCCTACGGATTTCTACATTTCTTTGAAGAAGGATAGTACATTTGAAAATCCTTACTGATGATACACTGTTTTTCTTTTTGTACTCACACGGACTATAAAATGAGACTTTCTAGTCCAATATGTTTCAAATTTCTTAAAATAATTTTAAACTGGAGCTAAAGTAAATACAATAGCACTGTTAAAGTCACCAGTATTATAATTTCACTTTAAGTCAATCACTGAAGTTATAACTGTGAGGATATTTATACTTAGTATTTTTCTAATCATAGGATCTGAGTCATGCTACCTGCACACACTTAGAATTAGAAACATATACAATATAGTTATTGTGTGTGTGCCTTGTGAACACATGTCTGAAAAATGGAGATATTTCTTTAAGCTATGTGCCTCCTTTTCTCAGCTATTAATCTTTTTGATTTAAGTTTATTTCCATTTAAAGGTTTGTGGTATTACTTTGATCAGTTACATTTTGCTGAAATACTGAAACTTTGGTAATGGTTCATTCAACATAACATAATATTTAAGATTGGCTTTGTCTATAAAAACTGGCATGTATGATGACAATATCTATAATCATGTTAAAATAGAAGTCAGCTTTAAATGCAGAGATTGTCTAGACATTGATTTTATTTATACCTGGAAAGTATAAATATTTTTTGCCCATTTTACCTCTGCCTGTGTTATAGCTTAATAGTAACTGATCTCCTTAACACATCTGGACATTTCCATTGTTCTTATAGACTATTCTTTACTGGCATTCTGACTGGTCACTTTTGTATTTTGCTGGAAGAGATTATTTCTTTCCTTCCTGGCAGTGTGACTCCTCTTAAATGTATCTTTACCAGATTTATGAAATTTTCTTTTTCAAACACAATATCCTTAATCTTAAATATTTTTGTTATCATAGTGAGCATTTGAAGAATGGTACCTTAGAGTTGTTTTATATATCTTCAAATCAATTAATGCTTCCACCTGATGACTTTGCTGGAGGAGAAAAAAAACAGATGTATCCCATGCCCATAACCAAAATTTGCAGTGGCCACTAAAAACTATTCTAATGTCCCAGTCATCCTCCATTTTAGTGACAAAAATTTGTCACAACAAATACTTCTAAATGTCTCTTCTTCTATCTTTCAGCCATAGAGACAAAAATCTTTCTAGAGGCCACGGATTTTGTAACCCCTGGATAGATGATGGGGCAGGTGATAGATTCACAGATTGAGAAGGTTTGGGGACTTTGTGACATTTCCTGGCAATGGTCAATAGCAGTGGCAAGCTTTTTCACACATGTGTCCTTGAATTTATCTTTCTCAGTCTTGTTTCTCTCTTTCCTATAACAAAAGCAAAGAACAACAAAAACTTTTAAAAAATCACTTCAACAAAATGAGAAGAAAGTATATTTTTGTCATTGAGCTAATGACATTCATTCAGACTTGGGCTGTGCCTTAAAGATTACCCATTCTGATCCTTCTTTCAGTGCTTGAATTCCACTATATCCTGACCCTTCACCTCTATCACTCCAGATACATGGCCAGTTGTTTTAGTTTTTTAACAATTTAATGCAGTTCAAGCGACAGGGAGAATATTGGTTGTGAGGTTAGGAGATTCACAATCTTGTCCTCACAGAGCAGAGAACATTCAGATGAGCCAGCAGATCTGTGTTCCAGCTCCAGCTCCACTGCCAGTTATCAGCTGAATGGATCAGCCAAAGCAAATGGCTTCATTTCTCCAAACCTGTTTGCTTGCAAACTAGAAAGCATGTGACAATATTATCGTTGAGAAAGAGTTCATAGAATGTTCATTCGGGAAATAAACATGATAGGTAGAAATTTTCGATAACATTAATTTATAATTACAGTCTCTATGTGAGTCACAGAAACCAGACATTTCACCAAAACATGTTGATTTGAAATTGAATAAATTCAATGATATCACAACACTGATAAGAAAGTATAACGTGTTCTTTTTTTTTTATTGTCTAAGTTTATTCCTTTGTACACTTAATAGGTATTATGGGGTGAAAGCCTAGCACGAAGCAACAAAATTCAACTGAGTGAATCTGAAGATCTAATTGGCTTTATTGAATGATTCATGAATTGGGCACCTTCTCATGTAGCAGGTAGAGGGGAGCTCTAAGGACTTATAAAAATGGAAGCTTTTTGTAAGAAGGGGAGTAGGGCAAGAAAGTTATTAGCTGAAGGAAAGGAGTGTTCCAGCAAGGCCCCTTTCCCTTAGACAGAAGTGGAAGAAGTCTTATGCAGATTACCTCATCTTCCTCTGGGGGATGGAGAGGGCCCAAGTGGCAGACTCATTGCTCTGAATAGAAAATTCCTGACTGACCGTTAAGACTACATTTCTGGGAGAGGCTGAAACTGCAATTAGATTAGGTATTAGAACCCGGTTTGGGGACTCCACTTAAGTGACCCTGTTTTGGGCCCTGTAGTTTTCTTTTTGACACTAGAGGAGGAGAGTGGTATAGTTTTGATGGTTCACAGGATAATATCAGTGGAGTGATGGTTAGATCAACTATTATTTTATCACTACTTTATTCTTGAGAATAAAGACCCACAACGATATGGTACTTACCCATGTCACCGAGCTAGTTAGTGTTAGGTGCAGGATTGGAATTTATGTCTTTTCATGCCCAGATCCTAAGTCCTTTCAATGGTACCAGAAGTGGCAAATAGCACAGTGCACTATCATGTTTTTTACCACTTTATCTCATGGAGATCACTGTGAATCAATCTTTTCTCTTGAAAAGACTTTGCAAGTGTGATCAATAATGTGACCCAGGAAGCTACAGCCAATTGATTGGAGCTAGCAAATAACTGCTATGCTAAACTATAGCATTTCTATCAATACTGGTCTTACTTATGTGTTGCTTGCAGCTACACTTATTTACAGTAGCTTAGTCTAGATATGTCCAATTCAGGGTTCCCTAGGAATAACTTTTAGTGGGAAATCATGCAGTTAGTTCAGCAGCCACAGAAGAATGTACTTTCTGGCCACCCACATTATGTGGGAGCCCTAAAATCGACACAGGCATTTGGACAAAGATTTGTAGCTATCAGCACTGCTAACGCAGGCTCCCTTCCATCCTGGATTCTCCCCAAGTTACTCTATATCATGAGAATCTGGCCCATTAGGCAATGGCACAGTCATGGAGCTGAGACAGCATCATGAAGGGTAGTGCTAGATTGAGGACACCATGAATCATACCTACAGGATTGACCGCACAACGAAGCCTTTTAAGGGAGGTAACAACTAAAGACATTGTGGGTTATCACAGGAATCTTGAGCATAGGGCTGAGAAGCCTCATCCTATTTCCCCTCAGAGCATTTCCCTCTTATGTGTTGTCAGTCTGAAGTCAAACCTCCTGTTATGCTTCTGGGGACACCAAGTGGGGAGCAGATGGGGATTCCAAAGCTAGTACTTCACTTCCCTCCACACCCAGTCCTTCATCTGTCTGGAAACTACACGATCACTTCAAAGGAAAGCTCCACCTACCAATATATTCAGTTTGGTATTAGACTCATTTCCTCTGTCAAATGGGAACATAAGAATTCCTCATCAAAGTATACATTGTTCAGAACTGATCAAAACATTCTACTTCTTTAAAACCCATTTAACTTATGGGACCGCTGCTTCCCTGTACATGACTCCCTTATAATTTTTATCAAATATAATTTTTGTGCAGCAGAATGCACAGACCTTGAAAACAGTTTGATCCTTGACAAATGAGTACATATAACCAATATACCTATTTACTCCCCACCAGAGATAAACACTTTTCTGATTTTGATCACTATACATTTAATTTTTTGTCTTAGATATTTATATAAGTGGAACCACACTGTATATGTACTTCTGTGTTAGGATATTTTGAGATTTCTTTAAAAATAATCTTTCTGTATTTTACATTGCAGGGTTTCTTTTTTTTAAATACATGCATTTATTTTTCTGCATATCTGATCTCTTAAGACTTGCCAATGAATTTTTCATTCCAGATACCTTATATTTTTTAGGCGTTGAATTCTTCTTTGATTTTCTTCTATGCTTTTCATTTACTTATGGAAATTTTCCTTCTCACTCATTATGTCTATCTTTTGCTTTATCTTTGAGTATGCTTATAATAGTACTTAAAATTTCCTGTCAATTCCAATTTCTGTGTTAAATCAGTATTTTTCTCTCCAAATTATGACAACAATTTTCCTGCTTTTTTTTTCTGCAACATCTAAGAAATTCTTTTATTAGATGGGCAATGTTGTAATTGTTACAGTACTAGGAGTCTAGATTTCCTGTCAAAGATCTTATGTTTACCCTTGGCAGGACATTAGTCTTAACTACATAAGTTTTTAGGCTTTATTGGGTAGGTCTACAGTACCCCTTTTCCTAGGAGACCACATTAGCCTTCATTTTAAAGTACAACTTTTCTGGGATTCAGCTGAACACCTAAGGGTGTTCAAAATTTCTCCAAATTGGGTTGTTGAACTCTAATAATTTCTAGCATTGTTCAGCTTTCTTAATGTCTATTCAGCTCAGTGTCCCTTTCCCCAGTAGTTATTTATATGCATGTGTGTGTACATGCATGTATATATCTCCATATACATATCGAAATAGTACTCTATACATATAAAATTGGAGTATTTTGATGTATAAATTATAGATGTAATGGTAGTTCTCTCTAATGAAAAAGTTATAGCACTTGGTTTGGTCAATCTAGAGAAGAGAAAGTTTTAAAGGAATAAAGATTTTTTTTAAAGTTTTTTTTATTAGAGAGCAAGAGAGATAGCACACATGCTCACCAGCAGAAGGGGCAAGAGGAGAGGGAGAGAATCTCAAGCAGACTCCACACTGAGCATGGAGGCTGACCTGAGCTTGATCTCACAACCATGAGATCATAACTTGACCTAAAACCAAAAGTTGGAGACCTAACCAGACTGCATCACCCAGGTGCCCCAAATGAATAAAGATTTTTATTGCTGGAGTATGACAACATATTTGCCATTTCCAATCATTTCATTTCTCAAGTGTGAGGATTTTGTTGCCATTCAAAAATAGACTTTAATACTTGATAATCTTGTAAAAGACAGATGGAAAATACTGCTTTTGATGTCATTTTCTTACCTCTCTCTTTAACAAGTGTCAAAATGGGAAGATCCTATGTAGTTTTCTCTTCTTGACTTTTCCAAAGTATCCTATGCATTTGATATTAAATAAACTATAATGGAGAATCAGGTTAGGAGGGTGGCAATTAATGCTTTAATTGTATCCAGCTCAATGCCTGGTCCACTGTATACTCATAAATGCTAGGTATTTTGTTCTTCTGCACTATTTTTTTTTAAGATTTTTTTTTTAGAGAAAACGTGAGTATGGGGAGAGGCAGAGGGAGAGAGAGAGACTCTTAAATAGACTCCACGCTGAGCAGAGAGCCACATGTGGGACTCCGTGTCATGACCCTGAGATTATGACCTGAGCCAAAATCAAGAATCAGATACTTAACTGACTGAGCCACTCCCCTCTTTTAAGAGATTTTTAAAAAAGATTTTATTTACTTATTCATGCAAGACACAGAAAGGTGCCCTCCCCTCTTTTGAGAGATTTTGTTTAAAGATTTTATTTCCTTATTCATGTAAGACACAGAAAGAAAGGCAGAGACGTAGGCAGAGGGAGAAGGAGGCTCCCCGCGGGGATCCCAGGACCCCAGGATCACGACCTGAGCTGAAGGCAGATGTTCAACCACTGAGCCACCCAAGCATCCCCTTTCAAGAGATTTTATCTGTTAGAGAGAACATGAGTTGGGAGGAAGGGCAGAGGGAGAGGGACAAGCAGACTTCCTGTTGAGTGGGTATACTATTTTAAATGGAGTATTTTTACTTTTATTTGCTATAATTAATGATACCTAGCATCAGAATGACATCTGTTTTTTACACCTGTGACATAATCAGACAAGGAAAATGACTTGGAAAGCAGGTATATTAAGTTCAATTCTGGCAAATCCACTTATTTATATGGCTTCAGGTAGATTTTTTTTTGTGCCTCAGTTTCTTCATGTGTCAAATGAGAATAATAATGCTGCTTTATAGAATTAAATAAAATGATGTACATTCAGTGCTTACCACAGTGGAATGTAGAAACGTGCTACATGGAAAGTGATTAAAAAGGTACTTATGACCTGTTGATGGTGAAAATGGTCATGATAATGTAAGAGCTACCAATCTCAAAGTTTATACCAGAGCCAAACAAAACATAGGACCAGAAAACATAGGTATGACACTAAATCACATGCTATTTCTACTGAATTGTGAATTTTGTCTAAAATAATTTTGGGAAAAAGTTATGTGAAATTCTTGTGGGTCTTCTGAAATAATGACTCTCCACCACACCAGGAGCTAGCCTCGATGACTGGACAACTCCCCTGCCAAGCTTTTAGACTTTTTTCTTCTGCAGAGTGTGTGTGGTCTCTCTGGCTACAGGCAGGTCGAAAGAACTTATCCTTTGAGCTGATGCCAAATAGACTTGAATGGACACATCAGTCTCACTGGATGACAGTGCTTACTAACACTTTCTCCAATTTCTTAGAGTGAACCATGATGTGCCCAGTTGTTTTTCTCTCAATGATGGCTCCAACTCCTACTTTGCTAGTTAGTGGAAAAATCTAAGTTTAAACACAAGGATCCCAGATGAAGGTCTGCAAAGGCTTTCCTCCTGGGTTTCATTCCTATCTGAAATAATCAGGGGCTCCTTCTTTTAGGGAACTCCAATGCCTCCAACCTGTGTCTTCTTTATTTCCTCTGGAAATAAACTACCACAAAGTCAGACCTTTTCATCCTTTGAGATGTTTCTGTTATTGGTGTTGCTCCATTATGCTTAGTGTCCTTCCATCAGTTCAGGTTTTGAGAAAAAAGGGACAGTACCATTTCTGTGACTACCATGTTGGATGCTGAGCACTAACGGGCTCAGCTTCAGCTGACCCCTCGTAGCTCCTCCCTTCATCACCTCCAGACATTTTGGCATTGAATTTCCTTGAGTAAATGGCATTTTAGAAACTCTTTGCATTTCTCCCTTTTCTTTCTCCTATTTATTTTCCTGGAGTATTTTTTTGAGTTAAAAAAAATGAATCCTCTTTCTTCCTCCCACTGCCCTTGCTCATAGGCTTCATCTGTCCACTTGCTCTCCAACAGTCCACAGTGGTAAACCTAATTCTGAACAATCACTGTTCTTTGGTGGGCATCAGGTAAAAAGCTGGAGGTAACTGAAGACAGTTTTTTTCTTTGCCTGATTACCTCTTCCCCAGCACATACTTGTCCTTCTTCCAGACCACTTGTTAGCATTGTCAGTAAAGCTAAGAATAGTCTTGGGCTCACATATTGCCATAGTTCCCTATATTTACTTTGGAGGAGGAGTAATAATTTTTGTGATTTTTTTTTTTACTTCAGTGATATGAAATTTTCCTGTCTTTGAGCCATAAAGGAAGCCAAATATTGAAGTCCATCATTGTAAAGCCAAAAGAATCAATAGCTAGTTGTGTGGAAAAATTCAGTGTATCCCATAACTTCTAAAAACAGCTTCACAAGTCACTATAATAGACTGGTGACACATTAATAGCTTTCAAATGGTGTAGATGATCTTGAAATAAAAATTGCCAATACTATTACTTAAAATCATAGACAATTGGTAGATTTCTCTGTTATTAAAGAAATATCAGTGGCATGCAGGGGACCCCAACTTGGCTCAAGATGTATCTGTAAATCTTCAATCTTTAAATAGTTGCTGAGTTTATTTTACATTTGCTGATATTCATAGAGAGGAATTCTTAGATTCATATTGTGATTTGACAGTCAGTACACACTAATTTTTCTAGGTCCATCTCTCCCTATGTCATATAAGGCTCTCATTTATTTATAAAATATAATTAGGTGACCTTTATAGCTAGGTGATCACATCTTTTATTGCCCAAATTGGGGTCTTTTTGACAATGAAAGGGGGAGCACTATTAATTTCCAGACAACAGGTGTAAATTGAGACTATGTGGTCAATGTAGGGTAATCACCCTATTTAAACATAATAATTTATAATTTTGGTGCTGGATTTGTATCTGCTAACTAAAGTTAGGTTATATAGTAAGATATTTATCTTATTGTAAATACCTAAACCTGTAAATGCATTATTTGTGGTATGTTTTGCGTGTCATATCTTCTCATGATTTTCATGGGAAGTCAGTGGAGTAAAGTGAATGGCAGTTTTATAATCTCTAACCACCTCACCTCCAAAGCATCTGACCTACCATTTAATTATGCATATAAAAAGTTTGACTATATAATAGTCATTCTATGAATCTTAATCAAAGACTCTCCTGAGATGGAGAATCACATGCAGTAATTTTATTATGGAGTGCTTTTAGGCTCAACATGTGATGGAAGGTGAAAAAAGAAAGATCAGACAAAAAGTTGAACTGTGATACAGTTGCAAAACTGAAGAACCACCCAACTTCCACTCTCCTGAAGGATCAGCTGAGGTAGAGTTGTCCTGTACTGAGACAAAGGGGCTGGGCCTTCAAATTTATTGTTAATCAGTTATTGGATATGGACCCCCTGGGGTTGGGGTGTGAGTTTGGTGAGACAAATCTGTGGTCTTCTAGTCAATTGCTGAAGGTGGACTCCACCATGAGCTTCCCATAGCCAATACTGCTATCAGTGGGGGAATGAGTGCTTCTGTCTTAAATTGGGGATCTAGGCAGTACACAGTAGTATCCACAACTGAAACTACTCTTCTTTTTAGATAATCTCAATTCAAACACTGAAACATATTAACTTCACTAGTAATTAAGCATATTAAAACACACACTTGCTATTACAGGGGAAAAAAAACCTTTTTAAATGTGAAGACAGAAAACAAAAGAAAGGCTGCCTTCTATTCAATTAATTAGGATAAGCTATGAAACTTCCCAAGACCACTTCAGAAATGATGCCCGATTATTTCTGAATCTGGCTATCCTTGCCTGATAAATTTAATCAATAGAGTTTATCTGATCAATTTTGTAGTGAGAATGTGTCTGATTTTCCAAACCACAGCTGAGAAGGTGGATAGGACAGTGTTTCCAACTTGACCTAGTTTTCCCAGGACAATACTGGCTTTAGATTAGAGTTCTGAATCCCAGGAAACTTCCCAGTTATGGTTCAGTCAGGATGGCTGGTCATCATGCATAGGAAGCAAATCTGGGGATAATTAATAGCCAAAACTGAAGCTTGATTCTATAGAATTTTGTTTGGGAATAAGCAGGTAGATGGAAGGAAAGAATAACTCTTTCCAGCTCCTACAAACCAAAAAGCCTCCCCTAGTCATAAGTAGAGACCTGAAGGTAGAACCTGAGTCATGACTGACCCTTAGTGTGTCATAGTTAAAAAGAAATGTTGAGTTGCAGAATATCACTTTCTTTTTTCTTCTTTTTTCTTTTTGTGTCTATTTGTCTAAAAGTAGTTGTAAAGGTTGTTACATCCATTTTTGTAAAACAACTGGCAGTTTTATTTATTCAGGTTATTTGGGAATAGCAGGGAGTTACAGTCCATGGCAAGCAAACAAGCTATAGCAAAACCATAGGCAAGTCCAGAAACAAAAGGAGGGGAATGCTGCTTTACAGAGGAAAGGGGAATTGGGAGAGGCTGTTAAACAAAAAGTCCATTGGAGAAAACTGACAGTTTGAAGTATATTTGCCCTCTCATTGGTTGAGTTGTGACTCCCTCATTGGCTGGGCTGTTTCTGGAGAAATCTTTCCTCCTACTGGGGTAATAAAATAGTATCTACCTGCAAAGTCTGTCTCTTCCTTTTGGATCTGCAACTGACAGTGTGGTGGGCTGAGAGCTCTCCCTGCTGGCTTCTTGACTCCATTTTAGTGAGGCTTCCTTTTATTTATTTTCAAAAGGTGTAGAAGACTGGAAATTTGGAGAAAAATGGAAGTTTGTGCTAATGATAGATTAAAAGAAAGATCTCTTTCTTTTAAAAGAAAGATAATTTCTTTTATAAATTAGAAAAGAAAAAAGAGATTTCTTTCTTTTAAAAGATAGATTCACCTATCACCAAAACCATCTCACAATGAAATTCATCTTCCAAAAAAGGACTGAGTAGAGTTTCACACTCTATGTGTGAGAACGTTAGAACTTTCTCTGGGTAGATTTTCTACTTCAAGATAACATTGTCTATCATGTAATAACCCTGGATTTGTTGAGGTAACTATAGCAGATGGGACAAAGTGGGCAGCACAGAAGTGTTATGTTACATTCCATCAGGAGGCAAGGATAGGAGTAGGTGCAGGCTGTATCATATAGATTTGTACAGGTGAAAGGTAGAGGCAGTGACTGTAGTCTCCTTAGGCTAGAGCCTGCTAAAGTTATGCAGGACCTCTTTGCAGATTCTGGATGTCATTCTTTCTGTCATGAATAAGCCAAGAGGCAATGAAAATGCAGAGCTAACCCTGGCCCCATGAACTATCTTTGACATTGGCATCTGCAATGTCTTAAGCTCTCTGGGCAGTTTGGATGAAAATGTAACTCTCTGGGTGGTCACCAAGAGTTTGATCTGTGATATCAGCTTTGCTTTATAAAGTTTCAGGCCTTGTTTTCTTCCTAATGTGAAAAACAACTTTTTGCCCCTCGTGTCTTCTCCTATTAAGGAGACACTGTACTTCTTGAACCATGTTAGAATATGAATGTAACATGTATTATAGTTGGAGGTTCTTTAATTTGGAAAACACTCAAAGTCAACAGCTCTTACCTTCAAGGTCATGGAGTAAGAAGTTCAAAGTAGCACATCCAAATGTAAGATTATATAATGTAAACAGTTCTACCATTCAGCCTTATGAATTAATAGATATTATAATATTCCAAATGACTATGGTAGAAAAGGGCCTGAATGAATTGGTCTACCAGCTGGTCCATTGGGGAAAATCGTTTGAAAAGCTTTGGAGCAATGCTATTCTCATTTAGTGTAAGTAGCCCTCACCTTTCTAAGAGATAATGGTTTGTGGCTTGCTACTGGGTCTTAATAGAAGATAAACAATCGATTTTGAGATATCAAGTAACCATATAAATAGAACCCCTCATTTATTCATTCAGTGGGATACTTGTGTGTCAGGGGGACAGTGATTTATCTTCTCTGGAATAGGCATTCATATGTAAATTTCCATTTATTATTTCTATTACCTTTTGCCAACTCTACTAACATTAGGTTTACTGAATAATAAATACAGGATCATATTAATACATAATATTGCTTGGGAATAGGAAACACATTGTGGTACAAAAGTAGTAAGACAACAAACTAATGCTCATGATTCTTTGGTTTCTCAATCACCTAGAAGCAATTGACTTCAAAAATGTCAGAATGACATAATATTTTGTTTTTCTCCTCTGGCAGTCTAGTCTGTATTGCCTTAGAACTTTGAACACCCAAGGGACATACAAAAATTCAGCAGTGTACACCCTGAAATGAAAGCTCAAACATCAAATGTTGACATTTTGAACTTCTTAGGCAACTGGTAAATGAAGGTTAAAAAGTGAGTGGGATATGGGATTAATAGAAGTTATTAATCTTTAACCTCAAATAGAAATGGTGTAGCTTCTACAAAAGGGAGAAAGATTAAAAAAAATTCAGGAGTTCACTAGATCCCCTAATTATGGCAGGTTCATTCATAAGTTTATAGATGACTAACTCTATGTTATACCTGAATAATCCAAAATATTAAATCTCAAGGAATAAAGTTAGGTAAAGAATCATGGCCATCTGAGATGCCAGCTGAAGCAAAATTGGGATATGATTTGAGTAGTAAAGGAAGGAATTCAATACTGACCAATATATTGTCAATATTTTTCTTGAATTAAAGACTTCTTATATTCTAAGATATTCGCTTTTTTATCACTTCATAATCATGGAGTTTTGGATTTACATGAATTTACAATCTCATTAAACTCATTCCATTTTAATGATGGATGTTTAGAGGTCATTGGGAATGATGGATTTTAACTAGGGACTTGAGGCATTATTATCCACGTGCCTCTAAAAATGTGTATTCTTGAGTCCCATCCCAGTTATTGAATCAATTTTTAGAGGCCTGGAGTGTTTGTATTTTTTTCTATTTATAGATCCTATGCTAGATGCATTAGAAAAAATGGTTGGTTTCTTCCTTTGGCAAGTGATTAAATTTATTAGGAATATAATTTGGGGTTAAAAATACCTGTGAGAAAAAGTGTCTTATTTAATGTTGGCCAACCTAAGGAAATGACTTTATTCCCCACCCCCACCCTGGTTTGCTTTCTTATAGCTAGGGGGCATGGTCAAGTGACCTATACTGAGCCAGTAAAATGAGTTGGAAATGAACTGGATTTTTAACTGGATACTGGTATGGATGGAGAATCTTCTGTCAATGGTGATCATTTTCTAAGGAAAACAGCTACATGAGTGTCAATGATGGCATTTATTTCTATTTTAAGATTCCTGTATCTCCTAAATAGCAATGGGGCATTGTCTAGTACATGATAAAGGCTCAGTAAATGTCCATTAAATTGTATTGAATTATTATCTCTCTTCATGAAACTCATAATAATTTGGAGCAAGAGGATCTTCTAGACGTTATTTATTCACTGGTATTTAGCTAGAATTCCTATTGTAGACCTCCTGAATACAAATCTCTAGAGAAAGGATATATTTGTCAGGAACTGATTAAAATAGAACCCACTTTAAATGTTTCAAATAGAAGAATCCTAATGAGATAATATATGAAAAATCAAATAGGGCAAAGCAAGGCACCCAGAGATGAATTAGCAAGAACATTACTACTTGTCTCTAAGACTATAGGGACAAATGTGAGGTGGTAATAGCAGTGCCCAGAGGCTAGGATGTCCAGGCAGCTAGAATCTCCATGGAGGTTTTTACTGTAGAAACTGGGATCAAAGAACTGGAAGCTGTCCAGCAAGAACTAGAGCCATGGAGACAACACGGCTGTTTGCAGGGATACCACCTAGAGATGTTCATGAGATGTAGGTAGATGATTTTCCATGTCTATTCATCTCTTTGAATAGGTCCTGATGTCTGAACTTTAAATCAAGTATTTAGATGCCAGTTCCTATGTTTCTATCTGTATTTCCTAATCTGACTTTAAAAGCAATAAAGCTGCAAGGGTGAGGGCTGATACTATGGTTTCTCCCTTCTTGCCCACTCTTATCAGTGTTTTCCACTGGTCAGACCTCGAACCAGAAGCTAGCTGGCAAGGAATCTTTGGGAATGGAACATGTTTGGATAGTGTCTCATAGCCTGCAGTGGTCAACCCCAATCATTTGTGTACATCCAAGTTGTACAGGTGATTTTGATGTTAACCACTTTTTAAAAGCCCCAGAAACAATCTTTCATTTTATAGATGGATAGATGGGTAAGTTAATTATTTAGAATGTAGGTTTCTGAGTTCCAACAGCTACACACAGATTGAGATGCTGCAGTTCCTCCAAAGTCCTCTGTATCTTTAATAAGTAAGGGTGGGTAGCTGGCAGCACCAAGCCTAGAGGGACAGGACTAGTGATATGGCTCGTCTTTATGGTCTAATCCTGTCATCATATTCTGTAAGTATTTTATCTTAAAAGAATATTTTTAATCATGTTTGTATAATATTAGATTAAATTTGGATATTTTTTTTAAGATTTTATTTATTCATGAGAGAGACAGAGGCAGAGACATAGGCAGAGGGAGAAGCAGGCTCCCTGCAGGGAACCCAATGTGGGACTCAATCCCAGGATACTGTGATCATGCCTTGAGCCAAAGGCAGACACTCAACCACTGAGCTACCCAGGCATCCCAAATTCGGATATTTTAAAACAAAGTTTTTCTTTATGTTCCTGCTGCTCTCTCCTTTCTGGTCTTCTGGTCACCCAACTCCACACATTTATATAGGTTGGTGATAAATGAAACAAAATAGGAAGGGAAGGGACCAGAGTATGGAAATGTTGTTGGCATGGATATGGCCTTTAAGGTATTCTAGGAATGCCATGGGCAAAGCAGCACAAAGAACCTAGACTTCATTGAGGTAGTGACATTTTTCAAGGGTTTATAATTGATGTCATGCTGCAGGCTTAGAGAATGGATATAATATTCAAAATCAGAGGAGACGGAATATTCTAGATAAAAAGTCAACCAAAAACAGGTTCTCACAAAGTTCTACTTGCCAGGGAGGATTGGTTGACAAGAATGCTTATAGGTTATTGAGATCCAGACTCTAACTTTCAGGGTAAGAATCTACTCTTAGCAAGGAATTGAGGAACTAACTAGAAAGCAAGGCAGAAGGCAAGTCAATAAGGAAGGGATAGGATACAGAGAAGGCTATGGCTCAGTGGGTGTGCAAGGATACAGGGTTTCTCCAGGCTCAACACATATAAGCTAATGGTGGCATTCCACAATTCAGACCCTCAAGCTGGATGTTCCTAGCAGGGTCCTTTCCTGACTGAGATGGGTTTAAGACCAGGATGGAGTTGAGCCTTTATGTGAAAGATGGAGCTGACCAATGCTGGGTGATGTCCTCCTCCTTGCTATTATTTATCAAATGGACTTGAGATAATCTGATCTAGTCTATTGTCCTGCCAGATCACAATTAGATCAGTCAGTAGTTGTCCTTGATGATTGTCATAGCTAATGGAAACCTATAAAGAAAGCTATCATTTTAAATTTTTATTTTCAAAATTATGAAAATAAGTTATGACAATTGATAATTTTGGACAATACCAAACTATTTAAAAGTATGAAAGTCTACCACTTTCTCTCTTCAGTTCTACTTTCTATTAGTATGAAATTTTAGCTGGTTGGGGTTCTATAACATTCTGAATGAGGAGGAATTACTTGGTAAGCTCCTGTTGTGAAGGAATATTATATTCCTTTTCCCTAAGGAAGTAGCCATTCTAACCTCAGACTCTGAGATATCTTGAAAAGTTTGGGTCTCAGATTTTGACAGGTGACCTTTTTTTGAGTGGGTTAAATAAAGGATGTGTTATTTAGGGAAGAATGCAGGCAGTTATTCTGATGTTTCTTCCTTGCAGGATGCCAAACATCTGGATATTTGAAGAGCTGGGGAAATGAATTTTACCTTGATAACTTTAACAGGAATTTCTCAGCAGAGTTCTTATTTTAGAGTTCCAATGAATCTAAATACCTTAAGCTTTCAACCATTGGAATGATTGGGTAAAGAGGTTGCATAGGAAAAAAAGAAATCTACTTGAGATGGGAAAAGGAGAGTGAATTTGCAAAACCTATAGGTGATTGATTTCAAGTAGACAAAATCCCTGATGGTTAACTATATTTTTGATATTTTCCTAAATAGTTTCATATCATATAGATCTTGCTGCAGATCTGCCTAGAGGGCAGAGGGTTAGATTGTCTGATCAGCTCTCAAGGGTCCTTTTGTGGTTGAGAATCCAATAAATTTTCTTCATTTTGTCAGATATATGGTGGAGGAGAATCATGCTTATCTTCCCCCTATCAGATGCAAGGATCATTTTTAGCCAAACAGTTCTTGATGCTGAACTTCTAAAAGTCCTATCATAAATCTGTTTAGGTGCCTGAGTCACAAAGTAATTGATCACTTGAATTTTAAGTTTTTATTCTTAAAGCAAACGATAAATGTCCATGTCATCAACATACAGATGATTATGATGTTTATGACAGATGTTTATGATGTTTTTTTCAGCCCCCTTCATTTCCCCTCTTCAGTTCCTTAAGATTTTCAAATGAAAACATTTCACCTTTAGAGAATAGTTTGTGAAAGTGGCAGGTGAATCTGGATTATTTAGTGAGTTTGTTAGGGCTGAAATCAGCTGCTCTATTTCCAGGCATAAGCATTAGGGTAGGTTAGGGCATCTACTGACCCTCATTCTAGATCTAGCAACCACATTCACCAGAGCAAGATGAAATATTCTCTCAGGACAGTGGGAATTCAGGGCTTGAATGGAAGAATATGTAAATAATGGATAGCTCTCCGGGACAGAAGCCGTTTGTGTAGATTAATAGAATACTACAAAAGAGTGGGGAGACTACTGTTGTTTTTTGGGGTGAGGGTGGGAGAACAAGATGGTTGCAGCACTAAATAAATACTAGTAAACATTCTTTAGTATTGAATTAACTATGAATGAAATTGTTGTAACTTGACGGGAAACCACCTGGGATGTTTTGGGCTTTTGTTCTCCCTGGGGCTTAAGACAGAGCTGCCAGGGATACCATGGATCTGTGCATCGAGACACTCATGCACTGTGCATTGGGCAACACTAAACACATTTTAAATTTCCTGGGACCAGTATTCCCAAGATTCCTGACAAAGGAAGTTCTTAGTGCTTTGGAGATGAAAGAACTCTAGGCGATCACTGATTTTGCCATCTAATCATAATACTTGACGGCCAGACACCCTGCATGTATGTGCCTACATGGCCACATAACAGCATACACATTATCAGAATTCTGTTTCACATGTTTCCTTATTTTATAATTTCTTTCCATGTGCTAATCCTAAATATTAGTATAATACTTAAAGGTACCTTGAGAAAGAACAGGTTCATATCTTGACTCTGCCTCCTACTAGTGGTATGAACTTGGAGAGGTTTCCTTAGTTGTAAAATGTGCTAGTAAATTATTGTGAACCTTAAACAATGGATTCAAACTCTATAGTACAGTACCAGACACAGTAATGACTTTGTACATACAGAGGGTAAGCACTAGGCCTTTATTCCTTATTTTCTATACTATATATCATTTCTTATTTCTTAGTTATTTGATGAGTGTAGATCTGGTCTGTGCAAGTAGCTTAAAATATCAAATTGGAGAGGGAAGATACCTTATATGTTTTTGTTGTTTTCTGAGGCATATAACAAAGGATTAGGTGTATGGTAGACATTCAATAAATCTCCACGGTTTTGAAAAAAAGATATGCATATGCTCCCCAGATTTTTCCTCTGTCCCACAATCACCTCTAGTTTTTGAACATTGGTAAAGAAGAAGAACCTTTGGGTGTTAGGGCACATACATGAGTTATCTGTAATCAAAATTATGATAATGTGCTAGATGGTAAATCGTTGCCACATACAAAATATATAGACATTGACCTTAAAAGCGAAAGTGTTTTTTATTTGGTGCCAATTCATCATTTCAGTTGTTTCTATTTTATAATGTATAACCTAGTTGCTTTTCTGCTGTGTACCAAGGATGAGCATCTGAGAAACCAATGTAGCTAGGCCCTTTCATCTCTGGATTGGTCACTAGAGAATATGGGTCCTTTGGCTTCCAGCTAGCAGGGAATTAATAGAAGCTTAGATGATCCATTAATAACCAAGAAACAGTTTAGTTTACAAAGGAAAAGCAAATTTTATTTTGAGGGGAAATCAATTACATTAGCTGAAACTATTTTGTAATAGATGCAATATAAATATGACTAGCTATTCGGGAAACCTAAACTCTTCTGATAACTATGTCAAAAATGACCCATTTGCCTTCATGCTATGATCCTGTTCAAGACTTGAATGAGTAAATCTATTTTAGTTTCTAACTCGAGAATTTCCTCCTCCTGAGGAACTTATGTTATTATAGTAATATATACTTAAGTTTCTGTATAGACTGTACAATGATATAAGATCTTACCATTTTAATTGGACATCAAAGAACATAAATCCATTTTCCAAATGCCAGTTTGATCATCAGAAATCCCCTTTATGCCAAACTATAACATATCGTGAACTGCCTTTCAATATACAGAACAAGTTTCCCACAGAACTAGCATGAACTTCAGTGAATTTCTTTATTCCCTAAGCGACACCAACATTTTTTCACTTCCAAAAAAGCCGCCAGCTTCTATGTAATATCTTTATTTTAAGAAACTGGCAAAAATCAAGAAATAACTCAGAGAATTGGGATGGGAATTTGATCTTGAAATGATTAAGATGGGAATATACTCCCTTGTGTAGAAAAGAAGGAAACCTCACATTGCATTGATAGAAGAGAAAAAATGTACCTGCAAGTAGCCCAACATCAAGTCATTATACTTGGAATTAGATTTCTGAGCCCGTTTGTGGGTATACAACAGGCGGGTAAGACATTTAACAAAGGGAATAGGCAGCAGGGTGGGAAGCAGAGACAGACTGAGATGTAGAAACAGGCATGGAGAAGTTTTCAGAAACAAATAAGTAGATACAGAGGCAGAATAAGAGAGAATGGTATGGGTACTGAGAAGGCAGGACACCACGAAGTGACATCATGGTGAAAACCCACAGGAGATTTTTTTTTTGTGTGTAATAAATATACTCACAGTGTTATGTGCCTACACATGAGCAAATTGAAGATTACAGAGGATAAAGGATTCGTTTATAAGTAGAGAGCCAGCCAGTAAAAAGAGCTGGAACCAGAGCCTAAGTAATCCAACTCATATTCTTTCCACTCTTACTGATAAGTTTAAATGTCACATATTAAGCACCATTCTTGTAAATGCTATAACCAAATTTAATGTTTTCTAAGTAATTGTTACATAGACTTTAATAGAACAGTAACTGAAAAAGGAGGGTCCTGGTTATTTTCATTTATAATTAAAATTAAGTGATTTTTTGATAATTTTGTTCCTTCACAACTTTTAAGATCTTTTGATTGTGGATGTCCTACAATCAGATAAACCATACAGGTAATAATTTGTAGAGGTCTTTGACCAAAAGGTATATTATTTCCTGAAGCACCAAACGCAATGATTAGCATTTCCTAAACATTTCTTTGGGTAAAAGGCATTCCTCATTTGCTGTGCCATCACCAAGGAAGTTACTGAGCACTCAAAAATCTCATTTGCTCTTTCTCATTGAATCATAACTGACACCTACTGAGGGAAGTGGTATTAAAATGACTGTTGGATAGACAAAGAACCTGAGTATGATAGAGGTTAAGTTGCACAACTTTGCATATCTAGGAAGTATTGAAGTTTATATGGATATGGCCAGAGTTGGCAAGAAGCAGAATCTTAGACCCACAAGAATATATATAACAAGCAGCAGCAGAAATGAGTGAATTTTAGGGCAATATATTTTAGATTTTAGAGCTTTGTTGGCAAAGCTAGTATCTGAGCCAGTGGAACACTTGACTGAATCCATATAAATAAGTTCATTTGAGCATAAAATAATTTCATGAAAGGAGGTTGATAATGGCTATACAAAAAAAAAATTGTAAGTCACCACTGAAAGGATCTATATTAACAAACTCACCAAAATACATAGTTAGGTGCCTTCTCAGTTTCCTAATGTAATGCCTTAAGTTCAATTTAAAACTTCAATATCCCAGAAGGACATGAATACATTGCTAAATACCTTGCTAAAATTCTCATATTCTATTTATTTAGTATCTATGTGAATATCCCAAGTTCCAACTTTTCATCACTTTTTTACATGCATATGAAACTGATGCTTCTTGTCCCATAATAGCCTCTCTTATGAAATAGATATCTTTACTGAGTGGCAAAAATAATTTTCCAGTATGCAGAAGGAAAGAAAATGAACATAAAATCCAAGAGCTTTGTACTTCTAGTTGAATACCTGCTATGATTCTAAGTAACTTTGCAGCCTTGGGCAAGTGACATGAAGTCTCAGAGCCCTTGGGAGGATCATTTTGATCATCTTTAAAAGGGGAATGCTAATTTGGTACCACTTTCTCAGGAGAATGTTGAGGAGAATTAATGCATATGTAAGAGTTGAATAAATTGTAGTGTTGTGTACCTCAAACTGATTTTCTAAAATTTCTTCTGGTTCTATTATGGCCAGTCACTTGTTTATCTCTTGCTGCTTTTATTTTGCTGACAAACTTAGGAACAAGAGCCATCAGAAAGGAATAAGAGCCCTTTTGGAAACCACTGAGTGCTACGGATACCAGATAAACCCACAGAGTGGAAGAGCTAGGCATAATGTCCTGTAATGCCAAATAACATAACCTTAAGCCTTGACCTTTTTTTTTTTTTTTTTTTATGATAGTCATCACAGAGAGAGAGAGAGAGAGAGAGAGAGAGGCAGAGACATAGGCAGAGGGAGAAGCAGGCTCCATGCACCGGGAGCCCAACGTGGGATTCGATCCTGAGTCTCCAGGATCGCGCCCTGGGCCAAAGGCAGGCGCTAAACCGCTGCGCCACCCAGGGATCCCAAGCCTTGACCTTTGATGGATGTTGACTAACATAGTTATTCGATAAATTACAAACATATATCAATGAAAAAATATACATTTATATTTTATAGCATTATTAAATATTGGGAATCAGGATCCTGCCATAAAAAAAGGAAAAATTGTGCAATAAAATTTTTGTCTTATATACCTTTCCTTCAATTTCCATTTTATTTTATTATATATATTTTTTAAGATTTAATTTATTTATTCATGACAGACACAGAGAGAGAGAGGCAGAGACACAGGCAGAGGGAGAAACAGGCTCCGCGCAGGAAGCCTGACGTGAGACTAGATCCCTGGTCCCCAGGATCAGGCCCTGGGCTGAAGGTGGCACTAAACCACTGAGCCACTGGGGCTGCCCTTAATTTCCATTTTAAATGGACCTATTCCATCTAATTCTAAGAAGCATTTTATTCATATTTCATAGTGGTCATTAGAGATATATATTCGGAGTTGAGAATTCTGATAAGAATAAGCATAGGAAAGTTATTGAACATGATAAATTTTGTGATTGTCACATGATGGACTGCTGTGAGTTTTAACTAAAAATTAAGTCAACTTTTAAGTCTTAAAAGTACTCTTTTAAAAACCCTGCCTGTCACGTATAATTTTAACATTTCAAAATTTTTAGATAAAGTACAGCCTTATTGTATTTATAGTTTATTGGTATTATGGTTAGGAATGACAAATCTAACCATTCTTCCCATTCTGGGTAACAACCAATGTGTTATATCAGTTTGAGAGGCACATAAATGAGAAACCAGATGGAAAAACACATGACTAATACACATTGTTCACATCCAAGATCTCTGATACAGCCTGGAATTTGAAGAAGCAAATTAAGCATGATTATGTCTTATGAATTAACATATTCTGACCTTTCCTGGTGTGTGCTCAGACATTTCTGTAGTGTGTAGAACCCAAGTTTTTCTCAGCCTATGCTGATCATGAGTCTGCTTTATAATTTGCCTGTGTGTGCTCCACACAGCACAAAACACAAATGATTGACCCTTCTGCTTTTAATGCCCATATTCATGCTTTTGCCAAGTTCAGGAGGTATAAAGATTAGAGGTTGCTTTTTCTCTTTAAAGCATAGAAAATTTACAATCTATAAATTATTTTCCATTGCCTGTGAGTTCTCTACAATATGATTAAGTAAATTATATTTCCTTCTTTAGAGATAATGAAGAGATTGAGGAGAAAGCATACTGTTCATTTTTTTGTTGTTGAGGTATAATTGACATAATGTTATATTACTTTCAGGTATACAATGTACTGATTCAATATTTGTATATATAGCCAAATGATCAATACAATAAGTCCAGTTAACATCTGTCACCATGCAGTTCTAAAGTTTTTTTCTTGTGATAAGAACTTTCAAGATCTCCTTTCCTAGACACTTTCAAATATGCTGTACCTTACATCCTCCTGATTTATTTTATAACTAGAAATTACTACATTTTGGCTTCCTTAACTCATTGCACCCACCTCTTGACTCAGGCAATCACCAGTCTGTTCTCTGTATCCTGAGCTTAATTTTTGTTTTTGGGTTTTTTTGTTGTTGTTGTTGTTTTTCAGACTCTACATATAAGTGAGATCATATGGTATTTATCTTTTTCTGTCTTATTTCACTTAGCATAATGGTTAGTCCATCCATGTTGTCACAATGATATTCCATTGGGCATATGTACCATATTTATCTTTTGTCCATTGATGAACATTTAGGTTATTGGCATGTTTTGGCTATTGTGACTACTGCAATTGAACATGAAAGTGCAGATATATCTTTGAAATAATGATTTTTGTTTCCTTTGGATACACACCCGAAGATGAGATTTCTGGGTCACATGATAGTTTTGTTTTAAATTTCTTGAGGAACTTCCATACTCTTTTCCAGAGTGGCTGTACCAGTTTACATTTCTACCAACCATGTACCAAAGATCCCTTTTTTTTCCACATCTCACCAGCATTTGTTATTGCTTCTTTTTTTAAATTCCAGTATAATTAACATGCTGAGTTATAGTGTACAATAACATGATTCAACAGTTTCATACATCACCCATTGCTCATCTAGACAAGTGCACACCTTAATCTCTTTACTTATTTTACCATCCCCCCCCTTCACCCACCTCCTGTCTGGTGTTAATTGCTTATCTTTTTGATAATAGGCATAATAGCAAATGTGAGGTGATATCTCGTTGTGGTTTTGATGTCCATTTCCCTGATGATTAGGGATATTGAGCACCTTTATATGTACTTATTGGGCATCTATACATTTTGGGAAAATGCCTGTATAGGTCCTTTGTCCATTTTTAAAAATTGGATTGTTTTTTGCTATTGTGTTGTATTATTTCTCTATGTATGTCAGATGACTCTTTATCAGAAATGTGGTTTGAAAATATTTCCTCCCATTTCATAGATTGTCATCTTGTTGATAGTTTCTTTTGCTGTGAAAAAGTTTTAGTTTGATATAGTACCATTTGATTATTTTTGTATTTGTTGCCTTTTTAAAATTTATTTATTTATTTATTTATGATAGTCACAGAGAGAGAGAGAGAGGCAGAGACACAGGCAGAGGGAGAAGCAGGCTCCATGCACCGGGAGCCCGATGTGGGACTCGATCCCGGGTCTCCAGGATCACGCCCTGGGCCAAAGGCAGGCACCAAACTGCTGCGCCACCCATGGATCCCTATTTGTTGCCTTTGCATTTGGTGTCAAATCCAAAAAGTCATTGCCAAGGCCAATGTCAAGAAGCTTACTCTCAGTGTTTCCTTCAAGGAGGTTCATGGTTTCGTATCTTATTTTTAAGTCTTTAATCCATTTTAGGCTGATTTTTGTGCATGGTGTAAGATAAGTGTCCATTTTCATTCTTTTGCACGTGGGTTCATTTTTTCTGAGACCATTTATTGAAGAGACTACCCTTTCACCATTGTATATTCTCACTTGTTTTGTTGAATATTGATTGACCACATATGCTTTTAATTTATTAGTTTAGTCATGGTAGATGTTATGGACTGAATTATGATCCCCCCCTTCCAAATTTATATGTTGAAGCCCTAGCCACCAAAGCCTCAGAATAGGACTATGTTTGGAGATAAGACGTTTAAAGAGATAATTAAGTTAAAATGAAGTCACTAGTCCAATGTGACTGTTTTCTCACAGTTCTGGAAACTAAATTTCTGTTTTTTTAGTCATCTGGCTTGTGGTATCTTGTCATGGCAGCTCTTGCAAACTAATACAGTGGAAGAGATTTCAGTTTGCTATCCCCTCCCTCTATGATAGATCTTACCACATTGGTTAAGGAATCTATTAGTGTTGTGCCAGTTACCACTGAGTCTCACAATTATAGTTAGGCCTGGGAACACTGTATCCATGGGTCACTGAGCTCCCTGTGAGCCATACTTGAATCATAATTTCATTTATCAACTAGTCTCCATGTTCTGCCATTCTAACAGGGGACCATGGTGATACTTTGAAATTTTGGCTTGTGATGTTATTTTATATACAGTGTCTAATAGTCTTGGAAAAAATATAGTGCATGGTTATTACCCAAGTATATATCCCTAAATCCTTGAGAAGACAAATTGAGGAAATTACTACCAAACTCACTGTTTACTGAGGACAATATTAAGCATTTTCAACTCATTGAGTGGTTTTATATTTCACAAGATTGTTTTAAATGTGTTCCAGGAATCCCATTTCCTCTTAAAGACATCCTGGTATCTCTCATAATTTCTGTAATCTCAAAGCTAGAACCAGTTAGTTTCTATTATTTCTGGTCTAGTACCAGTTAAAACTCTGATCTCATATTTAATTTAAATATCTTCAGATCCTCATCAGTATAGATGAGGCATCTGCTTACAGATCTACAGGTATGGAGAAGGCATTGTCTGTTCCAATTCAAACTACTGGCATCCGGCATGAATAATGGGAGATGTGTGTAATCTGTTTCTGAGACATTTTCTTTATGATAGGTATAGGTAGGTAAGGACAATGATGTTGGTTTTTTTTTTTCCTGTTAGTTATTATTATTATTCAATTTCTTGTTGCTCTGGCTACAACTAATGAAACATTGATTCCTACTGAATAAAAAGGTATTCAGTGTTGGTGCTTTTCTGGGAGGAGAGCAATTATATAAGTTTTAAGGAAGGACCCTGTACTATGGTCATCTCACTATAAACTTAGCTGGTGTGGCTAACCTGTCTCCTTTTAAGCCCGTTCTCCCATTAGCTCCTGCCAGAGCAATCCACCATACTCCTTTCCCTTCTCTGGTAAGCAGCCTTCTTGGTTAAGATATTAGCAAGATGTATCAAGCTCGGGGACTTTATGCAATGCCCACTTGTCCCTCATGCTTTCTACAGGTAATAAAGTCATGTAGGTTTCCTTCTTTACTCTTTCTATTTTATATCCATGTCCTATTATTCATGTTTCTTCTTGTCATTAAGTCCCAGATGCAGATCACCAAGGTCTAAGCAGACGTACAAATGGGAAAGAGATTTCAGTCTTCTTTCTGGCATTCCCCATATTTAGCTAGGAGTGATTGTCCTGGAGTCCTTTGTTATCAAACAGGGAAACCATGCCTGCCCCCGACTACACATGAGGAGGGTATCACCTCTCATCAGGGATATTGTATTCACACAATAATAGTTGATCACTCCAAATATTACAACCTTCTCCATTTCTATTTTTATTTTGATTGGTCTTTGTGTGGCAGGACTAGAGTGATTCAAGGTCTTAAGAAACCTGTGTTATAGAAACATCTCTTACGTGTATTGAGATTATTCATGCTATGTTGCTATCCTCTTTAATTCACAGTGTAAGATCTTACTCATCACTTCCTTAAGAAAAATCCCTCACCTCATCCTGTTACTCATCAAAGTTTAAAATGACTGAAGACATGGAGTTGCATTATATGGTAAAAAGTGAAGAATTATGAACTGAAATACAGGGTGGTTCAGATTTAGATTATTATTTAATGTACATTAATGACCTTGAGTATTATCCCTCCCTGTATCCACACCCTTTTCCATGTGAATTTAGAGTTTTTCCTCATTCAAAAAGTCAAAGGCTAAGATGATTTCTCTGCTCCTTCTTTTTCTGTCTGCCCATAATCCAATGGGGTTTTAGGAGAAGTGACAAAAGTAAATCCCATTTACTTCTGAGGTTCACTTATTTAAAATTATATTTTTGACAAGTTGAATACGCAATGATCACTAACTTAGAAAAGTTCATTTTTATGAAATGTTTTATAACTGATTGGGTTATAGATTTCACTGTGAGTTTATATGCTAAATTTCATTGAACTCTATCTTTAAGATAAGTGCAGGTATGTGTACAATACTGCACCAAAAAAAAAAAAAAAAAAAAAAGCAAACTGCCAAGAATAATATAAGTTCTTTTTTGCAGTTTTGCTTAGATTATTTCTTGTTCTGTTAGGTATGTTAGTGATTTAGTTATTGATAAAAATTATCTTAAAAGTTAGCTTTTAAAACAATAAATATTTATATCACATGGTTTGTTGGGGTTCAAGAATTTAAGACTAGTTTAGCTAGGTAGCTCTGGTTCTGGGTCTAAAGAGGGTGGAGTCAAGTTGTTGGCCACCGGGGCTTCAGTCAAGTTGATGCTGATTACTGGCAGGAAGTCTAAGTTCCTCATCATGTTGACTTCCCTTGAGTGTCCTCACATTGTGATAGCTGGCTAACCAGGAGAGGAAGAAAGCCAGCAGAAGCCACATTGCATCTTACTAATTATTTTACTAGATGTTAATTATATTGTGGAAATTTAAGAAATACTAACTTTTCAAATATTTCTTGTCCATTCTCTCTTACCCTTCTTGGATTCTGAAACACATTTTAGAAAATTCCATATTTTTTTCACCATTCTTGGAGGTACTGCCCCAGTATTTTTCATTGCTTTTTCCTTTGTTTTTCATTGGGATAATTTACTTAGAAATTATAGGACAGAGCAATAATTTTCTGGATAAAATGACTGATTTTCAAATATTTATAATTTAATTTCATACACTCTTCTTGCAACAGTTGTATGAAACAAAAAAGGAAGATTCTTTATCTTATTTCAGAAATAAGGGAAAAATTCGAAATTATAAAGACTAACCATTACCATGGGCTAAGAATGAGTTGTGACTTGGGTTTAAAATATGAGAACCAAAGTTTTACTCTTACTAAGTGATAAATATCTGGGTAGAATATTTAGGATTTTGTTATACTTAAATTGGACCTTGACTCAAGTATGGAAGAGAGGTTGTCTTGAGGGATGCTCTTAAGAATATGCATGTGAGCAAGTTTTTGGTTTGTCTTCTTTGAAGCAGCCCAACACTTCCTTGGCTTTCTATATTTTCCAAAAGGTCATTCCTTCGTGCTTCTTTGCAGTTAGAGTTCTTATGATATCTGTCTCCAAAATGAAAGAAACAAAAAGGTAGAGCTGTGTGAGCTGAAGTGCAGTTTATTTGTACTTCATATGATAGTTCGCTAACCTTAATAAATGTATGAACTGGTAAAATCAATATGCTGCAGTCATGGCACAGATTAGCATCATGTTATGTATGAAGGAATTTCAATAAATTGTTTAGAGGATAGAATTGAAGCCCTAAGAAAATGACATTAAAGAATGTGTTGGAATATGGAATATGAACAGATTGTATGGATTTCTCTGAGGGTGGGGAAGATGAAATCTAAGTGTCTCCAGAGTAGAATGATAAGATTCAAAGATATGCAGATATGGCAATTAATAAGCCCATAAATCTGTGACATTTTTTCTATTATGGCAGAATTTTAAAAAAATTATTTAAAGAAATTGTAAATTGAGATGTTAGGCCCTCTGCTTAATTCTGCTTCTGCTCCTTCCTTTTACACGTGTTGCTACCCAATGAATATCTTGTACCCCAAACTGTCTCTGCTTTGTCATCTGTTTCTAAAGAACTCAGCCTGTAACAGGAGCCATTACATCAGTGTGTGATATGAGCTGACTTAGGTTTTGAAAGAATCAAGAAGTATTTCATTTAAAAAAAAAAACATGATTAGGAATTCAGCTGAAAGGATTCCCTGGTTGATTTCATGAGAGTAAGGAAGAAAGAAGAGAAAAAGCTCACCACAAAGTTTTATGAACTGAGCAAGCAGAATGGCATTGCTGCCACCAGTGGAGCTGTTGATTAGGCATTTGCCTATATGAAGTGAGTTGAGGATAAATGATTAAAGTTTGTGAATTACAGTATGTAAATGGTGCAATAATTAGTGGCCTAAGCCTTAGGATGCTCCAGTGTTTAGCTCTTGGGAGAAAGAAAGACCAGGAAAATATAAGAAGGAAATATTAGTAGTTTGGAGAAAACCAAAACACCATGGGACTCTGTAAACCAAATAAAGGAAACGTGTCCTTGGAAGAGCAGTGTTTAACTGCAGCACATGATTCTATTAAGTAGGATAAAATTTACTTTGACATATAAATAGCTTTGCCTCAGGCGAGAGGATCTAGAATGAAGCAAGCACATTAGTAAATTTGGTCTGTGTTATTCCAGTACATTATTTTAGGCTTAAAATACTTAAAAATATATAAAATATTTTATACTTTTATAATTTTACAATTTTCTAATATTCAACATTATGAGTTATGTATATCAATATATAGTTATAAATGACTCCATAAATGTGTATATGTGCCTATCTAAATACATACCTATATATAAACGTGTATGTGTACACATATACACACATATGTGCACACATAACATCTCTGTACATGCATCATAATGCATATGGACATGTACAACATGTACATATTTCATGTAGACATACATATGTATATGTTTGCATAGACAGCTGCAATGTGCATACACATATGTATGTTTATAAGTATGCACGTAAATGTGTGTGTGTTTCTGGGATTTTACACCTAACTTTTTAGTCGCTCTGTTATCTATGAAATCTTAAGCCAATGAAACTTGCTTTCTGTACCCTTCAGTGAAGAAAGCTCAAAAAAAATATCTTGCTGTATTGTCAGTCTTCAAAGAGTGGAGTTCACTCTACTTCCCATCTGTTCTTTGATCAGTCCCTGGTTCATTCAAACAGGGCTTTTTTTTTTTCCTGGTTATATATTTTGTTCGGATTTTCTGAGATTTATATATGAAAGTGTTCCTCTTTCCTTAAAGTGAATTTTGCAATATCATCTAATAGAATAGTGTAGCACCTCTTGACATACTTTTTAAATTTTTTATTATTTTTTATTTTTTAATAATAAATTTATTTTTTATTGGTGTTCAATTTGCCAACGTACAGAATAACACCCAGTGCTCATCCCGTCAAGTGCCCCCCTCAGTGCCTGTCACCCATTCACCCCCACCCCCCGCCCTCCTCCCCTTCCACCACCTCTCCTTTGTTTCCCAGAGTTAGGAGTCTTTATGTTCTGTCTCCCTTTCTGATATTTCCCACACATTTCTTCTCCCTTCCCTTTTATTCCTTTTCACTATCATTTATATTCCCCAAATGAATGAGAACATATAATGTTTGTCCTTCTCCGATTGACTTATTTCACTCAGCATAATACCCTCCAGTTCCATCCACGTTGAAGCAAATGGTGGGTATTTGTCATTTCTAATGGCTGAGGAATATTCCATTGTATACATAAACCACATCTTCTTGATCCATTCATCTTTCGATGGACACCGAGGTTCCTTCCACAGTTTGGCTATTGTGGGCACTGCTGCTATAAACATCGGGGTGCAGATGTCCCAGCGTTTCATTGCATCTGTATCTTTGGGGTAAATCCCCAGCAGTGCAATTGCTGGGTCATAGGGCAGGTCTATTTTTAACTCTTTGAGGAACCTCCACACAGTTTTCCAGAGTGGCTGCACCAGTTCACATTCCCACCAACAGTGCAAGAGGGTTCCCTTTTCTCCGCATCCTCTCCAACATTTATGGTTTCCTGCCTTGTTAATTTTCCCCATTCTCACTGGTGTGAGGTGGTATCTCATTGTGGTTTTGATTTGTATTTCCCTGATGACAAGTGATGCAGAGCATTTTCTCATGTGCATGTTGGCCATGTCTAGGTCTTCCTCTGTGAGATTTCTCTTCATGTCTTTTGCCCATTTCACGATTGGATTGTTTGTTTCTTTGGTGTTGAGTTTAATAAGTTCTTTATAGATCTTGGAAATTCTTGACATACTTTTTATGCCACCGCTATCATAATCTTCACATGCACTGTGAATGAATTCTCTTTGGTTTCATTGTTTATGATAGTAGAATTTTTCTAATTCTATGCCAATATCATATTTGTAATCTGTTCATTTGAAATGAATATTTGGGAAAGCACCATTTTCTCTCCATCTTTTGGTACTTCCACTACTCACATGCATACATGAATCTCTTTTCTTTCATTTTCTTGGCTATTCTTGTATGCTTTTAAAAATGTACTTTTATGTAGAGCCACATGGGTGGCTGAGCATCTGCCTTTGGCTCAGGTCGTGATCCTGCGTTCCTGGGACCAAGTCCTGTATCAGGCTCCCCCTGGGGAGCCTGCTTCTCCCTCTGCCTTTGTCTCTGTCTCTCTGTGTCTCTCGTGAATAAATAAATAAAATCTCTAAAAAAATGTACTTTTATGTAAACCTTAGTTGATATTGTGATTAATGTTGCACTGAATTCATACATTGACTTAGGCAGAAATGATATTTGTTGTTAATCTCATCTGTATTCATTATAGATAAGTGCTTTTATGTCCTTTATTTTTATTTTTTAAAAGATTTTATTTATTTATTCATGGGACACACACACACACACACACACACACAGAATGACAGTGGCAGAGGCAGAGGGAGAAGCAGGCTCCATGCAGGGAGCCCGACATGATACTTGATCCCGGGTCTCCAGGATCACACCCTGGGCTGAAAGCGGCATTAAACTGCTGAGCCATCCAGGCTGCCCTCTTTTATGCCCTTTATATAAATAAACTTCAATATTACAAAGTTTCTTGTCAATATATGGATTGCTAATATGCATAACTACTTTTTAGTGGAAACATGTGTTCTGGTATTTTTGAAATCTAAGTAAAATGACACATGCAAATATTGGCCAAGGTAGATCACTATAAAGAAATTTCCAAATATGTGAGTGTAAAATTTGGATTCGTCCTGTGTCACTATACTACAACAGTATCTAGGTTGTCATATATAAGTGAATAATGTTCATTGTCTTTCCTCATCCGTTATGGTATCATGAGAGAGAGATTTGCATTTCTGGTAGGAAGTAGACACATATGGAAACCATGATGGGAAGAGATCCATAGAGAATTATTGAAAATGGTGCAAAATACCGTCTAGTTATCAGTACTTATGAACCTAGTGTTGCAGCTAAACCACTAGTAAGCATAAATATACCATGAATAAAGGACCTATGAAAAGAGACATATTTTAAAGCAAAATTCTTCAAATCGACTCTGATTACTTTTTTTTCTATAGAATCTTTTCCACTCCAGTCAAGATTACCTTTACATTATATGCATTCTAAATGCATTTATATATATACATCCAGTACTTTCTTACTAGTGACAAAACTAAGGTATAAAATAATAACTGGAATTTTTATTAGCTCCTCTCTTGCCTGAAATTATTGTTTCCCTCCACACCAAAATGATACCAAATTTTCTTACTATGGATGTTCACATCAGGGGTCACCAAATTTTTTCCAACAGTAAATATTTTAGGCTTTATAGACTTAAATAGTCTCTAGCTTTTTACAATTATTCAACTCTGTCATATAATTTAGTAAAAATGTTAAACTGGAAAGTCAAGAGGAAAACACTAAAGTGTCCTGTGGGAAATGATTGCAGGAAACAGTTACCATTGATAGATTTTGTGAAACAAAGAGAAGTTGGAATTTTAACATTTAGGAGCTGAAAAGAGGGATTTAGTAGAGCTGAAGCTCTTATCACTGAGGAGGTGGCACTGATTATTTAGTGCTGGTATCTCTAAATTGGGAGCAAGGGCCCTGCATGGCCCAGACCCAGGGCTTTGTAAAGGGGGGCGGGGGGACCAGCTATAACTCTTATAATGCACCCAGGGACCAGAGTGCATTATAAAGCTGGTTGTGTTGGTGCAAGGAGCAGTTGCCACTACTGGAATGAAGAGGCATTATGGAGACATACTAACATAGGAATGGGGAATAGACAAGGGGCAAGTCTCATCTTCCTCTTGCACCTTTGCAATATGTGTCTAGCTCCCCCTATTGGCAAGGGTTGACAGGGAACCAGCTGGAAAAGCAGGCGTGGATTTCAGTTCTAGCTCTAGCATCAGTTACAGAGACAAGAGAGTGCTTGAAATTGAGAGATATTAATCTCCTAACTAGCCCAATGTGTTCACTCACTATGGCCATTTGTGGGCAGCATCACTAAAAAGGTCCATTGATTATGGCTATGTCTTATTTATGTGTGAATATATTACCAGTGACTAATTCTTCCTTTTAAAGAACTTATCTAAAAAAATGAACTGTATGCTTTTTGAAGACAGGTCTTAAGCCTTGTATTTTTGCATCACTCAGTCTACTCATTTACTTTTCTGGATATGTTTTAGAGAAATTGTCTTCCCTCAGGTTTATATTTCTCTGAATTTGAAAGCCTAATGTAAAATTTGATAGTGTATTAATCAGTTCAATTTGATAATATTTCATTAATATTAATAGCAAAAATCTTTAATGTGTATGCTATCTTGCCTTTATAAAGAACACAGAATGATTTTGTGTTTGTTATATTAATATTCAAATTAAGTAGACTAAAACAGTTATTTTATATTTTATAAGTGAGGAAATAATTATGATTAAGGAAACTTTCCATGATGAGAAAGCTTATAGTGAGTAAACTTAGTCTGATTCTAAACTTAAATGGATTTCAGCTATTTGTAGAGACTTAGAACAAGTGCCAGTGGACTGTATATTCTAAAAAATAAATATAAAATCTTTTAGTTCCTCATTTCAAGAGTATTTTAGTTCAAAATTCTCCAAAACTAATGACTACCTTCAAGAAAGAGTCCTGTTCTTTCTCTGTAATGCTGGGGACGAAAAATTTGAGAGAATAATAGCAAAAATATTTTCTACTTTTTAAAGAAAATATTTACCAAGCTATAGTAATACAAAATTTTGTTTCCCATAATAAGGCAAAGTGAAAATTTCTCCATATTTTAGTGACTTAAGGGGGACCTTCACTTCCACCATTTGAATTTCATTGCTTTGTGTTATGACATTTTATGGATTATGTGAGTTTCAAATCCAGATACCTGAATATTCAATATAGTATGTATTATTCTGCTAAAGATTTTGCTTGATTGGGATTTGCTAGGAAGCAATGCAATATCAGTACAGGACATATAGTAAAAGCAAGTAAATGTACAAGTTTGCCCTAACCATACCAACATACCTAAAGATGAGGACATTTGACGGTGAGGTAATACCATAGAAAGACTTTATAGCGATCTTGTAGATGAAGCTCTTGAGAGTGTGTCAGGTCTCTGGGGAAGACCATGAGGAGGACCATAGGAAAGAGGATATTATAGATCAATTATGAGGATTCAAAAGTTTAGCCAATGTCTATTCATGATCTGGTCTCTACTCCCTGGGAATTGTTGATACTTTCTTTAGAACACCTCATTCATTCTCTCATTCATACCTGTTCCCTGTAAAAGTGAGTTCCATCATACTAATGTTGAAGCATATTGCCTTTTCCCACCATTGCCAAGGCACAGGAACAACATAGCTGTAGAGAAGTTAAGTGAGAGAAATTGGAATCCCTGGGGGTAATGCGGCTCAGTTCATTAAATGATGAAATATGTAAGATATGGGGGTCTATGGATCTAGATAATTTAAATACATCATTCCAAAGAACAGATTTACTCCAAAAATCACACTATAATAAAAGAACTGCCCATTCACTGTACACCTCCTAGAAATAAAAGATTATTTGGATGGTAACAAACCTTCAAAAGTAAGCCATGTTGTTTTGTTAGGCTTATTTGCATATCCTTTTAACTAGAGCTTAGGCTTTGCATCTTGTCTCAGATTTTACAAATCCCTGTAGCTTTTTCTGTTTTATACTTCAGTATTATGAAAAAAATTTTATCGCATTCGTCCCACTACACCATAAAACTATGTAAACCTTTTGCTTCATATATATCACTATTGTTCTCCGTGTGCACACCCCTCTCCAGCAGGACACTGCCATGGCTGTCTGCTCTTTATTTTCATTGCCTATTAGCTTTTTGCTAAAGCAAAGCCAATAGAATCTGAGTGCAAAATAACAAAATATAATCAGGATTTGTTTCTCCTATTATTATATATTACCATTTATTATAATTACTATAATTATATTTATTATTATAATTACCATTTTTATTCACCTTATGTTAGACACATGGATTATAAAATTTAAGAAGTAGAGGTCTTCATCTTAGACCATTCCCCCCTTTATTAAGGTAGGACTGATATAGAAAAATTGCATATATTAAGTGACGCTTTGATATACACTGATATGCTTTGATGTGCATTGTGAAAGAATTAACACAAATAAGCTAACTAGCATGTCTATTACCCCACATAGTTAGCACTTCTCTCATGTGTGGCAAAGACATTTAATATCTACCCTTTTTTAAAAAAGATTTTATTTATTTATTCATGAGAGAGAGAAAGAGAGAGAGAGGCAGAGACACAGGCAGAGGGAGAAGCAGGCTCCATGCAGGGAGCCCAACATGGGACTCGATCCCTGGTCTTCAGGATCACACCCTGGGCTAAAGGCGGTGCTAAAATGCTGAGCCACCCAGGCTGCCCTAATATCTACTCTTTTGGCAAATTTCACATATAGAACACAGCTTTATTAATCATTGTTACCATGCTGTACATTAGATCTCTAGAACTTATTGCATAACTGGGAGATGTTGGTCAGAGATTACAAACTTTCAATTTTTCCTCTGTCTCCCAGCCTCTGGTAACCATTATCCTACTCTCATGAGAAAACTTTTAGGAATGATAGATATTTTCTATATCTGCACTGTAGTATTTAGGTGATAATACTGTGAAAAGCCATCAACTTGTATACTTTAAAAAGATGGACTTCTGTAGGCAAATGATAATTAAAAAGAAAAATGATAAATTGGGTTAGTTCAGATGCATTTCTTGATTTTGGAAAATGGATGGGCTCTGGGTTATATAAAAAATGGGAAAACGTTTCATGCAATGTTTATAAACTTAGTATAATTCTCATTGATGCTGCTGTATATTATTGGCTGAGTGACTTTATGTCTCAATATTCTGATACGCCTGTCTCTCACTCTTCATACTCAAGATTCAGAATATTTTTATTCTCTGCTTCTATAAATTCAGTTCTTTTAAAATTTATTGTATTTTTAAAAGATTTTATTTATTTATTCATGAGAGACACAGAGAGAAAGGCCGACATAGGCAGAGAGAGAAGCAGGCTCCATGCAGGGAGCCTGATGCGGGACTCCATCTGGGGTGTCCAGGATAACTCCCTGGGCTGAAGGCAGACACCAAACTTCTGAGCCACCCAGGCATCCCATAAATTCAGTTTTTAAGATTTTACCTGTGAAATCCAGCACTATTTTTTTTTGTGTGTCCTATTTATTTCACTTAGCATAGTGTCTTCTAGATTCATCCATGCACCTTAAATATATATAATTTTAACAAACTTTATTCATTATCTTCCAGGCTCTTTTCAAACAATAAAAGTCTTTTTCCCTTTGGATGAATGAGCTCATCTTTATTTTATTTTATTTTATTTATTTATTCATGAGAGACACAGAGAGAGAGAGGTAGAGACAGAGGCAGAGGGAGAAGCAGGCTCCATGCAGGGAGCCTGACGCGGGACTTGACCGCCTGGGCTGAGCCTGACCACGCCCTGGGCTGAAGGCGGCCCCAAACCGCTGGGCCACCAGGGCTGCCCTCATCTTTTTATTAATAAGGGAATTGGATAAATTTTTTAAAAATGTGTCTCATCAAGAATCTGGTCTATATTATATAAATTATATACTTCTGAATGTCCTTTTAATTTTTTTTGCTTTTTAATATTATTCTTATTCCTCTAAGCTAGTCCCTCCACTTGTAGTTTTGATAGCATTGTTATTGCCAGTTAGATTTTACTCAGGAAAACAGAACCTAGGCAGAGTCGTTCAGTAGAAAGATTTTAATTTAGGGAAGGAGCTACCAAAGAATGGAAAGAGCTAAAATGTCCAATGGGATATTGAGGCAATCCAGAGATTGGCAATGAGAAACCCACTCTGGCTCTAGGGCTAGGTGGAGAGAGGAATGGGTTGATGTTATCAAAGAACAACAGATCAGACTCTCTTAGTTCTCTTCATGAAGGGGAAACAACTCCTTTTAGAGAAGCTGATCACAGATGAAGATAAAACAATTAAATATTTACTTTGGTCCTTGAATCTCCCACTGGTACTACACACAGGGGAATCAGCTCAGAAGCCAGTTGTGAAGGGATATAGGGAAAGATTCTTTGCTCTCAGATTCATTCTCTACTCTTCTTCAAACAAGTAAATGATTAGGGTACCCCCATCCCCAGCATGCTTTATTGACCTCTCAAAAGTCCATGTCATGGTTAGTTCTTTAAAACATAAATAAAATTATTTTTATAATTGTGGGTAAATTGGGGCACCTGGGTGGCTTAGTCAATTAAGCATCTACCTTTGGTTCAGATTCATGATCCTGGGGTCCTGGGATACAGCCCCACATAGAGCTCCCTGCTCAGCATGGAGTCTGCTTCTCCCTCTGCCCTTATCCCACTTGTGCTCTCTCGTGTGCTCTCACTCTCTCTCTCAAATAAATAAATAAAATCTTTTTAAAAATTATGGGTAAATGTGGACACACTTGCTCAGTTTCAGTATATGAGTTCCACGAACAATATTTTTTTTCTATGAGGTCACCCTAATGTCTCTCGACCACCACTGAGCTAATGCTTAATCTTGCCTCTGAGATTCAAACTTTTTATATTCTCCTTATTAGAACTTTTTTTTGGGGTGAGAGGGCTTGACACTGAAAGTACATGTAAAATATTTGAATCCCTTTCTATTAGCAAATAAATGTCTGAATATATAAAGAATAAACAATCACTTAAATCAGAGTAAAAGAATCTGAAAAATGCAACACAGTATGTAGTGAAAATGTTATCTTATTCCTCTATTTATAGTGCTTTAACTGTTGCTTCTGTTCATATTGTTTTCCCTTTCTGGAACACCATCATATATCACTTGAGATGCTTCTTTTCTCTACATTTCTCTTTCTTTATCTATGGTTTAGTTATGTTCTATTGATGCGTCTTCTATGTCTAGTCTGCATATTAACGCATCAAATCAGCTTCCAATATTAGATATTGTATATTTCACTCTGACATTTCCATTTAATTATATGTAAAAAAAAAAAAAAAAGAATTTCAACAGAAAAAATGGGAATCCTTGTGAAATAAAGTCCAACTTTTCCTCTATTTTCTTGCTATATTAATCAGTCATTTTATATAAGTTCCAATTATCTGTTAATATTCTCCCTAATTTTATATAGGCCATCATCTTTTCTTCTACTTTTGAACATAATAATCATAGTTATTTTAAGTTCAATAACTGGGGTGCCTGGGTGCTTAGCTGGTTAAGCATCTGCCTTCAGCTCAGGTCAGGATGCCAGGATGCCCCAGGGATGGAGTTCTGCAATGGGCTCCCATGCCCTGCAGCTTTGATGAGAACCTCTCCCTCTCCCCTGTCCCTCTCCCTCTCCTTTCCCCTCTCCTCCTACCCCTGCTTGTGTTCTCTCTCTCACATTCTTTCTCTCAAATTAATAAGTAAAATATTTTTATAAATAAAGTTCAAAAAAAAAAATAAAGTTCAATAACTGGATATAATGCAGATTTGTTTCTATTGTCTTGTTTTAATGTGGGGTTTTTTTGTTATTACTGTTGATTTTTATTAGGTATCTTGTCCTAGCTTTTTGGCTTGTCTAGTAATTTTTTAATTAATACAAATTATTTATAAAAAGATGGAGGAGCTCTTTGTATTACTTTGTTCCAATCTTCTAAGCTAGTTGAACAGTGGTTGTCCACTTTAACACTTCAAGGACTGTGTGATTCAAGATTCAGTTGAATCGGTGGTAAGGCATAGAATTGTTTTTAGTCCTTTGGTTCTTCAGGGTTTTCATTTGGAAGCCTCTGTATTCTTTATGATTGTTCACTTCTGGAAGATTGAAAACTCAAGTATTTTTCTTTCTAGTTGAAAGCTCCCACAGCAACTTCTTGCAAGATACATCTGTGAAAGCAGGGGAAACAAAAACAAAACTGAACTATTGGGACTTCATCAAGATAAGAAGCTTCTGCACAGCAAAAGAAACAGTCAACAAAACTAAAAGACAACCCACAGAATGGGAGAAGATATTTGCAAATGACATATCAGATAAAGGGCTAGCATCCAAGATCTGTAAAGAACTTATCAAATTCAACACTCAAGAAACAAACAGTCCTGTCTCGATGTGGGCAGAAGACATGAACATACATTTCTCCAAAAAAGACCCATACACATGGCCAACAAGCACAGAAAAAAATGCTCCACATTACTTGCCATCAGGGAAATACAAATCAAAACCACAATGAGATGCCACCTCACACCAGTGAGAATGGGGAAAATTAATAAGACAAGAAACAACAAGTGTTGGAGAGGATGTGGAGAAAGGGGAACTCTCTTGCACTGTGGGAATGTGCTTTGGTTTTTAATTAGCCATCTTGGGCACTCAAAAATTCAGCAAATGCTGATGAAAAGGGCTATATGATTGAGTCACCCTCTACCAAATCTTCCTGAAAAGTTCTGCTAATTTCCTTGTCCTCTTTGAGTATAAAATCTTCACTCTATTCGGCTTGTGTCCAGATTTATTAAATGCCTACAGAAAACAGCTAGAGAAATTAGCTCAGCAATTAACATTTCTCTCTTTTGAAATCATATTCCTTCCCCTGTATCAACAGCTCTTTTTGCTGGCAATGAGGTATATTATTTTATCTGTCTTTTCTAGTTGTTGGCAAGATATTGACCTGCTTCTAGTTATTTCATCCAAAACAGAAATAGAAAAACAGATTCCTTTTAACGTTGCATTTTCTGATAATTTGTTCCTGGCATATTGCTATCAGGTTGAGTTTTGTTGTTATTTGATATTATTTTAACAGAGATTTTTCTGTGAAAAGATCTTGAGTTTTTTCTATAATCATCATTATCATATGATTTTTCTTTTTAGTGTGATTTGTATTGACTGATTTTCTAAATAAAACAATCTTATAACCTTGGAAAAATCTTCATTGTTCAAAACACATAACACTTTTTTAAAAAAAGATTTTATCTACTTATTTAATTTATTTATTCATAAGAGTCACAGAGAGAGGCAGAGACATAGGCAGAGGGAGAAGCAGGCTCCATGCAGGGAGCCTGATGCAGGACTGGATCCCAGGACCCCAGGATGGCTACTTGAGCCAAAGGCAGATGCTCAACCACTGAGCCACCGAGGTGTCCCAACACATAACACTCTTTAACACTAGGTTTGTTTCTTAACATTTGATTTTTTATATATTCTAATTCTTTAGTGATTTCCCACTTTTTCATTTTTGGTCTTCCTTTTAACTATTTATTATGTATCACATTTATTATAATAGTTTCCAAGTTCTGGTGAGCTAACTTCAAAGTCTGAATCAAACCTAATTTAGTTTATGATATTTGGATTTCTCTTCATTTTCAGTGATGTGGGCCTATGTTTTTCAACATGCTTAGTAGATTTTAAAAAGTAAGGGCATTGTGCATAAGAATTGAACAGGCTCTCTGGACTTTGTGCATAACAATTGAATAGGCTTTATATACTGCCATCTTGAGAGGGTTTACACTTCCCTCTGCTGGACAGGTAGAGTGGTGACTGTTTACTATTAATGCAGGCAGGACCTGAGATGAATACAGTCTGCACTGCAGCTTTTTTATTTTTTTAAGCTTTCATTTATTTATTCATGAGAGACAGAGACAGAGACAGAGACAGGGACAGAGACACAGGCAGAGGAGAGGGAGCCCATGCAGGGAGCCCGACATGGGACTTGATCCCAGGTCTCCAGGATCACACCCTGGGCTGAAGGTAGTGCTAAACTGCTGAGCCACTGGGGCTGCCCATGCCCTGCAGCTTTGATGATTCTCAGTGTACCTCTGATACGTGCTGATGATTTACTGTTTTTATCGAGAGCAGCATGTATTCTGCATCACATCTCTTCCTGGGTGTCCTAATTTGTAATTTGGTTTCCAGAGACAGGTATACTCTACAAGTGCTTTTTTGATTTGCTTTTAGCTTCCCATGTCATGTGTCAAATGTCCTGGGGCTGAGGGGTGGGGTGGGGAATATGTATGATTAACATATTCCTGGTAAATATTAGGGCACTTTTCCTCTGGGTTCTTCCATATACCCAGAATTGGCAACTATCTGTAGATCTCCATCCAGAAGATGCAGAAGTTGACTCCCTTTCTGAAATCTTTTGTACTCTCAAGTCAAGGCTCTCTTTTCTCATCTTGTCAGTAATTCTCTGCTTTCCCTAAGTACATTATGATCATATTTTTATACAACTTTTCTATTTCTTAGGTGTATTTGTTATTAGCTATGCCATACTTCTAGGAATTTACTTTGAGAAATGAATATACATCTTCACATTTTGAAACAGATTAATAAACACATCCATCCAATTTTAGTAGAAGAATTTATTTAAAATAGGGAGATAATGTCTTCAACTCTCGATTTTATGAAAAAAGTTTGATTTCACCTTGATTTCCTTCAGGAATGGTCACTGGGTTTAGAAAGGTTAGGATGACAGTGTTAAAAGGAACAACAACAAAAACAGCAATTAGGATGTTGGTTCATTGTCTTCCAACTTGCACAGTTCAGATGAGAAGTCTGTTTTCATACTGACCTTTGTCCTTATGTCAGTAATGAAGCTTTTTCTCTTGCTTCTTTTAAGATTTATTACTTAATAGTAGTATTCAACACTTGTTTTTGATGCATCTTTCTAGTTTTCTTGGAAGCCAAATGGAATAAATGCCATGAACTTCCTGGATATGGGGGTTTATAGATTTAGAAAACTTTTGTCATTGTTTTTTTCAATTCCCACCCCCACCCCCATCTTCCACTCTGTCTTTGGGCTCTAAATATCTATAGGTTAGAACCCTTGATTTTCCCATATGTCAGACTCTCTATTACAGGAAGAGTCTTATATTAGGTCATCTCAACACAAGGTTTTCCATATTCAAAAGTTACATTTGTACAATATACCTTTGTACATATACCTTTCAGTATACAGTGGTAAGTCCACGCATGCCTTATTATTGCTCTCTTAAGGCAGAGTTAGTCATATCTAACTACCCTTCCACAACACTCTGACATACAGATCTAGTACGTGTGTGGATATGAAGTTTGGTCTAATTCAGGACATTATCAGGTCATTGGGATAATCCTAATTGAAAAAGTTACCTCATGATATATAAAATAACTCTGGGCCAATTGTGGAAAGATAAATGAAAAAAAATATTTCTTTTTATCAATTTCCGTTCAATCTCTTGAGTTTGTAAAATAATACCAAACTTCTTTCTGTTATTAAAGAGCAAATAGAGTACTTATCTAAATAAAATGGGTTTTATTCAGGTCATGGTGTACCTTTTGTAGAATCTTATAAATACTAGTTGTGTGCTATGGGACGTATTAAAATATAGGTTTGTAGATGTCAGTTATCAATCCGTGGTTTACAACTACCATCATGTCCATTTCAATGGTAGTCAGTTGTCATTTAGTATTATGGCATGTTCAAATCAGAGCAAAATTTTCCAATAAGCATAAATGTGAGAAAATATATGGTGGAAAATCTGAGAGAAACTTCAACTAAATGTTACTAGGGAGACATAGTTAGGACATTGATATTCTTTTCTCAGAAGGGCAAGCTATTCTGATATATAAAACGTAGAGGAGATGTACTACCTTGAATGTCTATGTGTATGTATGCCCTGTGCTCTGAGTTATTCTTGTCACTTATTATGGTATACAAAGTAAAAGAGGTTTCAAATCCTTTCCTAGTAAGATAAATTAATGAGAACGGCAACTGTCATTGGCAATATTTGTTTTGTTTAATGATGATGTGACACCATTGTAATTTTTGCTTTTGTAATGTTTTCCAGGGAGGGAAACGAGTCTCATGATAGAGCTACTATTTTTTTTTTCTCCCACACTTCAATATGTAGGTTCTCTGCAGCATCTTTTCTGCCATTAAGTTGAGCAAACTTCTTGCTTTTTTTTTCAATTCTTTCTCTATTTTGCCAGCTATAATCAGCCAGTGTGCAGATTCTGAAAAACACTTATATGAAGAGTGACAGACATGTCATCAGAGGCCAGTCCCATTCCCATATTTGAACAACTATCCTGTTTATGGCATTATTTAACTCTTATAAATTTATCCATACTACTTTATTATTTGAAAGTGTTTTTTCACAAAGCAACCTCTGATAGTAAAGTACATAGAATAGAATAAGAAACAGGAAATAAAAACCCTGAAAATCTATAGGTTTTCAAAAAGGACATTTAAACATGATAAATGATAGTTGGAAGTGCAAAGTTGCCTCTTTCCAATTTTGTTCTCTTCCTTACTGCAAATTATCTTTCTAGCCTTTAGCATGGAGAATAATGTTCATTCACAAGCCAATGTAGACTTTAAAAGGGATTGCTTATTCGTCACTTTTTAATCACTTGTTTAGAATGGGAGATGTGCCTGTTAGCAAAGTAACCACTTTGGTAAAGAATATGAAAACATAAGCTTGATGCCAGTTTAATAAATTAAACTGGTGAGGGGGGCAGCCCCGGTGGCTCAGCGGTTTAGCGCCGCCTTCAGCCAAGGGCCTGATCCTGGAGACCTGGAATCGAGTCCCACGTCGGGCTCCCTGCATGGAGCCTGCTTCTCCCTCTGCCTGTGTCTCTGCCCCACCCCGCGTCTCTTATGAGTAAATAAAAATAAAATATTAAAAAAAATAAACTGGTGAGCATAATTACTTAAAATAGTAGATACAAGGATACATCTTCAAATTTCTCTGAATCCAAATCCTAGTACTTAAGTATTAGTTAAGTCTTTTCACTTTATCTATTCATTAAGAATAGAATTCAGTGGAGTAAGCTTATAAGTTTGACAGATCAAAAATGGCTGCAGATTTCTGGGCACACCTGTTGAGAAATGAAGACTGTATCTCCTTCCCCTGAATCTGCATAGAATCTGATGGATTTGTCTAACATAATATGGAGGATGTTAGCTGTGTCAGTTTCTGAACCCAGACCTTATTAGACTGTCATGTTTTGCTTCCTGTCTCAGAATGCTCACCTTGGGGAAAGCCAACTGCCACATAAGAAGTCTGAATAACTTGAGACTGTAACGCTGTGAGGAAGCCCAAGCCAGCTATCTGGAGAAGCCTTGAGATACTCAATCAGCCCCCACCCATTCCAGCTATCCCACCCCAGGGAGATATATAAATGAAAGGGCCTACACATAATGGTAGGAAAAAAATTATTATACTCTCCCATTTCTGTAGTTTGACTCAGCTGGGCAATTCTTGCTTGGGGCCTCTAACATGATGTGGTTAGATGATGGCTGGGCTGCTATTAGGTTTTGGAGAGTTTGTTGGAAAGTAATAGCCAGAACATATGGCAAATCTTTAGCTATTATGTCCCATAAATTAACAAAACCATAAAAATAAAATTTAATATGCCACAGAAATAAGAAGGCAATATAAGGCACAGAGATGACTAATAGTAGAATGTGTCATTCTTGAAAGATACAAGCCAATGTAGACTTTAAAATCTGCCACTGCTCATAGACAAGAAAAGAACTGTCATGATTGTGGGCTGGGCTTTTGCTGGAATCCATTCTACACCTGAAAGGAGGAAAAAGAGTTTTAATAGGCAATAAAATGAAGAACATTTAAAATATTTCCTAAACTAGAGGTAGAGAACTAAAATTAATGAAGTATAATGTTATTGCCAAGTATTGTGCCCAGTGATATTGCCATAATGAATCTTAATATACAGTAAACTTGGCAAGTTGGAGCAAGTAATGAGCAAGTTCCCAGCAATCCAATAATCAGGGAAGAACATAGCTATATTGGTTTATGGCCAAATCTAGAGAATAACAAATTGATTTAATAAACATTAAGAAATATCATACACCAGTAGACAAATACAGAAATCTTATCTAGACCTCTTATATATGACCCTACAGTATCTGGCTCTTGCCTCAATTGTTGCATTAATTGTTGGAATTTGATGGGATTGATGGACTTGTTCTAAGAATAGCTCATATTTCTCATGAAAACTTAAAATACTTGCCATCAGAAATTATATTGGAAAAACAACATTCAGTACAATTCCTGGAAAATTTTAAGCACTGAATAATCATCTTTTGGCCTGAAATACTTAGAAAACAGACTTCAACTTAGATTTTCAAAATGGGATTATGGTTTTACTATAATTTTTCATGTTTCTTGACTTTTCTTATAAAGGGGGTTTAGTTAACTCAATTCTCTGTATTTGAATATTTTGTCAACTATTACAATTTTGCAATGCTGGAGGCATCTGGGTGAGACTTTCCTCTTTTATTTCTGTCCTGTTTGAAAGTATTCCAAGATGATGGAAATCAAGGCACATGAAATATATGCCATGATATATGAGTATCAGTAAATCATAAGGAAATAAGGAATACTTTGTTTTATATTACTATTCATACTAGAGTTCATGTGTATTTCCTATTTTTCTGTTAGACATCATGTTTGTGCATTTATAGGTGAGCATAAGCTCTCAAGTAAGGACAGAGCAAGTTTGTGCCAAATCAAGGACTTTCATCTGTTTGAAAATATATGATCCCATAGGCTATAGGCTAAATCACTGTTTTCTATGTTAGAAAAAGGAACATACTTTATGGGTGATAGATGCTCAGAGTTCCATTTTCTTATGTTACTTATTATTTGGGAATGATGTCTTATTATTGAGTGCATTGAGCAGATTTACTATAGAACTATGCCCTTAGAAAAGTTTTGTTATTACTTGTTTCCATGGTATTTGTATCACACCTTAGTCACAGTGGTGGAGGTGAAAATTCTTTGAACCTAAATCCAACCATTGAGGCACGATTGTCTCCAGCTCACTAGTATTTGTGGCTAATACATTGCAGTCTAAGAGTTGCCACTATGTCTGGTGGAATGGATGGCATTACTCTGGTTTGTAGTTTGGCCCATGGAAATGGAGAACCCTCAGGAGACCTTCAGTTGTTAAATTCATAGAATTGTTGGTGACAAACGTGGCATTGTGAAGGAGATGAGTGTAGCAATGGTGGCAGGGATGGCTGCTGAAAAATTCTCCACAAAGTTGTGGGTATTCATCAGAGTATTTATCAACAAGATCAAAATGCCTAAAAGAATCTTAAGTCTTTCAGTATCTCCCATGTGTTTTAAAAGTTCAGCAAAGATCATGATGCTTGAATCATGAGAACAGATGAAAGATAACTTTACCTGAAAGAGATCTCTGCTTTATAAACACATAGCTCTAATGTCAGTTTTTTCTTTCAATTAACCAGAGTTTGAAATATTTACTTCTCACATTAGAAGAAGAAACTTACAAAAGTTAAATATATCAACTTTGTCTAAAATGATACTAAAAAACACTATTGGAACAATGGATGTAGATTATTCCATTTCACATAGAAACTTTGAAACTCAAGACATCTAGGAATGGAAAAAATGAATTCTAACAAGTGGCAATTGTAATGTCAATACCCAAATTCTTTTTGAAGATTATATGTATCATTAAGTCACTTTTTTCATGTATTTATTCAATAATTCTGGTAAATAATCACTAAAGATGACTGCCATTTATTTCTTCCATCTCTGTACTTCCATCAGAAGATAGAGTTAAATTTTCCTTCCCTTGAATGAGGCTCAACTTTAATGACTTGCCTGGCTAATAGAATGTGACACAAATTATTTTATGGTACTTTCAAAGCTAGATAACTAAAAGTCTTGCAGTTTTCACCTGAGTCTCTTGGAAAACTTGTCTGTGGGTAGCTGGAAAACCACATACAAAACAAAGTTCTACTACCCTGTAACCTCCGAACTCTAAGTATATGTAAGCAGGTCATTGTAGAGAGATGCCTGGCCAACTCAAAGCTGTTTTAGTCATATGTATGTAAAGAAGTTATTCCTATGATTCCTACCCCACTTCCATATAAATGCAACCACATGAAAAATCTCAAATGAAAATTATCTTCTAGGGATGCCTGAGTGGCTCAGTGGTTGAGTGTCTGCCTTTAGTTCAGGGCATGATACACATAAACTTCTCTTTCTAAGCCAGAGATAATTTAAGAGATTCTTCTTGACTGTTATCTATGTTTTTGGATCAGTAGATTCAGTGTCATGTGCCCACACTAATACCTCATTTGCCATCAGGTGGGTTCTTTTGGCCTAAGCAGGATCCCATGTATAAACCAGACACTCTTACCTTCAGATCTATAACTAGAGCACTTGGACAGAAGAGATATATCTGTACTCTTGTGTTGCTTTTTGTGGAAGGGGTTCAATGTAATCCATCTATCGGAACTATTGGACAGAAGGCTTCAGTCTCTCACTGGCTGTTGGTTGGAAGCTATACCCAGATTTTGCCATGTGACCTTCCCAACATGGCACCTTGCTTTATCAAAGCCAGTCAAGTGTAAAAAAACAAAAACACAAAATAGTCTGTTAGCAAGTCAGAAGTCAATCCTTTAAGGAAGTGGCATTTCATCACTACAGCAGTAAACTATTGCTTAAAAGTATGTTTCTCATGACAGTTGATAGGATATCTGGCCTTATAAATTTATTTTAAAAAAGAAAATAAATTCATTCTACTGTGACTTCATTTTTTTTCTTTTAAAGATTTTATGTATTTGAGAGAGGGAGAGGGAGATAGAGAATATGCACACATGCACATGAGCAGGGAGAGGGGCAGAGGGAGAAGGAGAAGCAGAGAATCTCAAGCAGACTTTGCGCTGAGCATGGAACCCATCATGGGGCTCCATCTCATGACACCGAGATTACGACTTGAGCCAAAACCAAGAGTCTGACACTCAACGGACTGAGCCACCCAGGTGTTCCAGTGACTAATTCTTTGATGCTTTTGATCCTTATTTCACATTCCAACTAAGCATATTTGGAAACTGTTTCATTACTTAATGTGAGCTTTTTTTTTTTTTCCCTGAACTTCCAAAAATAATCTTAGTAATTATTCCTGAATCATGGAAGAGTAGTAGCTGCATGTTAACCAATTTTTCCTTAACTAGATTGATATTTTTGTATTGCGATATTATTGACATATAACATTATATTAGTTATACACATACACATATTGCAAAATGGTCACCACAATAAGTCTAATCAACATCCATCACCACACACAGTTAAAAAATTTCCTTCTTGTGATGTGAACCTTCCAGATCCACTTTTTTTTTTAGCAATTTCAAATATACCATAGTATCATTAACTATAGTCATCATGCTGTACATTACATCCCCAGGACTGACTGACTGACTGACTTATTTATTTATTTATTTATTTATTTATTTATTTATTTATTTATTTATTTACTTACTTATTTATTTATTAAAAAGAGAGAGAGAGAGAAAGGCACAGACACAGGCAGAGGGAGAAGCAGGCTCCCTACAGGGAGCCCGACATGGGACTCGATCCCGGGTCTCCAGGATCACGCACTGGGCTAAAGGCAGTGCTAAACTGCTGAGCCACCTGGGCTGCCCGACTTATTTATTTTATAACTGGAAGTTTCATCTTTTGACCACCTTCACCCATTTCATCCAGCCCTGCATCTAGAAACTGCCAATTCGAGTTTTAAAATTTATTTTTAAATTTTAGATTTTAAGTTTTTAGGTTCCATATATAAATGAGATCATATAGTAGTTTTATTTCTCTTCTTGGCTTATTTCATTTAGCACAGTGGGTTCAAGGTCTACCATGGTATTGCAACCATATTAGTGTTCTAGTCCTCTTGATTCATGATCTCAAAACTTTTTGTCCAGGCAGGCCCACCTGTTCCTTCAGATCTGTTTCATCCAAGGTTTGCAATTCTTTTAGTGAAAGTTGTGCTTTCCTTTTTCAGTAGGTTCAACACTTTGGCATTTCAGTATGATAAGGCTGAGTGCTATTGGTTTGATGGAATGGAGTTGAACAGATATTAAGCATTGTTTTTCTTGACAACTTCTTTTGCATAGTATTCAAGTAATGGTGGGGAGGGTGTTGCTATAATCTAATAAAGGTGAATGGGTATATAGTGTGACTCTAGTTTTTTATGTTTGCTGACAGGTTTGAATTCCACACTCTTTCTTTCTGGTACATATCTTGGCCAGCTGATAAGAATGGCCAAGTTCTCCTCGATGGCGCTGGTGGAAAGTTCAAACCATTCTCAGGAAGCTTCATCCTAGCCCCACACTATAACTGTTGTGAATCCCCAAACCAGTCTCTTTTCTCTTCTTTCCAAAGCCATTTTTGGACTTCCTTTGGAACTGCCCTGCTTTTGCCAGAAAAATCTCAGTAGATGAATAGTCAACCTTCTGATATCTTCTTGATATGTAAGTGATGTCATGAGTCTTTCTATCCAAACTAAATTTTGGTTGAAGGTCCATATAACTCTGCATTATGGTTGTCACAGTGGGCTATATTTGCAGACTCAGAAGCTGTCATTCTGGGTATTCAAGCAAATTCACACATCTAATCACGTTCCAAGTCTCATGATCCCACTTCTCCATTAGGACACTAATTTTGTTATAAGAGACTTGACCAAGTTTGCAAATCAGCTTTCTTTAAATGTTTGCAAATTTCATCACTCTTAAGTTAAATTCTGTACCTAGTCTTAGCTGTGTATGCCCTCAGGGTATAAAATGATAAAAGTCCCTTATTTACTTTTTTTGATAAAGTTCTTTTAAATACTAGATGGCAATTGTCTGATGTTTCACACTTTACCCTTAAGTATCTGACCAACATTCATTAATCATTTTCTCTACTCAAAACATCAAAATCTTTTGATAATCATCTATTCCATAGACTTTATAGTCAAATCAGCATATTTTCCATTGGTATCACCACAGTTGAGAATTTTAACAATTTTAAGGCTAGAGTATGCTAAGGGCTGTTGATATTCCCCCTCCTACCAGTGATTGGCTCCTCATTTCCATCTCACCAGTGAGTGATCCAAACACACAGAATCTCATCATTAGGGTCTGCTGCTTGGGATCATTCTTGGTCTCAATCATTTTAGATGGCCTCTCCTAAAAGCATATTCTGAGCCATGAACTCAGATAGAAATGATTATTTAGAAAACTTCTCTCAGAAAAAAATAGCAAGGCATTGAGAAGCATGATGGCGAAAGAAGCCAAGCAAGGGTTTAATTTCAGGTGAAATCTCAGATTCTATTCCAAATGGAGCTACAGATTGTAAAGACTTTATTTTTTTCAATTTTACAAAGGATTTGAGAGACAGTGCTCAAAAGGGCAGGGGCAAGTTGAGGAGGGGCAGAGGAAAAGGGAGAAGCACTTTGGGATCACAACCTGTGCCATAGGCAGACACTTAACCCACTGAGCCAACCAGCTGCCACCCCCTTTATATTTTTTTTTAAAGATTTTATTTATTTGTTCATAAGAGACACAGAGAGACAGGCAGAGACATAGGCAGAAGGAGAAGCAGGCTCCCCACAGGGAGCCCAACGCAGAACTCAGTCCCCAGACCAGGGATCACGCCCTGAGCTGAAGGTACTAAGCCACTCCAGCATCCCATCATCTATCATAATGTAGGCATACAGTAAATGTTATTTATATTTTCTAGAAAAGAATTATAATAAAAATAAAATGTAGTTTTGAAAACTAACAAAATCCAGCCAAGTAAAACTACCAAAAGTCTTTTGGAATAAAAATGTAGCTATCAAAGAAGTTCAGCAAAGTGAAAGTTTGTTGCTCCACAACCTCAAGTACAGGTTGTACAGCCACTCTGGAAATCAGTGTGGAGATTCCTCCAAAAGTTAAGAATAGAGCTACCCGTGCAGCCTGGGTGGCTCAGCTGTTTAGTGCCGTCTTCAGCCCAGGGCCTGATCCTGGAGTCCAGGGATCGAGTCCCACATGGAGCTTGCTTCTCCCTCTGCCTGTGTCTCTGCCTCTCTCTCTCCCTCTCTTTCTTTCTCTCTCTCTCTCTCTCTCAATCTGTGTGTCCCTCATGAATAGATAAATAAAATCTTAAGAAAAATAATAGAGCTACCCTGTGACCCAGCAATTGCCCTACTAGGTATTTACCCAAAGGACACAAATGTTGTGATCCAAAGGGGCACCTGTACTACAATGTTTATAGTAGCAATGTCTACAATAGTCAGACTATGGAAAGAGCCCAGATGTTCATTAACCAATGATTGGATAAAGAAAATGTGGTATATATACACAATGGAATATTATTCAGCCATCAAAAAGAATGAAGTCTTACTGTTTGCAATGATGTGGATGGCACTAGAGGGTATTATGCTAAGCAAAATAAGTCAGTCAGAGGAAGAAAATTATATGGTTTCACTCACATATGGAATATAAGAAATGGCGCAGAGAATCATAGTGGATGGGAGGGAAAAATAAAATAAGACAAAGTCAGAGGGAGACAAACCATAAGAGACTCTTAACTATAGGAAACAAACTGAGGATTCCTGGGGGGAAGATGGGTGGGGGGATGGGGTAACTTGGTGATAGACATTAAGAAGGACATGTGATGTAATGAGTACTGGGTGTTCTATGCAACTGATGAATAACTGAACTCTACATCTGAAACTAATGATATATGTTAATTAATTGAATTTAAATAAAGTAAGAAAAAAAATCCAGACCAAATTTTTATGGTTTTTCGCATGCAAGATAAGAAAGTCTCAATTCTTTTTGGATGCTCTATCACCTTGCATGAAAGCTTTAGAGAAAAATGTCAAGTAAAAGATGTAGGAGTTAGCAATCATTAGCAGATCAAATCCAGAATTTATAGATGGCTGCCAATGAAAGCCTCTCCATTTTAATATAAGTTATCCATGCAAGGATGAGGAGTGTCACTACTGGAGTCAGTTTTCTACTAATATCTATCAATTGAAATCATTCAACAGAACACTATTTCACAAACATTTCTTCTTACAAGGTGATTGCTAATTAGTAAAGTGAAGATTATTGATAGAGATATTACAACTAAAATACCTGTGGTAGTCTTACTTGTATGTGACCCTTTTAACGGCTTTCTCTTTGAATACCCTTCAAATGGTATTTATTATTTATTTATTAGAAAATTACATCTTCACTGTGCTTTTTTAGCACATTTATAGGTATGGCCTTAAACTGACTAGCATAGTCATAAGTAACACATTAATTATACTAAATAATATAGTTATATTTTAAGTAGGCTACATTTATATCTATTCTCTCTATATGTATTTTTGAATATATTTTTTTCACATTTAAAATCACATGCACATAGAAAAATCTGAGTCATATAAAATGTTATAAAGTAAAACAGTCTCCCTCTTATGCTGTCTCTAAATTGTCTTCTGCATTTTGGTTATATGTTGGTAGTTTGCATAAATTATCAGAGAAATTTGAATGTATACTTAATACATAATATATATATTATTTTGTATGTAGTGAAAAAACAAATATTAGCACAATTTAATGCTTCTGCACTGTGCCTATCATATTTGATATGAAATAGAAATTTAAAATTTAGTGTTTTTTAATGTGTATGTATCTTTTATAATTTTGTAAGTAAACTGTTGGAAATGTAGTCTGAATTTGTAGCTTCCTATGCTCTATTTTTCTTTTCAGTTAATACCTATTCACTTCCTACTTTGAGTGATACAAGCATGAAAACACTTCCAACTCCTCCTTGTACTTGAACTTCATCAAAGATTTCTGATTCCTTACATAGTATTGTTTTCTATGGATTATAATGGGCGTATCACAGAAGGGAAATGGGCATACTGAAAATTCTGTCTACTCAGAATTGTTTCTGACTAAAGCCTAAATCCCATCTCTATGTATAGAAGTAAATAAAAGCTCAGCTCAGTTAACATTAAATATAATACTTGGCATTATGAGTTAATGCCCTAAACTTCATGCTTTAGCGGGTGTGTATTATTATCATAGATATGGAAGATAGTACTTTCCAAAGTTATCTAACTAGTAAATGGCAGAGCCCGGATTCAAAGGCTGGCAGGCTCTGGGAAAAAGCATTAACCAGATATAGATGTTGGTATCTGTCCCCATTCACTCAAGTCTCTGCTCAAATATTATTTTGTATAAGAGACATTCTAGATCTGATTCCCATTGTCCCTTAATGCTCTCTAACTTCTTAAGACTTATATTTATCACAAACTGTATTACTATCAAACACACCAAATTTATGTATTTATCCACTACATCTTTTAGAATTTGAGTTGTTCAAAAGCTAGGACCTCAACTGTGTTATTGTCAACCATTTCCAGAAAGCCTAGAATAGGATCTGGCTAATTGTATGACTTATTTATGAGCATTGAATTAACTTCATAGAATGGCATACATACTGCTTGGCTGTTACCAAAATTAATGAGTGTTGACATGATTGTGGGCCGGAATTTATTTGGTTGTTGAACCTCTTTCTTTTTATTTAAGTACTAGAATGGACTATACTTCAATAGAAGGATGGAAACATTTATTGCATCTAGTTGTACAATTAGGTTGTACATAAGTAAGACTAAATTTACAGATTATAACAATTCTTGAAAACTGGTTTCGGAGATATTGGTGTAAGAAATCTTAAACTGGGAAGGTTGGGGCATCATAGATGCTCAACATTTCAAGGAGCAAATATAGAGCATCTGAGGCTCTAGCCAAATCTAGGGGAAAACAAGTGAGTACTAGTATATTCCAAAGAGACGACTGTAATAATTTCTATCATTGTTCAGTTTGGGAGTCTTCTCAGAGCTTCTGGGTTGCTGAGGTCTCTTTGCCATGTGCTTCTGAGTAACTTGTCTTTGTTGGAGTAGCTATAACAAAACACCATAGACTATTATAATACCATGAACTAATGTATTTATTTTATGCACTTCTGGAGGGTGAAAGCCCAAGAACAAGGTGCCAGCATGGTGAGTTGAGGACCCTCTTCTGGATTGAGACTATTTGTTGCAGGCTCATAAGGCAGAAGAGACTAGGCTTTCTGGAACTTCTTTTATAAGGACACTAATTCCATATGTAAGCTTTCTGCCCTCATGACTTAATCACCTCTCAAAGACTTTGCCTCCTAATATTACCTTGGGTGTTAGGTTTCAACATATGAATTTTGGAGGACACAATCATTCAGACCATAGCATTTGTCCACAGAGAAATGTAATGAAATGCATTATTTTATATAGAAATATTCTAATAAATGTGTATTTATTTCACATTTGTGAATCTATATATAGCCATGAACTTTATTATTCATCTTCCTATTTTCAGCATCTAATATCCCAATATCATGTATATCAAGAATATTGAAAAATATTTGCTGTACTAATTTACTGAAGAAAAATTCTTTAGTCTTACGTTGTTGGAGATACAATTCTCAGCTTCATTCTATCCTGTTTTGATTCATCTTATATGTACCTGCACAATGCCTTCCCACTTTACATACATTTTTTTGTATAATCCTGTATACATTACACTCCGAATGCACTTACAACCTTCTCCTCCCCTAGGCTCAAAACTTCTCCCTCCTCTGTTCATTGTTATTTCCTGTATCCTCCCTCTAGTAATCCCAAAGCTCAGTGTAGTATATGGAGATTTCTAAGTCTCTCCTTTGTACAATTTGCACATTCAGTCTGAGCTCTGTTATTTCATACACTGCCTATCTTTGTGCTTGCCTGAGCACATCACCATTCAAACACAGCTTACTTCATGCCGCACAGAAATGAGTAATTTTCTATTGTACATTTTCACCACTGAATTAAGTTCAATCCCCTTAGCCTAACATTCAAAATTTGTCAATACCTTGGCTTTTCAAAGTGAGCTTCTATCAAAAACTCATGCACTTCTGGTTCTAATTAAATCATTCTTTTTTTTCTACCTTTTCTTTACTTTTATCAAAACTTGTCCTGCTGCTTAAGATTAAGTATACCCTTGACTTCTCTTATCTCTCATGTCCTTTGGAAAACTTTCCACATGAGTCTACTGCTTCTTCCTATGAAAAATATATTTGTCTCCACTTCCACTACTGACTTGATACAATCTACATTCTCACCTATTGGCAGATATGGAAACATTCTATTTTATTAATGTTTTTGTGCTTCCTTATTTTCCAATGGCACCTAACACAGTTAGGTATTTAGAAAATACCTCTTTTGTGTATTTTCTTTTCTGAACGTGAGTCTCACATGCCAGAAAAGTAGCCCAATATGAGTAACCAAACATCACCATTGATGTGAAAATGACTTTAGAACATAATTTGAGCAACTGAGAATCACATACTAAGTCATGCTATAAAGAAATAATAGTAAACAACGGTTACAGAACAGTTAACATATTAAAAATAGATCTTAAAAACTCAGCAATTAGGGAAGGGAGGGAAATATATTTGAATAAGAGTGGTTTTATTTAAATATTTTATTTATTTATTCACAAGAGACACACACAGAGAGGCAGAGACATAGGCAAAGGGAGAAGAAGCCTTCCCTCAGGGAACCTGATCCGGGGTTCGGTCCTAGGACCCAGGGATCACTACCTGAGCCAAAAGCAGATGCCCAACCACTAAGCCACCCAGGTACCCCTGGTTTTATTGTTTTAAAAATTATTCATAACATTTCCAAATTTTTATTATCTTCGATATTGCCAAATTTTGCATTCCTCAGAAAGAATCTGGCATAGAAGGTAGATACCATTTCTGCCCTCAGGTTGCTTAGCATTTGGCAGGGATGATGTGATACACAAGCACTGGGAAGCAGGTCCCAGGAGTGATTATGCTGTATTCTTGGCACATAGTACCAGGGAAAATAAACAGGATTTAAATTTTTTCCCTTTTTGGTAGACCCTGTTGTTTAGTCTGAGAAGAGAGAGATGATTGGTGAGGAAATTGGGAAAAGTATTGATTATTGGCTGGGGGAAAGGATTATTGCCAGAAAGAGCAGCTTTTACATAGATGGAGAGGCAGAGAGGATAATGAAATTTTCAAGCAACGGGGAAAGAAAAAAGAATGTTGCAGCATGTAAAGAATAAGCTTGGAATATAAAAGCCAGATCATTCTGGGAATTTTAGACCTAGTTCCAGACTTTGGACTTTATTCAAATTGGTGTGAAAAACTCTGAAGAGTTCAAGTTCACATTTCCTATATGGAATTATCAGATACAACACAGTGAAATAAACTGGACTGCTAACAATGGATGATGGAGAACAGTTAGAAGACATTATTTAAGGTGAGGGAGTTGGAATATTTGACTATATGTAACACAATGGAGAACAAACATTTGTGGTTATCCATTTATTACAGTGCTAAATTACAGAATAATTTGAACCATATTGAGTTTTTTAAAAAAGGAAAGCAACATTTATTATATTTTAAAAATACAAACTGCCTGCCAAGTTTTTGATGAATAGAGAATATAAAGTACCCAGCACTGAGCAGGAGATAACTTGAGAACCAAGATAAAAGAAAAAGATCGCATAAAAAAACATTTTGAAGACATTCAAGTCCTAAATTGTGATGTGGAATAGGTATTTTAATATGCTTTTCTCCTTTATTTTTTTATTTTGGTTCTCTAATATTTAATATTATTGTCATATATAACGTGTATGGGTGTAAATATGTGGCTATATGAATAGATGAATGCATGAACAGATAAATGAATTAATAATAAATGGACTGAAAATTAAATACAGTGTTATAGGTGCTCAATTCAAACAAGATGTTCTAAAAGGATATTTAAATAAGAGCTTCCTGGTTCTGGTTTAGTTAAACCTGTTTGTATGAAATGCAAACCTATTGTATTAAACTTAAAATAACACATTTTAACTGGAATATTAAATAGCTAGTATGTATCCAGATGAAGGAAATAATGGTGATCCAAAAAACTTCTAATTTGGATGACTAGAAGTGTTTTACTTTTTTTTTTAAAGCATTACTCGTATTTATTCTTTCACTTTTCTTCAAATATAACATTTTATGGGAAGGTTTCTCCACTTCCCCTTAAAATATAAAAAGCATTGCTTCTGACTTAACAATACACACTGGATAATCTGCTAAGTCACAACTTTTCTTGAATTCATCAGAGAGTGGAGGTCAGAGTGAAAACAATGGACCTCAAATCAAAGCAAAGATAGGCACTGTTAAAGAGGATTGGACAGGAGGATTTGCTTATCTGGAGTGGTCATTGGTTTCTGGGGAGGGGGGGAATTCTAAAAAGTAGGAAGAATTGAGCTGCATTTTTAAACAAAACACTATAGTGGCTGATTGTGGACCACTGTGGCAGTTTAGACACCCTGAGCCTTAAAGGATTTTTCATAGACCTCACTAACTTCCCACAAGAAAAATTGAGGAAAGTTCAGAGAAAAGAAAGCCTCCCTTTGAGGTAGGCCTGGTGGAAGGTCTGGGACCCTTGTGTCTCCTATATCATCCTGAAGCAGCTCATCCTCTCACTCTCTGGAAAGGATGAAGAACCATTGCAACTGACAGAAGGGAAGCTGATAGAAGGAAAACCTTCTATGCCTAGATCAAGGGAAGGAATATATCCAGGGCCCAGATCATTTATGGAGAGGATCCCTGGGAAGACCTTGCATGGAGATCCAGTGTTTGAACCACTGATTCATTGCTTCTAAACTCCAAATCTGTCCTACCTTGTCCTAAGTGACACTCAAACATTTTGTTTCCTTGAAAGAACACTGGAGGAAGATGAGTCCTCTCTTCCTGATTCTGAATTTTTTGCTGCTTTTTGTACCAGTCAGGGGCTGGTATATTGGTATGATAGTGCCTTCTAGAGCTCACCGGGTGAGTTTCAGTGGCATTTTGAAATGTCTTCACTAAGAGGTTCCCCCATGGCCATCTTTTCCGATCCTTCTTGGGAGCCCCAGACAGCTCCCCAGAGAGTTTCATAGTACCCTCCCCTTAGCTGGCATCTTCCCAGTGACTTCCTGGTGAGTCCAGCTGGTACCCAGGCAGGTTCCCTGTAAGTTCAACAACATACCTGACAGCTTGACAGCTTCCTGGTGAATTTTCCGCCTGCCCACCTCAGTCTGTTGATAAGCTTTTTGGGAAAAAAAAATCACTGCCTTCCAGTTCTGGTCCACGGTTCTCTGTTCACCACCCTCCTATCACCAGTGTTCCAGAGGGAGGTTTCTGTCCTGCCAGCTGGTAGTCTTTAACCCACCTACTCAGTTCACAGGCTGTGGACCATAAGCAATTCAGCAGATATAGTGCTGGAGCCCTGTATCCTCCAACGAAATCTGAATCCCAGGCTTAAGGATTATCTCCTTCAAAATCTGTCTTCCTGGGGTACTTTCTCTCAGCTGTAGATGGTTCTTTAGGATTTTCTTTTATTCCCTTTTAGTAGTCATTGCCTTGGAAATAGTTCATTATTCTTCAATATTTTTGTGTGGTTTCCATCTCTGATGAAACTTACATAATACAGAATTTGTACCATAAGTGGTCTCAAGAGCTAGATTCACAAAGATGATGTTTGGGTTGATTTTATCCTCCTTTTAGGATTAGGCTCAAGGGATAGACTGGACCATTTATTAATTTCTTACCTCTCAGCTCCAAATTCAGCCAATTATGATAATGGAACTTTAAAAAAAAAAGTTTAAACAGCAGAGGGCATTGGAGGGACACTCGGGGAAAGCAGAGCTTTTCATCTTGGTTCTAAACTGCTTTGTTTCTTTCTGCTGCTGGGAAGCTGGACTAGTGTTCTGACACCCAGGAGAGTGAATTCTCAGTGAATTTCAGTGGCAGCTCTCATAGTTGATTGTCCAAGGTGTTCAGCAGCATCACTTACAGAGATACCCAGTAAGATCTGAAGCCCCAACTGGCTAGTTCAGAATTTCCTACTCCACACAATGGAGAGTGCTACATGTCTCACCTGACTTCCCTGAGGCAAATCCAATGGTTCTCCCCAAGAACAATATCTGGGCAAGTTCCAGGGGTTATCCATCTAATTTCTTCACAAGTTTAGAAGCCACCCATATGGGCAGATTCTCATTGAATTCCATGGGTGGCCCAGCTGGCTTCCCCATGTTCAGTGGTGTCTCACATGGTCAGTTACTCAGTTCTTCAGGTTCCATAGCCAGCTTTCCAGACAGTTGCATATACTTCCCTTTCTTCTCAGCTGTTTCTCAGTGGCTTTCTTTTGAATCTGGTTTGTACCCTGGCTAGCTTTCCAGCAAGTTCAAAAGCATCCCCATGACAGATTCACAGCATATTTTTTCAACACCTTAGAAAGTGATTTCCTGCCCACAATGTGGCCTTCTGGAACTCCAAGGGGGAATTTCTTACATGCTATTCTAAACTCATACTGCTTTGCACATCAATCTAATCCCACAAGCACCTATGCCAACTGTGGAAAATCTCTTGACCAGGAGGAATTCAGGAGCCTTCTCCACTATCCAATGGGCTGCAATTATAGCCTTTTCAACAATGACTGAAGTCCAGCCTCGGGAAGAGCCCAGGCTTCCGTATTTGTTTCACACTTGGTTACTCCCCAACAACTCAATGATATTCTTTGAGGTCTCTTTCATTTCCTAGCAATATGTAACTCCTTGCTCATAGTTAATCACTCCTTATATTAAAAATCCCCATTTCAAATACTCTAAGCTCTCTTTCTACTGACTGGACTTGACTAACACATTTAAAAGGAGAGTGCCTACGGACACCTGGATAGCTCAGTTAGTTGAGCTTCTATCTCTTGACCCAAACTCAGGTCTTGATCTCGGGGTCATGAGTTCAAGTCCCATGTTGGGTTCCATGCTGGGTGTGGAGTCTACTTAAAAGAAAAATACCTGGCTAAGATTGATGTTGAATCAAGAAACCTAGCATGCCCTTCCCATCCCACTACTTCAGTTAGCATGTATCCAATAACAAAAAACAGCAGATGTACACAAATTAATAATGTTGGAATAAGGAATACAAAATAATCTTTTCTCCATTTAATTGCTCTTAATTAAGACTCAAAAAATTGGAAAATCCGTCTGTTTATAGTATATGTCAAAGTAAAATGTAATACAAAATTCATATGATGGATAGGAGGAATGCATTTGGAATATGTTTAAAGTCCTTAGATTACAGCTACAGTGCCCTATATTATTTGAATATAGACCACAGCTAATTAAATACATATATTGTAGATTCAACATCTATTGAAGGGGACATGTTATTATAAAACAGTTCTAACTAGTAAGCTGATTATAGACATAAAATGAGACAATGGAAGGATATTCAATCCAAAAGAAGAAAAAAGTAAATGAAACAAAGAACAGATTAAATGAATAGAAAACAGCTGAGAAGATTTTAACTCAATCATATCAATAATCATATTAAATCTCAATGATCTAAATCAGAGGTCAGCAAACTGCAGACTGAGGCCAAATCCAACCATGCCCATTTGTTCACATATTAATTATAGCTGATTTTATACAGCACTGACAGAAGTGATTTGTTATGACAGAGACCTAATGGCCTGAGAACATGAAAATAGGTATGATCTGGCATTTTCTTTGAGAGAGAGTTCATGAGGGAGAGAGGCGGGGGGAGAGAGAGAGAGAATCTTAAGCAGGCTCCACATCTAGAGTCTGATGTGGCCTTGATCTCATGACCCTGAGATCATGACCTGAACCAAAATTAAGAGTCCAGTGCTTAAGCAACTGAGCCACGCAGTTACCCTTATGATCTGGCCTTTTACAGAAAAGTTTATCAACCTCTGATCTAAGCATATCAATAAAAAAAAGATAGTAAATTTGATAAAAAACAAATCCCAAGAACCAACTGCATGCTACATACAGAAAAAACACTTTAAATTTGAAAATATATATGTTAAAAGTAAAAGAATTGAAAAGATTCTAGAAAAACACAATAAAAATTTTAAAAAGAATTATTAGTGGTGGTGTTTCCATCAGAAAAAGTATTCCAGAATAAGGATATTATCAGGGATAAAGAAGGCTAAATAATGTCATAATATAATAATAAAACAGTTGACAGCTATGTAGCTAATAAAATAACTTCAAAATGTATGAATACTATTAGAACTTAAATAAAGAAAAGAATTAAATAAATCCATAGTTACAGGTGAATATTTCAATGTTTCAAGGTTAGCAGATATAGAAAATAAGTAAATATATAGAAAGCACAAACATCACTATCAGCCAGTTTGACTAAATATATGTATAATATATGCATACATATACACATATGTTATTTTTGACTGTTCATGGCAGAACAAAGAATATCCGAGGCCATAAAAATTGTCTCAATGAGTTAAAAGAACTGAAACAATACAAAGTATATTCTCTGACCAGAGTGAAAGTAAACTAGAAATCATGAGCTCAGAGATATGTGGAAAATGGCCAAATACCTGGGATTTTTTACTCTACACTTAAAAATAAACTGTGGATCAAATAGCTAATCACAGAAAGATAGAAAGATCTTTTAAATTGAAGCAAAAGTGAAATGCAACATATCGAATTTATGGAATAATGCTAAAGTGGTGTTTTGAAAATTTTATAGCTTCAAAGTTATCAAATTAGTGATTTAAGCTTGCATTTTAAGAAACTAAGAGAAGAACAAAAATACATCCAAAAGAAGCAGAAAAAAATAGAATTAAGATCAATGCCCCCAAATAAATTGATTTTCAATATACTATCAATGAATAGTTGAAAATTACAGTATTAAGAACATAAGAATCATTTGTTTTAGAGAGAGTGCATGTGTGCAAGTGAGGGGAAGCGTAGAGGGAGAGAATCTCAAGTACTCACTCTCCCCACTGAATGTGGATCCTGACTGGGGCCTGATCTCATGACCCATGGGACCATGCCCTGAGCCAAAACCAAGAGTCAGATGTTTAATTGACTGAGCCACCTATGGACCCCATGAATGTTTAAATTTCATTAAATGAGTGCATTACCTGAACTGTGAAAAACTGAAATATTAGATAAATATAAGAAGCCCCCACTAAATGGAGAAATGTACCACACTCATGGATCAGAGGAGTCAATTTATGTTTACTGTCCAAAATTCTTGCAGGCATTGAAAACTTCATGGATATGACAATCTAAATGAAGGAAAACAGGCCAAAAGATAAATAATTGATAGATGATAGATAATATACACTATATACTTTCAGATAATAATAAGTGTTTTGGGGAAAATACATAATGTTTTCCGAAGAAATACCATATATATATCATTAAATACTTTTTAAGAAATATTTTTATTTCTTTATTCAAGAGAGGGAGGGAGCAGAGGAAGAGAGACAAGCAGACTCCATGTTGAACTCAGAGCCCTACACAGGGTCCATCTCACCACCCTGAGATAAGGACTGAAGCCAATACTGAGAGTCAGATGCTTAAAAGCCTGAGCTACCCAGGTGCCTCTCGTTTTGCAATTTTTGTGACTTATGTAAGAATTGTGACCAGCTTGAAATGCCACTAAGGTAGGATGCTCTATAATCCTTTGTGAAACCCCTTATTCATGGGTGTACTAATTCTTATCAAAGGAGTTACAGAATAAATATATTTCCTGGAATAGAATTGGTCAATGTACTCTTCAATTTGATGTATACTTCCACAAATTTCTAAAGGAGTAAACAGAAATTCCTTATAGTTGTAAGGATGTGTCAACTTGTCAAAACCTATCTTAATATTTCACCTTTATTTTGCAATGACTTAAGGGAAAAAAGTTAAATATCTTTTAATCTGTGCTTATGGGAGTTTCTTAGAGATTCTTTTATAAGGAATGGAGCAAAACACAAATATATAAGATTTAATCATTTCTATGAAATGATATACATGAAAGATAGTTTATCTAGAGGTATACAGTGTGTGTGTGTGTGTGTGTGTTTACAGGGTCTTGGTACACAGATCAGAGAGATGGAAAAAGGAAGTGTGATGTGCCATTTATCCTGTCCTTGTCTTCTGGACAGGTTTTGAGTTTTTCATGAAAGAAAAGTTTGAGATTCAAAGCACAAGCAAAAGTGAATCATGGGCTTGGTGCAAGGCCACTCTTCTCCATTCTACCACAATCTCCCATGCAATTATTGGGGCCCAGAAGATGAGGGTGGGGCCAGGGTGGGTAACAGCTAAGAACTTTTGGTTCCAATTAGCAAGCAGCATAAATACCTATGGCTCCCAGGTGAACTGTGCTTTAATGAATGACAGTGACAGGCTACCAGCCTAGAGTGAGCTTTAATCAACAGATATAAACTGCTCTAACCAGGATTACTTAAGGATTGAGTAATTGTGTGATTAGTCATTTAATATTATTCTTCTTTCAGTGTTCCATAAAGTAGACACCATGCTTGTCTTTTCATTTATTCTCAGAAATCAGCATAGAGCCTAGCCCATTGGTTAAGTGAATGAACAGATGCTCTTCCTGAGTTTAGAGTTGGAGTTCCCAAGAAAGTAGTAGATATGTTCTCTATATAAAGATATTGACCCAGTGGTGGTGGAAAGATTGAGTTTGTAGAGATAATCTCAGAGTTACATGTAAAAAGGGAGAAAATCTGAGTATAAGCACAGATGAGCTTCAAACTTCTCATGTCAAATTTGCAAGTTTGGAGATGACATTGTTTGGCTGCAACTTCCAAGCATGGGGTCTGCCTTCCAGAGACTGCTGTTCAGTTCATCTGCCAAAGGGGATTCCTAAAGTGGTTTCTTCCACTTCTGTTATTACACAGGATTTCCCCTTCTTCTTTATGTACCTCCTTTGACTACTTCAGTTCCGGAAGCTTTATAGGAGCACTGTGGCTGTCTTTCAGCAACTCCAGTGATAACATTAGATTTTACCCTTCATTTCTAAGTTTCTTGACATTTATCTTCCCTCTGTTGGTCCTTTCAACCCCTGCTATCTTCCTTAGATGCCTGCTAATCTCTTCTGATAGTTACCATCCTGACAGACACCACAGCTCTACACACAGACTCTTATCTGCCCCAGTTCCTCCACCCCCATCTTTCACTACTGCATGTCTTAAAAAACCGTATGTTCCAGAATGTCAGAAGTTCTGTCAAATGTTATGAAATCTCATGAATAACATAATTGAATCCTTGTTGCCCATGTCCCTTTCCTCTTTAGATTTCCTTACATCCTTATCCCAGGTGTTCCTGTGGTTCATGGCCTCTTTTTATAGGAATAATTTACAGAATTTAAGCAATACTTTATACAAATGATCATGGCTTGTTAATATCTATTATAAAAGACATTAACCTGGGCACTTTGAGTGCATTTCTGTAATTGTGAACAGTAGTCTGGCAAGGTAGGAATTACTATCCCATTTTCTAGATAAGGAACAACCAGACACTCTGAATTCCTTTTGACAGAGTTCACATCCTACACATCTCAGAAGACGAAATGTCCTTTCTGAGAGCGCTTGGAAAGAAATGGTGATATTTCCTCATTCTCTGTGCCTCTCAGAAATATGGGAGTAACTGAACTCTCTACCCTTTTCACAAGGAGAGAATCAATAATTCCACAACACTACATTTAGGTAACCTGGAAGATACAGAAAGGGACTTATCAAACTAACTAGTAGATAAGGCAAAAATATACAATGGGAAAAAGACAATCTCTTCAGGAAATGGTGTTGGGAAAACTAGATAGCTACATGCAAAAGGATGAAACTGGGACACTTTTTTACACCATACACAAAAATAGACTCAAAATGGGTTAACAACCTAAACATTTGTGACACACGAAATCACAAAATTCCTAGAAGAAAAGATAGAAAGTAATTTCTTTGACATCAGTCACAGAAACACTTTTCTGGATCTGTTTTCTTTGGCAAGGGAAACAAAGCAAAATTAAACTATTGGGACTATGCCAAAAAAAAAAAAAAATCTGCACATCAAAGGAAACCAAATCAGCAAAATAAAAAGGCAAACTTTAAATAGAGAAAATATTTGCAATTGATATATATGACAAAGGGTTAATATACAAAATATATGAATAAATTCTACAACACAACACCAGAAAAAAAAATCCAGTTTTAAAAAATGAGCAGAGGACCTGAATTTTTTTTTAAGATTTTATTTATTTATTCATGAGAGACACACAGAGAGAGGCAGAGAAACAGGCAGAGGGAGAAGCAGGCTTCATGCAGGGAGCCTGATGTGGGGCTCGATCCCAGGTCTCCAGGATCACACCGTGGGTCGAAGGTGGTGCTAAACCGCTGAGCCACCCAGGCTGCCTTTTTCCAAAGAAATCATATAGATGGGCAAAAAACACATGAAAAGATACTCAACATCACTAAATATCCCAGGGAAACAAACCAAAACAACAATGAGATATTACCTTATGCCTGTCAGAATAGCTAAAATCAAAACCACATGAAATAACAATTGTTGGTGAGAACATGGAGAAAAGGAACTCTTGAGCACTGCTAGTGGGAATGCAAATTAGTGAAGCCATAATGGGAAACAGTATGGAGTTTCCTAAAAAATTAAAAATAAGAATTAGCATATGATCCAGTAATACCACTACTGGGTATTTACAAAAACACTAAGTTGAAAGGATATATACACTCCTATGTTTTTTGCAGCATTATTTATAGTAGCCAAGATATGGAAGCAACTTAATAGATGAATGGATAAAGATTTGTGTGTGTGTGTGTGTGTTTGTGTGTATGTGTGTGTATATATATTTGGAATATTACTCGGTCATAAAAAGAATGGAATCTTGCCATTTACAATAATATGGTTGGATCTAGAGGATATAATGCTAAGTTAAATAAGTCAGAGAACAGTAAGTATCATATGGTTTTACTGATATGTGGTATTTAAGAAACAGAACAAATGAACAAAGAAAAAAAGGGACACATGGGTGACTCAGCAATTGGGCGTCTGTCTTTGGGTTGGGGCATGGTCCCAGAGTCCTGGTATCGAGTCCTGCATTGGGCTCCCGGCATGGAGCCTGCCTCTCCCTCTGTCTAGGTCTCTGCCTCTCTCTCTGTGTCTCTCATGAATAAATAAGTAAAATCTTAAAAAAGAGAGAGAGAGAGAGAGAGAGAGAGAGAGAGAAGAGAGACCAAAAACACTGGCTTGTAAGTACAGAGAACAGACTGATGGTCACCAGAGGGGAGGTGGCTGGCAGCTGGGGGAGATAGGTGATGGGGATTAACGGTACACTTATCCTGATGAACACTGAAGAATGAATACAATTGTTGAATCATATTGCATACCTGAAAACTAATATAACACTGTATGTTAATTATACTTGAAGAGAAAACACCGTAGATAAGTCCCTAAATTTCCCTAGTTAACTGCAAAGTTGACTTTGGTCATGACTGAGAATACAATTGAGCTTGATGTCAGTGCTGTTGTCATCAGGAAGTAAAAGCAGCATTGAGTTTATATTAGTGCCATGCCTTTGAAACTATCCTGCAGCTTTGTCCATGTTCTAGCTGTAGCTGCCCTTCTTAAAAATGTTCTTTCTAATGCCACCTGATAGAAATTTCTAAATGGAAATGTATTATCTTTATGTAAAACTTTTTCTGTGGCTCTTACTTATCTTGGTTAAGCTCAAACTTTTTACCGTGACATATAAAATGCTTCAGAATTTGTATCCCACTAGGTCTCCACACAATTAATACTCCTTTCTTCATATCCTACCTTCTGCATTCCAACCATACGAGTCAGATTTAGTTGTCTCTATACCTTGTATGTTTGTGTGCAATGTTCTTTTTATGGCTTCTCTCCTATTTTTGAGTGCAGGAGCAACAGCAACTGTAACTAATGGAATTGTATCTTATCCTTCATGTGTTGGGGGGAGATAGGAGTTGAGAACCTCTGCATGTGATTTTCTACATAATTATGGTGCTACGAAATTCTACAGCAATTAAGTGTTTACCTGACTATCTCTCTTTGCTAGGTTAAAGCTTTCTTTATTATACATGCTTGTATCTCAGTGCCTGGCACATGGTTGATTATAAGTTAGTAATTGAAAGTGTGAGTGTTGGAATGCTTTCCAGAAAGATGCCTTGCACAATATACTTCTTTCTTTTTTAAGATATTCATCTTCAAGATTAATGAAAGCCCCAGTGTTTGAGTTTTTGTTTCCTTAAAGAAAGAACACTGTAGAAATACAAAATGGTCTTTATTAATACAGTGCTGCCAACTCAGTCTTGCTTCTATTAACTTGATTAATTTAACACTATTTTAAATGTCCCAACACAAACAGAGATATGAAAGAATAGAAGAACCAACCTGGTATGATTATATTCAGAAATAGCAAACCCAGGACATTTTTGAGAAATTAATGAATTTAATGGCATTTAGAACTTGATTTGTGAACAGTTGGGAAGAAAAATCTCTTGGGATCACTACAAGTATTACTTAGGGTTCTGTTTTTAGCAATTCATAAAATGCAGCTCCAAAAGAAAATCTCAAAGGGCACATTCTCAACCAAAGTTTGCAAATTGCACTGTCGTCTTTAAGGACTCCTCTTACTTGAGTAGGGAAGACTTTACCATGGGGATTTCTAGTTTCCAGTCATGCGCTCACCACCTCAGCCCTTCCATCTATATTAATGCCAAATCTGCTTGATGGTGACTGACATATTCTCTCTTTGAAATAGGTCATAGAAAAAAAGGCATTTCTTTTTTTTTTTTAAAGATTTAATGTATTTATTCATGAGAGACACACAGAGAGAGAGAGAGAGGCAGAGACACAGGCAGAGGGAGAAGCAGGCTCCATGCAGGGAGCCTGACATGGGACTCGATCCCGGGTCTCCAGGATCACACCCTGGGCTGAAGGTGGCATTAAACTGCCCAAAAAAGGCATTTCTTAAAACAAGAGTTGTTCTAAAGCCACAGATGGGTCTATGGCACCCACAATCCTACCTCTGTTTTACAAACAGTACTTGGCAGCCTGTGTTAGTTGAGGATTGGGTAGTGTCAAGAAATCTTGAAGGGTCTCTATGGGCCTTCATGAAGACAGCCAGCATTGTCATCTGGTTGTTTCTATGAGGGGGAGGATAAACCAAAAATTTTGAATTCAATATTTGAATGAATTAAGAAATGAATAGCAAATGTTACAGTGAGACCAATTCCATCCCCAATTAGCCCATCAGGACTTTGTGTTTCCTAGTAGCAGAATTTATTGTGTCCTTAAATTTGAGCTTTACTTAAAATAGTTATTACAGCTTAATGGAGTAGAGTGTGGATTCTTTTTATTTTTTTAAGGTTTAATCTATTTATTCATGAGACACAGAGAGAGAGAGAGAGAGAGAGAGAGAGAGGCAGAGACACAGGCAGAGGGAGAAGCCGGTTCCATGCAGGGAGCCTGACATGGGACTAGATCCCGGGTCTCCAGGATCAGGCCCTGGGCTGAAGGCGGCGCTAAACCACTGAGCCACCTGGGCTGTCCTGGATTCTTTTTATTTTTTATTTTTTATTTTTATTTTTTTCCTGGATTCTTTTTAAAAAGGTAATAGGCTATTCAGTTATTTATAAGATTTTGAAAGATAATACCTTTTAGGGCCTCAATAATATAGGCAATATTTACTAAAAACCTACATATCAGGTAAAGTAAGAAAAACAGTAAATAGAAGTACGAATATCTTTTTTGACTGTACTTAAGGACCTCAAAGTTAAGCAAAGAGTGACATGGAGAGGCCCATTTGTAAACCAACAATTATATTTGAAAAGTACATAGTGTGTATGTAAGAAATACCAACCCCTATGTATACTAGACTATGTGTAAAGGCTATCACATAGTATGTACCTCTTTTTGTCTGGCATCTTTCATTCAGGATAATTTTTTTGTGACTTATCCATTAGTACTATGTGCCATTAGTTCTATTTGTTATTGCAAGTATATTCCATTTTATAATTTTTTTCACAGTTCACTTATTCATTCACCTATTGAAGGCTGTTTCTAGTTTTGAGATAATACAAATAAAGCTATAATAAATGTTCACATGTAGGTCTTTGGACATTCTTTTTCTCTCTTTTTAAAAATACTTTATTGGGCAGCCCAGGTGGCTCAGTGGTTTAGTGCTGCCTTCAGCCCAGGGCCTGATCCTGGAGACCCGGGATCAAGTACCACGTCGGGTTCTCTGCATGGAGCCTGCTTCTCTCTCTGTCTCTCTTTCTCGCTCTCTCTCTCCCCTTCTCTCTCTCTCTGTGTGTGTCTTATGAATAAATGAAATCTTAAAAAAAACTTTATTTATATGAGAGAGATTGATGGAGCCTGAATGAGGTGGAGGGATAGAGGGAGAGGGAGAAGCAGACTCTCCGCTGAACAGGGAGCCTAATGCAGGACTCCATCCCAAGACCCCAACACCATGACCTGATCTGAAGGCAGACACTTAACTGATTGAGCCACCCAGGTGCCCCTCTCCTTTGTCTTCAGTAAATATCAGGAGCGGAATAGCTGGATTATATGGTAGGTGTATATTTGACATTTAAGAAACTACCAAGTTGTAAAACAAACAAACAAACAAAAAGTGAAAAAGAAACTACCAAATTGTTTTACAACGTTTGTGCTCATATATATATGTTATACATATGAGTGTGTGTGTGTGTGTGTCTCTCTCTCTCTCTATATATATATATACATATACATATACATAATGTATATACCTCTATCTATATATAAGTTTATGTACTCATGAGTATGTATACTTTTGTATACAGGCAATAAAAGAGAGCTTTTAAGAAATTGGCTCATGCTGTTATGGGCCCTGGCAAATCTGAAATCTGTAGGGTAGGTCAGCAGGCTGAAAACACACACACTACTGTTACCCTTCATTAAGGAGACAGTCTATAATCATATTCAGTATTTGCTTCCAGTTTAAAGTAAAGGATTTTGAAGTGATCTTCATGCCTTTGTTAGATCAAATGTGGCTCTGTTATTCTGTACCCTACAATTAAACATACAGCCACTGAAAAACCTTTCAAATTATAGAGGTCCAGGTAGAACCCCATTAAATCTCCAAGAACAGGAGCACCTGGGTGGCTCAGTGGTTGAGCATCTGCCTTTGGCTCAGGTTGTGATCTGGGGTCTTGCAGTGAGTCCCACATCAGGCTCCCCACAAGGAGCCTGCTTCTCCCTCTGCCTATGTCTCTGCCTCTCCCTGTGTGTCTCTCATGAATAAATAAATAAAATCTTAAAAAATAAATCTCCAAGAACAGATGTGTACACATGTACAATATGCACACACCTACAAACAATAAATAATAGGTAGTAAGTAAATAAGTAAACTGGTGTGTAGAAGATTTCACTTGCTTCTTGCTTAGGGTAAGGAATAATCTCTCTGATAATAGAATGAGTTCCTTGATTTGACAATCTGGCAGCATAGGGAAATGCTTCCTAGGATAACAGTATTTTTTCTCTGGCCACCAATGGCAAAACTCAGGGTATTTTAAGTGAACATAATAAGGGACAGGATGCCATTCATTTTAATTGGCTAGATTATGCAGTAAAAAAAAAAAAAAAACCTCAGGTTTTTGTAAAACATTGTTTAGAGTTTCTCAGGTAGAAATTAGCACTGTATCAGGCAGCTAGTCAATTTTGTTATAATAAACAGCATGGAATAGAAATGAATGATAGAAATGTTGTAAATCCATAATTGTTGAATCTGGATCATGCACTTGTTTCTTTTTCTATGTGATAGTCTTCTATCATTATCCTTTCTTGAAGCCCTCAGAGAAATGACATCCTTGCATCCTTGTCTTTTCTATCTAGAGACTATGTAAAGTAATAGGCATGTGTGATGAAGCTTGGCTCCGTGTACCCCATCATATGGTGCTTCCATAAAATGGAAGCAATTATTACCTCTGCCATTGGAGTCAAGATCAGGAGATTATGGAGGAGTGGAGTAAGAAGAAACAACATCATACATTTTTATAAACACTCCTGGGTCCAAAAATCAGTCCATGCTCTACTTGTTGACTAATTGCTCATTGCAAAATGTTTTGTTTTCTTTGTTTTACTCTGCTAATAGAGGTATAAAATCTTACCTCTTTCTGTCTTAGTGGTGCCTTATAAAAACAGTTAGAAGATAATGGACCTTTATCTGATTAACATGAGGGATGCTTCATCAATAAACAAGGACTGAAGTTTTGAGGTGGGCTTCTTCCCTTACCCAGTGAAAACTCCTTATTCTGGGTAAGTGGTGGAAATTAAATTGCCAGCAAAACTTGGAGGAAAGAACTCAATCATAATTTCTGTGAATTTGGGCCTATAGAGCAGTAGACACTTGTAGGGAAAAGGCTGAAGAAGCAAAAGTTGTAATGTAACCCATTGGATGGATGTTTTAAAAATCATTCACTTCCTTATTTTTAATTATTTGACTGCTTTGCATTGTTCACCACCATAATGAATGCTTTCATGCATATGTTTAAATACATATTTCAGACCACAGCTTTAAGTACTCCTTTGGAATAGATTCCTAAGCATGGATTTATAGCGCCGAAGTATATAAACATTTTTATGTTGAAATAGTAAAATTGGTAAAGACCATAAATAGCATACACATACACAATTATATATGCATATATATTTGATACAGTATCATATATGTTATGTATTATATATATATATATAGTATTGGTTTTATTTGCATTTTATTGATAGATGATGATTGGATATCCATACCATCTTATGAATTTTGTGTGTTTGTGCATGTGTGTGCATGTGATCTATTTATATTCTTTACCAGTTTTACTTTTTTGGCGTTAAAATGTTCTCAATACTTTCTCAATATTCTCAAGCACTTTGCCAGTGTGGATCAAGAGCTCAAAATGTTATTTTTCATTCCAATTTGTAAGCTTTATTAAAAGGTAAAAGATATCTGCCTTTCATTGAACTTTTAATTATGTCGTAGGGAAATAAAAGATTGTTAAGTATGTGATTCCTACCCATATTTCCAAACTCCCGTCACGCTAACCTGAACTGCATGTACTTCTTGTAATGTATCACATATTTTCTCTCATTTCAAGTAGAAGAGAGAGGAAAAAGAAAAATACACTAAAATTTTTATAACAGTTATTTTTGGGTAGTGGATTTTAGATACATTAATTTTCCTCTTTATACTTTTTTCTCCTTTTCACAATGTTAATTTAATAATCAATAAAAGTCAAACTGACAAAAAAGTACTAAGGGTTCATAGAGGTGAAACTGGTGACTGGGCCTAGTCCAGCTGGGGCAGAAAGGCACAACAGGCTCCTCTGTATTGATGGGCTTCCAGGGGGTTGAGAAATGGTAGAAAAGATTGTGTATTTCTCTGCACCATTTGTTGAAGTCCTTGTAAGGGCCTCTTTCAGGAAAAAATCACATGTTGCAAAGGACCTACCTAGAATCCCAAGAATAACAGTCCAGCTGACTGCACATGAAGCCAACCGTACCTCATGGCTGAGAGGTGGAAGCCAAACATTATAAAGATGCTAGATGCTTACTGAAGCAGTTGCAAATCTAAAATGATAACATTTTAGTGGCTTTGGACAGTATAACAATTCTGACTAGAAGAGTCTATTTTGTGGTCAATATCCTTCCCTTTTAGGTTGGCTTTATCTTTATCCATTAAGAAAAACATAACAGAGCTCTGCTTTCTCCATGACACTCAAGTTTTTATAGGCAGTGATCTGGAAAAGCAGAGTCTGGGTTGGGTCCCAATAGCTCCCATGTGCTACTGCCTGATATTTACCAAGAAGTCCCTTGGGGTAGAGTAAATGGCGTGTTGTACCTCAGTCACTAATGTCTGAAACAGAGGACTGGTGAGCAAGCCTATAAAAAACTGAGTCACTGGGATGGGGTTCAATAAAGCAGGGCTAGGATTTCTGCTCTGGAAAAAGGAGAAAATAATCTTTCACTGTATTTAAAAGTAAAGATTTAATTTGACCATGCAGAGAACATTTTCTTTTTTTTTTTTTTTTCACTATTTTGATGAGAGTGATAATACTGTGTGTGTTTAACTTGGATGCTGCAGTGGGCATCATGCAGAGCTTCTCAGCCTGAGCACTGTCTAGATATTATCTGATAACAAGGAGAGATTTAGAGACTTAGAGATAGGTCATGTCTGATTAAAATGTGTAATAAATTATGAGAGAGAAAAATTAATAAGGAAAAAAAGTGACCAAGAGATATGCTAAATGGAGCATAGTCTCCTAGCATTTTATTCAATTAGTTCCCTTAGAAACTCATGGCTGACTCAGGACACAAAAATTTAAATAGGGTAAGGAGGACTTGAAAAGAACTCAAAGAAAAATGACAAAATTATTAAAAATATGTAAAGCACCAAAAAAAAAAAAAAAGGGCTAAAGACTCTATTTCAGATTTCAGATTGCCTGCTAGTTGCTGTGCCTCTCTGGGTGTCCACTTTCTCACCTGTGAAGGAAAGAGTTAAGATGAATGATAAGATTTCCTTGTGTGTGGAAATCCACCTCATTCCAGAGAAAGACCTTTCCCTTCTCTTTTTTCAACTGTCAAAACTTTCATCTATCCTTTTTAGCTCAACACTAAGAATTTCCATTAAATATTGATTCTTTTTTGATTCTCTCTCTCCTCTCCCCTCCTTCCTCTCACATTTTATGTCTCTCAGATTTTCAATCTCTACTAGCTTTCTTCCTAGGGAATAAACATGCTCTCAATCTAAAAATATAATAATTAAGGAAAAGAAACTCCATTGAAACTTTATGTCTCTCTCCTCCTATTATATTATCTTTTTTTTTTTTTTTTTGACTTTCAAGCTAGACACCATGAAAGTTTGACTTGCATTAGCTATGTTAACTCACTTCTCACAGGATAGCCATGATCTGGGAAGGCAGAATGGAGCACTTTTGAGGCAAAATTATTTCTAGCTCAATTTGGTATAAGGAGAGAACTAAGTTAATCAGAAGAGGCAGCCCGGGTGGCCCAGCAGTTTAGCACTGCCTTCAGCCCAGGGTGTGGTTCCGAAGACCTGGGATTGAGTCCCATGTTGGGCTCCCTGCATGGAGCCTGCTTCTCCCTCTCCCTGTGTCTCTGCCTCTCTCTCTGTCTCTGTGTGTGTCTCTCATGCATAAATAAATTAAATCTTTAAAAAAAAAAAGAAAATTTCTCCAAATCTTCTCTCCATATAAAATTTGGATATTATAGTAGTATTAGCCAAATATTATTATGTAATAGTATTAGTATTATTACTATTAGTATAGTAGTATTATCCAAATATTATTATGTAAGTCTGTGTCAGAGTATAGTGTGTATCATATATGTATGCATTATATACATAATTTATTGTTAGATATCAAATACATTATAATTATGCATATATGTATTACATATACATATATGTATGATGTTATATGATATATGTATTATGTGTATATATGTGTATATATATGATATATGTATTACATACTTATATGATATGTGTATTATATAAGTCTGCCAGAATGCAGTACAAACTAGCAAGATAAATCTGTCACAGTTCTCTAAGCTACAAATCAAATGCCACCACATCTTTGTATATTTAACTCAGTTTTTTCACTTAAACTTCATTCAGTCTGCAGCTCTCCTTATATATGCTTGGTCTATGTAATAATCATCTTATCTTCATTCTTCAAAAAAAATAGCTTTTTGTTTTTATGGTTCCATGCCCTACTTGATATTGACCAAGATACCTAATAATCACTTAATTGGCTAAACTAGTAGGTCCCTTTCAGTTCTCATTTTGTTTGGTTTCCCCATAGCATCCAGAATTTCTCAAAATTTCTTTTCTTTCAATTTACATGACCACAATTTTTTCCTACTTTGAATCTTCTTACTCTTGCCTTAGTTTGCTCTTTAAAGAATTTAGTTCTTTTATTTAATGTGTTCTTGATAATCTTCTCTTTTCACTCAATAGATGAGCTCATTAGCTCTACAGTTTTACTTCCAGTTATAAACATATACAAACACACGTACATATCTGTATATACTTATGTATATACATATATATTATATACAAGGCATATTTCCATACATATGACATATTACACATTCCTAAAGTGTTGTGTATAACTTCTTGGTCTTCTTAAATAACTGTCCATGAGCTTCCTGTTAGCTGGCAGCTTCAATTTTTCAGACAAGGTCCAAACCCTAAGGAGTCATGGAGCAACACAGATAGAATTAATTTGGAACTCTGGATGACTAAGCAGTGTTGCTTGACCACCATGGGTCCATCACAATTTTGGACAGTTAACATGAGTGATAAATAGAACCTCCATCTTTCCTGAGGAATTATTTAATATCTTTTTGTTGATAGCATCATATGCACATTGTATACTCTGCTCTCACTAGTTTAATGTCTCCCTGTAGAATATCACTAGACTACTAACTAAATTAGTACAACTCTAAAACAGTGAAATGGCTGGTTTTGGTAATGTAGGAGTGTGTGTGTGGAATTAAAGGTTTTTGGAATGGGATAAACCAAGACCCATCTAGACATACCTGGTAGTCACTGAAAAAACCACAACTACAGTTTGCTTGAGAGAAAGATCAACCCTGCTCAATTCACTGGATTTATCTGTTGAGAGCCTTTGGAATATCTTGGGATCTGCTGCAGAAGGAAAGAGTCTTTTTCAATTAGACATAATACATCCTGTTAACTTAGAGGGTTCACAGACCACTGACTTGCACTCCTAATCTTCTTCCCCTCTATTGGCATAACATAAGAAACCTTTTTGCAATTTCCAATATTGGAAGGATCTACTGGCTAGGATCTGCCTTTTCCTTATCAAGAGTAGGTGAGAAGCAAGAATAAAAATAAGTAATACAAGTAAGTGTGTGATATACACACTTACCTAAAAATCTATCTCTTCAAAGAGTATGATCACGTTTAGTACTCAGAGCTAACGTGCTAATAGTCTGAGACTATTCTTGTGGCCAGACTACTAACCAATACACCAAAGTATATCCGAGAACTTTGTAATCAACATAGCCAAGTTGGAATTCCTTTCCTTGTGATATCAAACCATATTATAAGCCATCTTTGACCTCCTGAATTTCTTATCAGTCTGCATATGGCAGCATGAAAGCTATTGCATTAGCTCATCCCCGATGACTATTGCAATAGTGCATTAGGATCTGCCTAAAATCTTGCCTCAGCCCACTCCAGTCATCTACCAGTGTTCCAAAAAGATTTCTTTTCCATCATTAAAGTGGTCTATTAGTTATCTCCCCCCCCCCAACCCCTTGCACATTTACTTATGATTCTTCCTAATTGGGTTACTGCCTTCCCTGTAGTCTGTGGTCTCACAGCATCATCCCTCGCACTCAGCCTTTCATCATACCGACTGTGTCTTATGTACTTCCTTTAACCTTGATGCACTTTCCTCTTGAGTTCACTTTTCCAACTTCATTGCAAAAATCATGTCAAAAGCTGCCTCTTTTTTAACACCATCCCACCCCTTTTAATTCTCATGTCACCAGCAAGAGTGGAATTAACCAATACCATTCTTTTTGTTCTTTCTGTATTCTATATACATATAACCTACAATATTGAATTTGCGCAGTCTTAACAAAATGCATCTCATCACCCAAAATAATACTTGGCACATGATAGTTAGCAAATATTTGCTGAATGCGTAAGTGAGTTAATGAGGAAAGCGATGAAATGACTACTTTAGCAAATATGTCCTTAGAGGGATACTGATTTGAGTTGTAAAATTTTAAAGTCATGGCCTTTTATTTTATGATTAAAATGAATATTCTGACACTGATTTATTGAGATGTACATTGCCCATAGGATTATTTAGCCAAACAACTAGTTCACTTAATTCACCGAGTTTATCCAAACTTATATTTTAATCTACTTTTAAAGTCTACAGCAATTCAGCTGGGGTAAATTGGCAAGGCTAAAGTAAAAGTTCTGGAGCTTTGATTTGGGGATATAGGCATCTTTATACCCCCTCCTGCTGCTAGCCTCCCTTCCTTTTGCCCTGCTCTGCCCCAAAGCTTCTCTGGGGTTGGTGGGGTGGTGTTTTGCATTGAATCTCCTGCCTGTCTTTCTGCCAGCAGAGGGGCCTCTTGCTCTGCACCAGTTTTTAAGATTCAGTATCAGGGAGCTGGCAAAGATCAGTGAATGTTTCCTGATTAGCTGTCATGATATTAAAATAAAAACTAAGGCTTAATGACTCTTTGGGAAAATCTTCAAATGCAGTTAAAAACAACTAGATTAATATTAAGCGTTACAAACTGTCTAAATAAAGTGAACAAGTTTTTATTTGTACATAAATATGAAAATATGGAAAAATTTTCTTTTTATTTATTTATTTATTTTTTTTATTGGTGTTCAATTTACTAACATACAGAATAACACCCAGTGCCCGTCACCCATTCACTCCCACCCCCCGCCCTCCTCCCCTTCTACCACCCCTAGTTCGTTTCCCAGAGTTAGCAGTCTTTACGTTCTGTCTCCCTTTCTGATATTTCCCACACATTTCTTCTCCCTTCCCTTATTTTCCCTTTCACTATTATTTATATTCCCCAAATGAATGAGAACATATAATGTTTGTCCTTCTCCGACTGACTTACTTCACTCAGCATAATACTGGAAAAATTTTCAATCAAAAAAATTTGTAAAGAATCCCTAAAAAGAACTGAAGTGTTAGAAAAATTGGAAACAACTTTGAAAAGATTGAAGGAATCCATAAAGAATGGAATCACATATCAAATGAGGTTTAAGTTATCATTACAAAAAATGGAATTTAAGAGAAAAACTAAGTCATCCAATAATCTTCAGGTTTGAAAAGTTGAACAAACATCCCTTTAAAAATGTTTCTTACAAGTTGATACTGACTGAATAGATTCAAGAACACTCTTTTCAGAATAAGATTTTATATCTATGAGGATGTTAATCATCATCAAAGAAGATTTTGGTAGATTGATTAATTTGTCAAGTTAAATTTTCAAAAAAAATGATGCTTTGATGAATTAATTTGTGGAGGGTTGACCTTTTCCCAGTATGAGACAACTAGAGCCCACCGGCGACAGGATGAGCATACTGATGGCCAAGCTGGTGAATAATGTCTCCCTTACAAATCTTCCTCTTTTTCTACTACAATGCATTTTCTGTGTTGCTCCTCATAGCCACAAAATATAAAAAAAGATAACTTTTATTTATTTATTTAGATTTTATTTATTTGAGAGAGAGAGAGATATCACAAGCAGGGGGAAGGAGTAGAGGGAGAAGCAGACTCCGTGCTCTGCAGGGAGCCCAACACAGGGGCTGGATCCCAGGATCCCAAGATCAGGTCCTAAGCTGAAGGCAGACTCTTAACCAACTAAGCCACCTACATGCCCCAAAAGAAAATAATTTTCAGGTAAAAGGAATAATTTCTAAGTCATTGACACAGAAGAGACCTAAAATAAGGTGAAGTTGAGCAAAACAACAAAACAAACAACTCACAGATCATCTGTCAAATTTACTTTATAGACTAAAAATAAATTGATAAATTTTAATTCATATTTCAAAAGGGTGACTTTCCCAAGGCTAGGCAAACACTAAATTTCTATTATTAATTTTCTCTCACTTCATCTCTTTCATTTTCTGCCTCTACTTTATCTAGGATATCAGTGTTTTCTTAGACTTGATTTGAGTGGTAGACCTTCAGTACTTAGCCTAAAGTCCATAGCGATTCTACTAATGACAAATTGGTTCTGGGTTCTTCATTTACTCTATTCCAATGAAGTTTTGGATCTTACCACACAAAACTGCTCCTCTCCCGTCCTATTCTGTATTCACATTAAGTTTTCCTCACCTTGATATCAGGCCTAGGTATGCAGCAATGATACTTACATTCATTTGATCATTATGTACCAACTATTTGGTGAGGGCATGAAGTGTCCTCCCAGGCAATGAGTCATATAGACTTCCCAAAAGAATCAGCAGGCAAAGGGCATCCTGAAGCCACATGAAAGCCTTGGTTTTCAAACCACAGGAATTTTCACCATATCTTAGAGCTGAATGATCTCTCTAGTTTCCAGTATTGGGCAACTATTCTTTGTGGAATCTCTAAAGGGCAGACTGATCTCTGAATCATGGCTGACAAAGGTTGATGCTTAAAATTAATTTTCAGCATAAGAAAAATTAGTCCAGGAAACACTCCAATCAAAGGGAGCTGAGTTCTGATAGCAAGTAATTCTGTGTGTTTTCGAATGTTGTTGAAATAATGATGGAGAAATGGAAATCCATGAAAAGTGCTGTATGCTGATTCTGCCCTGACTTCTTCCTTACCTAGATATTTAAAGAAACCAAAGCTTTGTCTAGTTTTTAGTATCAGTTTCTGCAGTACTTCCTGCCACTTACAGACACTGATAAAGTGCATGGGAACTTGATTTGTTCTGTGTCTCTCGTGATATTGGTGTGCTAAAGGAAGTAGCACATATGCCAGCAGTGTAGGCCAGGTACAAGAGCCCAAATTAGCTGTGGAGTTGACTAGCTGAAGGATTCTGAACTTCTTTGGATAGAGGAGTTAGTATAACATCTTCCTTTACATTTTCTGAAATTTAAACTGAGAAAATAGAAGTGACTGTTTCAAAGAGGAAAGGAAATGTTTTGTTTTTGCCTCACTATTGTGTATTAAACACTGAGCTGATCCCTTTTGACATTTGTCTAATATTAACATCATACTAGAAAGATAGGGTTTTCTTCATTTAAAAGAAAAAATAGAAAATTAGGAAGTTTAAATGACTTGTCAGAGGTCACATGGCTTACAAGAGGCAGAGCTGGGATTCAGATTTGGAATTTCCATCTATCCGAGCTTTCATATCACACAAAAGGCTAAACAAATTGAACATGCCTTTTTATCAGTCTATCATGTGCTTTAGAGAATTTGCTAACCTTTTATTCAAAGGGTATCACTTTTAACAGTTAATAAAACTATAACATTTTCCATAATTCTTTATTTCAAATATTTATATTAATGAAGTCAATGTTGTAAGATGATGGTTTTTAGTACATGCAAAATAGGGTTATACTAATAAAATGCCACTTTTACCTTGATTTTGGGCTTTTGTATATTATATTTAAAGGCTACTACCATAGGCTGAAAAAAAGAAGAAAAAAATGAAGGAAGGGGAGAAAAGGAAAGAAGAAAGAAAAAGTAATAAAGTCTTCCAAACTTTTTAGAATTTCTAGACAGACTTTGCTACTGTGTGACTGTATAATTAAGAATTAGGATTTGATTTCCTGATTCTCTGTCCTCTGATCATTCCTTTGTGATATATTGCTTCCTTCAATTATCAAATTCCACAATTCTGAATTGATAATCTTTTAAAAATTTGTTCTTTCTGTAATTTAATATGGTTGACAATTTTTTCTTTAAAATTAATGTATTAAAAATTATGAAATATAGCAGTTATTACTGTGCCATTGTTGTCATATCAAAAAAATGGGGGCACCTGGCGGGATGAGCACTGGATGTTATTCTGTATGTTGGCAAATTGAACACCAATAAAAAATAAATTTATTATTTAAAAAATGTAAAGGTTAAAAAACGTAGCAACAATATCAAGAGAAAACTAGGTTTTCAACAGGTGGAGAAAATCAAGTTCTATTTCTAAGGGGCAATTTTATATTTTGATAATGTAAGATTCAAATTGCAGAAACAAAGGACAACAATTTGAGGCTATTCAGGCATAAAATAGTAGTGGAAGACTTTGAGAAGATGTAAAATCCTTAAAATTAGAGTTATTCTCTTGGAATCTGAGAATCCAAGGAGTTTGTAGAAGGGTTTCAGGAAATTTGTCAGTGAAGTAGTTGTATCAAATGGGTATGTGTGTGTGTACATGTGTGTATGCATATGAGCGGTATGTGTGGTGTATGATGTGTGGTGTGTGTATGTGTGGTATGTGTGTAAAGTGTGTATGTGTGTGTAGTGTGTGTGTGATATATGTATGTGTATATATGTGTGTGATGTGTGTATGGAGTGTGTGTGTTCGTGTGTATCTACACACATCCACACCCAGACACGTGTGATTATTCAGAAAAGGGGGAGTCCATAGTTTTCTTCAGACTTTCAAAGCAATTCATGTTGACTTTTTTTTATGCACTTCAGATGCAGTACAAATGGCACTTAGGTCTATTCCTTATTGTAGATTCTGTGATTCTCAGATGACCACTTTCTATCAGAGAAAAACATGAACATTGATATTACTGAGGGTGAAGTGTATGTTATTGAAGAGCATAAGGGTTAGATATGCGTGCTAGAAACTTACAAAGAACATGAAAGCGGTGGATTAGATGGAAAAAACATATATCCTGAATATATTCTGAGTTAAACAGGTCTAAAATTCTTGAGGATGGAGTCTGACTAGCCTTAATCTCGTATTTGCCTGAAAGCAGCTCATTTAGCTCATAATTATATATCATCTTTTGCTCATCATTCATTCTTTCAAATATAAATCTGATCCTCATTTCAATGGATCTTATTAAATTCATGAATATATTCTTCAGACCCTAAAATTATCAGTATAATACATCTTTGCAAATCCCTTCTTTAAATATGTAAGTGATAAAAAAGAATTCTTCCTCTAAAATAGAAGCACTTTCACTCTACAAGTCTGACAGAAGGCTTATCTTCCTATTCTAAATGATTATACTGAAAGCAGATTTTTCAGTAGACATCTCTTCCTAGGCTTCTAGATTCTCAGGCTGAAATAAAATCCCGAGACCCCATTCTTCCCCACTGTTATTGTTAATACTCAATTTCCCAAAGTATATACAGAGAAAGATTTTATTTTAGGAAAGGAATATCATTATATCCCAATTTTAGATTTTTTCCCTTAGTGGATGCCCGAGCAAAGACCTTCTATTTCCAATATAAGAAATATAGCTATAGGTATGTTTTCAACTGATTTTCTTAATTTATTCGGTGGGATTAAGAATTCTTAGAATATCTCTAATTTTTTCCATTCCACCAATTAGATTTGTTTCTTCTTTTTTTTTTTTTTAATCTTTTTTTTTTTTCATTTATTTATGATAGTCACACACAGAGAGAGAGAGAGAGGCAGAGACACAGGCAAAGGGAGAAGCAGGCTCCATGCACCGGGAGCCCGACGTGGGATTCGATCCCGGGTGTCCAGGATCGCGCCCTGGGCCAAAGGCAGGCGCTAAACCGCTGCGCCACCCAGGGATCCCAGATTTGTTTCTTCTATCAATAAGAGATTGTATGTTATTTCTGGTGAAGGTTAAAAATAACAAACCCATATTTATTTGAATTTGAACAGTTGAGTATGCATTGTAAAAGCCATGGAATATGTATCAATAGTGGTGACATTTCAGTCACAGTGACAAAATGGGAAAGTACAAAGGGAATTTTAGGCAAGGGTTCCATTTTAGAGGTGTCCTTCATATCAAATCACAAAATCCATTACCTACATTATCTAAAGGTCAATTAGCCACTCCTGAAAAAAAAAATAAAATTGTAAAGAATCTCTAATGATTCCTGTCTCTAAACTTTCCTAATATATATTTTTTTGTCCCTTGAATGATAAACCAGATAAAGATTAAAATTCTCATACTATTGGAAAAAGAATCAGAACAGACATTAAAGTAGGTAAGTAACAATGTCTCCCGTCAAATAGGGGCCAAAACTGGATGTCAGATACTGAAGAATGAATGAGAAGTGGGGGAGTGGAGAGAGTCCATATTGAGCAACCAATAGACTAAATATCCCATGAGGTTAGAGACTATCTCTCACACTGGTTCTGACTATTTGTATTACCCTCCTTTCTATAGATTCCTCTCAGTGCTTTGCTCAAAAATGTTCAAAATATATTGTCTTTGCATTTTTTTTCTTAGAGTAGCAATTTACTTAATGATGGATGAATGTATACCCATCAGTGATTTCAAAGTATAGATATTTTTCTGATGACTTTTCTGTTGACTCTGCATAAACTCCAGTGGGAAAGTATGTTTCAAATGTATTGTCAGTCTTTGTCTATTTTTTCCAGAGGGACATTCAATACTTGGAGTTCATGCTGTGTATGGCTATATTGGGGTCCATGGAAGGCTGTACTGTGCCAAACTTCCTAGGGCAGGTGCTATTAATTATGTTATATAAACGTCAAATTGTATGCGGTCATTTTGTAATGAAGAATAAATAGTAGGAACTTAACTAAAACCATAAATTATTCAATACATTTTATTTCTGAATCTTATCAGAGATTTGATTTTCTCAGCAATCTTTGGCTTCCAACTAAAAGGATCAGGGCAAATGCACAATTTTGGCAAAAAGCAAAATTGCCATTAGCATCATAGCAAGTCATATTGGACACAGATATTGGTAAGCAGATCCAAGTTGTCCCTTGATGACATTTTCATAATCACTAAGTGTGTATTCTAGCCATAAAATTAAACAGTTACTTCCCTAACATCTAGAAGAAATGAATGTTCTAAATTGAAAACATTTAAATACATCTTTCTAATACTTGCTTGAATAATTTTTTTCACAGGCTGTATATATTTTTTTAAGTTTATTTATTTTTTATTTATTTTTTTGACAGAGTGAGCAAAAGAGAGAGAGTACAAGCAGGGGCAGAGGAAGAGGGAGAAGCAGACTCCCTGCTGAGCTGGGAGCCTGATGCAGTGTCCAATCCCAGGACCCTGGGATCGTGACCTGATCTAAAGTCAGATGCTTAATTGACTGAGCCACCCAGGTGCCACACATAGGCTGTATATATATCTTTTAAAGATTTATTTATTTATTTTTTTTTTGAATTTTTTTAAATTTATTTATTTATGATAGTCGCAAAGAGAGAGAGAGGCAGAGACACAGGCAGAGGGAGAAGCAGGCTCCATGCACCGGGAGCCCGATGTGGGATTCGATCCCGGGTCTCCAGGATCGCGCCCTGGGCCAAAGGCAGGCGCTAAACCGCTGCGCCACCCAGGGATCCCGATTTATTTATTTATTTGAGAGAGAGTGTGTGTGTGTCAGGGGAGGGACAGAAGGAGAGAGAGAATCTCAAGCAGAATCTCTACTGAGTGCAGAGCTTGATGCCATGGAATTCAGTTTCACCACCCTGAGATTATGATCTGAGCTGAAATCAAGAGTTGGACCCAACCTACTGGGCCATCCAATTGGCTCCCCCCACCTCTACATGTTATTTGTTTGAGTCTGAAAATTCCTGAGTAAAAAACAGCCATGTAGCCCAAATACTGAATGGGTCAGGAAGTGATAATGCGTTAATATTTGGAATTATAAAAGACATAATCCTGCTCTAGTGGACTCTACAGTAAAGAAAGACATATAAATAAACATATGATAAATGTATAAGATGATGAGATCCATAAGCATAAATTCAGTGGTATCTTAGATGAAGGGTAAAAGAGACAAATCATAACATCCTTGAGATTAGATATGGAAAGGAAATGGGGGTAGAGAAGGCTTGGAAGATTATAGCATAACTGGGTAGGGATTATGATAACATGTTAAGAAATTGTGGCACTACCCTACAATCTAAGGATTCTTTTATTTGGACTGTAGAGTGGTTTAGAGGTAGGGGCTGAACACAGAGTTCATAGATTCACCAAGCATTATCCATGAACTATATTGTATATACATGTCTATTTTACTATTTCTCAAATGTATATAAGTGCTTCCAAGATTAATGCAAATTCATTACAGGATTTCATTTTTATTTTCTCAATACTCATTTTCTTGATGAATAGAAATGACCATAATCAGTGTAATATAGAGGGGGTCTGGAAATTATTTGACGTAAAAAAAGGGTTGATATTTGTTGATATTTGTGCTAGTCATTGCACTAAGCTAGCACTTGTCATTTATCAACCTAAAATTTAAAAGTTTGCAAAAAACAATTCTAGGTAATGGTAACCTATCAAATTGTATGAAGAAACAGAATGAAGTAATGAGATGTGCACTTTAGAAAGATGGTTCATGAAAAACTTAGCAGTAGGGAATGTATAAGGATAACATCTAAACCCAAACAGAAGAATCTTAACCCATGAGATCAACAGCAGAATAGGATAAGGAAGGGCTGTCATGAGAATGTTATAGTGACTTGGTAAGTTGTTAGTTATGGTAAATACGTAAGAGGAAGCCATGGGTAGATGTAAACAAGTTTCAGTTTACATACTACAAGATGACAGTGACATGAAAGGGAGGTAGAAGTGGCTGAGAATTAGTGGTGTAAGACTAACCCTTGTGTCACGGGGAATACAAAATTGGCGCATCTGTGTGCAGGCTAAAGTCTCTTCCTACAGAGTTTATACTCTTTCAGCCTCTTCAGTTAATTAGCACCACTGAGTCTCAGAAAGAGATTAGAATTTACAGGGCTTCAGTTTTATTTTTAATGTTAATTTCTTGGCTTCATGAAGCAAATGGTGTAAGATCACACCTCCTTTATTTTCAAATTTAATTTATTTAAATGCGATTAATTCACATATAGTATATCATTAGTTTCAGAGGTAGAGTTCAGTTACTCATCAGTTACATATAATACCCAGTGCTCATTATATCATATTTCCTCCTTAATGTCCATCACCTAATTACCCCATCCCCCACCCACCTCACCTCCAGCAACCTTCAGTTGGCTTCCTATGGTTAACACACCTTTAAAGGAGAGGCTTCAAGAGTTTGGAGACCCATCCTGTTCAATCTTCTCTTCTTTATCTTAAGACTTCTCCTAACCCATCTCTCCTTTGAACTCATTTGATATCTAAAACACTACCTTAAAAGAAGTGGCTGATTATGTCTGGATATTGAGTTGTGCATTACTAAAGTTGATTATTGGAATGTGTTTGGTCTGAGGATAGGAATACTGAAGGCATCTTTCCCCCACTATACTATAAAGTCAATTTGCTTTTTCACTTTTAATTATTTTGGGGGATCCCTGGGTGGCGCAGCGTTTTAGCGCCTGCCTTTGGCCCAGGGCGCGATCCTGGAGACTCAGGATCGAATCCCACGTCGGGCTCCCGGTGCATGGAGCCTGCTTCTCCCTCTGCCTATGTCTCTGTCTCTGTCTCTCTCTCTCTCTCTCTCTCCTCTCTGTGTGTGTGACTATCATAAATAAAAAAAAATAATTATTTTGGGACCTAAAATAAAATGCTCAGAAATCAAGCTCAGAAATCTTGTACATAAAAAATATAAATTATCTGTAATTACTCGCATTAAGAGATACTTTGTTATGTTTCCCTTAGAATCTTTTAACTGCATTTATGCCTATGTATAATTTCTTTCACAGTGGCTTCTGTGTACCTGAAATTCAGACACTGGATTTCTTTTTTATTTTAGCTTTACTGAGATGTTATTGACAAATAACATATGTAAGCTTGAGACTTACCATGAGATAATATGATACATATATATGTATATTGCAAAATGATCACCACAATAAGAATAGTTAACTTTACATTTCCTCACATAACTACCATTTGTTTGCGTGTGTGTGATAACATTTAAGATCTATTTTCTTAATGACTTTTTTATATTCTTTATTTGTAGTTTTATTTGGTGATTGCATGGTTCCCAATCTTTCACCTTTCCATCTTAGTAGAATATAAATGACCTGAATAGAGTTGTCCATTTGGGTTTTTGCTATATTCCCAGAGCCCAGAAGAGAGTGGAGCATATACACACTCTTTCCAAGATTAGGATAAATTATAATTTTCTATGTCATATTTATTTATATTAAGTGGAGAGAAATAATCAGTTGGTTAAGTATTATTAAAAACATATTTTTTACAAGTTAACTATCTTTAAAATAAATGAACCATAATTTATATAGGTGTTTTTGATGATGAATATTTAGATGTTTTCAATAGCTTTCTAATAAAGTACCAATTAGAATGAACATCTTTCCAATTACAATGTTGATAGCCTCTGACTATTTCTTTAATGCCAACTTTTAAAAATGATCTTACTAGTATAAAAGGTATAGATGGTTATAAGTCTTGTAACATATATTACTAAGTTCATTTCTAGAAATAAAATACCAGTTTATAGTCAATTCTGTTAGCCTATTGTAGAATCTCCTACAACCACCACATAACTACTTCTTGAATCTCTTAAGAGAGATATGTAAGATGTCTATATATTGGAGGTCTTCCTGTAGATTCCTCCTTCCAGGAGACAGAAACACCAGTCTCTCAATTTTAATGGAAAAACACAGTGGAAGCTGCATCCAGGTAAGAATAAGCTGGACTCTTAAGCAATTCGAATTTAGGAAGGCAGAGAAAATATGGAAAATATGGATAAAAATTATATATTTGGAAACCTAGTAGATATTCACTTGATTAGAGTAAACATTGGGGAATTAATATTAGACACTGTTGCCTTGATTGTGAAAAAAGGGAAATTAATTTCTTCTGAACACTTGTATGATTTATTTTCTACCTGTCAAAAATGATTATAGATATAAAGGTATTCCACAAATTCTAAGCAAATTGCAATCAAATTGGATTTGATCTTTCCATTGTAATGATTGTATGCCTTCCTGGAGTAGTATTTTCCCATTTTCAATATAGCTATTTCTGCAATAGTCTTGCAATGTTAGAAATTCCTTACTATCCACATAGATGTACAGGAGCTACGGATAAGAGAACAGGTACTCAAAGACCAAGTCCTAATATGAATTTTAAAAGCCACAGGAAAATGAGAATTGTGTATCAGTAAAGCTTGTTAATCTCTATTTTGGCAGGATAGGAAGAGTTCTGGGTGGCAGGAGTCTGAAAGTCTAGAAAAGATTAGAGGATGGTGTTTTCTTCCCCTAATCTCCCTACTCAGCACCAGCTACTTTATGTAAGGGAACTGGGAGGCATCACTTCTCAGTATGAATCACACTACAGTGGTTTACTTAAAACCCTGCTCAGAAGTGTTGCCCTGTACTCCATAGTTCTTCTAACTCCCATGTGAACACAATAGGCAAATAAAAGAAAGATGTATCATAAACAGAACTGTGGCTTTTAAAGTCTGTTCTGGGATCACCTGATTCAGACCTTGAATAATGGTCTCCAAATTTTGGTTTGAATAAGAAACAAGAGGCGGTTGTAACATAGACATCTTTCTAGACCTTGTTTCCAGACAATGAATCTGCATTTTTTACTATTCTACAACACTAATAGAGGTGTAATTTATAGTATCACATCTTAAGAAATACCCCCTAAAATTTTTTCGTATGTTTTGAGGAAAGAGAACAGTTCTCAACTACACTTTGGTTTTATAGGTTATATTTGTCTCCAAATTCTAACCACTCAGGAAATACACCCCTGACCTATCTTAACACACCTCTTGCATGAAGAATAAGTACTACTTTTTGATAAGGAACCCGTGTATTTTCACCTTAAACTTAGTATATGAGATACTGCATCAATTTCCATAAATTATAATCATGTTTATAATTACATTTATATTTAATTATATAATTAAAATTACCTTTATAATCATAATATTTAGAAGAAATACCATCTTCAAAGGCAGGGTAAAAGTTTATGTATAGACTTGACATTGATATCAATGTTTTATTTTATTTTATTTATTTATTTATTTATTTATTTTTGATATCAATGTTTTAATGTAGCTCTGTGACTCTTAGTAATTTAAATGATCTGATCCCTGGTTTACTAGGACAAAATGAGATGTTTGGATATGATTTGTGAAAAACTCGTGTTTTTATTGTTTTCTGTTTATTTTTTGTTTTTCAAGCATATTTCTCAAAGTGAATGCTTACAATTCACTCTATTAATTTATTGTTTTTCATTATGCATATTAAAATAATTTGACCAGTGACTCAAGACTAGCTGGTCATTAGAATCACACAAAGAATTTTTAAATACCTAAGCTTGGCCCCACATCTGACCAAGAGAATCAGAATCTCTAGAGATGGGATTAATGTATCACATTTCTTTTAAAGCTATCTAGGTAATTCCAGTCGACAGCATGAGTTGGGAATTAGTGGCATGGATTATTGGCAAGGCAAGTTTTGATTCTGAGGTTAAAATTCATCTTCTCATTCACATGTTGCCTATGTTTCTATCTCAGTGGATGTGTGAATTTCAGCTTACATTTCTTCAGCTGCACAAATGCTTCTCTAGTTGTTGGATATTGACACAAATAAGAAGGAGATATCTAAATCATTATTTCATAAATGACAAGATCTATGACCAAATTTCCTATGGGAATAGAAAAAACTAGAATAAAATCCTCTATTTTTTCTGAAAGTCATTTTTTTCAGGTTAAAGATTTTTTTGTTTTTTCCTAGATAGGTATTGTTTTACTATTTTGGTGTTGAAATATTTTCTTGAAGAAACTGATGGTGAAATTACATTATTGATGTCTTAATGGCTTAATTCAGTGAAATAAATTTTGGTAAGTCTATGTCGGTATTTAGTTTTATGAAATTTTCTGATCAGTGGAAGTTTGGGAAGCATTGAATTAAATAACTGAGTCATACCCAATTGCTTTGACCTGTAGAGTTTAGGAAAGTAGCTATTTACCAATCATTATGGTTGTATTTCAATTCTAAAAAAATTAACCATACCACTGAGAATGACTAAATATAAACTGTGCTTATTTACATGTTGTTCTTGTATGTTGCATATACTGTACCTATGTATTATTCTATGACCTGATTTTCTATTTCATAATATATTAGGAAAATATTATTTTCATAATATGTAGCATGATTATATTATTATATTCTATAATTGATGGATTTAGGATATTCTCAAAATTTTGCAAACATAATGAAATTTTCAATCAACATGCTGTTACTATATATTATACACATGCAAATATTTCTATAAAGTACATTTTAAAAATATCTCTTTGGAGAGATACTATTTTTAAAAAGCCAGAATTATTTTTCATTCTCCATGAGAATTTATTAGAGTTCTTGTTCTCTTGTATCCCCACACAAGATATTACCAGTATCTATCATTTCTAACAACCTAAGAAAAAAAATGCATCTCTAAAAGAATGAATCTATTTCTAATTTATGTGTTGGAGAATTGGTAGTTTTTCTTCTGTGAACTGCATGTCTATAACTGTTTTCCGCTTTCTGCTTGTTTTTCTGGTTCAGATTATTTTTCTCTATTGTTCTTATGAGAAAATGGATTTTACAGAGATTCGGTGTTTGCACAAATGTTAAACACAACACAACTATAATGTTGCAAAAGTCGGAACTCAACCCAAGCAGTTTGGCTCTATCTCTAGAACTCTCCACCACTTTACTGATACCATGAACAGAATGGGCTGGAAAGACCAAAGTTGAATAGTAGGGCTAAAACAACAAGGTAAACAGTCAAGGAAATAAAGATTAGATTTCAGAACCTGTTCTTGGAGAAGCCAGTTGGTCAGAAATCTACATAGGAAATAGCAAAAACAAAGATAATTTAGTGCAAAAATTCTTGGATGATTATATTAAATTAAAAGCCAGCAAGAACAAGAAAATAAACAAACTTGGGAAACTAGGCTTGAGTTTTAGCAGGTTTCTATGGAGTTTGTTTCTTTTTCTTCTTGCTTATGGAAGACACAAAAGTCGATGCAACCCAGCAGGGTACTTTATTCTGCTGTAAAGACATGGCTCATCATCACATTCAGGCAGTTGGTCCTTGCCAAATGGTCCCACCTGAAGATTTACTCTTTTCAGGGTGGTGCTACTGTCACCTCTTTGATATATTACTCACCTAATAAATCCAAGTGTCATTTCCCCATGGGCAATTTTATTAAAGTTTTTACAGTAAGACTCTCATGCTGTGGTTGGATCTTTATATTTCAAAAAAACATAGGTAAAAAGTTTCTACATTTCTAGGTTTCTCTGTATCCTGTACTTGGTGACACTCATGCCAAGTGATTTAAACATTAGTGATTTAAGCTTCATCTGAGAGCTGAACAGAGAATTGGAAGGAAACTCAAACTCATAAGAAAACTGGCTCCGAGGGTGGGGTCTGGCAGCCTCACCTTGTAGGCCACAATTTAGACTGAAAAGGCAAAGGAAATAGAGCAAAGCAAGAGACAGTTTGTCTGCCAGGGATGGAGCCCCACTGAAACACTGGAGAAAGACATGTATCTTTGTCCTATAATTAATGTTCATTTTCCTTAGATACAATATTTTTCTTTTCAATTTCATTATTTATTTCTCTTCATTAGCTTGAAGTTTATATCCTCTTTCCATACTGGTACTACCTATCCTTAAAATTTGGCTTAACAAAATTTATATATAGTTGAACAAAACAGGTTTTTGGTCTTCTAAACAATACAAGGATATTAGAATACTTTAAGTGTGGGCTGTATTTTCTTCTGAATGAAATGCTATTGCAACTGAGTGACTAAGTTCCATCTTGTAAACTGTAAGTCCAAAAATTAGATACTTATTGTATTTATGCTTGTTTTGTTTAATAATTTTTCTTATCATAGCCATATATATTTTTCTATTATTCTTCCATTTTTCATCTCCTCTATTCTGGTATTTTTCTTGAATATATTTTAATAATTCTTTAGTAAATCTTTCCAATTTTTAAGTCTGAATTCTTAATTTGCTCTTGAAATGTGTCCTGAGAATTATTTTCTTGTCTTACATTATAGATATTATTCTACTTTGCAAAGGTTTATCTTTTTATTGTTGCGAAATCATCTGTCTCATTCTTGGTAAGTAAACTATTTGTTTTTAAATGTTGGCTGCTTTTTTGGTTCATCTCTTTAATGTCATGTTATTTGATTTTACTCTAATATTTTAAATTTCCAATGTTAAGAGTATTAGAGATTCCTGAAAATGCTATTCCTATCTTTGTGCTAGAGTGGAAAATATTCAATTATATTTCAGGTATGTCCTTGATCTCATTATTCTAGTTCCTCTGGAATCCTAAGTAGACAGATGTTTTAAAAAACACTTATTATTTTATTATGTAGTTCAGTATTTCTTCCAGGGTTTATATCACTTAGTCCTTCTTGGCTTTTAACTTGCACCTATCTTCAAATTGCTTCACTCTCCTTTTGACTTTGTGTAACTCCATGTTTAAACTGCTATTAAATTTCTAAATTTAATTCTTTTGGGCTCTTAAACTTTCTTGAAATGTTTAATTTTTTTCAAAAGACTATTATTAATAGCCTCTGGATTAGTTATACTTTATAAACATTTAAAAATATTAAAATCAATTATTTGTGCTTTGTCTCATAGTTCAATATCAGCAGTGCTTCTGTCTCTGATTCTGTTATTTAATATTAATGATTAATCTTGGTCCTTTCTGCTTGTTTCTTATGTATTCATTGTGAGTTAATAATCCTTGAAACTTGACCTTTAAATTCTGGGTTTAGTTTTATTTAGTTAGTTAGTTAGTTCATTTCCCCAGGGACAGTTTGTGTTTGTGTCTCTAGAGTCATAGAGGCATTCCTATCTGGGGTCTTTTTAATCTAAATTATCTCCTTGCCATATTTTTAGGTTGTGAAGGAAGAGTGAGTTCTCTCTCTACATAAGCATGAGATCAGACTTTCGGTTGGGAAACCCCAGGGGGATATTTTTCCCTTCTATTCCTTCTACTCTCCACATGCCTAGATACATTCACATCTTCTGAGAGTAAGCATTTGCTTTGTTTTTGTTTTTCCTTGTTCATTCACTGTGAGTTATCTTTCTCAGGGTTCAGGTTTTATGTAAGGGTCTCCTATCAGATAGACTTGTCATTTTGCATGGACTTTAAAAGACTTTATCTCTTAGCTCTGGAGTGGTAAACCAACTGTGCTAAACTACCAAGAACAATCCAACATCCCCAGGACAAAGGCAAGCTTTAACAATTGTTTGTCTGTCTGAACTTGTGCATTCTCACATTTTTTCAGAAAATATTCTTTTTCTTTACTAAGCTAACTATATATTTTTAAACTGTCCATTGAACAGTTTTAGCTATTTTATACCTAGAAAATTTCTCTGAACATCTAATCATCTGTATTGCTAGATAATAAAACCCCTGTTGTATTTGTTTTTGATTAGAAAAATGCAAGTTTGAAAAGATGTCAATTTAGACCATATTTATCCATTAATAAAAAGTAAAGTCACTGCAGCATGGAATTTTGAGATTTATTTGATAACCTTATTATTCTAAAGGATGTATATAAGAACAAATATGGAATTTTTAAAAATTAAGACTTGAAAATTGAGTAATGAAAGCAAAAGAATGCTGCCAGGTATCAAGATCTATTTCAGAATTTACTTAAATGTAAGGGGCAGGCACAAGGAGAATCATGTAAGATTAATAAGACAAAGTAGACTTAGCATGAGACCCAAATAGATATGAAAATTGAAAGCAGAATTCCAAATAATGTAGCAAAAATGAGTTATACGATACTAATGTTATAAAGGATTGGCTGGTCATTTGGAAACAATACATCTAAATTCCAGATATATATTCCAATATAACCATTGTTAATTACAATGATTTACATAAGATGATAATACTTGATAATCAGATTTTATCATAGAGTAGATTTTTCTAAGAATAACTTAAAACCCAGAATTCATATAGAAAAATATTGATAAATTTCATTTATCTATAGAACACAAGTGAGTGAAAGGTCAATAGGGAAAGATAATGGTAGCTAATGGAAATAAAAGAGGAAAGAGTTGGAGAAGGTTAGAGAGAATAAATGAAATAAGAGATGGAAGGAAGGGTTGAGGAAGAAGAGGAAAGAAATGACAGGAAAGAAGGAGGAGCAGGGGAGGAGTAAGGAGAGAGGGAGGATGAGAAGACAAGGGCAAGATATAAAATACACAAAAGACAACTTGAGAAAATTATTTACAACAAGCATATGATTGATACTGCTAATTTCCCAAATGTAGAAGTGTTATCACTGTTAGACTAAAAGCTCCATAAAATAATGAATCACATTTGTATGATACATCACTGTATCATTATTTATCATGTATGATGCCACAGTATGTAGACAAAAAGAAAAAAAAAAACAGTTTGCCACAGTTTGTAGACAAAAAGAAAAAAAAACAAAAACAAAAACTAAGTAGATTTAAAATAAATTAAATAATTCTAAAGAAAAAGAATTGACCCAAGAGAAAAACAGGCAACTCTTAAAAGATAATAAAAGGAATTGATAAACACTGGAAATTTATTCAAAGTTGTTAATAATTGAAGAAATAAAATAACACATGAAAAATATAGTTCATTTTTCATATGTAACATAGTTAAAGGTTAAAAGTTCTAAATATAGAGATTTGAAAAATAGAAGCATTTTAATTAGGAAAAAGATCAAATGCTTATTATCACCACATTAATTTTTCATTGCTTTAAAGTTCTGACATCTCAAACAGAAAAAAGATATAGATACATAAAATAAAGCAAAATAAAAGAAAGGGATTAGAAATGAAAAAATCAGACAGCTATTATTTATAAAGAGATGACTTTTTACTTATAAAAATTAAATAAATAAAGATAATTAGAACTTGTGAAAAATGATTACTTGTTATTAGTGCAATGTAAAAAGAAATCAAATTCCTATGAACCAAGAAAAAAATTAATAAATGTAAGTTTTTAAATGATGGCATTTCAAAGAAGAATAAAATATGTTTCAAAAATACCCTAAGACAACAACTGCTAAATCTATATAAATCTTCATAGAAAATTATATATAAAAGACTAAAGGAAGCTTATATCAAATGGAGGTACCCTATTTATTCAAGGAAAATACTACATTTGGACTTCATATAAATTGCATTATGTATTATTATTATAGATCTTTTGGGTCTTATATTTTGCTCACTATTTATATTTATACTTGTATTTATATTTTGAGATTAATCAGTGTTGTTACCTATAGTTCATTTATTTTCATTGCTAGGTATACACAATGACTTACTGATAGATTTTTTTTTTGATGGATATTTGGGCTTATTCCAGTTTTATGTATAATAAACAGTGCTGCTATGAACACTCCTATTCATGTAAGTACTGCAAATGAGAAGATGTTTTTGTAAGGAGTGGAATGTAATGGAAATGTAGATCAGAGAATATGTATATTAAATTTATTAGATAAAGCTGAACTTCAAAATGGTCTTATCAAATTACAAACCCATCAGGACTTCAAGTGTCTTTTTCTTGCTCTACATCTTTGTCAATATTTGTCTTGTTTTCAACTGGCCACCCATTTACTAGGTAGATAGTCCTATCTTATTGTGGCCTAAATTTACTTCCTCTTCTTAATAATAAAGAGATTAAACACTTTACATATATTTAATAACCACTCAAATTTAATCTTTGTAAATGCTGTTTTTTGTTCTGTTGTCAATCTTTTTTTAATTTGTTTTGCAGAAATTATTATTTTTTAAATATTTTATTTATTTATTCATGAGAGACACAGAAAGAGAGAGAGAGAGGCAGAGACACAGGCAGAGGGAGAAGTAGGCTCCATGCAGGGAGCCCAATGTGGGACTCGATCCCGGGACTCCAGGATCACGTCCTGGGCCAAAGGCTAAACCACTGAGCTACCCAGGGATCCCTGAAATTCTTTTTTATATTTTGAATATTAGTACTTGTTGGTTACAAATATTGTGTTGGGGAGGAAAAAATTTATTTTATCCTTCAAGATTCTTCTGGCTCTAAGAATTAAATTGACATGAGACAGATTGACAGAAAATTGGATTTAATTACATACGCATGGGGAATCCACATAAACATGAGAGATTCCAAAGACAGGTAAAACGAAGTTATTATATATTATATAATATATATTATATATTATATTATTATATAACATATTATATATGTTATTGTAGATTGAGAAGAAGTGGGTAGGGATCTGGGGCTGCAAAGAGATGGAAGGCAATTCATAGAAAGAATGGAAAGAGTAAATGATAAACGAATATTTGCTGGGCCATTCAGAAAAAATGGGGCACAGAGGACGTTGATCAAACAGGCCTTGCTAAGTTCCCTTCTACCATACCTAGTTCATATTATATTATGGTTAATTATGGTTATAGCTTCCTTCCTGGGACAGGTTCTTCTCTAACTAAATCCTTTTAGACAGTTAGCATGAAGGCAAAAAAAAACTTTCTGAGTCTTCTGTTCTACAGAAGTCTACAGTTGCAACTATTTTCTCTCACTTTATGATATATCTTTTTTTTAAATGCTAGTTTAAAGGTGTCTCTAAGCATTCTTAAATTTAATATGATTTAGCAATAGGCTAAATGACTAGTGCTTTTAGTGTCATTCCAGAAGATATTGCCATTCTATAAGGTCATAAAAATATCCTTCTATATTGTTAAAAATAGGTGTATTCTTTTGTGTAAGGTATGAGTTAGCCTAATGTTATTTTTTTGCTAATTGTGTTACCAATCATTTCAGCTTCATTAATTGCAAACACCATCCTTGAACTTTCCTTTGAAGTGGCATGTGTAAAGTCCATATATGTGTGGGAGTGTCCTGGGGATTTAAGAATTATATGAGCATTTTCTACTTTCATTTTTCCCATATGTAATTTGAATGAAGGAGTCAAGAATGGAAGGAAATTTGGTTTCCTAAATCAACACATGAAGAATAGCATTGGCTGAATAGGAATACTTACATTAATGTAAGTATTCCTATGGTAGCATGGTATAGATATCTTTTTTTTTTTTTCCACATGTAACAGCTTATTTCAAAATAACCTATTTCAGATTTGTTGTATCTTTGTGGACAAAGAAAGGGTCGTGTTTTATCCTTCTGCATAGCCTTAACATTTAGGCCTGGGGTCATAAAGCATTTTCCGGTTTTGCAAAGCACTCTCAACTCTGCGGTTGTAACAAGGAAACAACCATAACACATAAACAAATGAGTGTGGTTGCATTCCAATAAAACACTATTTAGAAAAATGGGCTATGGGCCAAATTTGATCTGTGAGTCATACTTTGCAGACCCTTTATTTTGGCAAATGTCTAGCAAAAAGTAGGTGGATGTGAGGGCAGGTAATACCTAACCTTTCGTAACACACTGCCAAGATATTACTTTGTCCATGCTCTTGTAGCTTCTTCCTTTAGTAGAAATCAGATTCAAACTGGTTCAAGATGGTGAGGAAATGATCTGCCCTTGGGTTCCTCCCACATCTTTTCTCTCTAACACCATAACACATCTAGGCTCTCATTCTAGCAAGGGCTGGTGACAAAGGAACATTACCATGGCCTGTCAGAAGCTGGTTTTCTCTTGAACCAGGGCCGATTTCCTTTCTCCACCTTTGTACTTTCTTGTCTGTATATATCCAGGTTGCTTCTACATACAACTCAGGGCCCATAGAGTTGTGATTTTTTGGACCCACTCTAAGTGAACATGTGTGCAAAGACCTCAGAATGTACATTCAGAGGCTATCCCTGAGCAAAGCACATTGCAGAACTCTGCTAAGAAGCAGAGAGCATGGGGGCTCTGGGTTAATTTGGCACGTTTCTCAAATGTGATGCTCACAGAAAGAATTTCCCACATTCTGATGTCCTTTTATTTCAAGTTCTTCCTGACTTGGCCCTTCATCCTTTCTCTCTCCAAGCACGCATTTTGTCCTTCTCATTGCATTATGAAATGCAGTCGCGTTATGGCACTGAAATGCAGTGGCATTTCAGAAGTCTTGGAACATTTCAGACCCCATCATAATAATACCCCTGGGAAAGGGGCACTGATGGACTCAGGTGTCTCTTTTAAACACAATAATCTATTTCAATTAAAACAGTAGAGTTTGCCATCTTAGAAGCCTGTCTCCATGGCAGTTGCCAAGATGAATGAATCAAAATTTGGCAGCTCCTAGGTTTAAAGTCCCTCAAAGCCAAATTTCTGCAAGGGAGACGGTGGGAAGTGGGAACTTTGGTAATTTATCTCTACTGCTTTACTGAACAACCCTGAGAAAAAGTTGCTTTTTGTTTGTTTTTGTTCTTGCTTTGCTTTTGCTGTTTAAGAGAATGGGAGAAGAAACATTTTCTCAGCTTCCCTGAGTGGTTCTCATATCTTCCTTTCTAATTCATAGTCTTTGCTTTTCACTTGTTTTTTTTTTTAATGGTACTGTATATTTGACCAATTTCATAAAACAGTGTGATCAAGTGTTCAATTAATATTAACCTTTTGCAGTTAAGGATCATTCAGTAATTTTAACTGAATATGTGAATTTTCACCAATTTTAGATGTCCTTCAAAGTGCCTAAAGACAGGCAGTTTATTTTATTCAACAGGTTAAATGGAAGCAAATTTCCATTTTTTATTAGGAGAAGCCTCAGCCCTGCATTTAAGACTTCCAATTGATTAAGTCAGACCCAGCCAGATTATCTAGGAAAATCTCCCTATGAAATTAATAAAGGGAAGCCTCACTGAAAATGGAATCAGGAATCCCTGAGGGGGAGCTCTCATGCATATACCACCTGTCCTGCTTATTATATATTCCTTGGCAGGAAGAGGCTTACTTTCCCCCTAGCAGGAGGAAGAAAGTTTTCCCTGCCTTAGCAATAGCCCAGGCAATGAGATGCTTTCATCTACTAACCAATGAGAAACTATACACTTCAGACCCCCAGTTTCCTCCAATGGATTGGACTTCTGTTCAAAACAACTCCTCCCAACACCACTTCCTCCACCCCCATACTTTTCTCTATAAAAGAACTCTTCTCTCTTTTGTTCTTGGAACCTGCCTGTGGTTTGCCATCGTTTGTAGGTCCCAAATTGCAATTCCTCTGCTATTTCTGAATAAACTATGCTGGTAAAATAACTGGCTATTTTTATTTTTAGGTCCATAGCCCTTGCTTAAAGTCAAGTGATTCAGGACTTTAATTACATTTAAAAAATCTCTTCTCGAGGTGCCTGGGTGGCTCAGTGGTTGAGCGCCTCCCTTCTGCTCAGGGCATGATCTTGGAGTCATCGGGCTCACTGCATGGAGCCTGCTTCTCCCTCTGCTTGTGTCTCTGGCTCTCTTTGTGTCTCTCATGAATAAATAAATAAAATATTAAAAATAAAATCTCTTCTCAGCAACACCTATATTAGTGTTTCATTGAATAATTGGAGACTATCTCAACCAAGTTGACCAGGTCCAAAGAGCTGACACAACTGTAATCCTTAGTTACTATGTTACTATTTTCACTTACATAGCTCTTTGCTTTGTTTTTCTTTCTTCTCTCTCTTCTTTTCTCTCTTCTTTCATTCTTCCTTTGGAGTCATTACCTGTATTCACAAATGTGTCTGCTTCTCCTCTCTGGACAGATAGTGGGTTTCCATTTCCTGGTCCTTTCATTGGATCCTGCATCTAGTTTTGTCAGTGATCTGTGAAGAATGTCACTCGTGAGAAATCACCTAACACAATGATGGACACAACCTATGGCTTGTGTAGGTACAATTAGGATGGGAAGATAAGCTATCAACCCATGAGCTATTGATCAACAAGTCTCATCAATTCATTGTAAGTTCTAGGGCACAGAGTTCAAAGAAAGAAGATATTCCAATGAGCCTAAATATAGGTGTAGATTAGCTGGGCAATGGAGTGTAACAAATAAAACAGTGAAGGCAGGGTGAGCCTGGGCATTGTGAAACACACCTGGTTTCAATTCCTTTTATTAATTTTTTCCATTTTTAAATGTGTTCATTTCTTCACATTTTTGTGTGCATATAGTTTGTTCTAAATATTATTCTAAGGTCCTTGCCCTCACAGATTGTAAAATAAAAAGAAAAATTATGTAATTGTATAATGTGATACTTATTAAGGAACAGGTTGCTGAGACCTCTTTTAGATGAGAAGTTCAGAGGAGGGCATGAACAACAACTGAGTAAGGAGAAATGTGCTGTATCAAGAGGCGAGGCAAGAGAACAGACACAAGGCCATAAGGCAGAGAAATCTCTGATATGTGGAAAGCCAATGCAATTAAAATATAGAAAGAAAGTAAAGACTGGTATGAGAGAGGTGGGAGACCTAAGCTACTACCAGATTTATTTAGAATCACATAGGCTCCAAAGCCAAGGTAGCGACATTTGCTTTTAGATACTAAAGGAATCTATGTCACTTATGGTAAGGTGGTTCTGTCCCTGAGCCTCAGTTTCCACATTGTAAAATAAAAATACTTCCCTCAAATCAATATAATAAATAAAGCAAGACATGTAAAAATGTAAAAATCTTAGCCTAGTTCTGGGCCATTCAAACAAAACTAAACACCAAGATCTCCTCACTTTCCTTAGTGAACATAATTTACACACACACACACACACACACACACACGCACACATTTCTTTTTTTAATTTTTAAAATTCTTTAATTAAATTTAATTTAGTTAACATATACTGTATTATTAGTTTCACTGGTAGAATTTAGTGATTTATCAGTTGTATGTAACGCGCCATGTCCACAATAGCCAGAATAGGGAAAGGGCCCAGATGTCCATTGACAGAAGAATGGATAAAGAAGATATGGTATATATACACAATGGAATATTGCTCAACATATATATATTTCTAGGATAAAAGAGAAAGCTGGGTATCCCTGGGTGGCGCAGCGGTTTGGCGCCTGCCTTTGGCCCAGGGCGCGATCCTGGAGACCCGGGATCGAATCCCACGTTGGGCTCCTGGTGCATGGAGCCTGCTTCTCCCTCTGCCTGTATCTCTGCCTCTCTCTGGCACCACATACAAGAACTCAAACAACCTGAGTTTTCCATATCCTTTCTCTCAACTGACATTCAGTGATTTATAAGATCCAATAGGCTCCACATTATTGTTTGTAGAGCAAGTTATTCTAAATTTTATGGGTGACTGAGGTTCACTGGTCAGAGATGGGAAAGATATGAAAGGATGTAGCATTAAAGCTGTATTCCAAATTACTTTGGACAACAAATAGAAAAAAAAGAACAAGAAGTGAATACATGACCATTTAGAACTGGTAAAGATGTTGTGGTTCACAGAAAAATATCAGATAATAGAAGCAGATATACTTGCAAATTTTGTTTCTCAGAGTTCATTTCTTATTGTATTTTACCACTACATCTCCATAGGATACGTTTATTATTTTTCAATAAGACTTTGCTGCAAATCCACTGTGGAATTTGGCAGCTGACATTAAACCCTCTCAGCACTAGTTTCATTATATGTAAAATGAGAAAGTTGGATGAAATGATCTCTAATGTCATAAAAAATTAGGTCTCTCATTTCTTTAGTTCCCAGAGAGATATGTTATGCTGCAGTTTAATTTGTGAAGTAATTTGACAGCCAATTTTCTTTGATGATATCTTATTGTTGGGGGAGTTAAAATAAAGATGGTAATTTTCAGTCATGGCTACAAAAGCCAAAATTCTCCACGATGAAATGCAATGATTTCTTCTTGTTGTCTTGTTATTCCTCCTCCTCATTTTTCTTCTTTTTCCTCTTTTTTTTTTTCCTGCATTGTCTTCATTACAAAGGTCTCATAAAAAAATGTTCCACTATACAAACAAATCTCCAGCATTAAACCATAACCTTTGAAAATGTATCATCTAAAACCACTAGCAGGATACACTTTACTGTCTTTAATTTATGGAGGCAGATGGAGATCGGGCCTTACTGAGGGTCCAGAAATATCTGACTGATCTACCAAGAAGTGAGTTCCATCCATTTCACTTTACTCACTATAGCTCAGCTCAGATATAACTTCCTACTAAAAGCCTGAGTTTTCTAAAGATTATGATGGTTTTATATCACAGCAAAACAAAAACACAAGTAACTGTCACTTGTACCTGATGCCTTAAAGGGCCTTCAACCAGCCTATCAGAGTAACATTTTCACAGATGGTTTCCAGAGTCTTCTTTTTCCTCCTCCTTTTTTCATCTTTTTTTTTTTTATCATTTTTCTTAATAACATACCAATATACCCATAACACCATCACCAAAATCAAGGGGATAGACAAATCAAATACCTCTCAAAATTTTCTTGTAATCCTGACTTACTGATTATTTTTGTGGTAAGAACACTTAACATAAGATCTACTCCGTTAATACATTTTGAAGTACATGATACAGTATTGTTAACTGCAGGTGCTATGTTATATAGCAGGCTTCTAGAACTTATTCATCTTGCACGATTGAAACTATACCCATTGTACAACAACTGCCCATTCCCTCCCAGACACTGGCAACCACTTTTGCGTTCTCCTTCTTATATCCAAATCCAAGGTGTATACTAAAACAAAATGGCTTTTCTTTTACCAAGATCCACCTCCGTTAGAAAGTAATGGCATTTGTCAATTATTTGTTTCAGTTGTACTAAGTTCCAATTAACTCTCCTCTAAAATGAGGACAAGAGTACTTACTGCTTGTGCTTAGCATATATGCAATTGTGTTTGTATAAAACACTGAGGAGAGGAGCTAGATGTAAGCAACCCGGAAGTGCTTAAAGGATCCTGACTGTGGCTGAACCATCTTGGAGACTTTTCTCTTCAAATAGATTTCAGAACACTAAATTATAGTCCTCAGGCCTTAAATATAATTTCCAGGAGCTTTTGTTCCCCACATCAAACATGAGTAGTTATTTATAAGCCTTTCTCCATGATATTTCCTCTCCGGCTGCAAAGGATAGAGGGGACTTCTGTTGTCCAGGAATTTTCTGCATTTTTACTGATGGGTAGCTAGTGTTCACAGCTTCCCTGTAGTTTGAGCTATTGGTTCCCAAAGTCTTCTGGGTGCTATACAAATAGAGGATCCAAATCTACATTCTTCTCCTCAGCCTGTTAAAGTCTACAGTCTGTGGTCGCATCAGGTTACCTGCCCTCCAGTGAGGGTAAATAACAATCCGGATGTGCCCATATTCATGCAGACCGTGTATTTTCTAGTCAGCTAATTCATGCTCAGTGTAGCTGAAAGGATCCCAGCTCTAGACAGCTTCCTTCTCTCTGAGGCCCTCAGGCTGAGAAGCCAGCCTAACATTTTGTTTTCTTTGTCTACGCAAAATGAAAGCTTGCTAACTTAGATCAGACTGTGACAACTCTATTTCTGAAAGAATCTATTCATTACTCACTGAGCCAATGTTAATGTGGGAATTTCCCAGGAGGTAGAGCAAAAAGAAGCACTGATTCTCTTCTTTTCCTATACAGGCTGGGTGGGATCTGGCACTTCCTAGATATGTGATTGTGGTGGAGTCACTGAACTTTCGGGGGCCTCAATGTCCTCCTCCTCCTCATTTTTAAATAAGAGCAAAATCATCCATTGAACAAAGCTAACACAGCTGAAAACATGCTTTGTAACATATTAAAAGTATAGAAATGTAAAGAGTTTTGCCTACTAGAATTTCTAAAGTAACATATTAAAAGTATAGAAATGTAAAGAGTTTTGCCTGCTAGAATTTCTAAAATAGCAAAAATAAAATGTTTCCTATAGATTAAAACAGCAGATTTGAGAAAAACAGATATTTGAGAAAGAAGCTCTGGAATCTGAATAAAAAAAATCAATATTTAAATTCATGCTTCTACTCATATTAGTCACACAGTACGTACTACATTCATTACTTGATTCTTATTTTAATTCTCTTTTCCCCAAACTCCTTCTCATTATTTATAAACGCATGATTTATAATAACAATTAGATGATATATTTGCTTACCAAGTGGATAAAGATTTTAACAAGCCAAGATATTTAATGTTTTCCAAAAACTTAGAAACATGGCTGTTAGAATGAAAACTGATATAATCTGTCAGCAAGCAAATTTGGCCATATGGATTAATATTCTTATAAATTTCATAGTCTGATGGAGAATTCAACTTCTAGCTACTGTTCAAAGGCCAAAACGAGATAATTTTAAAGATTTAGCTACTAGGAGAGTGATGATAGCATTGTTTAGAATAGGAGCAAGAGCAATACTCTCAAAATGTTGAGAACTTTACCATTGGTTAAATAATGCAGTGGCAACCAAATGATGATGGCAAATATTTATGAAGGAGAAAATAACAAGTGAACTATAAATTTCTCAGATCATCAAAAAGAAACCTAGGAATTATGAAAAGTGATTCTAGTTAAATGAGGAAGTTTTATGAATTCACTATAAGTAGTATGTGTGGTAGGGTGAGGGTGGGGGAGGAATGGTGAAAATGTTTCCTTGGGTCAGAGTCATTACTTTGCCCTGCCCCCTCAAAAAAAAAAAAAAAAAAAGGATTAGATTGCATTAAGTATATGTGATGAATATCATGTTAGTTAGGAAGATTTCACAAAGCAATGATTCCTAATGGTTGTAAGGTATAGGATTTCAGAAACCTTAGGAAAATGTGAAACACTTGCCAGAGTGGAAACTCCCTACTGACTCTCCCCAAGTAGGTAAAGACACTGGACATAGCATCACTTCACTCTATCCTAAAACCACACAGCAGAAACTGGGCAGAAGAAGAAGTCACTGACTTTCAGAGAATTCCAAATGTTCTTGAGATTCAAAACCTGAAAAACGGACAGTAAGTAGGAAATTATTTTTCTGGGAGAAGACGTGGCACATCCAGAAGAGGATATAGTGCAAAAATCTCAAATGGGAAAGAAAATATTAGTAGAAGACCATGGGGCATGAGAAGTGAAGGGAGAGAGTTAGAGACCAAGAGAATACCCCAGAGGCCTTCTCTAAAGATTTAGGCAATAAACCTTTTTACTTTTTGAGGTATAAGATAATAAGATCAATGGATGAGAGGTTTAATTTCTAATTTTCTTCCTCTAACCTCCTGTAATTAATTGTACCCTCAATAAAAGATTACTTAAACCATCATCAGAATCTTATGTGTATTTGATTCAAAAGACAAGGAAACAATATTCCTTGATAGGTGGTAACCAGAACCTTTTCCATAATCCCACGATGGAAACCAGTAACAGTCCGTTTGTCAACCAAAGTATACGTGGTATCTCTTGTTGATAATATGGGTGATTTTATTATGGCTTGTTTTGATTTCCTTTCCTTATTATTTTTTTTACCTAATTTTCTCTAATTACCATGTATAATCTCATAATAAGGAAAATTTAAAAATCTACACTGATGACCAATTTTACTTTAGGCTAATGTTCCCAGTCAAGGCCATGAGATAGAATGACAGTGTAGACAAGAAGTCACTTTACTGAGTGATAAAATGAAGAGTGAGGCAGGGAACATGGAAAGAACAGTGGGACCCTCTGGGATACTGATGATATTGGTGGTGACAGGATTTTTAAAATAGTTATATCACTAAGATGTATGAGTGAGGGATCCCTGGGTGGTGCAGCGTTTTAGCGCCTGCCTTTGGCCTGGGGTGTGATCCTGGAGACCCACGTCGAATCGAATCCCACGTCGGGCTCCCGGTGCATGGAGCCTGCTTCTCCCCCTGCCTGTGTCTCTGCCTCTCTCTCTCTCTCTCCCCGTGTGACTATCATAAATAAATAAAAATTAAAAAAAAAATAAAAGAAGAAAAGATGTATGAGTGAGCTAGAGTTTTAGAATGGAACCCATATTCCTCAAGTTCAAAAAGTTTGTTTTTTTAATAAATCTGTAATTTATCTGAGGAACTGGCTGATTCACCCAGATAACTTCCCAGGGTAAGGTTCTAGCTTTATTTACCCCAAACACCTGGCTTCCATTTGGACAAAAGCTACCTTTTCCACTCCACCATGGGGTGAGCAGGGGCAGAGTGGTAGAGGGGAGGGTGGGTTACTTGGGAGTGTTCAATTCCAGGCCTGTCACAATCTTTTCTTCTTTTTTATCCCCACATAAGAAGCCTGCCCTGATGAAGACACTAACATTTAGGTAGACTCTGCTTTTTTCCCCAGGGTTTGTGTTGTAAGAGATGGGGTGAGGTGGGCTGCTGGCATGAGGAAAAGAGAAAATTCTTAGGAAGGTAGTAACAAGACTATGGCTGTGTGTTTAATGTAAGAAGGAAATTACCCATCCTACTGGAATACTCATATATAAGGCAATATAGCACAGACCAATATACTGGATTTTCTAATATTATTTTTGGAAGGGCACTTTCATGTTTGAGTTTTGGATATTTGATTTTGAAAATAATTTTCAGATTCACCATATGTGTTTTTACCTTTCTAAGCCTCTTAATTTATTTTCTACTATGTGGATATATTAAAAAAAAACTGACAAGATTATTTTAAGGAAGGAATAAAAGAATCTTTATGAGGTGTTATAAAGAAGTTGATGATTGTAGCTTCATTACAGTTCTTATTATTTGTTTCTGGGGAACTTTCTCCTGATTCCCAGATGGGGTCTTTTCTAGAAAGGACCATGATTCTTAACGTTCTATCAAAAATGCATGATATGCGCCATGTTGTGTCTCTTTTTTCCTGGTAGTTTAGAGGTTCTTTGAGAACAGTGATATTTTTCTGTTTTCATCCTGACACATAGTAGACACACAATTAATATACGTTTAATGAATGAATAAAAAATACATTTGGATGCAGTGTGATAAATACAATATAACAGATGTGAGTAGAAAGTGCTCTAGGAACCCAAGGGAAGAATAATTAACCCAGCATATGACAATCGGAGAGTGCATGCATCTCTTTTTGGGGTGTGTTTTGGACTAGGACTCAATCAACTTGTGATTACAAAGAAAGCACCCTCCTTTCCCAGAGGACTTGTAGGAAGAAATGTGGCAGGTGGCTAAGTTGGCAGAGCATTTAGAGTAGACGTGATCGCATGTCATACTGGGCTGTTTTCAGTATCCAGGAAACAGCATGAGCTCACCTACTTGGAAAAAGCAGCCTCACTGATAAGAGAGGTGCTGTGATTCCAGATAAATGTGAGGGGAAAGTCCATGAAAAAGGAAGGAAACACAGAAACTAAAATGCAATGGAAAGTAGAAAAGAAGACAGTAGTAAGGGGCATATATTTTGTTGTTAGAATGAAAATTTTGAATCACACACACACACACACACACACACACACACCAACAAGGTCAACAAGAAGAAAATTCTCTTGAAAATGTCAGTCTAATAGGTCTATGAAGTACAATTTTCCTAGTGGAGATGTGTCAGGGAATCTTTAGGAATTCTTGGCTAGAAAAGATTCCCCTGGATAGGGCATGATACTTAGAAGAAAAGTTCCTATTTTGCTAGTGATTGGCTTTGAAAGCTTAGACAATTTGCTTAGACTAAACCCCAGACCAAGGATTGTGGGAGAATAAAATGAGATAGCAGATATTAATGTTATATTTTTAAAAACACTAAAAACCGCACTATTATTGCTTTCCAAACTGAGTGCCATATAAAGGAAGCATAATATAGGGTAGATATAAATGGGCACATTATTTTTAATATTGCACTTATAGGAAACTGCCTCCAAAAAATAAATCCAAATATTAGGGACTCATGCCAGAATTAGAGTACAGAGAACACATGGATCCAGCAGAATTAGTGAATAACAGGAGATTGTTGCTTTGGAAACCATTAACAGATGGAAATATAAGATACAGGTTGAATTCCCATGACATTATAAGCAGGGATGGTACAAATGCCTGCATATTCTTTTGTTATTTCCTGTTTTGTTGTTTTGGTTGCAATATATTTAGCCAAGAAGCCTTATCATATTGCAGTCGTATTTGCTGAAATAACCAAACTCCTGAATCAGTAGATTTTTTTTTTTTTTGACAGACTTCATTTTAGGAGGAAAAGAAATGTGTAAATGTATTATCAAGTGAGCTGTCAGGAAATTATTTAATGAGGATGAAATTTGCCTAATAAATCCATATAACCTTCATCTGAAGCCAGAGTCTTGTATATTAAGGTTTACTGATTAGAAAAGAGCCATGACCACCTCAAGATCCTAAACTGAGGAATGACTGGAATGATTCAGTTTTCTCTAGAGCTAAAAAAAAAAAAAAAAAAAAAAGAAAGAAAGAAAAAGAAAAAAAAAAAGAAAGAAAAAGAAAACGGCTGAAACAGAAACTAGATTCTGACAAACACTGAATTCAAAATTTACATTTTGAATTAAACTCTTTATTATTTCAAATGTTTTATTTGTTATGCATATAAATTTATTTTTAAAAATTTTAATTCCAGTGTAATTAACATACAATGTTTTTTTTTAATTTTTTTTTATTTATTTATGATAGGCACACAGTGAGAGAGAGAGAGGCAGAGACACAGGCAGAGGGAGAAGCAGGCTCCATGCACCGGGAGCCCAACGTGGGATTCGATCCCAGGTCTCCAGGGTCGCGCCCTGGGCCAAAGGCAGGCGCCAAACTGCTGCGCCACCCAGGGATCCCCCATATAGTGTTATATCACTTTCAGGTGTACAATATAGTGATTCAAGAATTCTATGCTCAGTGCTCATCATGATAAGTACTCCTTCCTTTTACCTATTTTGCCCACCTCCCCCTAGTCACCACCAGCTTGTTCTCTATATTTAAGACAGTATTTGTATAAATTGATTTTTAAATTCTTTTCATATAAAAGAATTTTTCCTAGCTATACTTGTATTTCTTAAGCTTTGGAAATGTGATAAAGAAGATCTTAGTGAAGGGAGATTTATTATTTGTTATAAAAGGCCTACCTAAGCAGGTGACTTTGCTGAGAATAGTACTAAATTTGAAAATAAACATTACCAATCATGAAATGGGCAAAAGACATGAAGAGAAATCTCACAGAGGAAGACATAGACATGGCCAACATGCACATGAGAAAATGCTCTGCTTCACTTGCCATCAGGGAAATACAAATCAAAACCACAATGAGATACCACCTCACACCAGTGAGAATGGGGAAAATTAACAAGGCAGGAAGCCACAAATGTTGGAGAGGATGCGGAGAAAAGGGAACCCTCTTACACTGTTGGTGGGAATGTGAACTGGTGCAGCCACTCTGGAAAACTGTGTGGAGGTTCCTCAAAGAGTGAAAAATAGACCTGCCCTACGACCCAGCAATTGCACTGTTGGGGATTTACCCCAAAGATACAGATGCAATGAAACGCCGGGACACCTGCACCCCGATGTTTCTAGCAGCAATGGCCACAATAGCCAAACTGTGGAAGGAGCCTCGGTGTCCATCGAAAGATGAATGGATAAAGAAGATGTGGTTTATGTATACAATGGAATATTCCTCAGCCATTAGAAATGACAAATACCCACCATTTGCTTCAACGTGGATGGAACTGGAGGGTATTATGCTGAGTGAAGTAAGTCAATCGGAGAAGGACAAACATTATATGTTCTCATTCATTTGGGGAATATAAAAAATAGTGAAAGGGAATATAAGGGAAGGGAGAAGAAATGTGTGGGAAATATCAGAAAGGGAGACAGAACGTAAAGACTCCTAACTCTGGGAAACGAACTAGGGGTAGTGGAAGGGGAGGAGGGGGGTGGGTGGGTGGGTGGGGGTGAATGGGTGACGGGCACTGAGGGGGGCACTTGACGGGATGAGCACTGGGTGTTATTCTGTATGTTGGCAAATTGAACACCAATAAAAAATAAATTATTAAAAAAAAGAAAATAAATATTACTGAAATAGGACTCTATAATGCATTTTAATTTAGGAGCTAAGGATAACATAATATTCTAAGCTTACTTCTTAAGGCCAAAAAAAAAAATCATACAATTTTAGATGAAAATCTCCTAAGAAATGATCTAGACCAAAAATGAGAAAAACTGAAAAATATATGTGGCAGAGAAATTCATTCATGTAGAAGACAAGTCAAAAACCAGGAAGTTAGTCAGAGGCTTTATTGCCCAAATATAATATTGTTTTAAGATGACTGACACCCTGATGCATTTAGAATATCAGCAATCCAAGAGAATCTGCCTAAATCCATGACTGAGTCAGTCATTGAAATCTGTACTGGACTGTATGTCTAAGATGCTTCCTTCAGGTCTGGCATCTCAGTTGGAATGATCTGGAGCCTAGTCATTCATCTTTCTCTTAAGATGGCCTCTGCATGTGGCCAAGTTGGGTTTCTTCAGAATATGGTAGTCTCCGAGTAGTCAGACTTCTTACATGGTTATAATTTTCCCTACAGCATGTGTTCCAAGACATCCATTTTAAGTTGCAGGGCATCATAGAACCTGGCCCCAGATATCTCATGCCTTATCCATTCCAGTTATCAACAGAGAATCAAAGGGCCAGTCTAAATTCTAGGGGAGGAGATTACAGAGGGATGGAAATACAGCAGGACACACTGGGGACCACCACACTGCCCTTTATACTTCATTAAACTGCTTTCTATGGATCACTGAAACACCTTTCCTTTCATTTCACTTATAATATTGTTTTCAGTTTAATTCAGAGACTTTTTAAAAGTCTATGGCTATAATGCCTCATGTTAGAGGTATTTAACTGTTCTTGGTTTCCTTTTTATTTTGGCAATCACCCTCCTATTCATGAATTAATACATTTATTAATACAACAAACACTTTATGGGTATACCTCTTCTGGGTTGGGGTTACAGAGATAAATATGTGAAGATCTCCGCTACCAGAGTGTGCCCAGTATAACACAGAGAATCAATATGCTAATAAGTAATTATAGCTATTGTAAGATAAAAAAAAACAATTTTTGTTGACCATATTGTCAGTACTATGTGAGAAGCAATTTGAAGAAAGAGATGAAATTTGAATAGAGTAAAAGGGATAAGTTTTGAAAAGGATGCTTGAATGAACAATGTGAAAACTAGGTTTCAGGAGCTTGGGTTTTGAAAAAGGGTAAATTGAGGCCCAGCAAAATGTTGAGGAACTGTTCATATGATCTATACCCTGGTAATCCTGAAATACCCAGTAATGTTGCTGAACTAGTAAAAGCCAGTCTGTTTTCTAATGGCTGGAAACAAGGGGGCCATGTCTGCCTACCACTGACTTAGGACTCAACGAAGACAGAGAAAGTAGGGGTGCAAGAACACAGAAGATGAAAGAAGCACAAAGAATTGTGGGAATTCATGAAAAGACATTTTAACTGCCTCAGGATCTGAATTGTGGGCCACTTTTACCAGGTCTTCAAGCATTGGTGGGGTTCTCAGCCCATTATTGCAGTACAGTATGGTGGAGGATATTCAAAGTATGAGGGCACAAAGGAGAGTGCCTGAGGCTATTTTGTCACGTCACACCAGGCACACATCTTAATAGTCCACAAAACAATTCCAGTTTACATTTGTTTGTCGATAAAAACTTCTCTGTCTTGTTATGAAACCAAATAAACCAAGTTGCTTCCAAGTAAGTATGCCTATCCAAGTGCTCCTGGGACCATGAGTAATTGATGTATCTAAGATCAGGTGGTGCAAGAACACAACCACCTGAGGAATGTTTGAAGAGAATAGGAAGAAAAAGAAGAAAGGAGAGCAGGAGAAATGCTGAAGAGAACTTTGAAAGAAACAGTATCTCTGACTCCACAAAAAAATTACAAATGCAGGACACACTGATACACTCGATTCTCCTGGTTTTGGATTCTTGATTAACACATTTCAGGAAGATGCCAGGCAAAATGTGTAAGCATTAAATGGACAGTGTGACATTATTCTTCCAACCCCCTAGAGTCAATGAATTTACTTTGCTAGAATGAGAACTCCAGGAAAGTCAAAATTATGCCATTTTTCTCACTTGAAAAAAATGTCTTTGGTGTGTGAGTGGGGAAAGGGGAGGATACACAGGTGCACAAGGTCCACCATGCTTCTGGAAGTTTTGGTCTATACAAGGACACCTTTTTGTTTTAATTTGATCTGCTTTAGTTTGATTTTCCTACTTTATTACTAATCCTTAGCACCATTTCTTCCTAAGAGATAACTACTCAAATGTTTTACATATTTACATGCATGTATGTATTATGTACATATAACATGTGTGCAGGCATATGTATGTATACATGTACATGTATAATAATTTTTGGTATTTTATATTTGTATAACCTTTAATATGCATGGATATTATTGTGGTATACATTTCTCACTTGTTTTTTACTCAGCACTATAATTTTTAGATTTATCACTGTATATACAGCTGGTATCTCCAGCCACTGCCCATTTGCCTACTAATACAATTCTAGTTTACCTATAAGACCACACTACACAACTAATGCCATGGTGAACTTGTGTCTTTGAGGCAAGAGTATTATCATGGGGCTTCAGGGCTTGTGAATATCAAATGATGCTAACTTTGGCCACATTGTTTACCAATTTTGTTGACAAAATTTATACTGTACCAGCAGTGCAAGAGATTGCTTATGATCCCAAGGGAAAAATTTAGCATCTAAATTTTTGTCCTTTGGATGTGGAAAAATGATATTTTACTCTCATTTTTTTTTCACTGCTGCACCCCCTCCTCCCAGCACAGTACCTAGAATCTAGTGGAGGCCCATAAATGTATTTGAAAGGGCGCTGTGATTCAAAGGTAAAACACTTAAACCTAAAATATATATAGATGATAGATAGATAGATGATAGATAGATAGATAGATAGATAGATAGATACATAGATTTTTTTTTTAGTTAGAATTTAGTATGGTTGAAAGATGTCAATACTCTGGGAAAGTTATGTCTTTTTGAGCCAACACTTTGGAGTACTCTGGCAAAAAAGGTCAAATTGAACAGAATTCTATTGCCATTTGGACCCAATATTTTATATGATGTTGATTTCTTAGCATCTCAACATTTCTGCTAGGGATTTATTTTCAATACATGAAAGAGCAATGATTTAGTAACAAATTTGTGTTTGTAGTAGACACACCTTTTTTGTTTGTTTTCCTCATTCATGCCTCAGTTTTCTGAGAAGTGACTTCTGTACTCACAGAAGCCCAGCCATCCAGAAGTGTTGTTGTGCGCAGTAATTGATGTTGTCCCTCTGGCAATTACTAATCAGGTGAGGTATGGATGCATAATCTAAGCAAAATATCTCAATGATTACCAAAAGTCTATACTCAGACTTTATACTTTGGACATTAAGGAGTACTCACTAGCAAGAGGCAAGCCCCAGAAATGCCACTTGTCTTAATAGCTGACACTGATGAACAGAAGGGAAAGAATGTAATATACTTCAGCAGTATATGGGTCTCTTGAGGAACTCTTTTCATCTTCTTCCAGGTAGGAAAGAGAAACACTTCTGAGCATGTGCAGCAGTATCAATATAGGAAAAGCAAGTGTTTCTGCTGCAGAGTTGTCCCAGAGAGTAAAGAGTGCTTTTTTCTTATAAGGCTACCTTAGTGTAGCTGTATTCCTAACAACTGCTACTTATAGAGCGTAAATTTCACATTTCTATTCATGGTAAATATTAAAAATTCATACCTATGACATTGTTAAAAGGGTATGCTGATCAGCTTCTAATATAGCCAGTAGTCAGAGGATTATCTACGAGAAGAGCCATTGATGGTTGTATGTAAGCTTGGGAGAGTTGGTTTGAAAGGATTTTAGTTCACAGTTTCCTCAGGATGAATTAAATTAATTAGATTCTGCCCTAGGAGTATACAATCAAGACATACTAGTTTTAATTAGTTTTTATCAACAGTGTGACTTTGGAGGAAAACCTGTAAGTTAGGGAGATGTAGGATGTCAAGTTCGGCAAAGAACGTGCAAAAGAGAAAACTGGATTTGTAGAAAGGGAGCCAAATACAAAGAGAAGTTATAACAGAGAGCACATGAGATGGGGAGGAAACAAAAAGACATAGCCAATGACTGAGAGTGTGCATCTTTTCTTAATACAGAGGCAGACATACAAACATACACATATACACACTTTTTCAAACTAACCTAGTTTGAGTGAATATTATCATTGCAAAAATTTATAATTAAGAGCTCTTTCTGACAATCATGTGGATAAATTAATTGTTTAGTTGGTTTAATTTAAAACCTGAAGAATAGATAGAACAGTAATAAGAGTTATGGCCATTCCTCCTAAGATGTGTTGATTCACACCATGTGTAAACATACATGATGTGTACAAATAAGTTCAGGATTATTATACAATCCTTTTGAGAAATATGGATTGATATATTTTTGGAAGTTTTTTTAAAAAAGACAATTTTGTTTCTAATGAATGTACCTTCTTTGACTTTTTTTTGAGGTTTTCTTAAATATGGTTCTTTGTAATCTCATATGTAATTTACATAAATTAAGGATAATGATATCTTTTTTATATGCCATATTCATTCCAAAAGATGTTTAAAAACTAGGAAGGAAGAGTTAATTAATGGTGAATTTCTTGAGAAAGCAAACAGTGAGCGGAAACAAACATTTAAAAAGGAGAATAAACTTTAGGAAAAGTAAAGCAAATGGCAGAGTACTCAGTAACATAAAGGAGAGATTAGGGAAAGCAAATAACAGATCTATATAAGAGGATTATGTTGGAAATTAGCTGTAAGAATATTAGCTGATTTTAATATAGGTAAGAATAACTAATAGCAGAATGTATAAGTGTGCAAAAGAGATGAAACAATATACGCTAACCCAAAAATATATGCAAAGAAAATTCAACTCTGTTGGAACAAAATGGTTAAGAATTTTTTCACAAAAAAATTTTTTTTTTCACAAAAAAATTTCTCTAGAGCACCTCCCCATTTGGGGCTGTAGAATTCATTAACAGAGATTCTTCCTGGAATACCAAATTTCTATCTTACAAGAAAGGACTCATTATCTCTTAGCCCGAGGCTTTCCCTGGAAAGTGTAAATTTCAGAGCAAAATAAGACTCAAAAACCAAGAGAAAGACCCGAGTCTCACTATAACCAACTGTCAGAATTGTAACTGAAGCCCAGCTGATCTTATTTGCAAATTTGATGCCAGAGGCAAATAGGGAAGATAGGCAGGCACAGACACCTGTGCTTTCAGGAACATACAAAGAAATAACATGCTATGTGTGAGAAATGACAGATTTTACATTTATATTCACCAGATTAAAAGTTTTAGTTGAGATCTAAATGAGATATGTATCCTCCCAAACAAAACAAAAACCTAAAACTTTTGATTGGCAAATCCTAAAGTTTGTTCTTTCCTATATCTAAATAGTGCTTTAGCTATGAGATATTGATCAATAGATAGATAGTTGGATAGACAAATAGATGATAGATAGATATAGATAGATGATGATGATAGATAGATAATACACTTTTTCAATTAAAGTGAAAGACTCAGTATCATGAAGGAAAATAGAATCTAGATATCTGCCTATCCTGCCCCAGACACATTGAACAAATAGAAGGAAACACATTCAACAGTATCAGATGGAAGACTCAACCAATCAAGGAATTTAGTTTCGGTTCCCTTCTTGTCTGTTTCTGAAAGCCACAACTGCAGTATAGCCAGAGAAAACTGATAAATCTGAAAATACACTAATAGAATGATCCTGAAAGTCTGAAAACTGCTTAGATATGCAGGTGGTAGGTGACATATCAGAATTTAAGTACCGCAAAGAGCATTCCATGACATTGTTAAATACCAACTTTCTGCTGATTTTTGCTCTTTCAATACACCATAGATATTTTTCTGAAGGTATGTTTCTAGAAAGAAGTAATGTATCTTATGCAACAATTAAATAAGAAAGATATATGGCCATGTACCTTGAGTTATACACTCTTAAACAGGTAACATGTGTAATATTCCCAGCACTCCATTAAAAAAAGCTAAGATTTGAACTAGAGTCTTCCAACTCAACATCTGTCTCTTCTGAAGGTAGATTATTGACAATAATAGCTGATATCCTATTGTATTTAATACATCACACTGCATACTCCCTTCAATGAAAGAAACAGCTATTTCACATTTTTACAAGTAGCCGGTTCTATATTGCTAATTTCTTAATAGTTCTGTTTTAAATTCAGTGGCAAATCAAGAATGGCCAGATAATCTTTACTCATTAGAATAGCACAAAGCATAAAATTCTATAGGAAATCAACTAAAACATACAAAATAAAGGAAAGAGTACATGGGATGGCCATGGTGCATTTTTCTTTAGATTTGTGTGATTTTACTATTCTAACTCGCAAAATTATAAACATATTTAGGCTTTGAGGCACAATCTCCCTCAGCAGTGGCTTATTATGCTTACAAATTAATGGACCTGTGTGTGTCTATGTTTATGGGAGATATTGGGCTGTGGTTTTCATTTCTTGTGATGCCTTTGGCTTTATGCGATGAGTGAAAACCTTTGTTTTCTGAAAGACTTTTAGTAGGACTTGGTACTCTTCCTTTATTTCTTAAATACTGTCTGTGGGAAAACATGGTCTGCCCCTTCCTGTTCGAGAAAATCACTCCTGATTTTTGCATGAAGATGATGCAAGAACCACTTTTTTTGCAATATAATACGAGCCATCTCTCTAGGAGACCCCCCTCTCATTTCTGGCTACTAGACTAAGATAACCTGCCCAGAAAGTGCTGATACTACAAAGGATATAAAGAAGCATATTAAAGGATCCTTAGGAACTAGCCATACTGTACTTTGGGAACTTAGAGAGTACATACAGATCTGGATTTTGAGGATACGAGATGAAGAGGGGCAGAACATAAAACTTGACAAGATAAGAAGAATGTAATGATTGAGAGCAATACTATTTAATTCCTAGCAAAACTTTTTGAGATGGGGTTTGCACATTGTTAGGTTGGGCCTTAAAAGTTTGGAGAAAAGAATAACTTATGGTAAACTAAGTCAGAATTGCCATGAGAAATGATGGAATAAATGACTAAATGGTCCTGAGTAGACATGCTGGAGTGCATATCCTATGTAAGGATTATTAAACTTCCAGATTACTAAAATCTGCAGGAGCACCTATGGAATATCCTGTTTACCAAAGCAACCAAGTAATTTACTTGTAAGAGGGGCACTTCCCTCACTGAAAAATTCAGTGTTGGCTCTGCTCTGCAGGAGAAGGGTGATAGTAATTGATACCAATACAGAACTGGCCTCACTCATAACAATGAGAAGGATGGGATCCTCAGAATAAAGAAAGTATTTGTTAGTACTTTAACATTAGAAAGAAGATACAATTATTGTAATGAACAGCCAGGTCAACATTTCAGTCATAAATTCTTGACCCACAGAATGATGGGATCTTTAGGGACAAGATGAATTTGCACTTAACATGGCCGATGCTTGATCTAAATAACTAAAAGATATCATGGATGGATGAATAAGAAATTGAAATCTGCCTCCAGCAAAATGTGATGATCCCTTTTTATTTTTCTGACATGAACGAATTTTCAGATTTGAAATCCACTGTTGAATAGGCTGGCTCCCCAGGAGGCAGGACCCTGAAACACCTTGAAAGTGTATATGGTTAATTACTTTCAAAGATTAAATGGGATCCAGAGAAGAAAAAGGGGTCAGTATTATGTGCAAGATAGAGTGCCGTCATTCTAGCAAATACAATAGGATCAAATATGTCTGTACTGGCAAAAACAAACAAACAAACAAAAACACCCTAATAATAGAATCACAATGTAGATCCCTATTTTTCTGGAGCAAAGCTTTCTGTGTTCCAGGATTATACAAGTTCTATAAAATATCCCTTAGGGTGTATTATCCCTGATATTAACCTTAATGCCTGAATAAGTGCCAGAATGGCCCATCAAGAGCTGAGTCTGTCAAAACCACCAAATTATACATTCAAACCAGTCCAGAATCAATAAAAATTAAAGTTGAAGTGGTAAATCAGGGATTGGACACAAACAAGTCTGGAAGGTAGAGGTTGTATGAACTGATGGCCCAGATCCCCCATGGCATCCAACACTATTATACCAGTACCTATACCTCAACTGTTATCTGTGGATAGATGGGGATGATCCTTATGACCAGGTGACAGAGGAGAAAAACAGCCATATTGATTTACTAATACATTGGCTTTGTATGTGTGGGCAAACTAAAAGTAAATTGCACATACTGCAGCCCCCAGTAACCAGTGATCTTTAAAAAATTAACCTAGTGAGCCTAAATCAGGTGCAGAGCTTTGAGAGGTATACTTGGTTATCCATTTTCTGTGGATAGAGAAATGACCATGATTAGTATATATGTGTGCTTCTGGGTGATGGCAGATGACTTGGCTAGTTTGTCAACGCATTTAGGAAGAGAATAATTGGAAGATGAGGGAAAAGGAGGTTTGGGGTAGAGACATTTGGATGTTAATATGGGAGTACAGTGTGTGGAGGTCTTTGTATCACAAGAAAATGCCAGTAGAAAGCAAGTACTATTAAACAGAAACAACCAACTAGATAAATGACTGAACCTGCTGATAATTAAAACTGCTGTTTTCTGTCATTGACCACCCTGGTGCTGGCACAATGGGTATATGAAAGGAGTAGCTATTTTGGCAGAAATGGAGGCTCTCATGTGCCCCAAAATCTGAGTTCCCATTCACAAAAAGTTGATCTAGCTGTTGCTCTTGGCAAATATCCAAACTGTCAGTAGCAGAGACCAGTGCAAAGTCTCCAATATTGTGTCATTTCTTCAAGATACAAATCTCCTATTTGAAGACAAGTTGACTACAGTGGGTCTCTTCCACTATAGAAGGAAGAAGACTTTATTCCATTGTCTGGAATAGGTACATATTCCAGATATTGTGTTGCCTTTTCTACCCTTAGTTTACCTTTGCTACCCTCAGAGCTTCAATTAACATTAGAGCTTGCAAAGTATTTGAACCACTAATGTAGGATTCCAGCAAGCTATTGTAACAGACCATAGAATCCATTTTGTAATAAAAAGAAGAGGTAATGAGCATATAATGATGGGATCCAATGTTCCTCTCTATATCACTAAGTTTTTGGCCTGATAGAACGGTGGAATGGCCTGTTGAAGGCACAGATGAGGCACCATCTCAAAATAATGACTTGTGAGGATTAAGAGCCACCCTCGTGTATTCAATAAATACACTAAATTTTATATGGCACTATGCCCTCAACATGTACAGTGCAAAGACCCAGGAACCAAGGTGTGAAAGTAGGAATGCACTCACTTATCACCATTCTTATGACTTGCTTAAGGAATAATTTGTGTTTCCTATTTTCACAAATGTGGGCTTTCCAGGCTTTCTGGGTTTAGAGCTCTTAGTTCCTTGCTCTTGGTTCCTTGGCTCTACTGGGTTAAATAGCAAAAGTCTTGTTTATATTTAAGCTATAGCTACTTCCTGTGTGTTTTTTGGGTTCCTTACCATGTGTGACTTGCCCACAAGAAGAGAAGCCAGCACCCTAGCAAGGAGACAGATGTTTGGCATAGAAATTCCCCATTTCAATGTCTCTTATTATACCCCTGGCCATTTTATATGACAAATGAAGGAGGGAAGTAGTGATAGCCTGACCATGGCATGAGGACTAGAGGCTGATACCTTTCAGGGATAAGGATCTATGTTATACCACCAGGTAAGCCACCTAGGCCTATACAAGTGCCTGTTGAGGGGAAAATGAATTTAGAATTGATAGAAGAAGGAGAGAATGAGCACCATGATGTCCGTATCAGTGGGACAAGGAAGTTTACTGGGAGAGGAGAGCACTACTAAATGTTGTTTTTTTGTACATTTCCTCCATCAGGAGATCAGCCAGGATCTTGGAGGAGCTACTCTAGAAAACATTTTTTGAAGAGGGGGAGCTGCATGGTACAAAAAGTAAACTATAGTGGACCATGAGCCATGTGTCCCAGATCAGCTTGCAAGATTGAAGGAACCATTCCCCTAGATGCTGAGAGAGTAACTGAATGACAACCCTAATCTAATAACTCTTCTCTGGAAGTTGTCCTGGCTTAAAAAGGGCCATCTCATCGAGGTCCCATCTGCTTCCAGAGGCAGCCTGTATATCATGATGGTTGATGTAGGTATATAAAACACTACTCTCTTTACTTAATTCAGTAGTATTAACAATAAAATTCCATCCTAAGAGCCCCTTATGGCCTTGACAGAGGTCGTCAATGTGACTGCATCATTACCAACCTCCTTCACTACCCAGTTCGCTACCTTTCCCTTCCTAGCCCGAATCCTGTGAGCTTTCCCTGATAAACTTTCTGCATGCCAATCTCCATCTTGGAATCTGCTTCTCTAGGAACCAGGTCTGCAATAGTAGTCATCAATCAATCAATCAATTAATCAATCAATGTTTAGGTGCTTTTTAAAAACACGTCAAGATCCCCAGCCTGCTGGAGAATGCCAACTTTGAAATAACCATAGTAAAATAGATGCTATTTCAAAACACCCGTATGAAAATGTTACAGACTTTTCCTTTATAGAACTACCTCAAAAAGTCCTGTTGTGTTGTTCTCTTTTTTTTATTTTATATTGCTTTTCTTATTTTTTTAATTTTTAATTTTTATTTTTACTTGAATGTTTATTTATTTATTTATTTATTTATTTATTTATTTATTTATTAAATTTATTTTTTATTGGTGTTCAATTTACCAACATACAGAATAACCCCCAGTGCCCGTCACCCATTCACTCCCACCCCCCGCCCTCCTCCCCTTCTACCACCCCTAGTTCGTTTCCCAGAGTTAGCAGTCTTTACGTTCTGTCTCCCTTTCTGATATTTCCCACACATTTCTTCTCCCTTCCCTTATATTCCCTTTCACTATTTTTTATATTCCCCAAATGAATGAGAACATATAATGTTTGTCCTCCTCCGACTGACTTCCTTCACTCAGCATAATACCCTCCAGTTCCATCCACGTTGAAGCAAATGGTGGGTATTTGTCATTTCTAATAGCTGAGTAATATTCCATTGTATACATAAACCACATCTTCTTTATCCATTCATCTTTCGATGGACACCGAGGCTCCTTCCACAGTTTGGCTATTGTGGCCATTGCTGCTAGAAACATCGGGGTGCAGGTGTCCCGGCGTTTCATTGCATCTGAATCTTTGGGGTAAATCCCCAGCAGTGCAATTGCTGGGTCGTAGGGCAGGTCTATTTTTCACTCTTTGAGGAACCTCCACACAGTTTTCCAGAGTGGCTGCACCAGTTCACATTCCCACCAACAGTGTAAGAGGGTTCCCTTTTCTCTGCATCCTCTCTTTTGAAATCAATTCTTGATAACTATGTAAAATAGAAATGAAAATTCATTGAAATGTGTACTAATTATACTGTAGGCGATATATTTTTACATACAATCTTTGTAAGAGTTATAGAGTAGATACTAAACTTATATATTGCTTCCTCCATTCAATAGATTATCTCAGAGGTAGATATTATAAAGGCAAAGAAGTCTGTAACTGCATGGGCTCTTTCCAAGGCTCTTGCAGGGGTCATAGCACTGTAGGCTTGGTTGTAAATTTCACAAAGTATGGTATTTAAAGTTAATTTTCTAAAGGAGGAACTCACAAAGTATATAAGTGTCAGGCCACACAAAATCTGGATGTGCTTCTGGTATTATTCATTGCTTTGGATATTTTCCTTCTTTTAAAAAACTTTATTTATTCATGTGAGACACACACACACAGAGGCAGAGACACAGAGAGGGAGAAGCAGGCTCCATGAAGGGAGCCCAGGTGGGACTCCGCGTGAGACTCCACGGGGGACTCGACGTGGGACTCGACGTGAGACTCGACGTGAGACTCGACGTGAGACTCGATCCCGGGTCTCCAGGATCACGCCCTGGGCTGAAGGCGGCGCTAAACCACTGAGCCACCCGGGCTGCCCACTCTGGATTTTTTCATCTTGGCTCTATACTCAGTGCAAATTGGGTATTTGCTCTAAGTGAGAGCTAGCACTACTTTTATTCCATTGATTTTTTCCCCCTGTGATTTGATCAAAGTTTTGGGTGGAAGCTTAGTTTCTTTCATTGGATTTGGATGGCTATTTCTCCAGGACTTTCATATTTTCCAAGACAGAAATACCGGGGTTCCTCATTATCAAGATTTCTAGGTTTTCAGCCTCAAGATTTTCTAACCTCATCACCATGCTAGAGCACGTTGATAGGATGTGAGGAAAATTGGCCTGTACACCAAAGAAATGCTTCCAATAACTTTCCTCTGACCTTAAGGGTGTGAGAGCAAGACTTGAAAATGGTTCTCTGAGCATTGGCTTATCCCATATAAGACATCATAGGTTTCAGCCAAATCGCTCTTTCAATGCTGCTTGCTCCTGGAAGCTCTATTTTCTGGCCCAACAATTTCCCCTGTCACTTATCACTAGGGCATGTCACATTTTCAAGTAAAAATGTAGTATTGATTGTAACAGTAGCATTGAAAGTTGATCTGAAATCTCTGCATAAAATAGATGGATTTTTTTAATGTTAACAAAATTAATAATTTATATCATATACTTTTAAAGTAGCTATATGTTGAGACCAACTTCTATTTGAGTAATATATGATGATGAATATAATGAAAAATATTGTTGAATTTACAGAATAAAATCTTGATTATTTTTAGTTAAAATTAGCATTGAACACATGATATAAAGTAGCTAGTTTGACAAAAATTCTTCTTATTTAATGTTTTATAAGTCATTTTCAAAGCATATAAATAAGACAATAGTTTGTTTAAAATTTTTTTCTTTCTTCATTTTGGAGGGTAGAGTTTGGGAGAATGCTCTCTTCTGAGTTCTTAAATATAGGTATTGTTCCTCTCTAGACCCTCTCTGGTTTTCAACAAATGCTGCGATCATCTACACTGAGATTGGTCTTATCTCTACCATATGTAGCTGCAAGCTAATACTTTTAAAGGTAATCTTGAATAAGATAGATCATAGTTTCCTGACCTGCATCTATTGACCCTTGGTCCAAGAACATACATTTACCTCAAACTGAATCCAAAACCACATATATCTCTTTTTCTTAATTTGTCTATGAACAGTTAATAATCTCCTGTAAGAATATATATTAAGAATATATATGTTAATTCAATACTTAAGCAATAGGGAGATGACCCATTAACTTTTTTTCTAGAGACCATACTGCTTTGGTGGTGGTGTCTAAATTCAGACATAGTTTATTGGTTCCAAAAATATGATCTCTTAAGCAATGTGAGTTGAAATTTAAAAATTGATTATAATCATGATTTTCCACAGAAATTGCTAGTCTCAAAGGTTATGCCCCTGTGAGATGGGTAGAAACATGTTCTCTCAGTAGGGAATACATTTCCCAACATGAATTCATCTCTTTAATCCACTCTAAATCAAGGAGTCTTAGCTTCTTGTTTTCACACTTTAGAAGGCATAGTGTATATAGAAAGATGAGTGTGGCAAAGGTTAAGAAAACACACAACAAGACTGAATCTCACTGGAAAATACATTTTCTGTCTTGAGGCTACATAGTCTTTATTACACTCACCCCAGAGGCAGACATTATTTTTGGACAGGGTCATTCTATGATCTTATCCCACACTCCAAGCCCAATAATATTTTAATGACAAGAAATCCAAATACTTACCAAGACAAAACAAACTGCATGATGGAACAATGGAAATGGATATTACATGAAGAAAAAACAGTCCAACACACTCCTCTTGGTCAAATAGAGAAAAATGTGGGTTAATTCAGTGAGATAAGCCTGTAGACTAAGACTAAATATTTGTGAGATATCCATTCTCTCCAAGTTAATTTATAAATGTAACACAATCCCATTTAAAATTCCAATAGGGTGTTTTAGCTGAATGGATTCTAATTACTTTTAATTCAATAAAGGTAAAATAACATGACACACAATTGTCTTCCTTGAGATGGGAAAGCTTCAAACTGTTTTCCATTTTTTTTTAATACTCCATCTTTGTTTTACCATGTACTATTTATAGATTGCACATCTTCTATAAGCTTTAGGTAATTTCTCCCAAATGGAAATAATTGTCCTGCCACTCTTTGATCCCATGAGCAATTTATCTGTACCTTTCTTTTCACATGTACTACTTTCTACCAGGGTTGTATTTTTGTGATTTTACCTTCCTGCTTTACTGTAGACTCCATAATGGTGGTTGTCTGTGTTCCCACCATAGCCTTCATCATCTGTCTCAAGTGGGCTACCATCTCTTGAGAACCCTGGAATTTCTTTAAGAATGTCTTCTTGCAGTTTACTTCTTAAGCTCTAGCTCTGCGACAGAACTTCTGTTAGAACTTGTGCTTTCCTTGACGGGATGAGCACTGGGTGTTGTTCTGTATGTTGGTAAATTGAACACCAATAAAAAATAAATTTATTAAAAAAAAAAAAGAACTTGTGCTTTCATCATGAACAAAAGTTTTCCAAAACCCAGTCCCCAAAGAATATTTTCAGTTGATTTAAATGCCAAAAGGTGTGGCTTTCAGTGCATTCCCTCAGCTCCCTTGCCTTGCAAAACTCTGCTCCCTCCCCGTTAAAGAGCTGTCTGTGCCAAGCAGGCAGAGCTTCCCCACCGACACCCCCTGTCACAGTGGAGAGAACATGTTTGACTCTTTTGGTTATTATGTTTTAGGCCTTGAAGGGAGACAAGCCCAATGATACCAGTTTTCAGCAAAGTCTCTTGCTGCCATGAGGAAGCAGAGACTGTGAACTTGTTGCTTCTCCTAGATGAAGCCAGAAATATGTCTACGGTGGGATGTCACAGGGTGTGCTCTGTGCACTGATGTGCTCAGCATGGTGAAGAACAACATGTGCTCATTCCTTGGTGACGACTTCCTCCTCTCTATGATGTTCTCATTTCTTCAACTCTGTTCTTTTGTGGCCTCTCAAGTTTGTTTGGCAACTGTATGCTGTGGGTACATCTAGGAGCTGAAAGAAAAGTGGTTCTAAAATCTGTTTAGACAGGGAAAAAAATTGTCCACATTTCACAAAGTTTAGTTATTTGATATCTAATGTAAAAAAAATAAAGTTTTTTTTTAAATTTTGGAATTGAAATTGGAAGAGGAAAGTGTAATGGAAAATTAAGTTAAAATTCATTAAGTAGTTAATTAATAAATGAATTCCTTCATGTATTGAAATTTTTTTTTTTTTATTAAGCCAGCTTCATGTATAGAGTTTCAGGGAACTCCTTATCTTATCAGTTGCAATATGTTTGTAAGACTGTTTCTGACCCAAAGTGCATAATTCCTGGTGATTTCTAATAAAATGTTATAGCAGGGTTTCAGTCTTATTTCAGCATACAATCAAAAAGCCACTATTGAAATGGAGAAATAGAAGCATAAGTGAGTATTTAATTTAGTAAGACTTTTCTTACATTGTTCAGCTTAATGTATTTGCAGTGTGTAGCAAAGTTAAAAAAAGAAAAAAAAAAAAAAAGCAACTCAGGACAGCCTGGGTGGCTCAGCGGTTTAGTGCTGCCTTAGGCCCAGGGCCTGATCGTGGGGAACCAGGATCAAGTCTCATGTCGGGCTCCCTGTGTGTAGCCTGCTTCTCCCTCTGCCTGTGTCTCTGCCTCTCTCTCTTTCTCTGTGTCTCTCATGAATAAATAAATAAAATCTTTAAAAAAAAAAAAGCAACTCACATTTTATTAGGAAATATCAACATAGTATATCATTATGTGTAGTAGAAAAGAACAATTTTTACTAATGACTCAGGCTAATGGTTTTCAAATTTTGGTTAGCACCTAAATCTCCCCCACCACAAACAAAAGTAATCACTTTAAATACCAATATTTATAAATTGATTGTGAAGACTTGAACCAGCCCTACGTTTCGTATAATCTTCAATCTATGCAACATAGTGCATCTGCTACCTACATGAAACCCTAGGATTTGACACTAAATTATGCTCCAGGTCCCTGCGTGATTCTAATCAGTTTTATAGCTGTGAATCTACAAAGTTTAATAATGAATATCAAATTATACCAATTGCAGCATAACCCTAAAACATATTCAAAAGAAGGGAAGATGGCATCAATATCAGCAATGATAACATTAACTAAACTCAACACCCCAAAAATAAATAACCCAGTTAAGAAATGGGCAGAAGACACGAACAGGCACTTTTCCAAAGAAGACATACAAATGGCTTAGAGGCACATGAAAAGATGCTCAACATCATTCATCATCGGGGAAATACAAATCAAAACCATGATGAGATACCACCTCATACCTCTCAGAATGGCTACAATTAATAACACAAAAAACAGCAGATGTGGGCAAGGATGTGGAGAAAGGAGAACTGAACCCTCTTACACTGTGGCTGGGAATGCAAACTGGTGCAACCAATCTGGACAACGGTATGGAGGTTCCTCAAAAAGTTAAAAATAGAGCTACCCTACAATGCAGCAACTGCACTACTAGATATCTACCCTAAGGATACAAAAATACTGATTCAAAGGGGTGCATCCACCCCAATGTTTATAGCAGTATTATCAACAATAGTCAAGTATGGAAAGAGCCTAAATGTTCATCAACTGATGAATGATTAAAGAAGATGCGGTATATGTACACAATAGAATATTGGCCATCAAAAAGAGTGAAATCTTGCCATTGCAATGATGTGGATGGAGCTAGCATGTATTATGCAAAGCAAAATAAGTCAGAGAAGGACAAATATGTGGAATTTAAGAAACAAAATAGGTCGACGTGGGGAAGGAGAAATAAAAAGAGGGAAGCAAACCATAAGAGGACATCCATAAGAGACTTTTGCAAATCATAAGAGGACAAACCATAAGAGACTTTTGACTATGGAGGACAAACTGAGGGTTGTTGGAGGGGTGGTGGGCGGGATACAGGCTACATAGATGATGGGCATTAAGGAGGGTACTTGTGATGAGTTCTGGGTGTTGTATGTGAGTGATGAATCACTAAATTCTATTCCTGAAACCAGTATTACCCTATATGTTGACTAAGTAGAATTTATTTATTTATTTTTTTAAATTTTTTTTTTTAAAGATTTTATTTATTTATTCATGATAGTCACACAGAGAGAGACAGAGAGGCAGAGACACAGGCAGAGGGAGAAGCAGGCTCCATGCACCGGGAACCCGACGTGGGATTCGATCCCAGGTCTCCAGGATCAGCCCCGGGCCAAAGGCAGGCGCCAAACCGCTGCGCCACCCAGGGATCCCCTATTTTTTAAAATTTGATTTACTTATTCATGAGAGACAGAGAGAGAGAGAGAGAGAGAGAGAGAGAGAGGCAGACACAGGCAGAGGGAGAAGCAGGCTCCATGCAGGGAGCCTGAGGTGGGACACGATCCCGGGTCTCCAGGGTCACACCCTGGGCTGAAAGCAGCGCTAAACCGCTGAGCCACCCGGGCTGCCCCTAAGTAGAATTTAAATAAAAACAACACATTGAAACAAACAAAAAAGTTAATCAAAATTTATTGTTTGTTTTGAGACTACTACTACTGCCATATTTAAGCATTTTATTTTTAATTTATTTTTTAATTTAAATTCAATTAGCCAACATATAGTACATAATTAATTCCAGATATAGAGTTCAATAATTCAGCAGTTGCATATAATACTCAGTGTTCATCACATCACATGCCCTATTTAATGCCCATCACCCAATTACCCCATCCTCCCACCCACCTCACCTCCAGCAACTCTCAGAGTTAAGAGTCTCTCATGATTTATCTCCCTCTCTAATTATTTCCCATTCACTTTTCCCTCCCTTCCCTATGATCCTCTGTGCTGTTTCTTATATTCCACGTATGAATGAAGCCATATAATTGTCTTTCTCTGATTGACTTATTTTGCTCAGTTAATGCCCTCTAGTTCCATCCACGTCGATGTAAATGGTAGGTATTCATCCTTCTGACAGCATCACATCTTCTTTATCCTTTCATCTGTCGATGAACATCTGGGCCCTTTCTATAATGTGGCTATAGAAGACATTGCTACTATAAACATTGGGGTGCAGGTGCCCCTTCAGATCATTACATTTGCATCTTTGGGTAAATACCTAGTAGCACAATTGCTGGGTCATAGGGTAGTTCTATTTTTTACTTCTTAAGGAACCTCATACTGTTTTCCAGAGTGGCTATACCAGTTTGTACTCCCACTAACAGTGTAAGAGAGTTCCCTTTTCTCTGCATCCTCACCAATATTTGTTGTTTCCTGACTTGTTAATTTTAGCCACTCTGACAGATGTGAGGTGCTATCTCATCATGGTTTTGATTTGTATTTCCTTGATACTGAGTGATGTTGAGCATTTTTTTCATGGGTCTGTTGGCCATTTGTATGTCTCCTTTGGATAAAGTCTGTTCATGTCTTCCTGATTGGCTTATTTGTTTTTTGGGTATTGAGTTTGATAAGTTCTTTATAGATCTTGGATATTAGCCCTTCATTTGATATGTAATTTGCAAATATCTTCTCCCATTCTGTAGGCTGCCTTCAGTTTGTTGACTGTTTTCTTCACTGTGCAGAAGCTTTTTATCTTGATGAAGTCCCAATAGTTCATTTTTGCTTTTGTTTCCCTTGCCTTTGGAGACATATCTAGAAGTTGCTGCAGCCAAGGTTGAAGAGGTTGCTGCCTGTATTTTCTATAATTTTGATGGATTCCTGTCTCACATTTAGGTCTTTCATCCATTTTGAGTTTATCTTTGTGTATGGTATAAGACGATCCAGTTTCAGTTTCTACACATGGCTGTCCAATTTTCCCGGCACCATTTGCTGTAGAGACTATCCTTTTTCTGTTGGATATTCTTTCCTGCTTTGTTGAAGATTAGTTGACCATAGAGTTGAGCGCCCACTTCTGGGTTCTCTATTCTGTTCCAAAGATCTATGTGTCTGTTTTTGTGCCAGTGCCATACTATCTTGATGATTATAGCTTTGTAATATATAAGCACTTTATTGTAGCATTATCACATTTAATCTTTGTGATGACCTCTCTATGATGTGGGTACCAATTTTACCTTTAAGTAAACCTGGGATTAATTATATGAAGCAGCTTCCCTAAGGTCAAACATCTAGTAAGCATCAAAAATAAAAATTTTTATCTGTCTGATTTTATCTAATTCCTAGTCAGTAATGTTATATCATATGCTGTAACAATTTCTGCATTGAGTAGGTCTCTTTGTTAGATTCCCCAGTTTTCATAGTGGGATGTCAACATTCCCAATTATATGTGGTTAAATATAAAAATCCACTGCAATTCAGAGCTAAAGAAATTCACTGTAATATCATGCTGCGATAATAAATGTAAATTCTGTTACTGACCATTTCTAAGAAAAGCCAAAATAAGAGATTTGACATGTATGAAGATCCTTTCATGGGAAACCAGTCTTTTTATTCTTTTAGAATTCCTATCATTTAACTAGGTATAAACAAGAGTAGGTGAAATATGAGGTATGATAAACAAATTTTTTACCTGAGCACTAGGGAGAAAAATGTATCACAAATTAGAATCATACAAAAAGTTGGATTGACAGAGAAGGACAAACATTATATGGTCTCATTCATTTGGGGAGTATAAAAAGTAGTAAAAGGGAATAAAGGGGAAAGGAGAAAAAATGAGTGGGAAATATCAGAAAGGGAGATAGAACATGAGAGACTCCTAACACTGGGAAATGAACTAGGGGTGGTGGAAGGGGAGGTGGGCGGGGGTGGAGGTGACTGGGTGACGGGCACTGAGCGGGGCACTTGATGGGATGAGCACTAGGTGTTATTCTATATGCTGGCAAATTGAACACCAATGAAAAATAAATTTATTAAAAAAATACAAATTTGTATTTGCTTTTGGTTTTGGTTTTATTATGCTACACATATACTGAGTTTGAGGCTATGGTATAATATACATGTGGAAATTTCCAATATTTCTTGGAGTTACAGATTCAAGATTAGAGAAAGGAGGTCAGAGCTGTGAGTAGAGGTTTGGTAGTTAGCTCTGCAGAAGTGACAGTGAAATTAGGAGAACAAAAGTTTCAGGACAAAATAAAAGAAAAAAAGAAGCTAAAAACTACATGCCCCAAACTCCTTTGCTTAAAATTTAAAGGAGATCTCTTTCCTGCTACAATTTCTGTTAACAAGCAATAGGGTGAAATGTGACATGTTAGAACAGTTTAGTCATAGGATTCGGATCCTAGTAGCTAGACCCCAGCTTCATGAGCAGAAGGGCATGTGCAGTGATAGAAGTGGTAGGGCAGAAGCAGCTTCCTGACCTCTGAGTCATATGAATGACAACGTGCTCTTGGATTCAGTAGTACAGTGGTGTCCTTTCTGACTTCTACTCCTCCAATCCATCAAATAATTTTGTAAGCAACTCATTCCCAGTATTCAATCCCATAGTGCTTGAAATATATACTTTGTTTCTACACTGGACTCTTATTGACACAAATGGTCAACAGGGCCACATTTTGTGAATGTAAATCAGGAAGAAAAAAGATTGATGAAAATCTACTGGTTTTAAAAGTTAAGAGTCACCTAAATGATTTTTAAAAATATTTTATTTATTTATTCACAAAAGACAGAGAGGGGCAGAGACATAGGGAGAGGGAGAAATAGGCTCCCTGAGAGAGGCCTGATGTGGGACTCGATTCCAGGACCCCAGGATCACGACCTAAGCCAAAGGCAGATGCTCAACCGCTGAACCACTTAGGCACATCAAGAGTTACCTAAATGTTACTGACAATGTAACTTCAGTAGAATTGGGAGAATGGTTATAATAATAATAATGGTGATGATAATGATGAAGATATTAATAACTCTTGAGTGCCTATTGTGTGACAAGCACACTTCTAATTGTGTTATCTGCTTTAACTCAATTAATTCCATAACTACTTTTTGAGGTGTGTGCATTAAATCCCTGTTTTACAGATGCAAAAACTGAAACATTAAGATTTTATATCCAGTGCCCAATATCATTCAACTATAAAGAACTGAGGATGTAATTGGAAACCCAGCAATCTGGCACCAGAATTGATGCTTCTAATCACTAGGCTATTTTGTCACGAAATTTGAGTAGAGAGTTTAAAGGGGCAAAATAAATGTTGAAAAAGCAAACGATGAGATTGACATAAGAGTTTGTGTAAAATGGTGGTGAAAGAAAGCAAAACCCAAGCCTTCCTTTAAAAAAATCAGGAGAGCAGTAAGTTTTTTTCTGATGGTTGTCATTGCTTCAGCACAAGAGGTATATGTGCATATTTCAAAGTGGAGTGGAATTAGCACAACGGGAGTCATCAGAGTCAGAGAAGTGAGGGTAATACTGGGTGCAGAGGAGAAAAGAGGCGGTGTGTGGGAATCACAGTCAAGAAGAGGGAACAACTAGGAAGAGAAATCACGGTGAGGAGAAATACATATCAAATTGCTGAAGACCAGAGATAAACTAATTCACAGTTGGTGGACCCAATACCTGGAGGTAAGGAACTACCAAATACTCATTTTTTTTTTTTTTTTTTTTTACTTTATGAGAAATCTTCTAACATATACCAGCATTTTCTAGCCTTTGTAGGCAGAGTATGGTGGCTAGAAATGATCCTATATTAAATGATTGTAGAGACATGACAGTGATTTGTGGGAGGATGGGTTACAATTTTGAACTCAGAGTTCTTCATACTGAAGAACTGCCACTGGGTTTGAAGTCACAGGAAAATGAATTAAAGGTGTATAGAAGTCATGGCAAAACATCACAGTTTCTTTTCAAATATATGTGTCTGCTTTTTATATTGCCATTCTCCTTTGGTGAGTTAAATGGATAACAGGACATTTCCAATTAGTCAGACTTCTGTTGGAAATTTTACAATAAGTAAAATCACAGACAACTGAAATGATTTCCTAAGCTCACCCAGCCAGATTGTGATCAGATATTAGTGTACAGCCCTCAAATCACACTCATTTCCAGATGCCTAAGCAACAGAGTATGAGTAGACAGCAGAAAAAACAAAACAAAACAAAACACCAACATTCTTCATTTTCTAGATTCCTTCATTGTGTGTTCAGTGTCTGCACATTTTGGTTCACTCAACATATGGAAATACCTACTATGTGCCAGATCTGCACTAAGCTGTTGGAATATCCTGGATGTTCTAAGTTCGAAACTCGGGTATGGCTTGCTCTAGGAAGTTACCAGTGCCCATGTGGTGGTGATGACAGTAGTTACACATAAAGGCAATGATTACGTAACACGATGACTCAAGAATTTCAGCATTGGATCCAGCCAACACAGTTTCTCAGGATCTGTAAATTTGCTTCCTTCTTTCAATCTAAATGTCTCAATCAGAAACCTGAAACTGATGTAATCATGTCTGGCAGATAAGACTGCTTTGAAATTCATATTTCATAAGAATTCCAGTAGCTGATTCTAGTGTCTTGCAAACAGTGCCTTTCCTAGAGTTTAAATAAAACATGGGAGAGCACCAAGAGGACAGGTTACTGATTAGAGTTGAGGGTGTCTTGAACCCAGAGCACCAACCTGAGGTAACAGCTAAATCAAGGCAAACCATGATGGTATACAGTGAAGATGTACGCGAGGAAGAGAAAAATCTGACAATACCATAAGTATTACAAAGCAATATGTTTTGCTGTGTACAGTTTGGCATGTAGGTGTGCACACAAATTTACATGGTGCGGCAAATGAATGACATCTTAAATTTATTGATCTCCTCTTTTTCTGATCAAGAATATCTGTTTCCAGTTTATTGAGGTATAATTGACATATAATACGGTGCAAGTTTAAAGTATACAATATAATATTCATCTTTGTATATGCTATGAAAGGATTAACCACAATAAGTTTAGTTAACCTCCATCGCCTCAAAATAAACAAACAAGAAAACATCCATCATCTCATACAGTTCTAATTCTTTTTCCTTGTGATGAGAATTTTTAAGATCTACTCTCTTGGCAACTTTCAAATATATAAACAGTATTATTAGCTACAGTCATCATGCTGTACATTTTATCCCCAGAAATTATCTAATAACCAGAATACTTTCAAAGACTGTGTCATCATTTCTGTTTCAGCTATCAGATGATTTTTCTAGTAACATTTCTCACAATGGTGTGAAAGTTATGAATACTGGGAACATGTACGTGTTTTAAAAAAGACAAAACAACAACCAGCAATTCCTGAAGTGTACTCTAGATCTCTTTAATCTAAGTTTCTGTGATGGGGATTGTGCAAATGCATTTTAACCACAACATCTGAAAACTCATAAGAAATTTTAACTTGGGCTTACAAAATATACGGTGTCTTCAAGAAGAGTTTTATACAATTATTTATTTATTTATTTATTTACTTACTTATTTTTAAAAATTTTATTTATTTATTCATGGGAGACAGAAAGAGAGAGGCAGAGACACAGGCAGAGGGAGAAGCAGGCTCCATGCAGGGAGCCTGATGTGGGACTCGATCCGGGGTCTCCAAGATCACACCCTGGGCCAAAGCCAGCCACTAAACTGCTGAGCCACCCAGGGATCCCCATTATTTAAATTCAATTTGCCTACAGATAGTATAATAGTATTATGCAAATTTTCACCTCTTTGGCTATTTCTGCTTTTCTAGGAAGAAGGTCTATAGGTTTTTTTTTCCCCAAAAAACTGTCCCATGAGGCCAAAACCAATACATCAAATTTAAGCTCTGGACAGAGTTCTTCTAGCCATCTACTTCTAGTTTTGTTATTGTTGTCATGTTGTTATTTACTCTGATTCATTCTAGAGATAACCTGAGTTGATCTAGGTACTTGAGAAGAGTTTCCTTAGGGAGTGGTCCTAGACCAAAGCAAGCAATGATTGCAGTTAATTATAAAAAAGCACGGGGATTCCGAGGGGAAAGCCTCCCAAGCAAAGGCAGCAGTGTGTTCAGTTTTTATGTGGGCAGGGACTCCACTCATCTCCCCTGAGGAAATCAAAGGCCAGGGAGAATGAAGCCTGTAAAGGCAGGAGGACTGAGGTGTGAGCTGAGTCTGGAAACAAAGGCTTAGCCAGATTGTGTGGCTTCATAGACATGTCGAAGTTTCCTCTGGGAAGCCACTCAAGTGTTTTCAGCAGAGATATTTCAGAGTTAAATTAGTTTAACTTTCAAAAAGAAAAAACAACCCTTACACCTGTTGACACACTGAAACATTCTAGAGGAAGGCAAGTATGAATATAGGAGGGACAGCTGGAAGGAATTGCAGGATTCTGTGCAAGCTCTGGTTGTAACTTGAATTAGGAAGCATGAATGGAAGAAAGAAACTGAAGCACAGTAGCAAACCAGTCATACCTAGAGAATACCGGAGAGAAAACTATTAACTTCCACTCCTGGACTTTTGGCTTTTTCAACTAGAGTGGAGGTTCTCCTTCAACGCAAGGAACCCCTGGGAAACACGGAGTTTCATGATGTGGAAAGGAGAAAGAGTTGTTAACTCCCAAACATGTTGAGTTTCAGTTTCCTTTGAAAAAATGAAATATCTATGTCTTATAGGCAGCTGAATGCATAAGTCTAAAAATTGAAGACATTAAAACTAGCAGTGAACACTTGGGAAACATTTGGATTCTTAACTTAGTCTTAATCTTATCTTGTTAATGACACTGAGCCCAGAAGTGTCTCGTCGTTCCCACTCTGATATACTGCAAGAGTGCCTCACAATATTTTTTATCCAATTTGCTGAAGAAAAATCCATATACTTTCAAGAGACAGCTGGCAAGGCATCACTTTTTTTTTAAGTTTTCCAATTTAATATCATCCCAGAGCACCTTCAAATTTACTCTGAATCCCAATAATCTCCAGTTCCAAAATCCAGGCTATTAATTTGTGTGTGCATATACACAAATAATTTTCCCTTATGGGTTAGATATTTATGTTCTGCTTCTCCAATGAGATTTCCAAATGCTTGAAGGGGAAAATCAGCTTCTTTTCCTTTTAAAGCATCTTCCATAAAAATAATTTCAGAGCCAGTGATCTTACTTTCATAGCAGACGTCGGGGACATTTAATTTTTAAAAAATGTAGTCGGCATGTAAAATGTAATTAGAATCACAAGGAAAATAGGAACATTTGGGAAGACAGAGTATAAACAATAGGCCATAAATCTCTGCAGTGGGGATCACATGTAGCAAGTATGAAGGCACTTTGGAGAGTCTGAAACGAATTCAATATGATGGAGCAGAAAGAACAGATTTTTTTATATTCAAACTGTTCTAGATTTGAAGGGATCTTCTATTCCTTATCATCCATATGACCTTGGGCCTGTGAATGAATTCTCTGAGACTGTTGAGAGTGTACCATGTGTACTAGACATCTCCACCAGTCCTTCCTGAGTATTGCCAAACGAAAAGGCCTAACTGTCCTCTGACCTTGAAATGTGCCTTTCTTTTAGTTTGCTGTGTAGGCAATTCTAAGAGGTAGGGGAAAGCAATCACAGTATTGTACTAATACTTCCTCCTATCATCTGTGAAATGGGTACAAAAATTCTACCTCATGGTATGACAATAATGATACAATGACTGACATTTCGATAGGCTCTTAGGAAATGTTAGTTCTAACATTCCCACATAATTGTAGCAGAGGTGTCCTTCAATTAAGTTCAAACATGGTCTGCTGGAAAAGTTGAGGAATTGATTTTTGTTTCAAAGAAAAGATTAGTAGTAGAGTGTTGAGCCCTGGAGGCTACTGAGCAGAGGAAGGAAAGATGTTTTTGGAAAACACAGCTTTCAAAAAGAAATGCTTTTGCAAAGGTAGAGAGGATCCTAGTGACTCATATTATAATTGTTCACACATTACATCACTCTTGGATACTGTATACACACAGGGCTTTTTGTGATCTTAGCCTAAAGATGCCTTCCGAGAATAGATCCTTTAAATTTATCCTTGGTGAATGATATGTCAGTCTTAATTTACAGGGTATAATCAAACAAGGCTTTAGATTTTGTTGCCAGAGTCAAGGAAGGAAGTTTACATGGTTTTAGGAGGACATAATTTTCCTTTGCTTTTCCAGTGCAGTCTTGCAGTCTTCTGACTATATCGGGAAGGAAAGACAAATAATTTTAGGAAATGAGAGCATGGTATGAGGAATCACTGAGATTTTGTAAAGGACAAAGCATCCACACCAGGACAATGCTGTCATCAAACAAACACCACCTTGAAACCTGTACCTACCTGATTGCAAATCTTTTTCTCTTCTAACCACTGACCTCATTTAGGCTTTTAGATACTAAAGACTTCACCATTTTTGGTCTTATAAGAATATAATTTACTTCAACAAAATCACTTAAATCTATACTTTCCACAAACCATTTGACTCTCTCACTTCTGACTCCCAACCCTCTCATTTACTTTAGTTTCAAAGTTTAAAACACATATGCCTTCCAGGTGTCTTATATATTTACCTAAATTGGAAACTGCAACTTGAAACCATTTTTCCTTCCACTTAAAGGCTCGATGAGTCATGTTCTATATCTGACTATTATTAAATTTCCCTGAAATATCATATGCCATCCTTTATCCTCAAAGATGATTCCGCCTATGGCAATAAGTAAAAAAGAAAAGTGTCATATAATTGCTTTTCAAAAAAAGGTGATAGATTTCTGTACATCTCTCCACACCTTCTCATCTTGAGATTTGCACTCAATACTACTTTCTAGGCAAGCCAGGGAAACTGTCCTATTTTTAAAAGAGGTTTTGTTTTTTTTTTTGTCTACTATCATTATAAAAATTTAACCTAGTTGTAAGTTGAGGTTACTTAGATAAAATTAATCTACGTATCCACAATGATTTATACAATGCTTCCTATATTCCTAGCTCTATTCAATGTATTGATAATAAAATTAATTTCACAACCTTGTTCTTAAGAAATGTATCAGATAATAGAGGAGATACACATCAAAACAGATAATTTTATTCCTTTACATTAAGGATAATGATAGAGATAGAAGGTTATTGTAAATGTATTAAGAATAGAAGGGTATATAACCTGGAGTTAAGGTTAGATTTTTTTTTACCAAGGTTGACAATCCATAAATTGCATCATAAAAGATAAAAAGGAATTAGCTAATAGGAAAGGTCTCTTCCGGGATCCCTGGGTGGCGCAGCGGTTTGGCGCCTGCCTTTGGCCCAGGGCGCGATCCTGGAGACCCGGGATCAAATCCCACGTCGGGCTCCCGGTGCATGGAGCCTGCTTCTCCCTCTGCCTGTCTCTGCCTCTCTCTCTCTCTGTGACTATCATTAAAAAAAAAAAAAAAAAAAAGGTCTCTTCCAAGCAAAGATTCATGTGCACTTAGGTCAGAAACACATGGAGGGTAGGAGTAGACACTGAAAAAGTTATGAACTATTGAATGCTGTTGGAGTGACTTAAAAATCTGGAGAGGGAGGCAAAAGCTGTATCTTAGAGAACCCCATATGCTACTTAAGGAGCTTACTTTGTATATGGTAAATAATAGAATGTTATTTAGCGAAGATGGCACATTTACATCTGCATTTTAGTTTGAAGGCAGTCAGTTGTGAGGAAGCAAACTGATACAACTTAGATGGATAAGGTTGAAGCTAATCCATAAAATAAAGGATGACAACAGTCTTTTTAAACATCTTTTTCAGTTTTAATCTTCTAATTTGAGTGTTGTTGACATACAATGTTATATTAGTTTCAGGTTTACAGCGTTTAATCTTTAATGTTGGTGTGCATACTGAATATAGCATAAGCCTAATATAGTAGCTCATTCTTATTCAAGATTCGAGTTAAGGGACGCCTGGGTGGCTCAGCGGTTGAGCATCAGCCTTTGACTCAGGGCGTGATCTGATCCCAGAGTCCAGGACCAAGTCCTACATCAAGCTCCTGCAGAGAGCCTGCTTCTCCCTCTGCCTATGTCTCTGCCTCTCTCTCTCTCATGAATAAATAAATAAAATCTTTAAAAAAAGAAGATTCGAGTTAAGAACGTATATTCAATGGGAAAAAAATAACAATTGAATTTGGGCAATCAGCCACTTCTCTGATTTTGGGATGATAATACATACCTTAGTTCATTTATGAGGATAAAGAAAGCAAGCTATAGACGGCACCTGTTCAGGCAGTGGTCACTGACTGGATAGTTGGAAGCTAAGGCAGAGTCAAGGGGGTAAGTGTTCTAAGAATGTAAATAATCATCCTAAGATACAGAGCATTTAAAAAGCATGATTAATATAGTCAGTCTTAGGACCACACCAGTCAAAGAGAGCAACCCCTCTCTCAGACATTTACACCTTAGCCTTCAACATAAAATTTTACATGTTGGATTTGATGGAAAAGTAAATAGACATTTACTTTTATTTTGTTTTATTTTATTTTATTTTTTGACATTTACTTTTAATAGGTAGATATTGACTTTTGTGGTTTTGTTGGCATGGCCATAGGAAGAAATGAAAATGGGCCTTGGAGGGAAGAAGTTCCTTTTACTCACCTGTCCCAGGAGGGACCCACGTCATGCTGGGCCACCAGGGAAAGTGCCAGGTGTGGGTCAGGTGGCAGAAAACAGGAGTGAGGGCAAATTTCGAGTCACAGCCTTTACTGGGGATTCCACGGGAAAAGGCAAGCCAGGGCAGAGGATACAGTTTGGGATTTACTCATTTGAATAATCCCAGCAGGCTCTGGGCTATAGGGGTGATCTCTGGTTGCTGGATACGGATACGTAGAACAGAGGATAAAAGGGCACTGGCTTAGTGTGTGAAATTAACCAAGGAGGTGGTTGGGGCGAAGTACTCAGATTGGTTGGCTTGTCTATGAACTAAGTGTTCTCAGTCAAGCCCTTTACTTAGAAAAGGTTTAGCTGAGGGAGGATGTCAAAACATCATTTAAGATGTCAAAACATCATCAAATACAGAAAATAAAAATCATAATAAGTGCATTTTAAGGAGTGTAGCTCATCTGTTTGACTTCTACACTTGGACATTCATGTCCGGTTTTACACATTGGATTTCCATGTAAAGTGCTTGTTGAATAAGGGTTTACCCATGAAAGCAAAGAAGGAAAAAAGGGAGGGAGACAGAAGAGAAGGAAGAAAGGAAGGAAAGGAGGGAGGGACAGAGACTGAATATAAAACAAGCTAAAACTCTAAAGCCTCTTCATCAATAATCATCATTATATAAAATCAGTTTTGTTAAATTTACACCCTTCATTATTATCCCCTTTCTCCTTTACAGAATATTAGACAATGTCTGGAGACATTTTTTACTTATTACAACTTGGGAGACACTACTAGCATCTCATGGGAAGAGGCCAGGGATGTTAAACATCCTGAGATACACAGGACAGCCTCTCACAAACACACATTTCTGATGTGCAAAATGTCAGTAGGACCAAGATCGAGAAACCCTCATCTAGGTGACTATTACTTTAGAAAGGGGTGGCATTTTGTAAAATGCCTCTTATATTGCAACTGAGAAACTAAGGCCAAAGTAATACATTATAAAAGCATTTTTATATATTAGGAAAAGCTTTGCCTAAAAAATGTATTGAGTTAAACCCTTATTTTTTAGTTTAAATTATTTCACACAATTTTTTTTTAAAACCAGTGCTACGTGATTTGCAGTGTTTTAATCAAATGAGCCATAGGGTTAGCTGCTTCTCTTGCCTTTATTAGAAGTATTTTTTTAAAGAAGAGAAACACCCCAAGTCTGCTTTCTATGTGAAATTGTATAGTTCTGAGAACCCAGCCCACCAACAGTGCACCTAACAGCTTCGCCTTTTATAAATGAACCTCAGGCTCATAAAGAGAGGTGGACAGAGGAAGAATTAGGAAGTTGACAGCTTTATTGCTCTTTATAGATTGAAACAAGAAGATGGAAGGATTATAACAGGGCAACATTGCTTTGATTCTGCGATCATGGGAAATGATATGCTAAGGCTAAAAAAAAAAAGAAAGAAAAAGAAAAGTGGGAAAGTTGAAGACTTAAAAAAGATTCGGGCCATCATTCAACAAATACAGCCATTCTTGACATGTTGTAATGTGAAAAGTGGCCTGAAGGAAGCCACGATGCTACTTTTAAATAACCTCTAAAGTAGTGCATTTAGATAAGGAATAAAATATTCTAAATGAATTTTGTAAAAATTGAAAAATGTGTAAAAATATTACTTGGGTCGCTTGGCTATGTAAATGTAATGACAAGGCACTAAATAATTTATGGTCATAGAAATGTATTCAAAATACAGTTAAATGAAGGGGTGCCTGGGTGGCACAGTTGGTTAGGTGTCTGACTCTTGGTTTCAGATCTCAGGGTCCTCAGATCAAGCCCTAACTCGGGCTCCGCACTCAGCACAGAATCCGTCTGGGATTCCCTCTGCCCTTCCCCCCCACCCCCCCGCCTCCCCCGCTGCACACTCTCGGTCCTTCTCTCTCTCAAATAAGTAAAAACTCTTAAAAAATACAGTTAAATACAGTATATTTTGTATATTCATTCAATGAATATACTTTTTTTTTTTGCTGAGTAATATAGAAGGTTGGGGTTGGTTTCCCTCTTTACTTTTTGACTCTATTACTTTGCTCAAATTCTACATTTATCCTGATAAATAGTGAGAACTAGGGGAAAATAAGTTAATTGAATTGAATGGCACTACTCCATTGTCCTCTGGTTATTTTTAACTTCCTTGAATAACCCATAGATTTCTCTTTTTTTTTTCTACTCCCATAGTTTCGACTATTATCTATATGCTAATGATTCTCAAAATTGCATTTCTTTCCAGCCCAAATCACTATTTCTAACTTCTTCCTATGGTCCCAACATCTCCTCCATTATTTCATTTTGGTGAATACCTTCCAAACTCCCAAGACAGTGATTTGTACATCATCTGTGATTATCTCTGGTTTATTGAAATAGTTGAAACTTCCCATATAAAGATGATTGAAGGATGACTGTAGGGTCTTGAGAATTGGGTCTATCCAGTCTATCTAGGTATGTATTAACATGTTCAAAATTGGCCAAGAGAACGAGTAAGATAGAGACTCTCCAGCCTACATACCATTTAAGTGCTTACCAATGATCTTGGCAGTGGCTACTTCAACGGTGTGTTGAAGAAGATAACCAGGCATGAGAGCAGTGAAAATAATGGGAGATAATGCCAGTAGGCTTTTTTTTTTTTTTTTGTCCTACTACCTTACAAGGAATATGGTGTATAGTAAACACTTACTAAAAATTTGTTGAATACATGAGTAGGCTGGAACTTAGAAGCTCCAAACTCTAGATAACTTTTCCTAAAAAGGATCATGCAGTAAATATTTTAGGCTTTTGGGGTCATCGGGTCTCTGCCACAACTATTGAACTCTGCCTTTTGTAGGGCAAAAGTGGGCATAAAACACCATTGCCTTTCATAGAATCATTCAGAATAGAATTTCTATAAAGTCCTATAGATATGAAAATATCTATCCATTTTGCCATATTGCTATCTACATATTCTTTCGCCTATTTTAAAGTCAGTGAGCTGCCCATGCCCCTAGTTAAAGCTAACCCCTTCCTCTGAGTTAGGTTATATTCTCTTTTACATACTAAGAATGCTACTCTATCAATTGCCCTCTTTCCCTTGTATCATCATCTTTTCTTACCTTCTGAATTAATCTTATCAGCACCAACACTGATATTTCTCTCATTTTTTTTTTTTTTTTTTTTTTTACAAAATAACTTCTTTTGATTTTACTTCCCCTGGCTGGTTATCACCCCCAACTCCCTCATCTCCTTAAAGCAAAGTTCCTTGCTTAGAACTTTGAAAAGATTATCTGGACTAGCTGTCTCCAGTTCCTCATCTTCTATTGTCTCCTAAATCCACCACTCCAAATGGAATTTTGCCTTTATCACTCCATAAAAAAAAAAAAAAAAAAAGATGCACATTATTGCTACCAAAGGCCTCCACATTGCTGAACTCAACGCTCAATTCTCACTCCTCAGTATATTTGACTTACCAAATCACTTAACATAGTTGACTACCTCTTTCTCCCTGAAACATTCTTTCCATGGTGTTCAGGACATCACACTCTCCTTTGTTTCCTTCCTATAATATCAGGCTCCTTTCTCAGTCTCTGTGCTTTTCTCTTCTCGTCTCCTAAAATGCTTAACAGCTGAGTGCTCCAAGACATTTCATTATACTTCTTAAATTCTTTATCTTTGCTCACTTTCTCTATGAACTCATCAAATGTTATATCTTTAATTATCTACTTATTGATACCTTCCAAATGTGTATTTCCATCCAGGACCTCTCTCTTACACTTAGGATTTATATACTCAATATATGTTTAATATCTCCACTTGTACGTCTCATAGAATCTTGTACTAAACTGAACTTCTGATTTCCTCTTAGTCCTACCCCACCATTAAGTACCTTCCCACTCTTTTCCTAATTGTAATTTGTAATAAATCCATCCTTCCACAAAGACTTGGAGTCATATTGTCATGTTTGCCAACATTTCACAATCAATCTATTATTATTATTACCTCTTCAGTCTGCATTCAAAAGAAATACATCATCTAGCCACTTTCTACCACTACAAACACTTCTACTCTGGTCACATCATCATTCTACCTCACCTAAATTACTGCAAACACTGCCTAAGATGCTTATTTGTTTTTGTCCCTTCCCCTTGACCCAGCCACAGTCTAATCTCAGGAGAGTAGCTTAAATGATCCCTCTAAAACTTAGCTAAATTTTCCAATGATTCTCCTTGTTGCTTAGGATAAAATTGAAAGCCCTTACAGCATATTGCAAAACTTATATGATCTGGCCCCTGTTAACAAGCATATTTCTTAATACTCTAGTACTTGTGCAATCCATTCTGACCACATTTGATCTTAGTACCCTTCCTCAAACCATACAATCGTACTTCACACTCAGAGTCTCTATACTTGCTGCTTTCCCTGCCTGCAGTGCTCCCCTGACTTCACCACACACACACACACACACACACACACACACACACACGTATCTGCATGACTCTCTTCTTTACTTCTAGATACTTTCTCAAATATCACTCTCTGATTGACACCTGCCCTTATCACTCTATTTGAAATCGCATCCCAGGCCCTGGGACTCTGCTGGGAACATAGCAAGTGCTTGTTAATATTCACTTAAAAAGTGAAATAAAGCATCCATGAATCAAAGGAATTCCATGCATCAAATGGAATATTATAATGATCACAGATATGATTTGATGTGCTTTCTTCTGAAAGAGACTATTCCCCTTGATTTTTCTATAGTCTTAAATACTTTAAAAACTTTAGTTGTGTCCAAAAAAGTCTAAAAAGAAACCAAGAACAAAACATGTATGGCACTGTACTACTACTCTGGCTGTTCTATGGAGATCACTGCTAGTTACAGAGTTCATAATTAAATTTCTATGCATCTTATGTGTAATGTGTTTACTAATTGTACAACTACAAAATCACAAAAAGGCAAAGTACATTTTTGTGTTCAATAACAGATTTAGTATAAACACTGGATTTTACAGGTTTCCAAATGTTAAAGAATCTTTTTAATCCAATAGTGCTTATCCCCTAGAACCTCAGGCCTCTCCCCTGTGCCAATTGGCCATGTTCCAGCAATCAAGAAAAATCTTCAGGCAGAAAAATGCAGGTGCTTGAGGTAAAAATCCACCTGAGTGTACAGGAACTGCCCATCAAATTTACAGATGACCTAGAACATTTACTGGCCTCTGGGATAAGGACTGGACTTGGACAACAAGGCCGATAATAGTTATGCCTATGTTATTTGAATAATTTGTATTTAATCATAGCACAATATGTATCACATTTTCCTGCAATGACTTCTTAGAATCCACATTCTCCCCAGTAGCTGAACCTCTGTGACATTAGACCACTTCTGTTTTATTCACTAGTCTATCACCAGTATCTTACATAGTTCATAGCAAATGGTAGTTGCTTAGTAAATATCTGTTGATTTAATGGGAAAAATAATTGACACTTCTTTTTTTTAAACACCCTTTTTATTGTATAATTGACATACAGTAAGTTGCACATATTTGAAGTGAATAATTTGTTATGTTGACATATATGTATATATATATATTTGTGTGAAACCATCATAATCAAAACAAAGAGTGTAACCATCACATATACCCCCAATTTATGCCTCTTTGTAATGTTTTCCGCTGGCCTCTCCTCGCGGCTCTATCTCCACTTGCCATTCCTAGACAAACACCAATCTGCTTTTGGTCCTTATATATTATTTCACATTATCTAGAATTTTTATAAATATAATCATACAGTATGAACTCTTTTTAACCCATCTGTCATCCTTGAGCATAACTGGAGATCTTGCAATGTGTTTATATGTATCAATAGTTCATTCCTTATTACTGCTGAGTAGTATTCCATTGTGTGGATACACCACTTTGTTTATCCATTCTACTGTTGATGAGTATTGGAGTTTCCAGTTTCTGGCTATTAAAAATAAATATTTATATACAAGTTGTATGGGCATTTGGTTTCATTTCTCTTGAATAGATATGTGAGATGAATGACTATACTATATGATAAGTACACATTTAAATTTTAAGAAACTACCAGACTGGAGCACTCAGGGAGCCCAGTTGGTTAAGCATTTGCTTTCTGCTCAGGTCATGATCCTGGAGTTCTGGGATGAAGCTCTGCATTATGCTCTGCACTCAGCAGGGAGTGGGGGGGGGGGGGTGTCCTGCTTCTCTCTTTTCTTTCCCTCTCACTCACTCCTCCCCACCATTCATGCACTCTGTCTCTCAAATAAATGAATAAAATCTAAAAAAAAACCAACCCTACCAAGCTGATTTCAAAAATAGTTTACATTTCACATTTCCACCAGTATTTATGCAATTTCATTTCCTTCACATTCTTGCCCACACTTTGTATTTTCAGTCTTATTACATTTTTGTCATGCTAAAATGGGGGTGGTGGTAAGATTTTATTTATTTATTTGAGAGAGAAAGAGGAAGAGAGCTGAAACAGGGTTGGGGCAAGGAGAGAGCAAGAGGGAGAAGCAGGTTCCCACTGAGCAGAGAGCCAGATGTGGGGCTTTATTCCAGGATCCTGAGATCATGACCTAAGTTGAAGGCAGAGGCCTAAGACTGATCCACCCAGGCACCCTCATGCTAATACATGTTTAAGGATAACCCAGTGTGGTTTTAATGTGCTTCTCTCTAATGATCCTACCCTTGACAATATCTTTTCACATGCTAAATTGCTTTCTTTGGTGAATTGCTATCTGTTCATATCTTTTGCTCATTTTTTATTGGTTTGTTTCCTTATTGAGTTTTAGGAGTTCTTGATACAAGCTATATATCAGGTATTTGAATTGTGCATATTTTTTTCCTTGTTTGTGGTTAGCCTCTTCATTCTTTTAACAGTGTCTTTTGAAGAGCAGGCATTTTTAATTTTAATGAATTTCCAATTTATCTTTTTTTAAATAGATAACCATCTCTATAGTTATCTTTATTTAACCCCAGGTCATAGAGAATTTCTATGTTTTCTTCTAAAAGTTTTGTCATTTTGAATTTTAAAATTAGTATTGTAATTTATTTTGAGTTCATTATTGTATGTGTTGCAACATATGGATCAAAGTCACTGATTTGGCTTATGGTTACCTAGTCATTTGTGAAACATTTATTGAAAAGACTAATCTCTTAATGAAGCCTTTGTACTTTTCAAAATTAGTTGTTCAAATGTGTTAAGTCTATTTCTACGCTCCCTCTTCTGTTTCATTAGTCTATATCACCAATGCCATAGAATCTCCAGGGTTTTCTATGCAGCAATCACCCCTCTAGTACCCCGCTCCACAAATTTTAGAACATTGTTCTTCCTGGACTCAGAACCATCTCTTCAACTGAGGGAGTTTTCTGGATTCTGCCTGGGTTTCTGCTCCCTGCACTGAAGCCTGAAGATTCTCTCAAGGTAGTAGGCTGGGGCAGTCACTGGGCTCAGCTACTTTGGTTCTCATCTCTCAGGGATCACCATCCTTCGTTTTTTGATTTCCAATGTTTTCCAAACTTTTATTTCCTCTATTTGTTGAGAATGTTTTCTTGTCTCACATAGCAGAGTAAATCCACTGCTTGCTATTCCATCTTAACCAGAAGCCTAATTTCATTTCTGAGCCACATTTTCCCAATCATAGGCAATGAATAATACTAATTGAAAAAAATTCCAAACTGTATAGATTATAGAAAGATAAAATATGAATTGCTTAATGGATGCACACATTTAAGAATGGCATATAAAGCTATAGAGAATCATAAGATTAATGGAATAAATTTAAAATATGTATACCTTGGCTTTGTATAGCATATAATAATTTAGGGCATTGTCTTTCTGCCATTTGGGCTATTGGGAGAGAACATATTATTTAGGCTGAATTAAGTTCAAGCTAATGGGTTTTGACTGCTTTAAGAATTAAATTATCTTGGCAATTGATGGGTCTATTCATTGTGAAATGTATTATGCAACTGTCCCTAAATCCTAGCATGGTGGCATGCTGATACATCTTACTCTCACTTGAGAACTTGGATGGGCACCATGATATTTCTTTGGTTACAGGATTGTTTTGAGTTGTATTTCTCTCCGGTGGAGTAGGAACTATGCTATTAAGCTGGAGAAGGCATCCAAGGCAGAAGAAAGTTGACTTCTCAAATGGCCCATCTGCCAAGTGCCTAAAAGCCCCCCAAAAGAACTTCTGGACCAGCTCAGAGACAGTTGTCTCTCATTCAGTTATATCATCTTACAGCAGTTACAGTACTATGGAATCTTAACTGGTTAAATAACTATTTGTTAAGTTCAACAATTTTTGGTTGTCTGTATCCAAGCTATACATTCAAGAGTATATATTCAGCTCAGGTCATGATCTCAGGGTCCTGGGATGGAGCCCCATGTCAGGCTCCCTGCTCAGCGGAGAGCCTGCTTCTCCCTCCACCTTTGCTGCTCCCTCTCTTGCTCTGTCAAATAAATTAATTAATTAAATCTTTAAAACAAATAATATGGTCCCAGCATTTTAAGAACTTATGAAAAGGTTTATAGCACCTAAAATCAATATATACACTTTGTACAAATACTTTTCTTTCCAATACAGTCAAGAACAAATTGAAACAAATCACACAATAATAGTATGGTTTTAATTTTCTTACAGCTTTTATGAAAACCAATCTCAAATATTTTTAGGGATAGAAGGGGTTGCTTTCAGTATATACAATGAAATCTAGTTGAATTCCCCAGGATCCATTGAGAATGGCATGACATGAGGGGACAGTACCTAAATTGGGATCAGAAGGCATTGCTTTTGTCACAGATAAAGCCACTTATCAGTTAAGTGAATTTAAGGAAGTCTCTCAGTCTGAGAGCCTCATTTCCTACAGCTAGACATTGGGGATGATAAAGACATGAATGACATACACCTCAACACTGGCAGGATAAAATAATGTATGTCAAAGGTTTTATAAAATGTGTGTTTTAAAAAAATATAAGAACTACATAGTATAGGTATACTATCATCTACTAAAAATCCTTCCATGGCATAAAGTTGCTCATGGGAAGTGGCTATTCATGCAGGGACTACATTTCCTTGTCCCCATTACCTGCAGTTGTGGGTCTTCATCAATGAGAAGTGAGCAAAAATGATATCACTTTCAGGTCCAGATAGTTAAGAAATAATATATCCTCTTTGTGCTCACTTTTCCTGCCTACCAATGAATACAAAATACTCCTGGGACTTAGGTCATGCTAGAACCATTCTCTGGAAGGATCCTGGATCCATAAATTACCACATCAAGAAGTACCATCTACTTGGCAGACAAGAACTACGCTGGATTGTGTACAAAAGAAATAATTCTTAATTTTTAGAAAAGACGTTGGGGTTTGTTGTAATTAATTACCTAATATAGTCAATAGACTTTCTGCTTCTGGATAAAAGGAAGCAACAGGAAACAGATTAACCCCTCCAGAAAACAACAAAATATTTATAAAATGTTCATGAGACATCTGAATAACTGAAGAGTGATCTCAGAGAGAAAAAAAACAGTGGAGTGAACCCTAAGATTACCACAGCATAGCCTTGAGAGAATTTCCAAGTTGCAGTAGGCAAACCCAGGCAGAACATATTGGACTCCTTGGGATGAGTCTGGGAAGACTTAGGCAACTGGAGTTCCTATGGCAGGGTTTCAGACAGGAGGGAGGTGTGTGGGAAGAGAACTCAGAAGAACTTAAGAGGACGTCCTTTCCTAAATAAAGCCACATTTCAGGTGAATACTATTCTGAACATGCACAAGGAAACAACCTGAACAGAGGGAGAGATCCACGTGAAAGAATTAGAGGTAAAGGTAACCAAAGGTCAGAAAAAGCCAAGAAGAGTGCTTCCATCAACTAGACTAGAAAAACATCATGATTCACAGGATATCAAAAAAGGTTGACAGAAGGATCATGCCTCAGTAATGAGGAATAATTAGCCCTGTTCTGAACACTGCTTTTAAAAATCTTTTGCCCCAACAAATCTTAAAAGCAAGATTTGAAATCTGTGATATTATTTCCAAGTAATTTAACTGCATCTCAGAACAAAACTGAAAACTACAAAATACAACAAGGAGTGAAAAGAAAAATTCAACACCAAACAAGATAAAATTCATAATATCTGACATACATTTAAAAATAAAAAGAAACCTGCAAAAAAGTAGGAAAGTATACCAAAAAATGAGAATAAAAGCAATCAAATGAAATGACCCAGTACAGACACATATGTTAGAATTAACAGATAAGGACATTAAAATGTTAGTACAATCCTATTCCATATGTTCAAACAGTAAGTAGATGTGTGGAAGATGAAAAAAATTGAAATTCTACTGGTGAAAATTAAAATTTATGTGATAAAAACTACACTAGCTGGGAATAAGGATGGACTAGACATTGCAGCAGTAGACGAGTGAACTTGAGGACACAATGGAAACTATCCATAATAAATAACAGACAGAAAAAATAATTATTAAAAAATGAATAAATCATCAGCAAGTAGTGGGACAATTTCAAATGGTTTAATATACATAAAACTGGATCCCTTGGAGAGAGGAGAAAATGTATTTGAAGGAATAATGCCTGCAAATTTTCCAAATTTGATGGAAATTATTAACTCACAGATATAAGAAACTCAATGAACCTCAAGCACAAGAAACAAGAAAACTAAACGATAGCATACTGCCTTACTTATTGCTCAGAAATAAAGTTAGATTGGAAGATTCAACATTATGTCACTTCTCCCCCAAATTGATCTAAATATTCAAAGAAACAACAACCAAAACTCCACCAGAATTCTCTTCCTCCTCCTCCTGTTGTTGAATTAACAAACAGATTTAAAACACTTAGGGAAAGATAATCTAGGATAGCCATACTCACTTTGAAAGAAAGGAATATGTTGGAGGACTGATACTACCGATTTCTAGACTTATTTTAAGGCTATAGTAATAAAAATGTGGTATTTGTGTAAAGATAGAGAAATAGGTCAATGAACAGAATATAGTCCAGAAATAGATTCAACAGTCTACAAAGAGAAGGAAAAGATACATCACAGACTGGGGAAAATATTTGAAAAGCATTTAACTGATAATAGACTTGTACTCAAAATAAGGAATTTTCAAAGTCCAATGATGTGAAGATAAAACAAACCAACAAAAAGGTAAAAATTTAAAGTCATTTCACCACAGAAGATTTACATAGTTGGCAAATAAGCACATCAAATAATGCTAAATATTATTAGTCATTAATGAAATGTAAATCAAACCATAGTGATATCCCTACATGCCTATTAGAATGGTTAAGACAAAAAAACACTGGCCATACCAAGTATTGGAGAAATATGGAGGAATTGGAACTCCAATGAACTGCTGGTGGTCAAGCAAAATGGTGCAACCACTTTGGAAAACAGTTCTTACAAAATTAAAAATATACTTGACATATAATTCAGCTGTCTTGCTCCTGGATAGTTACCTGATAAATGAAAGCAAGTGTCTATAGAAAGAGTTGTATGCTTGTGTTCATAGAAGCTTTATTCATAAAAGTTAAACAATGGCATCATCCAAACATCCATCAACATGTAGAAGAACAAACTGATAGTCATACAATGGAATACTATTCAGCAATAAAAAGGAATTAACTTCATACATAGTATAACCTGGATCAACCTCAAAATAACTGTGCAGAGTGAAAGGAACCAGATTTGGGTGCCTGGGTGGCTCAGTTGGTTAAATGTCTGCCTTCAGCTCAGGTCATGGTCTCCAGGTCCTGGGATTGAGCCCTCCCATCAAGCTTCCTGCTCAGTGGGGAGTCTGCTTCTCCCTCTCCCTTGGCTCCTCTCTCCACTTGTGCACTCTCTTTCTCTCTCTCAAATAAATAAAATCTTTTTAAAAAAGGAACCAGATTTTTTAAAGAATATATATCATATGATTCTATTTTCATAAAATGCTAAGAAATTCAAAGTACTACGGAATGATGGACGTAGGCCATGGAAGGGAAAATGGGAGGAACCAGAGGGATGACATTTGCAGTAGGCAGAGGGTTGAGGGTTTTGTTCATTTTCTTGACTGTGGTAATGGTTTCATGGGCATCTACATAGGCCCCAATTCATCACATTGTCCACTTAAATACAAGCAATTATTTATGTCAATTATACCTCAGTAATTTAAAAAATACATACTGGTTATAATTATCAGTGCAATATATCTTTAATGTCTGCTATTTACAAGGCTTACCCTGGACAATTGGAAAGAGACTCTTGTTCTTTTCTACCTCTCTCTAACATATTCTCTAGTTTCTAGGTTGGTTTTTTTTCCCCATTTACTCTTTTCAAGTCTTCTAGGACTCATGTTTTTATGTTTTGCTGCCCTAGTCAGAGCTGCTGAAAAGACACATGTAAAAGTTGCTCAGGTGCCAGGTATTTAACAGAAAGTCCTTGAGACCTATGCACTCTGAGCTGTGACTTTAATTATTACTCTTTAGGAGGTATTGCCATTTTAAAAGGAAATCTGAGAGGGCTTATTTAACATAAAGCAATGCAGTGCACATGGTGAAATGACAGGTAGTATTACATCTTAGTAGAGTGTTCCTTGACTAGGGGAAGGAGGTCTCCAGGGGTCATTTTCATTGATCAACAAATAACATATTCTTTCTAGAGTTGGCTTTGAATCATCGTAATAACAATGACTTTTATTTGTATAGGATGTTAGTGATTACAAAGTGCTTTCACATTTATTATCTCATTCGTGCATGCAAAGGCCTTTTGAGGTGAATTAGCTCCTATTTATGGATAATAAAGTTGGCAGTTAAGGCAGTTCAACAACTTGCTTTTTATTCAAAGGCAGAGTGGAATTTGAACCAAACTAATTTGACTCCCAGTTCAACAATCTATTCTGCAAACATTTTTGCATTCATTTTAAATAACAAATTCCTTGAAAGCAATGTATTTCTGCTCCTCTTAACTTCATAAAACCCTTCCCAAAGCAATCAACAATTTTGTTTGACTTATACTTTGGAATTTGGGCAATTTTAAAGAAACGGTTAATTTTAGGTTATGAGAATAGAGACCCTGCAAAATAATGAAGCAATTTATAGTGAATAAAATGCTATTGATCTTTGGTCTAAATCAGTAGGATTTATGTTGAATTTCATGTCCTATTGAACAGAGAGAGGATAAAACAAAGCAGTATGTACATGATTAAGGAGCATAGAGATAGCCCAACATTCTTGATCTCCTCTGAACTTTGATTAATTTAATAATTTGCTTACACAGCCAGTGGTCATGGTCTTCATCATCTTCTTTGAGAATTCAAACCACCCTCAGTATCTTATCCTCCATAGGACACAATATCTACCCTGAAGATTGTGGCTGTAATTGTAGAATTAGAAAAAAACAAAACAAAACAAAACAGTCCCTGACTTAAGAGACTACTCATCTAACTAGAAAGGGAAGATTTGAAAATTGTTAAAAACAAGTAAACACAAATACCACTTTTGAGTACTGCCTGGACACTAAAAATTTAATATGTCTTGCTTATTTTACAGTTATTAAACCTCAAAAATTTTATATTTTAATTATTTTTTCAGATTAAGGAACTGATTCATAATAAATGGCCTTAGAAAACATAGAAAATGATAGAGACAGGATTTAAATGTTAGTATAACCCCAAAATCATGATCTTTTCACTAATCCATAATGAAAGGTATACATCCATACGTATATATTCTGTTGATTTACAAAAAACTTCCCAGGTAATTTGAAGGGAAAAGTAGTCTTTTCAGCAAAGAGTGCTGAAACAATGGCACATCTACATGCAAAATATGAGCCTCAGCCCTTACCTTACACCTTATAGAAGAAATTAAATGTATCACAGACTTAAAAATATAAAAATTAAAACTGTACAACTTCCAGGAGAAAAAACAGGAGGACTTTGTCAACTTTGTGACTTTTGATTAGACAAAGATATTTTAAATAGGACACAAAGGAAACCTAGAAAAAAATAACTGGACTTAATCAACATTAAAATCTGCTTCACAGGGGGATCCCTGGGTAGCTCAGCAGTTTAGCGCCTGCCTTCGGCCCAGGGCATGATCCCAGAGACCCGGGATTGAGGCCCACATCAGGCTCCTGGCATGAAGCCTGCTTCTCTCCCTCTGCCTGTCTCTGCCTCTCCCTCTGTGTGTCTCTCATGAAAATTTAAAAAAATAATAAATAAATAAATAAATAAATAAATAAATAAATAAATAAAATCTGCTTCACAAAGGGACTGTTAGAGAATGTAAAGACAAGCTACAGATGAAGAGAAAATATGGTCAAAATACCTGTTTGATAGAGGCATATTTAGAACATATGAATACTCATAGGAATCAAGAAGAAGAAAAAATAACCCAGTTTTTTCAATGGGCAAAAGATTTACACAGACACTCCACCAAAGGAGATACATAGCTGGCTGGAAGCAATGCTCAACATCATTAGTCATTAGTAAAATCCGAATTAAGACCACACCGACGTGTTACTATATAGCAAGTAGGTATCTAAAGTTAAAAAAATATTTACCCAGTTTAATTAGTTTGTGATTAAACAGAAACACAGTTTTTTATAACTCAAAACAGTACAAATATGTACAAAAAGAAGTTGGAATTTTCAAGTAATGTTAAACAATTATACCTCATAATCCAGCAGTTTCCCTCAGCATTATTAATGGGAAAAAATTGAAACATTTTCCACACAAAGATCTGTATATTAATATTTACATAAACTTATTCATAATAGTTAAATATTGAAATCAAGCCAGAGGCCCATCAACGTAGTAAATATATAAACAAATTGTGGTATATCCATGTAATGGAATACTACTTAGCCATTAGAAGGAATGACCTATTGATACATGAAACAATGAATGGACCTCAAAAGCATTATGCCAGAAAACACATATTGTATGACTCTGTTTAAATGAAATTCTGGGAAAGGCAAAACTGTGAAGACAGAAACTCCGCTAGTGGTCACCAGGTATGGGGGGTGGAGGAGGATGGGACTGACCACAAATAGTTATGAGGAAACTTTTCATGGTAGTTGAAATGTTCTACAACTTAATGGTAGTTTGGTTGAATGACAGTTTGCCATTTGGCAAACTCAAAAGGTGAATTTTACTGTATTTAAATTAATCTCCAAAATCCTGATTTATAAAAGAGTAATACATATTAATAAGTGCAAGACTTCGGAGGAGGTAAAGAAGTCTAAAAAACAAAGTAATCCTTGCATAAGGAAGCCTTATGTAAGTGGGAGAGAGGACATTTAAGATGTGATTTTATAGAGAGGAGGGACAGTTCACTTTCTGGAAGAAAATAGAGTAGAACATCATGAGACAAGGTAACGGGAGGAAGTTGATATGACACGCACAGGACTGAAAAGATTAACAATGCAGTTGAAGAGATGTAGATGAGGGAGTAAAAGAGGAGTCATAAATTCAAAATCAGTTATCAGGATTAAGACCAGATTACTTAATAATGAATGTGGTCACTATGGGATCTTATAGAGTTGCTAAAGCCATAAAGGTCATTTCATAGTTAATTTATGACTTACTCACACCTGCCTCCAAGCTAGATTCAGGCAACTTCAATTCAGCGAGCAGTGACCATATGATAAGCATTACACTAAGTACTTGGCATATATTAATATATTAAATCTATCATTAAAAAGTTAACATTTTCTCCAAGTATGCTTTTGAGAAAACCAACACTCATATAACTAGTCCTTATGGCTGCTCCATTCCCTCCCCCCCCCCATTTTTTATTTTATTTATTTTAAGATTTTATTTATTTATTCATGAGAGACACAGAAGGAGAAGCAGAGACATAAGCAGAGGGAGAGGCAGGCTCCCTGCAGGGAGTCTGTTGTAGGACTCGATCCCAGGACCCCAGAATCACAACCTGAGCCACCCAGGTGCCCCAAGGCCTCATTTTCACTTGCATTGGAGTTCAACTTTTTCTGTCGAATCCTTTGTTTTTCACACTAGCACTGGTGCTATTGCCTAGTTTATTTCCCTATTAGCCGCCTGCATCCAAACCTCCATGTCAAAGTCAATTTCCCAAGCACCTGGGCACAGACCTATGCCATAGATCAAATCAAGAATTAATTGTACATAAGTACTATTTAAATTATTGAACATTTAGAAAATAATAATAATTACACAAGAATGGTGGAGCTGATCTGAATTTATCAACCTTTCTAGATATGCAACTAACAAAATATTTCACAAGGTAATAAGTCATAAGAAGCCAATATTAAGAATAATTGGTCAAAAACAGCTAAACATTTAAATATTCATTTGTATACCATTCTGTGGTTTACTTGTGTGCAAAGCACTCTGCAAGTACAGTGAGAGATACCAAGAATTATATAATATAGCTCCCCTAGAGCTCTCAAAAATAATCACAGTCATTAACAGAGTTAATATAACATATTTATACCTTAAAAGATTATTCAAATATGAGGCAGGAGGAGATAAGGGGAAAATGAGAGGCATATCAAGGTATGCTTGAGATGTTCAGTTACAAATTGGTTAGTATAGCTTCCTGAGTTGATGGCTGAGATAGTCTGGAACTGTCAGTAAGAACTGGACAAATGAAGTATGCAAACAAAGAGGTTTTAAATGGGGAAAGAGGGTGAGGAAAAGGACACAGATCACTGTTTACAGAAGGAGATGATTCTGTTTGAACATTCATTCCTCTTGGGGAAGCAAAAGGGTCCTGGGCCTTTGTTGGTTGAAGTTTGAGCTTCTAAAGGACCAGAGATGGGCACCACGATAAAAGTAGAGCTATGCTAATTCTCAAGCTGGAAATCAAGTCAGGCAAATCTTTAAGGCAATATCCAAGGTTGGCACAGAGTCAAGAACAGATAGTCTGCACAGTGCTTCAAAGGTTTCTGGTCTGAAGGACCGAAGTTAGAGGCCAAGAAACTGGGCAGAAATCAAATAAATAAAATGGCAGTGAAGTTGACAAAGGTGAGTGGGAGGTTAGATCTGGGGTGATTCCCTCAGTTTCTGTGGGAACCTGAAAGTTAGGTATTTTTATAAGACCTTACAGTGCTCCCTTATTGGAAGAAAGCAACTATTGAGAACATTACACTGGTTTGGGTAATGGAGATGCATAGGAGACACAATCAGGGCTGTAATTTGACAAATCTACTTGTCTTTGTTCTACTGAATTCAAATAATGCTAACGTGGAGTTTTATGGTGGTAACTCATGCCTTGACATTGTCATCTTTTATTAATAATCAAAACAATTTTCCAAAAAGTTTCTGTCTTTTGTATCCTATAATAATAATTGATTTCACATATTCAGCAAAGTGAGAGATTTAGTGAGGCAATCAGTGGCCTGGGGAATGCAAAAGTAGTTGGCTTGAGCTATGCTTACTTGGCCCTTAATTTTATTTCTTAAGCTTCAAGGCTGATGTTAAGTTGATTGAATGGTGGGTGCCAAAGGGTGTTTCTCAGTTGCTTCCTGGAAGTACTGCTGGCTGCTTCATTCCCCTGCTTTTCAGGGCAATTGCATGAGTCAATTATTTTATTAAATTATTCATTTAGTAAACATTTATTATATATCAACTATATACCTATGACTCTTATAAATGTTCAGAGGGCCAGAGTAGCAGTGGTGCAATGTGATGGGACTTGAACCTTTAAAGCACAAAGATGAACAGGATGACATTTCTGCCTTCAAATACTCACAATAAACTATATATAGGAGGTATATAACTGTGGAGTGTACTGGGCCTCTACCTGTGCTCCAAGGAGGAATTAGATCATGAGCCATCTACTAATGACATGATAAAAGTCCAGCTGTAAAATTCATGACTCAAAGATAGGATCCACATAACACTTCCTAGGTAATGGTATAATATTTTCCATTCTTCCACCAGTGAAACTTGGTTTAGACTCCAAAGCAATCAAAGTAGGTGAGAATCAACGTGTGAAAGTTATCTCATTCATTCAATTTGTAAAAGCATACTGAGAAAATACTTGGTGCTAAGAGTTCAAAGGGATAAAAATATGAATAAAGTAGAAGTTATGAAAACAAATGAGACAGTCTCAGGGACTGGCAATTCATTTTTTCAACCAGCATTCACTTGTTGATCTCCTGCCATGCGTCAAGTTTTGCACTGGAAGATATTTCCATCATAATCTTATGGAATCTGGGTCATGCATTTTTCAAGCAAAATATTATGAAAGTATTTGTTACTTTCAGAGCCCTAATAGCATTATCTACTGAAGATGGATTAAAAAAAAGAATAGGTAACAGTATTCCAAAATGAGAAGGAGTTACTTCTGATTTTAAACATTTTACATTTAAGTGTTTTTATATTTATTTCTATTTAACCAACAATTATTGCACATTTACTGTATGCAAATTTTATGCAAGGATTGTCAGACACTCAAGTGGGATTAAGGTATTCAAAAAGTTCATTATTTATCGGGAAAGAAAGAAGAAAAGATAAACATCCCTTAAAAGGCAGGATGTGTTACATGTTTCTATAACTAATATGTAGATATGCCAAAAGTGGTTAAATAAACACCAGGCAGAGACAATGATTTAATAATGCAAAAGGAAAAGTAGAAAAAATTGTTTTGCTGTATTTTTGTAGTGTGCGTGTGTATGACTCTGTGCAAGTGTGACGAATCAAGATTCATTGGAAGTACATCTTTTCTTTACAAAAGCCAAAAGCCAAGGAGGTTAATAAAGGCCACCCTTTTAGCAGAGATCTAAAAGCCACTCTTGAATTCTTGAGCATTTGCTGACAGCTGTAGCTAACAATTTTGTAGGGAATGCTATGGAAGTTAAGAGTTGTATTTTCCACATTAAATATATTTGAACTCAAAATAAAATTGACATCTACTATGGAAAAATGAATATACAAAGTCTGCATTTTAACCTTTTTTGTAAGACAGCCTGAAAAATCTTGGCAAATGTGTGCTAGAAATGGTATAAAAAAGTCATAACCCCAATAATGGAAGAGCATGGGATATGGCAACAAATGAACAAACAAATGAGTAATAAATGAGCAAAAGCAATCCTAATAAGTGAGGAAAACCTAAGAAAAGAGTCAAGAAGAGAGGAATATAAAGAATAACGAAAACCAAAGAGAGTGTCATGGAAAAAAAGTCAAGGCTGGATCATAGGGAAAATACTTATTTTTGGACTATCATTATCTTGTCTTTATTCAGTTCAAATTCAGCTGGAAGATCCTCAGCTAGAAGTAGATGAAAAAGTATACTAATCTGGGATTGATCAAGAAAACATGGTTCATACCAAGTAGTTCAATGGAGGACATTGCATACAGCAAAATAGGCATAAAAGTTTTGGTGGCTGAAAAGCCAATCAGACGACAAATGAAACAAACCAGAGATTAACAAAGCAGAGGGCTAGTAACACCCCTGGGCAGGAGAGTTAAAGGAGATAGAAAGAACAGGGGTCAGGAGTCAGCAGCACATCCAGTAAAATCTAGAATCCTGGGGGAGACACGGCCACCCCAGAGGCTGGCGCCCAAATCCAAGTGAAGGGAAAAAATACCCTAGATTGTCCCTTCCTCCTCGTACTGCTAACACTTCCCATTTGCTAATTAGCACCATCCAGAATTGCAGTGTGCGGCAATCGGACTTCCATGACAGAGCAAAGCAGGGAGAGTGGGGAATGGATCTCAGAGTAGAGAAGCAAAGGAGCAGCCTGGAGACTAAAGAAATGCATGAACCCCCAACCCCAGAAAGATCAGCAATGCAAAGTGTAATTCAGCCTAGCTGAAGTGAGGGCGAAATGCCAATTTATCAAATGTAACTAGGTAAGGGGAATCAGAACAAGACCTTTGAGTGTCCAACTGAACAAACCAGATGAGGAAATAGCATGAGAATATAGAACTTAAATTTTGAAAAGGCCATTCAAATAGAATTACCTTAAGAATGAAATGTGGATAGGAAATCACAGGAGTTCACCGAAGCTCTTTTGAAACCTTGTTCACTATTAGAGAATAAACTTTTCATATCCCACCAGGTCAGGCTGTTTCTGGATCAGGGTTCAGGGGCACTGGGAGCAGGTGGCTGGCTTTCCCTTCTATGTGCTTCTCAGAAAAGAGGGACTGAAATACACTGAGCTTAGCTGCCAATGAGTTGTAGATTCCTTTGGGCACCTGTGCATATATGTATTTATGTTTACATTTCACTGTGCCATTCATTATTTGGGGTTATGTAGTGTAACCTAATATAAACTAAAAAAGAGACTTCAGTACACAGCATCTAGTGTCATGCTAGACATAGAGTAATCATTAATAAATGTGAATTAATCATGCTGTTTCAAGAAATTGTATACATGATTTGGCTCCATTCTTGGACTTCTAGGTAAATGATGGTCCTTTATTTTATGTCTTTGAGGTAAAGTGGGGACTACTGTTGAGTTTCTAAGTGGATTACATGGCACAAAAAGCAAGTGATTTCGAACAGTGTCTTGTTCATCATAAGTACCTATGTATATTTAATTTTTAGGCTTTATACCACCTTTTTCATCGCTTTAGTAAAATTAAACTTACCCACTTTGGATAAAGAATCGTTTTATATATTTGACCCCAAATTGGTGCCCCAAGTAGAGAAGATAGATAAAATAAACAGCACCCTTTTTAACATCCTGCATATAACACACAACCATATGTGTAATCATTCAACAGCTGCTCCATTTATACAGATGACACCTAAGTGTATATCTTTCTTGACCCTCAGTCATGTACATTAAACTGTCCTTGAGACATCCCCATCTGGATGTACCCAATCATTCCAGGCTCATCATTTCCAAGTTAGAACCTAACTCTTGTTGTTCGCTATTGAGGAAAAATCACCATTAAAAACCAGTGCTTAAGTTAGAGTTTATGAATTATTTTTGATTTTTTAATAGGTTACTTCTCATGTGTTTTAAGTCTATTTCCTCTATATTTTTAAAGCAACTTACCTTTACTCACCCCATTGCCAGCACTTTAGTACAGAATACCATAATCACTTGGCCTGATTACTGACAGGCTTCCAAATTAATTACCTCCCATCCCAAACTGTACAGTCTCCCAATGGACTAATTTATTTTCTTCATTTTACAGCATGAGTGTGGTTGATTTTGTAAGCATCCACATTTGATTATGCAATTTTCATACCTAAAGCTCTTAAAACGTCCTTGCTTTCAGCATAAGCATTCCTTGAAATGGAATGTAAAAGCCGATATATAACCTGCTCCTCACTTTATCTTATGGTCTCATCTTACACAACCCTTTACATTTCTATGACAATCTCCAGGGAAGCTAAACATCTTGTAGTTCCTCAGGAACACTCCAGGCTGATGTTCCCTTTCTTTGGAACATTCTTGTGTTTTTTTACTGAGCCAAACTTTTATAACTATATCAATTCTGAACACAACCTAAAAGGAGAAGAGAACATAGGTAGGGAGAAATCTAGAAAGTTATGGAAGTAATCTAGGCATGTGGGAAGAAATTGTGGTCTAGAATGTTAATGCCAGAAATGGAGGGGAAAGAATAAATCCTAGTAATAGCTCAATCGATTCTATTAAAAAGTAATGAACAGGTAAACTTCCAAGAGAATATTGGTGACATTAGGAGAAATAAGGAAATTAACAATGATTGCTGCATGTTCGTCTCCCCATCTATAAGCTGGGAATATTTTTCCACTTTTCCCTTATGCTATAGCGCTAATGTGAAAATAATAATAAAATAAGGTGACTGTGGAAGTGCTTTGAAGTAATGAGTTTCCATATGGTTTGAAAAGCTTTAGTTCATGGCCAGACCACATGGTACTATTAGGATTTTGGAGCTACTCCCTTTTCCATGGGAATCTACATCCAGCACACAGCATCGCAGTACATTTGTTAAGGGTAACTGCTGCCAGAAAAATTCTGCACGGTTCTCAAATGATTCCAACTGTCACTTTTATCAGAAATGATAGTATTTAGGTGTGTTCCTTAATAAATGTAATTTTTCTGTGCAAAAGAGTTTTTCTTTTAGGCAACTAAGTAGCACATGGTGCTCAGGTACAGTTCTGCAGAGAGAGCTTGAAGTTAGAGTGAAGGAGAGATTTAAATGAGCTGGACTGCTAATACCAGGCTTCAGAAAAGGGACCAGAAGACTGACGCCAGATTATTCATCTGACTAATTTTCAGCCAGTTGGGAGAATACAAAAGAAAACAAATATGTCACAACTGGGCTCTACATTAAAAAACACACATAAACACACGCAAACTGTGTGGCCAAAGAGGACAGGGAATAAATTTTTTTTTCTGAGGTAAAGATTTTTCAATAGCTAACTGTGCTTCTGGTACTTCAGTCTTAGAGGCTTAAAAACAGGAAGCTTAAAAACAAATCTGTAATTTTCAAGCTATATGTCTATGGGTTGATTTGTTTAAATATTGATTTCCAAGAAGAAGACATGCAGTATATGTTTCTCTGTAGTGCTGTTTTCTTTCTTTCCAAATTTCAAAAATTTCTTTCAAAATTTCTTTCTCTTATTCATATGAAAGAAAATGAAGATCACAACTAATTATAATTAAATAAAGAGAAAAATTAAAACTTTGAAGAAAAATAATCAGGAATTGTTTTTATTTATGGCCATTAATGAAAGGTACCACAAAAATATCTAAACAAAGGCAAAATCTTTTTGAAATTTATTTTCTTCTTCTCTTCCCCCTCTTCCCCCCTCCTTTTTTTTTTTTTTTTTTTGAGAAGCAGCCACAGCTTTTAATTATTGTATAGGAGAAAAATATTATAAATTTAATAGTTCAGTTAGTTTTAATAAAGTATGATCTTCGAGGATAATTTGAAGTAACTATTATTTCTCAATTTCCTAAGGAGGAATACATCATCTTGCAAAATACGTAAATTGTATAGCTGCCGTATGGATTTACATTTCACCCCCTTCCTGTAACATCTCTGCCAGGTCAGTATATCTGTATATGTAAGAATGTTTGGCTGCAATTCCAAATCCCTAATATTGGAAGTAATTTTGCCAAAGAACATACTTTTAGGGTGTTAGGATATGACCAGATGCAGGTAGTTCCAACTGAAACCGGTCCTCCACAGGTCATTAATGGATGTTTCTTTGGCTATAGTTTAAGTATTTCCCATTCTGAAGAAGCTTCTGGCTCAGAAAAGCAGATGAATATGGCTATCCTATCCATCTCCGTGAAGTGTCCTGAGTCTAAAGTAAGCCCACATATGAAAGTGCTTTGGGGGCAGGGGGGAGTCAAGAGAATTGCATAAATCCAATAAATGTTATGAAATGTGGACACTGAACAGAAATTACTCCCAGGAAACCTTCTTTGTGTGCTTCAGAATATGAAAGGATCAACCAAATTGGTTTGAACAGAAGTTTTGGGATTTTTTTTCACATCATTCACAAACATTCTTTTAGTAGCTAGTCAGTTTGTGTGGCGGATCCACTGAGGTGCCTTTAAGTAGACACTGTAGGGCAGCCATCAGAGCAAGCAAGCACTCTGAACAGCATCTGTGGAGTGATTCGTTGGTTTCTTGATAGAGATGTCCCACAAGTCACGTGGTGTCCCTTTGCGACATGACAACTGCACATGAAATGTTGTGCACTAACTATCCAAACTGACGAAAGGCCTGGACCAACACGGAGACAATTCCTCTTCTAATGCCATTGACTTTATTACATGAGCAATTCACTGGAGACTCTTCTATCACAGTCACTGGAAAAATGCTTTCAACTTTGCTTTTCGTGTGTTTACATACACACTTCACACATTTTTTATTCTACTTTTGTGGGTTTCACTGTGGTTGACCACCTTTGTGTCCTCATCGTTAGTTCTATGCTACAGATTTCAGGAAGAGCCTGTCTGCAGTTGTGAATCTTTGCCCACATTTCTAGACTTGTGGACTCCTTTTCTTTTATTAATGGTTGATGGTTAGGACCATTTCAAGCACACAGTTCTTTTTCACTTTTGTGCCCTGCTACAGTGGTTTGAATGGTTTAATCTAAAAAATCTCTCCTGAGCTGCATAGTCATAAATGCATACCCTCTATTTTGTGCTTGCTTTTGGGAGTACTATACGCACATCAAAATTATATTGGCAAGAGCAGAGCTACTTTCCTCCCTATGCCCCCAAATGACTCTTCCTACAAGCTTTCACTAATCTCAGTAAATGACACTCTTTTTCACTCGGTTGTTTTGTCTCTTGAATTCTTCTACTTCCTTCATAGAGTACATCTAATAAATAGAAGATCCAGGAGGATATACCTTCAAAATATATCTTGAATCTAATTATTACCACTTCTACAATCTGAGCCATTTCTATTTCCCACCTATATTGGTCTCCCTGCCTCTAATATTGTATTCTTTTATTCTATCTTCTACAGGGAAGCTATGGTTATCTTTTTAAAAAGCATTCCTTAGAGATCCCTGGGTGGCTCAGCAGTTTGGCGCCTGCCTTTGACCCAAGGCGTGATCCTGGAGACCCGGGATTGAGTCCCACATGGGGCTCCCTGAATGGAGCCTGCTTCTCCCTCTGCCTGTGTCTCGGCCTCTCTCTCTCTCTCCCTCTGTGTCTCTCATAAATAAATAAAAATCTTAAAAAGTAAAGTAAAATAAACATTATCTCTAAAAAAAAAGCATTCCTTAAATCATAAACCCCACTGATTAAAATATCAACCAATGGTGTTCCACTATACTTTACCCAAATATAGGCCCCTAATTGTAGGCAGGGTTTGCCTGAGTTGGCTCAGATGACTACTCTTTACTCTATGAATTGATTTTTAGCCACACTCACTTAAATTTGTTTTCACACACAAAATCCAACCCCCTTTTCCTGGATAAAACTTTTGTTTGAATGTCCTACTTCCTAATAATCTGGTCTTCCTCTGCCTCAGAAAGATCTTCCCTAACCATTGTTACCCCCCACTCTCCCTGGCAACCATAAATCCCTTTCTTCAATTTAACCTACTTCTGTCTTCTTCCTGGATTTATCAATTCTTGAATTTATTGATTTACACTCAGTTTCCCTATTAGAAAGTGAGCTCTGTGAATAGAGACTCTGTACTATTCTAACTTGTCTCCAAAGCCAAGGCTACCTGATATCTGTAAGAGCTCAATAAATTTTTCTGAAATTGTCTTATTTAATTTTCATGGTGATACAATGAAAGATATTGCTACCATACAACTGAAAATCCTGAGTACAGTTTTTTGTTTTTTGGGGTTTTGTTGCTATTGTTGTTATTTTTTGGTTTTATAATGCCTCTTTTGGCAGGCTTATTATCTATTAGGCAGTCTGTAGAACACTTTATTTCCTTTAGGTATTTCATTTACAATGCCTAGGGATTTTTAGGATCTCCCCAGCCTCCCTTTTATCCAAGGATAGCTTTTTAACACAGCACTAGACAAATGAAACATAAGCAGAGGCTTTTTGAAGAGCGTTTGCTTTAGAGAGTACCCCGAAGCTACTGCTCTTTCCTTCTGCCTTAAAATCCATGGGTATGATGCCTAAGTTTGCAATTCACCTTGTATATATGTAAGTAAAAGCTGAGAAGATCTGACAGTCACCGTGATGCAGCTGAGCTGTTGAACCACTGCCAGTAGCTAGCTCTCTCCAGATGCCTTGTAATTTGAAGAGACAGGCACAAAAAAGCAATCCCTTATTTGTTTCAGCCACTGTTGATGGATTTACTTGAAATTAAAAGCATTCTAACATCAAACCATTGTCAAGTTTTAAAAAAATTACTTGTAATGAATAGTCTTTATTTAAAGGAATAAGTTTGCATTATTCCAACTTTCAGGTAGCAAGGCATGATCTATTACACGTATTTAATAAGCATCTATCTTTCGAAGTGATTTAACATACACTAATGTGTCCCATCCTTCAATTTTTGTTATTCCACAATAGAAATATCAATGCAGATTAATATCCTTTTGGGCAATGTTTCTCAATCTTAAGTGTTCCTCATAATTTCCTGTGGATTTTTTTCAAATGTAAACATTTAGAAATACTCATTGTATTAAGATTCAGGAAGACATATATCTAGTTATCTATATCTATATGTAACATTTCTTTATATGTCATATATTATATATAATATAGTTTATATATAATTTTTACTATATGGGCAATTTAGAAATCACTGCCTAAATCTTATACTATACGATTATGTATAAATAGTCCAGTTTCATAACATTACACCAAGAGTATTTTATTTATTTATTTTTAAAAGATTTTATTGGGATACCTGGGTGGCTCAGCGGGTAAGCACCTGCCTTCAGCTCAGGGCATGATCCTGGAGTCCCAGGATCAAGTGCCACATCAGGCTCCCTGCATGGAGCCTGCTTCTCCCTCTGCCTATGTCTCTGCCCCTCTCTCTGTGTCTCTCATGAATAAATAAATAAAACCTTTAAAAAAAAGATTTTATTTATGAGAGACACAGAGAGAGGGACAGAGACATAGGCAGAGGGAGAAACCTGCTCCTCACAGAGAGCCCAAACTGGGACTCGATCCCCAGACCTGATGATCATACCCTGAGCCAAAGGCAGATACTCAACTGCTGAGTCACCCAGGTATCCTGAGAGTATTTTATTTAATTAATCAGTTAGCTTCAACTTGAGTGGAGGACTATAAGGGAACTAAACAGGGTTAGGTAAAATTCAAATAAATATTGTAGAATGAGCATAGGGTTTGCAGATCATTCATGGAGATGGGAACCTTGCTTAACAGCACTGATCAGCAGGTACAGAGGGGCATTCGCTGAATGTAAGAAGAGATAGAGAGGATGGTTCACCACCCCAGGGACCCATTATTTCAAAGTTTCCCTTGCTTTTGCTACAAATTCCATATTTCTCAGCTTTTCAAACATATCCTGGGTAGGTCATTATTTAATAGTTTAATTTAATACTTAATCTTTCCTCAACTACTTTGTTTGGCTGAAAGATTTAGCATAGACAGCTGGTTTCTATCAGCTAGCTACAATTAGTTGTGCCATGTAACAAACCACACAAAAACTTAGTGACTTAAAACAACATCTCTTTATGATTTCTCCTGTCTATGAATCAGCAGAGTGGTTCTGCCCATCTGAGCCAGGCGTGGCTGATCTCAGCTGAGCTTGCTCACGCATTTATGTCAGTTGAAGAAAGGTTAACTCTTCTAGGATATCTTTAACTGGGATGACAAGACTTTGTACCACATGGTCTCTCTTTTTCCAAGAGATCTTCCTGGGATTGTTCTCATGGTATGACAGGGATTCAAATGAGGAATAGACACACACAAGTATTTTTTATGCCTCTACTTATGGCAAGTCTGTAATTATCCTAATGGCCAAAGCAATTCACATGGTTCAACCTAGAATCACTGTGGGAAAAAAAATAGAAGGCATGAATAAAGGAAGGCTGGAAAACTAGAAGCAATTGATAGAATGGCTATTTGTTTCAACACTTTAGATTTACAGTAATTGTTGAAAAGACTGCTAGTTTCCCGTCATGACATCTAAACTGTTCTTTCTCCTGAGTAATGGAAGTTTATTTTCGGTGGGAATATGCCCACCTAGGATTGAAAACTGTATTTCCTTCCTCCTTTGGAACTATGTGTAACCATGTGACCAAGCACAAAAGTAGTGTAAGTAATGGTGATCAGTGGTAATTCTAGAAAGATCTCTTCAAAAGGATTTTATCTTGGCTTTTTCATCTTGTGCTTTCTTTTTCTTCTGGGATCTAGCACTGATTTAGGCATCAGAGAACCATCAGTCAATTTTTACAATTCCACGACCGTAACGAGGAAAATCACATGTTATAATGGTGGAGTAGAAAAATAGGAGCTTATCTCCCCAACAGCCTTATGGAGCCATCATAATACCTATGTAATACCTACTTTTGGACTTGTTTTCTCATGAAAAAGAAATAAACCTCAGTCTTTTCCAAACACTATGATAGTCTTATCATATCTATCTAAGTCTAATTTGTTATAAATCTGCAGATCTCAAACATCTTATAAATGCTAATAAATTATCTATTTTTTTTTAAAAGATGGGAGCCATACAAAGCAAAAGTAAAACCCTGGCTATGAAAACATTTTAATAGGTTTCTTTTAAGTAGGACTTCTCCGAATCTTAACTGCTAATGAATATATTGAATTTCTAAGAAGGACATATCATTCCGCGTTTGCTGTTAGATCGTACAGTCAGGATGAGTGTTTTCCAGAATAGAGTTTTGCAAAACCTATTTTATGGTTTATATAAGCTATACCAACATAGTACAATGGCTATAGTTTCAACCATTTTTTTTCTAATTATCATGCTAAATGCTATTTATATCACCAACTACTAATCTGTAAGAAATTATGACCATGGGACACCAACTGATATTGTTGTGTAAGAAAGTTAGGGGGGAGAGAGGTGTTCTAGTTTTGATTGAGATTAAGAATGAAGAGAGAAAGATTTTCTGTAGCAAAGTGTTTGTAATAAATGATCTAACTACAGTGTCTGCAACATAAGGAAAATGGACATCTATAGAGAATGAGCTATATAATTTGTGCCTATTTTTCCTAACAAGAGACACCAAACTAGAGGAAAGGAAAAATATCAATGTTATAAAAATAAACTCACAAAGATAAAGAAAAAGGTATTTTCTGTTTGTTATTTCCTAGTTCGCTTTGGAATATTTCTGTTTTCATGGAATTTATTTTAGCTTGGCATCAGCCTGTGAAAAAGGTGATCTCTCAGACTAGAACATTTTCTCAAGGCTTCCCCAGCTGTAAAAATAATGAGTGATTCTTAGAAAAGAACTGAGTAGTTCCTAATTGTGACTTCTAAGGATGGATACTCTGGCTGTAGAATTTTCTCTGGTGGTTTTCTGATTACTTAATGGCTATTTCACAATTCCCAACTTCTTTTCAACTAAGCTCAATGTAATCAGCAAGAATACATTTTATTTTTATTTTTTAATTGAAGTAGAGCTGACATACAATGTTACATTAGATTCAGGTGTATGACATAGTGATTGGACAACTCTAAACCTTGTGCTCTGCCCACCAAGGAGTGTTTACATTTTAAATGCAGCTCAACATTAATTTATCTAACATCTAATATTCCCAGAGTTCTGTATAAGATGCTGTCAAGAGTGTACTATATAAAGTAATGAGTCCTTGTGTATATGGTATTTATATTATAATTGGATTGGCTAATACAATACAAAGTAGAATGTGTTTTGGGCTACCCAAGACCAAGAGTAAAAGCAAACATGCATAAATATGAGAGAGAGAGAGAGAGAGAGAGAGAGCAGGAGAGAATGATAATGAGCATCTGGAGAGAAATGAACTCAGGGCAGGATTTAGAGAGGAGGAATTATAAAGAAAAATTCAAGGATAGGAAGGATTCATAAATCAGAGATTCAGGAAAAACACATCAAACAAAGAGGATCACATAGACAAATACATAGAAACCAGACAACCAAAGATATATTTGGGTGATATAAACTAATGTATTTTATGAGATCACATATTTGGTGACTACTAACTACTCTTGTTCCTACAAGGGATTTTGTGGAAATAAAATAACCAAGAAAGAACTAGTAAAGATTTTCAAGCATACTTAGCTCTATGGAACAGGATGACTGCACTTTTGGTTACTGATGGAGTGGAAACTTTTGGGGAAAACAGTAAGCAGAATCTGGAAGTGGATAGAGATTCTTGCAGTTGAAAAGTTAGAGAATTGCATATTGAACTGAGAAGTTAGCAAGGGGATATAAAAAACAGTTGAAGGCAAGAAACCATAAAGGCGTAGAGTTACAGTATTTGATTCCTAGCTTTGTGTGATGAATTGCTAGTTGTTGGGGTTGGGGAAGGTGTAGCAATACTGGCAGAAGAATTAAAGTTTTACTTGGTTATCTGAGAGATTTAGTCAAGGTAGTGTACAAAACAATATATTTTTGAAACAGCACAAAAACCTCCACAAAACTATACCCATGACACATCCTAAAATGATTATCTTTGGGAGGACAGAAAAATGCAGAAGGATATCATGATAAAAGGAAAAAATAAATGAATAAAATATGGAGAAAATTCTGTATCGTGATGAGACAGCAAAGGGAAATCCAAGAGATTAAAACACAAGGATCTTTCAAACCCCAAATACTTTTTGGAGGGCCATAAACCATACTAAATATGCTCTTGGCCATGAGTCCCCCTATGATGTGATTATATACTTCCATAGAATATCGAGTAAGAGTGTACTGTATAAGCCATGAGAGCTGTTCTGTGTCATCTGCAAAATGAACAGATTCAGTATTCATGCTCAGCAAATTCTAGACACAGAACTATTAAAGGTAAAGGAATAGAGTTGAAGGGAAACAACAGTGACAATTAAAAGAAGAAAATAAAGTAGAGAAAACAGGAAAGAAGGGAATTTGGTATGCACAGTGTTTGGCCACTGAGACCCTCCTTCAGGAAAGGGCTTGCCTCAGCTGTGGAGAGAGGCAATGTTTATTCAGAAACACATGAGTACAGAGGTAAAAGCCCACTTTTCCAGCCCACTGCAAGATGTACCTGAAGAATCCTTCCAGTTTTGGAGGGCTCCACTGGGTTGTCTGAGGCCATTTTGAGACCTGCTTCATTGCTCAACTTCTTCTGTTTCCTTTCCTTCTCTTCCTCAGAGATGCATTTCAACTCTTGAATGAATACCTACACATTAAACTCCATCTCAGAGCCTGCTTGCCCATGCTGTTGCAACAATATTGCTCATGTATTTTGTTGGCATTATGAGCTATCTAAAGAGAGTAAATCATTCAGTCTGCCTCTCCCTTTGAGTGACACTACTCATTCTCATAGGCCATACAGGGAATTAATCAGGAGAAATAATTCTTAACCATGGATCTATTCTGGAAAATAAGGATCAAGTAGGGCATTCAGTTGGCAGAACTAAGAAAAGAAGAAAAGACACAAATAGCATAGCAAGATGAACCCTGGAAACAGTTAGATGGGGGGTGGTAAAGAAGGTTCATTGGAGGATTGAGAGGCTGTATGCTTGTGGTAGGCAGAATAATGTCCTAGGGTGTCCAAATCCTGATCATTGGAACCTATCACTATGTCCCCTTCCATGGCAGAAAGAATTTTGCTGATATGATTCAGTGGAGGACCTTGAGATGGGGAGATTATCCCGGATTATTCAGGTGAGCCTAATGTAATCGTAATTATTCTTAGAAGTGGTTGCAGGAGGCAGGGAAGTAGAGGCAGAGGTAAATGTGATGAAAAACTAAAGGTCAGAGAGGTTCAATATTGCTGGCTTTGAAGATGGAGGAAGGTGGCCAAAAGCCAAGGAGTATGGGTGGCCAATACTCCTTGGCCACTGAAGATGAAAACAAAAAATAAAACACAAGGAAATTTTTTATTCCTTAGAGTCTCCATAAAGAAAAGACAACATGATCATCACTTTAATTTTAGGCCATAGAGACCCATATCAGACTTTAATGTAGAGAACGCAAAGACAGTGCATACATGCTATTTTAAACCACTAAGTTTATGATAATTTTTTTCAGCAGGTGTTTGAAACTAACACAGTGCTGATACCAGCTACATGGCAAATATGGAGAAGAAGAGTAAGACTTTTTTTGTGTGTGTGTAAGACATTTTGGTTGTCATACTTGGAAGCTGGGGAGAGAATCTTCATCTGCCATTTAGCACTATGAACTTCATTAGAACACACAGTGCCTCTGCACTCGTGTTTTCTCATCTAGAACCCAAATAAATGTAACCACCACATAGAGTCTCTCCAAGTTTATTGATTGAACCCAAGTGCTTCTGTTAATTATGTATAGTTTCCTCCTTTATCTAACTTTCTTCCTTCCCTCTGGGGCTTTTAAGCCATGCTCCACTCCTGGTAAAGACCCCCAGGGAAGCAAAATCATAGGGATATTAGGCCTTCTTTACTACAGTATTTAAATGTTTAAAGCTCTGGCAAGTTGGAGTCATTGTGAATGCTGATCCTGTCTATTTATATGTATTTTTTCCACAATAAAAATGAAGGACAGGGTAAGAAAATGCAGTTTCATAATCATCCTTTGTCACAATTGGCACCGGCCTTTCTAATGAAGAGCATCTCTTTCTTTATTAAATTAAGTTGGTATCTGTGCTCTTTAACCTCATCTGGCAGCCCAGTGCCTGCATTTATTATTCTCAAAGTGGAAACTTGCCATCCAACATCTGGTCTGCATTTGCTTTCCTTTAATTTCCTTTACCCATTCTATCATCTATGCTTTTCTAAAAACAGTAATCTGAATGGATTGTTAATATCTCTTAGCATTTTACACTCAACTCTCTAGCCTACATTCTGTAAAGAGATCGGAGATACACCTGATTAACCCAAAAATGTGCCAGGAAAAAAAAAAAAGAAGCCTCATTTACACGTAAAAAGTATTTATCATAAATACATTAGAATTATTCTTTCAGTCTGAGAAGGAAGACACTCTGTAAAACAAAATCTACAGTAAGTGAGTATCTAAGAGAATGCATTTTCCTCTAAGGGAAAAGAATGGTGCATAGGTCAGGAATAATGAAAATAAGAAAGTAGACTTGTTTTCAAAAATGTGTCTCAATTGGTACTTGGTTAGCTACAGGAGAGTATCTAGTATTTGCAAGGATGTCCCCTTGAGTCCCTGGGTTCTCCATGGACAAAGAACAAGGCAGATATGTGACTCTTTTTCTCAGAGACCAGGTCAACCTTTGGCCATAGTTGGAATTAGTCACAGCAGGAAAAGAAAACAATGGGTAAATCTGCAACATTCAGTTTTTAAAAATCACAACTGGAACAACATCTGCGTTGAAGAAAAGGGAGCTCTTGGGAAATGTGGCCACTCTGTCAGCACTGCATAATGCAAGAGAAGGAATGAGCAACCGGATGGGATTAGAATTGTTCTACACGTATGTGTCAGAATTCTATTGAAGTCCAACGGTCTCAGCATTTTAAAAGCTGGATTTCATATGGGGCATTTGCAAATCTTGGCTTCTGCATGCCAAGATCCAAAAGGAAAGTAACTCTTTTCCATCACACTATTCCTCCATTTGGTCAAATGGAATTAACTTCAAATCCTAAAGAGTTTATATCCATTAACTCTTTGAATTTATATTTAACTGAGAAATAGACAAACCTGATATAACTGTCACATAAGCATGCATCAGTTTCTTGCCACTTAAAATGTTCTTCTGCTTTAGTAGTATGTCCTCCTCGTACATGGTCCGTTTCACCCTCAGTCCTGTTCTTTCATCCATGGCTACTCTCCTAAGCTGGAGAACTCCATGCCAACCTGGCTTGTTTGGCCTCAGAGATTTCCATGGGGGAGAGTACCCAGGTTGACCCTTCCAGCTTGGCTTTGGGTTAAGAAGGACAGCAGTATGTTCCTCTCCTCCATTTACACCTTATACTTTAATGAAGACATCCAAGCAATCTCTCCTGGGCCTCTTCCTCTACCAACTTACGAACTTTAATTCTCTGTAACTACACCCATTTTTTGTCTTTCTTTTTTGACTCAGAGAAATATGTATCTCTACTCCTTTTGAAACTTCATTCCTCAATTAGCCTCAAAATTCACTTCCTTCCTATCCCTTTAGAGACTTTCAATGATCTCATCTTGGTCAATTAGCTCATCTTTCGTTTGTATCCTCCCTCATCTCCACCCCTTCTCCAAAGGCTTGTCTAGACTTTGCTTTGTCTCAAAACAACAACAACAACAACAAACAAGGGGTGCCCGGTGGCTCAGTCAGAGTCTGCCTCTCCCTCTGCCCCGCTCCCCTGTTCTATGGTGGTTGCTCACTCTCAAAAAAATAAATAAAATTTTAAAAGTAATATAAAAGCAAAACCATAAGATTTTCATGCTTTGACACTCCTGCAATCTGCTGTCTAATATTTTCTATTTACAGTCATTGGTGAAAAGCTCTATATTTACTACTTCTGTTTCCCTACATTTTCTTCAATGATGTTTTCAGATCTTTAGTAAACTTGCACTTCTATCAGTCTTCTTCCAATTATTCAATTTATCAGCTTTAATTTTTCTTGAAACTTTTGCCTCCATGAGACTCAAATATCACCACATTATCGTAATCCCATTTCTGCTGTCCAGTAACTCCTTCTACAATTTGTCTTTGGTTTTCCTTTATCTTACTCTCGGATTCTTCCACAAGGATGATTATCTGGCTTATTACATTCTCTTTCCCACAATATCCTCAGAAATATTTCATATTCTATCACATTGTTGACAATTACAGATTGTGCTATATTCTAAAAGAGAAAGACATAGTAATTTAATTATAAAAAGGAACAGAAGAACATTATGTGTGAGCCCCACCACACTCATTGTACTTTAGCTCTCCTATTTGTATTAATTTTCCAAGAATCTCTAGTCCAAATTCTTGCATCAAACTTTGGCTTTTCTTACTCTCTTGGAAATGTATCAATTCTTCCTTCTCATTATATTATTTTAACCTATTCCACAGATGTACTGTTATGGCCACTTTATTTAAGCTCTAAACATAGATAACTTGATGCAGAGTCCACTCTTAAGAATACCCAATTTACTGGAAGAGACAGGAATGCAAACACTTAAGAATATTACAAAGCAAAAGAGAAATTATATCAAATAACAATATAACCAACTAACTCTGGGAATGCGTGTGGTTGGCTTGGCACATTTTAGCTATGCCTAAGTTGTTGAATTTCATTTCATTATACTCAGTTACTTCTTATTCAGCTACTATAAAGAGCTAAGAAGTAGCCCATTCTCTGAAGGAAGTATAAAGAGAAGAAGCTGTGTGTCTGTGATTTGATTATACCAGCTAGTTGCATTAATAAGGTAGATGATAAGGAATTTCTTCAAGTAATAAATCGGGCATTCTCAGCTGGGTAGAATTTAGAAATTTCACTTGGCTCTAACTGAAACTTCATGTTTCTTTGCATTATGAATGTAGAAAACACACACATACACACACACACAGTGGTTTTAGCAACACTTATGACTTGTCACTGGATTTCTAGTTTTTCATATCACACCTCAGTGCTGCATATATTTCAAAATATTATTTAAGTTACCACACTATTGAAATTATAGTAACTGCTAGTACTTATTTTTAAATGCATTAATAATTATACATCACAAATCTGTTTAGTATTTTGATAACTGTACTTCCATACATTGGTTTCTATCGTAATCCTATGTATGTTATTTTATGAACTTAAAAAACATATTACATTCTTTCTAGAATTTCATAAATTATACACTGGAATGTGACGTGTCTATAGCACAAAAAGGCAAATAGCTTCTATATGAAATCTTGTGTTTTAGAAGTTCAGGAGAGTGACAGATGACAAAACTAGAGTAGATGTAGCTTTCCAAGGAAAACAACACTCCAGGAACAGATGAGCTTTTGCAAAATCATGAAATATGGAATACCAGGAAGCATAATCAAGATGGACAGGGTGAAGTATCATAAATGCACAAATGAGAATGACTCTTTTAATTGAGAGTTAGATGAGTTATTTGTAGGTCACAAGCCACATCTGATGGCATAAAAGAATTGGCAGTGCATGTCACAGTAAACAAAATACCTTCTCCAAAAAGCAGCATCTACTCTGGAAGAATCTGATTCAGTGAGTTTTAGGGTTGAATCCTTGTCTTAGTGCTATTTTTTTGGACTCATGTCACATATGATTTTTTTTACAAAGGAGTTTCACATCATCCCTAGTTGGTTTCTTTGTGGTCTCAATTATGTAGTACGAAATGTGAGCAGAATGGTTTAAGAGCATAAAAGAGCAGAATAGCGCTTGGAGGGAAGGGGACCTGAGAATGGATAACCCACAGAAAAAGATCAAATCAAGACATGATGCAAAGTGACAGGCCCACAGGCCATTTGTTAAATTTCCTGCTCTTTCACACTCCTGTTCTAATCCCCAGTGGTTTCTAACCACTAAGATCAGCCTTTAACTTTTCTTTGGTAAACCTATGCCCCGATGCATTCTTTAACTCCATTTAAGTAACATAAAGTCACTGATAGAGCAGAGTATATGGTAGGCAAGTAGAGGAACTTGGCTCCAGGCTAAATGACAATTGCCTTTGAATACCCACCAGACTAGTGTTTTTTCTAACCTAATCCTTGACGTCATAAATTTGCTTAAGAGAGAATCTCTAAAGTTTTCTCTCCTGCAATTCTGGTTTTTGTTTGATTCTTGACATATGTTCATTTGTTATTTTTGAGCAGGTTGTATATACTTTTGCCTAAAATCTACACTAAAGTTGATTAACCACATGTCAACCTTGTTACAGAGCAGACCTGAATTTTTATTTTGTGTGTTTGTTACTTTACATGGAGTAATCTGTGAGTAGGGGTAGCAAAGACCCCCTTCTGTCTTGGCCTGGAGTCTAGATGAAAAACAGCAGATATGGAAGTAATGAAAGCTTCTGGAGCAGCATGTTCACCATGGATTAGTTTGCTCTACAGTTTCATAGATTTTAATTGTTTGTTCAACTCTGAATCCATTTATTTTTGCCCCACTCACTTCTGTAGCTTATTCCAGCCCAAACTTCCCCCAATAGAAAAAAAGCTCGTAAAATAAATGTTAATTGCTACCAAAGGGAATTTTGACGGGCACGCTGGATGCACTGGTATTGCAGTTATGAAATTCAGACCTTTACCACTGGAGCTGAGAGAGAGAAAGTAAACATTTGAGACAACACTGCTTAAAAAAAAAAAAATGAAAAATAAAAAAAAAACTTTTGGGAACTGATTCTAGAGATGATATGTGTACCTAGCTCATTGTGACTCCTAGCTCTTTGCTCTTCATCTCTGGCCTGCCTATCCTTCATGTTAGGTGGATATGGGAAAAGATACAGACTCTCCAAAAATACTGTTTTTCTTTTCTATTGCCTCTCATGTAAATTTGTGTCACATTGTTTTAGGTGGCATTTGATCACATCAAAGTACACTCTTCACTTGGATATGCCTCCGTCAACTCACAGAGTTGTGGCAATCCACTTTTGTGCCTATAGTTGCCCCCATGGAGACTTGCACGCACAGATGATGAAGTTTTAGTGGGTATAAACCATCAGGCTGCCATTTGATAAAGGAACCCAGGATCCAGCATTCTTACAATTACATTCTGGGAATCCACCACTTGTTAACTCCATACTGAGTGTTGAAAGTGGGTTTGGCACTGAGCTTGGTGCTATAGTATGGAGGAAGGAAGGCTATATTTCCAGAGAGGTAAGCCTACCAAATGAACCTGTTAGTAGAACATATATAAACAATACATTAAATTAAGCACAGTATAGTTCAGAAGATTTAAGATAATGTGAAAACCTATATGGATGAGACATTAGAGCAGTCTCCTTAGCAGTAGATGGCAAAAGAGAGGCAGAGAGATGTCCTGACTCTTCTTGTCAGGGAAACAAGAATGAAACTAGGGAGAGAGGAATGATAACGGTACATTTCAGAAGTGGAATGGTTTGCCTCTGGATGCATCGGGATGCTAGTTTAGTGCGAAAAACTGGAGTCAGCCTTTGGGGCTTGAGGGAGATCAAGTTCTACCACTTGCTAAGCTGGGTAACTATAGCTGGACATATTTCTCTAAAACTCAGTTTCCCCACCCATAAAATGAGGATAACGACATTACCTAGCTCACAAGAACGCTGTGAGCAATAAGTGAGATAGTGAAAGTAAATCTCTTAAAACAGTGCAGCAATCAATAAACATTAGCTGTTAGGTTGTTATGTTAACACGGTTGCGTGCAGTAGAATCTAACTGTGCAGATGACGGAAAAACTGTACGAGTTTAAGTCTGTGGTTAGAGGACATGGTGGGGGGAGGAGCTTTGAGACGTTTACGAGGGCTTTGCAGCAAAAGATGAAAATGCAGTCTGTATATGACATCAACCAACTGGTGATTTCCCATTCTAGAGCTTTGCCACTGCGGGTTGCTCAGCATGTATTTGCTGAACACCTGCTTTAGGCTCACAACGGGGCCAGGTATTGTGAACATAGAGAAGCAGAGGAGAGAATTTGCCCATGAGGAATTTTGACATTGTTTGGAAACAAACAAATGGGTAACATCTGATTAAGGGTGTCAGACCATATATGAAGAGGTGCCAAAAGTAGTGGTCACAATTAGCATGTCCAAATGTTTGGCCCTAAACCTTTGGTTGCTCCAGGCTTGGCTGCAGTCTGAGAGGTACAAAGGTGAAGGACATGGATAATAAAACCTCAATCACTTACTGTCAAGCACTGGGAATTGCCCATGCCACCGGCAAGATGTGACATTTTTTTTTTTTTAAGATTTATTTATGTATTCATGAGAGACACAGAGAAAGAGGCAGAGACACAGGCAGAAGGAGAAGCAGGCTCCTTGTAGGGGGGCTAATGTGGGACTCAATCCCAGGACCCCAGGATCACAACCTGAGCCAAAGGCAGATGCTCTACCACTGAGACACCCAGACATCCCAAGATCTGACATTCTTAAGTCAGTTAGGATGCATTTATCTGGACGTTTCCTTCCTCTCAAGAGAGTTTGTTTGAAAGAGAGATATTAGGGAGAAGCAAAAGAACGATAACTACTTTAAGAGAGGTTGAAACGGAGGCAGGAAAAAAAAAAGCATTTTTAAATTCCCCTTATAATAATAACAAAAATTTAGGTAATACGGAGTATGTGCCAGGCTGTGTTCTGAACACTTCACACATATTAACTCATTTATCTTCCCAACAACCCTATAAAGAACATGCTTTTCTTATTCCCACCATATACACAAGGAGCTGAGGCACAGGGATATTGAGGACGTTGTTCAGATCACAGGAAAAGAGCAGCAAGCCAGGAGCTTAACCCAGACCCCATGGCTCCAGTTTCCCCGATCTTTGCTGTGACACCACACTGCCCCTTGATGGCACACCTGGACCTTTTTTTTTATGAGAAGAATTGTGCTAAGTGAATAATGCACATGAGACATTGGAGCTCTTTCGTTTTGTTTTTAGTGTTATTTTGAGGGCCTGAAAGAGAAGATACTGAGAAAATGTGACAGGTTATTTGGCACTCTATAAAATTTTTTTTTTTAATTAAAGATTTTTATTTAGTTAGTTGAAAGAAAGAGAGCATGAGCTGGGTGAGGAGCAGGGGGAGAAGTGGACCCTCCCACTGAGCAGGGAGCCTGATGTGGGGATTGATCCGGAACTCCAGGATTACGACCTGAGCCTAAGGCAGACGCTTAGCCCACTGAGCCACCCAGGTGTCCCTACATAAACTTTTCAATACATAAACTTCCTTTGATATATATCATTAAACTAGGAGCTGAGATTTCCATTTGCAGCCAAGAGAGTCACATACTGTAAAGTCCTATCTTCCTGTGGCTTTATGCAAAGACACAGACTTTTCCAAATATCTTCTGCCCTGAATTCCCTTTTAAAGAGTCCTCACACTGCAAATCTCCCCCTGCCCCTCTCTTTGTCTCTTCCTGGCGTCCAGTGGCCTAAAAAAGTTTCAACCAGAATGCCTTGGTAAAATACGGAAACCCTTCAATCCCTCCAAATTTTGCTCAAAGTAATTTTCCTTGTCTTGTTCTTTTACCTGCTTCCTTCCCCAACCTGCTCACAAAGCAAACCTATTTTGTTTTTGCTACTGAATTGTTTTTTACCATTATTCATTTACGATGTTTCATGATCCTCTGGCTTTGCACATACTGTATCCTTTGCTGAAATTTCCTTTCCCAATCTCCATCTGGCCAAAGCTACTTATTATTGAAAACCCAAATGAAACAGCACCTCCTATATTGAGATATTTTTGGCCCCTATGGGGAAAGATGCCCCCAAAGCACTTTGCTTTTTTCTCAGTCACTGTACCTGGCATGTTAGACTCTTCCATGTGTCACTGCTTCCCATACCTCTTGTCACTGACACCTGTTACTCCATGATTTTTTGAAGAAAAGAATAATATTTACTGTTTTATCACTGGGCTTTTGCACATAAAAGGCTTCTATAGATGCTGCTTGTTTTGGGATCTGTCCATTTTGAGGATTATATGTGGCAACTGTTAAGCCTAGACAAGGTGATTTTTACAAAGCTAGGTTCTCTATTTAATACCACTTCTCCTCCCTGGCACTGGATGCATTTGAGGAACTCAGCATGGTTGTAGTGTTAGTTTAATACAAATATAATCTTGAATAGAAGTCTGGTGCCAAAATGTAATTACTTAATCCACTTTGTCACACACATACACATGCACACACACGCACCCTGATGTTGCTTTCTCAGTTTGAAGTACCCATATGCCCCAAATCTACTAAATTTCTTTGAAGCCATGCTCAAATTCTGCCTCTTTTCTGAATTTACCTCTTTTCTGAATTTTTATCATTTACTAGTCATACTTTTTTGTGTGTCAAACTTCCAAATTGTGTTACTTATTTTTGTTCATTAATTTACTTCTCAAGTCGACTCAAATTGCTTATTGCAGGCAGCATGCCAGGGATATAAAGGTAAGGAAGATGAAATCTTGTCCCCATAATGCTCAAAACCTTTTGCAGGAGACTTACGACAACAACACAATTGTATAATATAATATGATACAATCAAAGTAGAAGTTTGCATGGAGCACCAACGAAGCAAAGAAAAGGGACAACAAAATCTGCTTTTGTTGGTCTTCTTTTTTATAATGCAGTTAGCTGCTTATCATTCTATCTCCTTCACCTCATTAAGTAAGCAGAGGGCACAGTAAGTATCCATCAGTTGTAGTCCAAACCAAGCATCACCATTCAGTACCAAGAGGAGTAGTTTTCTCAAATCAGATTCCTTGGGAAACAACTCTGAGATGGAGATTAATAAGCAGAATATTATTAGGCAGTATTCTTGGCAACAAGACCTCTAAAGGTGTAGAAAAACAAGACTATACAAGAGGGGAAAAATGAGCTATGACAAACAATTGTCATGGAGACCTCACTCATACCGCAGGGAGATCTGGAAACGAGCAGACTCTTCAGCATTTTTCCACTTGCAAACAAATGGAACATGCCATTGTACCCTTGGACCATCCATTGGATATGGGCTGGCATGTTGGAAGGCTACACACTTGAGCAAGAAAGCTTCTTTTAATTGAGGCAATTCCCAGAGAAGTCAGCTGAGGATTATTAGTTGCCAATGTTCATGGAAGCTAGGCAATGAGTACTCCATGCTAAGGGTGGGTCTGGGTGTCATGTCACAGCATCTACCACAGCACCCTGCAAATGATAACCACTCAGTAACTATTGGTAAAAGTTCAGTTTTATATGTTAGGTTTCACTATTCTAAAATTTTTTTTTCAGTGCCATTGTGCATATCTTACCTGAGCACTGAATTCTTTATTATTTGAAATTTATTTTAATTTATTATTTAATTCTTCATTATCTGAACTTTGTTTTTTTGTATATTTTTTATTGGAGTTCGATTTGCCAACATATAGTATATCACCCAGTGCTCATCCCATCAAGTGCCTCCCTCAGTGCCCATCACCCAGTCACCCCATTCCCCCCACCCACCTTCCCCTTCCACTACCCGTTGTTCGTTTCTCAGAGTTAGGAGTCTCTCATGTTCTGTTACCCTATCTGATATTTCCCACTCATTTTATTTTCTGAACTTTGGTTCTGAGTTCATTTGATATTTATAATCATTCTGTTGAGAACTAAGCTTCCCAGGTTTAGGAAAGATTCATAACCACATCATGCATCTTGCTAGTCAATGGACAAGTCCTCCCTTCCTGTATCACTCATCAATTAGAATTTCAATCAACTCATGGCCCCAAAGAAATCCATCATGATCAAGACATCCATAGTAAACTGACAACAAAGATATCGGTTAAGGGGAAGTGGCATCATATGCTAATGAGTTGGGAGTTCCTTGGAGTTAGATCCAAGTTAGAGAGAATAAAAACTCATGCCAAAAATCTAAATCAGAGAGATTTTTCTCTTGTAAGAAAAGCAGCCAATAAATTGACTAAGAAAAAATATAATATTTGATAATGTATGTCAAATGAGCCAGCTTAATTCATTTTATTGAAATAGTCTAGACCCTCTTCTGTTGGAAGAGGATCCCAAAACTCTGACTAAAAGTTGACCTTGATCAGCATAAGCAGGTAGATGTTACACATTTTGGCAAAAGAGTAGTAAAGTGAGCGCTGATTCTCAGTTGTTCAAATGGTTGGCTTATTGAATATAACCTCAACCCTATTTGAGAAACTTTGCTGACAGTTCACTTGGTTTCTAAACTCTGAAACTTCCAGAGAACTCTACCAGGAGAACACTCTTTTACATGACGATGGGGCAATCTGGCCCTGAGAGGTTAGAAGTCTTTGTGCTGATTTTCATTGAATTACATGTGGCAATACGGAGAGGGGGATTTGTAGAGAAGCTAATTATGACCCATTTGAGGGAGGGATCCCAGGAGGCTTGGTCATTTCCATCATTGCCTCAACCTTTTCTGTAGATTAGGAATATATCCCCTGCTACCTCCCTTTAAGGTAGGATGACCTTACCAAACAAGTTTTGAGCAGATCTATAAGAAGTTAGGCTATTAAATACCAGCTACTAGAAATAATTGAACATTAGGTTCTATAATTCTCAATTCTTTCTTCCTGCCCTCCCTACCCCACTGCCTCTTTCCCTTCCTCTCTTGGCCCCCCTTTCCTTCCCTTCCCTCTAATTTTTTTCCTAAAATATCTAGATTATTATTCATTCATAAACAATTAGATCACAGACTTGGAAAGCAGAAGTCACTTAATCTAATCTTATGAAACAAGGCCTACCTCCTCAATACCTGCCTAAAGATTTTGTACAGCTTCAATTGAAAGAATTGAGAGTGATTCATCTCAGTGTGTCTGGAGGCAACCTGCCCCCATGTCATTAATCTTTTATTGAGTACCTACAATGCATGATGCTACAAAAAGAACCTAGTCTGGATAGTTCTAGTCTTTGGAAATATCTTTCTTTCTTTGAAGTGGAAGCCTTTCTTCTTTGGTTTTCAGGCACTCACCCTACTTCTACATTAGCACCACACAGAACAAGCTTTAGCTCTCCTGTCACCAAACTTAAGGGTAGGCAGTATGGCATAATACTTAGGAGCTTTCATTATAATGTTAGAAAATTGAAAGTGTTCCAATTCCGACCTGCTTTTTGCTATGCAATGGGAAAGCTACTTAAATACTCAAAGCTTCTATTTTGTTTGTATTTAAAATAGGGATTATAATAGTACTTATCTCATAAGTTTGAGATGAGAATTACAGGAAGTTGTCCATGTAAGTGCTGAGTGTTTCAGCAGGCATCATGTAATTACTTGATATATAACAGCCTTTTTACTTTGAAATGAAGGATCTTTCTCATGACAGATGAGATAAGCCAAACAGAAACTGGGAAAAAAATTCAGACACTGACAATGTTTTCCCTGCCTTGCTCTTTGCTTGCTCCATGTACTTCTCATGCTGCTGAGCCTAGCTGACATTTAAACAAAGCATATTTTAATATTGAAACACTTCAGAGATGAGTTTAGGTAGGGACACTTGATTGTAGGATGGACAATATAGATTCATGATAACACCTATTTTGTATGACACACCAATGAACAAGACTATTACTGTCTTTTGTTACTATGCCTGCCTATTATTTAGAGTTTTGATATAATCCGTAAATCAGGAGGTTAATCCCTGTGTAAGAATTTTGGTTTTATCCTATTGAATCATTCTGCTCCTTCACTCAGCAAGCATTATATGGACATATACAATGCTGGGAACACAAAGTAAAATTAGACATGGTCCCTGCCCTCCAGAAAATCATAATTTGGGGTGGAAACAACAGACATAACACAGATAGTGGGAATAAAACATAGCTTATCACCACAAATCTAATCTCTCGTTAGGTGAGTAGAACAGAATATTGAATTAAGACTTCATTTGTTTAGAAAGAAATAAGGTTGCTTTTATTCAATACTATCAAAAGAAATCAACAATTGAACAAGGATTTTCAGTTTAACCAGAATTTATTAAAATTTCTGTTTATCTAGTACACAGTCTGTTAGGTCTATAGACAATACCAAATAAATAAAAAGCTTCTTACTCTAGTAGAGATGACATTCTGGAGGGCGAAGCAGAGAACTATACTGTAGGAAGACAGTGATGAATCAGAAATTTTCTTCAATGATGAGAATTTTCTGAAAAACCCAGAACACTTCAAAAATTGCACCTCTTTCTGGAGGAAAGTCCAAAATTTTACATGAAGTTAGTAGAAGTTATTTATTTTATTTTATTTATTTATTCATGAGAAACACACACAGAGAGAGGCAGAGACATAGACAGAGGGAGAAGCCGGCTCATCACAGAGAGACTGATGTGGGACTTGATCCCAGATCCTGGGATCAAGCCCTGAGCTGAAGGCATACGCCCAACTACTGAGCCATCCAGGTGTCCCAGTAAAAATTATTTTATGCTAAGTCTGAAAATGTCAAAGACTTAGAAGATTACTGAAAATAGCATCTTTCTTTTTTCTACCTTTCTTGATACTTGGTGAAGAGTACAATACTGGTTTCACTTTTCCCTGTCACTAAGTTATCACCTCCCAAAATGTGGTCATATATAATTTCCCTTGTTTTTCTCCCCAGTACAGGAGTGCATGTGGATAATGACTGTTGACACAGTAGAGTGGATAGACAGTGCTCTGTGTAAGGTCACAAGAGTAAATAGCTGATTTTGCTATGGGACAAAGCATGCCTACAATTCAGACAAGGAAAGACTATAGGCTTCCTGACTATTTACTTCTGTTCGATATTTTCATAGAAAACCATAAAATGTCAGAGTCTCTTAGTAAAGAAGCATAATAAGTCTTTGTTTGCTTCAGGCACAATACCTTAGAGACTTAGATCAATCAAAAGCATGCCTCTGGGCCATGATTTCTGGGAGGAGATCTTTGAAGGTATTGTTTTAGAGGCTATAAATCTACTCTGGTGTTTGCTGCCTGTCCAGACCAGCTTTAATCACTTACCAAACAGAATCATTTGTAAGACCAAGGAAAAGATAGACTTGCCAAAAGGACTTTTATTCTCTTAAATCTCATCTCCATCTCTTGCAGATCTCATCAGGATATGAAAAGAGGCTTAGTTTCTTAGTAAATCAAATATAGCTCACTGAATTCTGAGACCAGGAAATTAAGAATCAATACGATGCTAAGATATGAAACTTTCTGGATGATACAAAACCACCTACAGGCAAGATTCTGCAGTAAGAAAAGCAAATAATACTGCATAGGGCCCAGAGTGACATGCTTTACATTAACAAGGGAGAAATCGTTCCAAATCCTGCTTTCAGACTGGAAGGCATGAGGTTCTCATTAGCACTAAAGGGATAGAGTCTGTGTAGAAAGCCAGACAGATGTGCTTTGAGAGGCAAATTTAAATACTGAGAGTGGTAACCTTGTACAGAAGAAGCTCTCACAATTACCTGTAAGGGATATTTCTTATTTCAATTTGAAAATGACCTATAAGCAACCAGCCAATTGATACCTCTCCTCTGATTAATGCAAGCCTTGTACATCTTCACTCGCTGGCAGATGAAAGAATGTGAGGAGCTCTGATTCTCCTCCATAGAACTGAGTACCTGCAGGAGTTGAGAGGAGAAAAGTCACACCACAAATGACAAGTTAAGCGAACAGTTTGAGGCTAATTTTGTAAGGAAAATAAGAGTGATCACCAGAGCAAATCATTTTACAATGCTTAAGTGTAAAGCTATTAACTGGCAAAAATGAGTTCACAAAAAACTGAACATTACCGCAAGAATACAGAAAAAAGGTGAAAACGACAGGAAAATTTTTTAAAAAATCAAAAAAGCTAGACCTCAGTATATTGTAATTTTGTTTAGAACTCAATTACATCTTGCTTGGCTGCCCTCCTCTTGACTCAGTTTCCCCATTCTTTCTCTTTGCTGGTATTCTTCTTGGCCAGAGCGGGTCCGTAAGTGTAGCAGGCACTTAAATAGCACAACTTACTTAATGAAACAGGTAAAATAGAAGATAAGGTATCCACACTTTTCCTGGGAATATAGATCTAAGCTTCTTGGGTAAAGGCTTAGGTCTTTCTCGTAGTTATAATCAGTTATTATGGAGTCTATAAGTATTTGTTTAATTAAATTGACATTTCTCATGCTCTGATTAAATATATAAAAATGTCCGTTTCCTTCAATAGTGAAATGTTTAGATGAGTTTGATAATTAACCACATGGTATAAATTCAGAATCATTAAAACATCTTTTCTTTTCTTTTTTTTTTTTTTTTTTTTTTGAGAGTATGAGCACATGTGCATGCAAGCAGGGACAGAGAGAGAGGGAAAGAGAGAATTTCAAGCAGACTCCCCACTGAGTGCAGAGCCTGATGCAGCAGTCTTACGACCCTGAGATCATGACCTGAGCTGAAATCAAGAGTAGAATGCTTAACTGACTGAGCTACCCAGGTCAAAAACCTTTTTGATCTGGAGTAAATTTTGATTTCCCTCAGTGCCTTACATTGAGACATTGAGGTTTATTCTTTAAGCTTTATACATTTTTTCCTCCATCCTGATGGTCTTGATTATCATAATGAGCAGAATAGCCTGAAATTGAGGTAAGTTTGTGAAATATTGCAGTGAGATGGGGGATTTTCTCTAGTTTATATAAAAATACTCTTGGGCTGACTCTATCCATTTCCTTATTCTGCAGTGTTCACCCCAGAGATTAGAACATCCGTAAAATTAACAATATTCTGTGAACCTGACATATTTAGTTTCTTTTAAATCATTCACAATATTAAAATATTGTAGGTCTGATAAAGAGTGTCCTGGGATATACTTCTAACAACTTGCAATAGTGTGTAGATTGAACTAAACTGGATTGATAATATTGTGGGGAAATGTGGGTCTTCTCTTTGGAATCTGTTCTGAGCCTCTAGGAAGAATGATTTTCTCCTACACTTATAATCTTATAGCAAGCTATTTGCTCTTCTATTCTTCCCGTGTTCTGTTAAGCCTTTTTGACACTCCAAGGCAATCACATCAGTTTGTTTCATTAGATTTTAGCCTTCAAGAAAGCAGAGATTATTTTTTACTCTTTTTAAATCCTTTTGCAACTTGCCTATATTGCAAAATTTCCTCCATATTAGTTCTAAGGGGGAAAACACAGTTTATTAATAGGTAAGTCAAAATCTTAATGTGAATGCAAATGTCAAAATATATTTAAAAAGTCACTATGCTAATCTTTTCATGATCTTTGTGATGCAGTGGTCTCCAAAGTGGGGCACATGCATCCCAAGATACATGTGAAAATCTGAAAATCATTAAGTGAAAGGAAGAAGATATTAGAAAATTGAAGTATATTCATTTTTAGCACATTCCCTATACTTTCCATCAGAACTTCTTCAGTTCTTCAGATGCAAATTCACTTAGCATGACCAAGTCAAGGAACTTAGCTCCTAATGATTGGAAAGGGAAAATACATGTATAGAAAATTGGGATTCGTAGAAAGTTACAAATGTACATAGCCCCAAATTACACCCTTCTCTTAACATTATTTTTTACCTTTTTGGTTTCTTCTCCCTTTGCTTGGTTTGGGTTAGATTCTTATTTAGAATACTTACATAGAAAAAAAGGTAACGTGGCTTGCAATTAATAAGTCAGTCAAATCAATAAGAGGAGGCACTCAAAATTTAAAATATATAAAAAAGTTTCAGCCACCCCAAAAAAGTAAAATAAAATGTATACAGAAATGATGGGTAAATTATAATATATTGAATATATGTATATATGTACACATATTCATATTTATCACACTTCATTCACTTTAAAATATCTTCAAATGCTAAGATGTACCTACAATTTAGTAATATTTTTTAAGGAAAAAAGAAAAGAATCCCTATATTAAATGAATATATAAAGCATAATTCATTTACCAATTATAGAAAGGTTAAAATGGGGGAAACATCCTTAACTCCTTTTTAAGCCTTCTATGACTCTGTTTTTTTATTCTGATATCCATGACCTCTCTGCTGTCCACCTTAAATTTTTCTGGAACTGGTTTAAGTATTTAAATAAATAGGGACTTATTAATACTTCTCCTAGCTTTCTATTTAATTTAAATTTACCAGTCAATTTAATATCATTTCAGAATCTATTACAATATTAAGATGTTTAAGTAACATTTTTCATCCTTTAAATTTTCTCCAAAGACAAATGGAATATTAGAAATCCCAAACCAAACAACCCTTATTTTACAAATATTTTTGAACGTTAATAAATCAAACAAGTGAATGGATTTATAAGCCTGGATGATTTGTATGCAAATTTAAAGGCTCATTGAGTTAAGTCAAAATCAACAAAGCACAATACAAATCTATAGGGTGCATAAATGTTTTCTAGTTAATAGATTGGTGAAGATATTTAATAACTGAGTATTGATTAATAGAAAACATGGAATGTGATATGAATTCTTAAGAGGACTTTTCTTCTTCAAAACATCCTCTACAAATATTTCACTTGTTATGATAAGCTTTTGTTTAATTAATGCAGAAATACATCGCTGCTAACAGAAATTATCGTCTCCCTGTTAAAAAGTATCCATCAGGATCTGACCAGGATAGAACCCACAACAGTTATTTTATCAGATAAAATTTAATATAAGAAGTTGGAAGATGGAAAAAAAAAAAAAGAACTTGGAAGATGGTAAATGCCAAAAAGAGATCCTGTGGTACCACAGATATAAGAAACTAAAAGATGTAGCATCCATCCTAGAGTTGCACACAGATTCAAGAGGTTGGGATAGAGAAAATCTAGAAGCTTGTGGAGTTGCTTTTCAGAGTTGACACTTAGACCTTAAGGCAAGAGATGAACCCGGTGGTGTGGTACTTCTAAGAGTTTGCAGTGAAGCTGGTTCTGGGAGTCAATGCACCAAAAAAAAATGCCAAAAAGTAGAACCAAATATCTCTGCCAAGGTGAAATGTCTAACAGAAATCCAGCGGGCAAATGAGAACATGGCTTACAAAGAGACTCAGATTACAAAAAAGGTTAAAAAGAAAATTTTGGCTGAGAAAATAATAGCTGAATAACTGGTGCACAGGTACGCGCGCGCACACACACACACACACACTCCTTTCTGAAAATACACGCAAGACTTTTAAAAATATGTGTAACTCCTGAACAAACATTTCTGCTATAGGAATTTCTTATAAAGAGATGAAGTCAAACATCCACGGGCAATCTATAACTAAGCCCAGCAAATTTTGTCCTACTTTTTAAAACTTTCAAAAAAAATAATAAATAAATAAAATAAATAAACTTTTTTCTATACATCTCTAAAACATTTCCTTAAGCTAGGACTCATTCATTTTTTTTACTTGCTCAAATATATCGTTTATAATCGTCTAATGGCATTTCTAAGTAAAAAAAATATATATATATATAGTGATACCACTGTACTACTGAAAATCTTTAAGCTGTTCTCTGGGGACACAGTTTAATCTTTGAAGGCTTCACGGTATCATCTCCAACCACTTAATTAAAATAGCAGTTGAATCTGGTGTCTGGAATCAGACTGTGTGAGTTAAATCCAGCACCACTTGCAAATTCACTGTGTGTTTGAAACAAGCTACAGAATTTCATTTAGCCTCTGTTTTTTCATCTGAAATTGAAGATATAATAATATTTATTACAGAAGGATGCTGTAGGGGTTAAATAAGTTAATAGTTGTAAAGTGGTTAATACTGCACCTGGCAAATAGGATATGTTATCAATTACTAGCTTTTTCCTCTCGTCATACTGGACTAGTCAGTATTCCTCAGAAGGTATACATATTTGCACAAGCTCTTTTCCTCTTGAAAAGAAATTCTTCAGTCCCTACCATTTTACCCAGTTAAATTCAGCTCAACTTTCAATATCACTTCAAGCTTTACCTGATTCAGGAAGCTGCCTGAAGCAGCTTCTCTTCCAAAGCAACTTTTGAACATGAGATCAAAGTTCTTACTGAGCTGTACCAAGAAATGCCTTTTACTGATTTGTTAATTTTTCCCAGTGGATTCTAAGGTCCTCACAGGCTGGGCCATGACTTATTTAGTGTTGATCCCATAGGGCCAAACTTTGGATCTGGCACACGTTCAGGACTTAATATGCTTTTGTTTATAAACAAAATGTTCATAATAGTATTATTTCTAAGTACAGTAAATCAGAATAATATGTAAATGGTATATAAAATAAATGTGTAGCAATTAGGAAAATGGTTAAATAAAATATAGAGACCACATCTACTGAACTGATTTATACAAGCATTAGAAGTGTTTTAACACCATGTAATAATAAGAAAAATATGTGTGATGTTTAATGATGTGAAAAGAGGTTACAAAATGATCATACATATAAAAGTGACAAAGCATAAGAATAAAACAAATGTTAATATTTAATAAAGAAAATATTAAAATAAACGTTGAAAATGTTAAATGTGTTTATCTTTGAATCTTTGCCTCGAGTGATTTTCTTTTTCTTTTTTTGATTTAATGCATTTTCTTAATATTCTATCATGTGTAAATTTTAAATACTAATATTAAATATAGTTTTATTTTTAATAAAAATAACAAAAAAATTTCAACTATGGGGCACTTGGGTGGCTCAGTTGGTTAAGTATCTGCTTTCAACTCAAGTCATGATCTCAGGGTCCTTGTATTGAGCCCCACATTGGACTCTGCTCAGTGGGGGGCCTGCTTCTCCCTCTCCCTCTGCCTGCCACTCTGCCTGCTTGTGCTCTCTCTCTCTCTCTCAAATAAATAAATACATAAAATCTTTAAAAAATTTTTTCCAATGATATTGAAAAGTGTATACAATATTTAATTCTAGAATTCCAACTGCAAAAGCATTTTAAAATCAGCAGATTAACTTAAATATCTTTGGCTTTAGAAGTTGCTAAAAATCTCAAACTCTCACATTCAGAGAGAGCGAATGAAAGTTATGTTTTTACTTGCAAAAGTACAAGCCATCCCACATATTAAATGCCAGCCACTCAGGGAATGCACAGACTAAACTGTGAGGAGGGCCTGTGTGTCCTGGACATCTAATCACTCCAAGTATAGCCATTGTTTCCTGTTGCATGTTCTGAGTGGCAACCCTGTGCTGCTAGACTCATCTGTTCAGATCTCTCTCCAGACTGGTTAGAAGGACAAACTAATCCGCAATCAGGTTGCAAATAAAGACTAAATTAATATTCCTCTCAGAAGTATTTCCACTCAATTAACAGATCATACAAAACTAAAAAGATTTAGGATCAGAAGGTATATAATGAAGAGATTTCAGACCATATATGATGATAGTGATCATTAATATTAATTATCTAAAATACATAAATCTAATATAGTATAAATAATAAACATACTGAATAATGAAAACATTAATGAAGATATTAATATAATCATAAACACATAATAATGCAATATTAGACTTAGTATTTAATTTTATGCTGGACAGTATATTATCTGCATTTCTTATATACACTTATTTAGTTCCTTAGTAAAAACTTGTGAATGAAGGTAAAATCCCTCATTTTAGATATGGGAAAACTGAGGCAGACACAAAAGTGTTAAGATCAACAGATCAGGTGTATAGATGAAGTCAATCATGTTCTGGAACCTACAGTATATAGTCTTCATATACTTATGGACAGAAGCAGGTTCTCTATGCTCATGAAATCTAATAAGGAAACCCCTGTTCTTTATCTAAAAGGATAGCCTAATAAAAAATTCTTTAGGGGCACCTGGGTGGCTCAGTCGCTTGTGTTGGACTCTTGGTTTCAGCTTAGGCCATGATCTTGGAGTCATGGAATTGAGCCCCATGTCATCTCTGGGCTCAGTGGAGAGTCTGCTTAAGAGCCTCTCCCTCCTTCTGCTCCTTCCCCTGCTTATGTTCATGCTCACTTGCTCTGTCACAGATAAATAATCTTTTAAAAAATTCTTTGAATACATGTTAATAAAGGATAATGGTTCAGAGCTTTGGAATCTGACTGACCAAAATGACCTCAAAACTCCACTCTGCCACATACAGTTATGAAACCAATCAAGCTGGTTAGCCTTCATAAAGCTTAGTTTTTGATTGTTTTTTATCTGGAAAAGGGATAAAATACATCACAATATTTCATGAGGAGTGTCATAGAAAATGCATGTAAAATATTTAACATAAAGGGGGCACCTGGGTGGCTCAGTAGTTGAGCATCTGTCTTTGGCTCAAATCATGATCCCAGGGTTCTGGAATCGAGTTCTGCATCAGGATCCCTGCAGGGAGTCTGCTTCTCCCTCTGCCTATGCCTCTGCTTCTCTTCGTGTCTCTCATGAATAAATACATAAAATCTTTTTAAAAATTTTAACATAATGGTTTGACACATAGTAAACATTCAACAAAAGTCAAAATATTGGTATATGTACCATTTTAGAACATACAGATAACTGAATTTCTTGCAAGCTTAAAGTGTTTAGGATTCTATTTATATGTTTTTAAAAACTCGATTTTAAAAATCAAGAAACTTAAAACAGTCATTAATCTCACAGTCTTTGACAAAGACAAGATAGTGTACTTACAATGAAGAATGGAAGAATGATTACCTTTTTATCTTTGGTTAATGAAAATTATGAAACCCTACTTGTTTCAACATCAAGAGATAATAGTTCCTATTATATGTGTTCAATTTTCACATTTATGTATAGAGTTAACCTCTTTTAATCGTCCCCCTCAACAAATGTTTTTGTTGGAGGTTCTTTTTCCTTTTCTTTCCAAAGTCACAGCAACACTCCTGCAATACTGACTTGGAGCACAGAGCCTTGGCCAGAGTATGTGGCGAAAACCCCCAGTGGAGTCTCCACATGAAACTGGAAGGGAATTGAATGAACTGCAGCAGCTCATCCCCTCCCTGGAGGGCACATTAGATGACCCAACACAGCTTGTTCATTTGCAGTTTCTATGATTCCTAAACAGAAACAAAACATTGTCTTAAACGAAAAGGGAGAAATGCTGTTTTTTTTCTGAGAAATGTTTTCATGTGTTCCTGCCCTGCGTGCTCATTCTTTGGTGACCCTGCCCACGATTTCAACTGCACAGATGGATGGATTCCCATGTTTATTGGCAAAATATTTGAAGATATCCTCGAGGCAGAAGCTGGTAGAGAAAAAGAGGTTTTTTGGATTTCTCTATTCAAATAGGAGATGTCTTGAGTCATGGACTCTTTCTTGCAAAGGTGTAAGAACATCTTATACCATATCTCTTCTTTCTTCTAGACCAGTTTTGATTGTATCTATTTGGAAGGGTCAGGGCTTAATGGTCATATTATAGACAGGTCAATGGGTGGGAGAACAACAGCTTATGAGTCCCTTATGAGCTCCACAAAATTACAAAATATTGTGGCTGGAAAGAACCACAGAGATCTTCTAGCCCAGTTCAAAATCAAGTGTCTTATAAATTTTAGAGAGACTATGAACCCAAAATCCAGAGTTCTCACTCTTAAGCACTATACTATATTGGAAGAAATAAAGATTTCCAATAGGTTTTGAATACCAAATATTCAGAGTTATAGCAGTTCTTTATATTTGTGTAACACCTTGTTCTGTCCAAAGCACTTTCACATATATTTTATCATTTGATATTGACAGTAACCCTGTGAGTAAAGGGGACAAGAATCATTTTCCTATTTCCATTTGTACATACTTGGGTCCCTGAAATGGTAACTAACTTGTCCAAGGTAAAATGTATGACTTGAGCAGAATGTCAGGACTCCTCATCATCTTGTTTTATAAATATAATAAAGTAGAGAATGTATAGCTCACACAAGAGAGATTAAGGTATCTCCTACTAGAAGCAAGAAACTGTATGGTGGGAAGTAACAAAACATAAGACAAATGGTTGTGTTTATAAGAAAAAAAATTGCTAGAAACCATAAATAAGATACTACTTAAAAGTAGAAAGCTAAGCATGTGACCTGGGACTTTGTTTGCTTGGTGACCTCACAGTTGACTTACTTGGAGGCCTATCTTTCAGTATGTACTAGAGGACAGGAAACATGGAAATGATGGTAAAAATACAGATAATGGTGGGGACTTCAAAGAGCTCTAGTTCTATCTCTTGTGTATAGGATATAGTTGAATATTGTTTCTTTAATTAACAGAATATTATCTTATTTTTATAAAATGAATTTAATCCATTTACATTTAATGCAATTATTGATATAGTTGGAATTGTTCCTGCCATGTTATCTAATGGTTTTTATTTGACATGCTTCTTAGCATTTTTCATATGGGATATTGTATTTTTCACCTTGTTTGGATCATAAAGTTTTTCTTTATTCTATTTTCCTACAATTACACAAAATATATAGTCTTGTTTTTTTTCTTTAGGGATTACCCTTGGAGAAGTAACAAATTTTCAACTGACATTTTTCAATTGTATCTTATTTACTAATAAGACAAGAAATGACATTATTTCAAATCCCTCTGCCACTGCTACATCCATTTCAAGACTATATCAGAATTTAATTTACAGAGATCTATTTGTCTTTTGACATTATATATCCAATATAATTTAGAATTTTTTATAATTTATATTTAAATGTAGTAATAATTTATTTGCTGATGATATCATCTTAAGTCTTTCATTTTTCTTTCTCTTGAATCCATTTGTCATTTTGTTGATAGTTTTCTCCAATGTATATTTCAGAAAGACCTGTGATTGTTAAATGTCCTGCATTCAGACATGCCCCAAAATGTGTAAGTGGGTATGTGTGAGTATGTGTGTGTGTGTGTGTGTGTGTGTGTGTGTACATGTGTGCTTGCATTTTAATGCTAGCTCAATGGCAGGACAATATATAAAATGAATAGAGAAAAATGCTTGCTAAATCCAAACAAGAAAAACAGCCCAGTGCTTTTGAAAGTAAATAATTCAGTATAGGAGGACCAGATTTTGTTTTATTTTTTTGCAAAGAATATCCACCTACCTACCTGTTTTACTTTTTTAAAATTTATTATCAAGCTCTCTCAATTCCATATCCCAAAGGCATTGAATTCTCTCAGCTACACTGACAATAATTCAGTTTAAGTCACTATCACCTCCTACTTGGCAGTGATCTTCCTGCTTCTGCTCATGTCCTCTGTAATCAATTCTGCAAACAGAAAAAAGAGGTGATTATTTTATAACATATATCATGTCTTTCATCATTTAGCTACATTACACATATTAATAAGTATATTATTTTCCATAGAATGAAAGACCTAATCCTGAGTTCCATTCTGGCTAATATTAGTAATTGAAGCATTTCACTCTTTTATTTGAGGTCCCCCAATAGCTTCATATTACACTTAAAGTGAAAAAAAACACAAAATCCTTTCCATTTCAACTTTATGTGTTTTATGTGTTTCAGTATGGTATCAACGAACAAGCAAGGACTTAAATTCAAGGAGAACTGAGTGTATTGAATCCTTCCTCCTTATACTTGGACAATTTAATTTCCTAGAGTCCCAATTCCTCATTTTCACAATGGGTTTAATAATAGCTTTCATAATGGGTATTTATTGGGTTTAAATGATCTAATAAATAGAAAGTACTTTTTAAAATGTGTGTGCCCAACCATAGCATCCTCCTTCTTTCTGTTCAATCCTGACATTCTGTAAAGGTTCTGTAAATTATCATTGTTACTCAACAGGCATTGAATAAATCAAAGGAATGTACTTGCAGTTTGTATTATTGCTTCCGTCATGCCAAACCATTGAGTCCATCCACTCTCAGATTATCATCATGGACTCTCCAAAGAAGGTAATATTTTCTTTTTTCCTTCTTTCCTCATTTTTGGGTCTCCCTCTTTTCTTCTTTCCTTCCAGTTTTTCTACTCCATAAAGTAGAAAATAATGAAGAATTTTTTTTATTAATTTAGGTTTCCATTGCAAATTCATTATATGAGCATTAGCACTATTACTATTACATTTTAACAGTAATAGCAGTAGAATACTGTAGCCCATTCTATTGCAAACTTCCAATAATTCTAGAGAGAAATGAGTTTTGCACCATAACATGGTACAGACTGTATGTAATTTCTCTGCTGACTTTTCAGCACCACAGTATTTACGACTTAAGATGTTTGGGGGAGCATAGACTTATGTCCATACATTTGCTTCACGCTCCCCACCTGAAATCATAATTCTTCAGGCACCAGATTCATTACCCTAACAATCTGTGACCTGTGGACACATGTACTCACTCAATACTGAGAATAAACAAAAAGACATAAAGTGTGATACATAAAACCAAGCTTCTTATAATATGTAGGAATCTATTTTATAGAAATGAGAAATAACTCTTTTTAAAAGTTTGAAAATCTAGGCAAGGCTGAGGTATATGATAACTATTATAAAATTAGCTAAGGATTGGATGACACTTTTCATAATTTTGATGCTTCTTTACATATGTTATTTCACTGTATCCTCATACTGATCCATGGGTTTTTTGTTTTTGCTGTTGTTGGTAGTGGTGGTGGTGATTTTCTCAGTGTTTGTTCTTTATGTGGCACTATTTACACATCCAAGATATTGTTTACCAAAAGTTCTAATAATGCAGCTATTAACTTGGAAGCCACATGAGGGAATGTGCCTGCCTCTACTGAAAATTGCATACATATATCCATCACTTAGCCAGGGACATGCTACTTTTTTTTCCATAAACATCATCGAAAAACATAATACAAATATAAAAGGGGATAATGATGACAATGTTTATTTTGATCATAATTATAACAATAATTTCTCTGTGTTCCAAATATTTTAGTTATGTATTCTTATTTTATTATTTTAGTTGATTAGTTACATGCCTGTCTCCCCTCATGCTACCACAATTAGATATTTAATTATTTGATAGTAGGAGCTGTATTTATTCATTGTTGTGCCTTTAGGACTAAGTGTCCAGAAAAGAAGTTGGCACCGAGTAACAGTATATTCATTGGGGAAAAAAAAAGAAAAGTAATTTCTTTAAATAACAACTACTCAATCAGTGAATTGGATTTCTTTTGGAAAAAAAAAAAAGAAAAAAAAAGGATTTCTTTTGGTCTTCTTAAAAAAATTTTTAAATTAAATTCAATTTGCCAACATATAGTATAACACCCAGCATTCATCTTATCAAGTGCCCTCTTCAGTGCCCATTGCTGTTAGCCCATCCCCCCAGTGTTTTTGAAAGAAAATAATTCAGAATAGGAGGACCAGATTTTGTTTTTGTTTTTGTTTTTGTTTTTTTGGCAAAGAATGTCCAGATTCACCCACCTATTTTACTTTTTAAAATTTGGTATCAAGCTCTCTTAATTCCATATCCCAAAGGCATTGACTTTTCTCAGCTACACTGACAATAATTCAGTTCAACCCACCTCCCCTTCTGCAACCTTTGTTTCCCAGAGTTAGGAGTCTCTCATGGTTTGTATCCCTCTCTAATTTTTCCCCACTCAGTTTCCCTCCTCTCCCTTAAAATCCCTTTCACTAATTCTTATATTCTACATATGAGTGAGACCATATGATGATTGTCCTTCTCCAATTGACTTATTTAACTTGGATTGCTTTTGGTCTTATTCAACAAAATGATAAAGGCATGGGGCGGGGAGGATTGGTTAGCTTGACTTAATTAAAATTTAAAAACTTCTGTTCTAGGGACGCCTGGGTGGCTCAGTGGTTTAGCGCCTGCCTTTGGCCCAGGGTGTGATCCTGGAGTCCTAGGATCGAGTCCTGCACTGGGCTCTCTGTGTGGATCCTGCTTCTCCTTCTGCCTGTGTCTCTGCCTCTCTCTCTCTCAATCTGTGTCTCTCATGAATAAATAAATAAAATCTTTAAAAAAATAAATAAAAATTTCTGTTCTATAAAAGATATTGTCAATAGAGAAGGAAGAAAAGCCACAGACTGGAAGAAAACATTTGCAGAAAATACATCTGATAAAGTACTGTTAACTAAAAATTTATGAAGAACTCTTAAAACTCAACAAGAAGAACACAAACAACCTGATTTTGAAATGGGCCAAAGTTCTTAATGGAAATCTCATTTAAAAAAGATACCCAGATGATAAATATGCATATGAAAAGATACTCTGCATCATATGTCATCAGAGAAATGCAAGTTCAAACAACAATGAAACACTGCCACATACCTATCAGAATGGCTAAAATCCAGAATACTAACAACACTAAATGCAGTTAAGGGGGAGGACATCATTGCTAGTAGGAATTCGAAATGGTACAGCCACTTTGGGAAATAGTTGACAGCTTCTAATGAAACTCAATAAGCTCTTACCATAAAATCCAGCAATCACATTCCTTGCTATTTATCCCCACATGAATCGAAAACATGTCCACACAAAAACCTGCACACAGATGTTTATAGCAGCTGTATTTATAATTACCAAAATTTGGAAGCAACCAAGAAGTCCTTAGTCCTTAGTCAGTAGGTGAATATATAAATGAAGTGTGGTACACTAAATAGTGCAGTTTTGTTCAGCACTAAAAAGAAATGAGCTATCAAGTCATGAAAACACATGGAGTAAAAGAAGTCTATTTGAAAAGGCTACATACTATATGATTCCAATTACATGACATTCTGAAAAAGGTAATTATTACAGAAACAGTAAGAAAGATCAGTTGTCAAAAACAAACAAACAGAGGTCCCTGGGTGGCTCAGTCGGTTAAGCATCTATCCCAGGGACGTAGGATTGAGCAAGCCCCATGTTGGGCTCCCTACTCAGTGGGGAATCTGCTTCTCCTTTTCCCTCTGTGTGCTCTCTCCCTCTCTCAAATAAATAAATAAAATATTTAAAACAAACAAACACCCACCTCCCCTCCAGCAACCCTCAATTTGTTTCCTATGATTTGCCCCGCTCTCTGTTTTTATGGGGGTAACTGAGTGATGGGCATTAAGGAGGGCACATGATGTAATGAGCACTGGATGTGATATGCAACTGATGAATCACTAAATTCTAGGCCCCTGAAACTAATGATATACTCTATGTTAACTAAATTGAATTTAAACAATTCAATTAAACAAAAAACGAAACAAAAGATCAGTGGTTGTCAAGAGTTTGAGGGGAGAGAAGAATGAATAGAGGACAAATGACTTTTAGGGCAGTGAAGCTCTCCTGCATCTCACTACAATGGTGGATACATGTCATTATAGAGCTGTGGTAACCCCAAAAATGTATTATACCTAGGATGACCCTTATGTAATTTATATGCTTTGAATAATAATGATGTTCAGTGTAAATTTACTGTAACAAATGTACTGCTCTGGCACAGGACATCGGTGGAGGAGGTAATATATATGTGGGAACAGGAAGTATATGGAACTCCATGTCCTTTCTGCTCAATTTTGTTGTAAACCTAAAACTACTATAAAAATAAAATTTATTCACTTAAAAAGTGAAAGAGAACATGTCACTACATATATCACACATGAACAAAAGAAGAAGATACTAAGAAAATTTCACTGTAAAACATTTGACAATTTAAATGAAAACTCAATTTATTCAAAGTGAACACAGGAAGAAATAGGAAATATGCACAAAATTGTTGAATTCTTAATTGAAAACATTTCCACAAATAAGTTTAAAGGATCAAATGTCTTCATTGGTGAATTCTCCTAAACATTTAAAGAAAAGAAAACAATCTTAAACAAACTCTTCCAGAGAACAGAAAAATAAGAAACACTTGCAAACTTATTTTATGGGTCCAGCATGACCTTAACACAAAACTTGACAAGAACCATGCAAAAAAGAGAAAAGCAAGTAGAGGCCAACATCTCTCATGAGCATGCACACAAGAAAATCTAAGGAATATATTAGGAATATATTAGAAAATTAAATCCAGAAATATAGAAAAATAATACTTTATTACAATCACACTGAGTTTATTTCAGGAATGAAATGTTGGTTTAATATTTGAAAATAAATCAAATATAACAGAATAAAAGATAAAAACCATGTGAAAACCTCAAAAGATACATAAAAAATCTTTAGCAAAATTCTTCACCAATGATTAATCCATGATGAAATAAACGTAGAAAGAAATTTCCTTAATTGTCTGACAAAATATAGCTACCCAAAGAAGCCTCTAAATTTTATTTGATTATCAAATAGTAAAGATACACATTGAAGTCTGGTAAGAGCTATGGATACCCAGTAATATAACATCTACTCAGTATTTTTATAGCACTTCAAATACAGCAGAGCAAGAAGAATAGGTGAAAGGTATAAGAATTAAAAAAAAAATAGCTGTCATTACTCATGCACAATGCAATTGTGTATATTAAACATGTAAAATAATTCTATAGATAAAGCACATGTAATAATCAAAAATAGCATTGTTGGATGAGAAGTGATATGTAAAATTCAATTATTACTTCAAATTATTAGGAACAAATCAAAATTGAACATTAGAAAACATTTAATTTATGATAGTACCAAAAATATCAATGCCTCAGAATAAACTTAACAAAAGTCATTTGATGCTTCTACACTAAGAACTAACTGTATTATAGAGTAAGTTTTTTTAAAGTTCTAAATAGATGGAAGTATATACCAGATTTATATGTTTGAAGATTTAATATTTTAAAGATGTCAATTCTTCCTAAACTGATTTATAGAATCAATAAAATTCTAATTATAAATCACATATGGTTATTTTTTTGTGGAAATTGGCAAGCTAAATACTAAAATATATATAGAAATCCAAACGACTCAAGTATCAAAGAAAATAAAAAAAAATAAACAATGTTGAAAGACATGAACTAACATTTAAAAATAAAACAATAAAGTGGTAATTAAAAACTATGATTTTGGCACAAAGATAGAAATATAGACAAATGGAACATAATAGAATACCCAGCTTTACACCCAACCATAAACTGTCGCTGATTTATAGTATTATGGCAGTGCAGTGGGGGAAAAAGTGACCTTTTAGATAAATGACTCAAGATTAATTGTATATTCTGTAAAAATTAATTTGACACCTTTCCCCTACCATGCACCAAAATTTATCCCATATGTACCTGGGACTCAATATTGAATAGTGAAGTAACAAAGCTCCTCAGGAAAATATGAAGGAAAACCTTCATGATCTTAAATTTGGCAAAGATTTCTTAAACAAGAACATAATCATGAACAATCACTAACCATAAAGTAAAAGATTGATGCATTAGATTTAATGAAAATTGATAATTTTTACTTATCAAAACACCATTGAGAGAGCTATCATGCAAATTGCAGCATGGAGGAGATTTGTAATCATAGATCTGACAAAGAAATTGAACCAAAAAAAATTGTAGCCTAAAAACATCACAAATTTATAAGACAAATACAACAGTACAATTTAAACATGTCAAAGGACTTAAGTGGACATTTCATAGATGACCAGAAAGTATAAGAAAATGCGTTTCTTGTCATTATTTATTATCAGGGAAATGCAAATAAACCCACCAGAATGACTACAGTTTTAAATAAATATCCAATGGAATTTAGTGTGGAGGAGGTCTTGCTAAATATGAAACATAATGAATGCACATTGCACCAAAAGCCATACACAAATGTTCAGAGAACTTTATTAATAATTTCCAAACCCTAGAAATAGTCCAAATGTCCGTTATCATTAATAAATTGTTACATATTCGCATAATGGAATATCATTTAGCAATGAAAAGAATGAATAAAGGCTATGGAACAATCAAATGGATAAATCTATAATCATAATAATGAGCAAAAAATCAAACCAAAACAAAATAAAAAATAAACACACAGGAGTTCAGACCATACTATTCCATCCATAAAAAGAGCTGAAAGCATTTTAAGATGATAGATATCAGGATAGCAATTACTTTTGGGAGTTGACTGTAAGGCAGGGGGATGTGGTTGTTTCTGGAGTATAAATAATGTTCTGTATTCTTGGAGATGATTACATGCCTTTAACCACTTTTTACAAATTTTCAGCCTGTATATTTAGTAGTTATTTACATATTACATATGGTAACAAAAATGTTTCAAAGTATTTTCCAAATTTGTTTTATATATATTTCAGTGACTATTGGAAGATATGCCTCCTGCTTTTTAAATTCTTCACTGAATATTGACTTTGTCCCAGTGTATCATGCCAATAATGGTTGGAAGAGAAGAATGGTTGACCTCTGGCTTCTGCCCTTGCCTCATTTTACTAATTAATAGAGACAGGATGAGTTGTGAACACAAATAATACAAAGCGTAAAATGATGTGAACCACCTGTGGGCTAGGCAGTGGGCCACCAGACCTCTTCGAAGAAGAGATGGCAACTGAATAAAACGTTGAAGCCTCAGTAAGATTAAAACCAGTGTAACAAGAAATGGCTTCTCAGCAGGGGAAAAAAAGCACCAAAAAACTTGCAAGTGTGAAAATGTAAGGTGTGTGTGTGTGTGTGTGTGCATGTGTGAAAATATAAAGTATGCCTATTTCTATGTGAAATTTGTGAGTGGCATCTCCAGTCCAGCAGGTGAATTTGTTGTCCCTGAAACATGTTTATAAATTGAAATTCAAGAGTTGGAAATCTGTTGGACAGTTTCTCTTAGCAGAATGCAAACTTTGGTTTCTGTAACCACATTTCCAGAATTTGGGGAATCCTAAAGTACCTGTCAGTAGCCAGAGTGTTTGAGGGCACCTTTCCTGGCAATCTTGGGAAATGCTTTTGATAGAAGAATAGATAGGAGGATTTTGCTGAAATGTAGGACTTGTGCCAAGGAGAAGTGGGCAATAGAACTTAAAAAGGAGCTTGAAATTACTTTGTGGAGGGTCAGCAGATTTAGGCTAAGGATTTGGTGTTGTGATCAAGGGTGTTTGCTGGTCCTTGGGCAGGACAAAAAAAAAAAAAAGCCATATTTAAGGACAATTGATTTGACAAAGAATTGAAAGCTAGCACTGCTTGAACAACTCAGTATATATAGCCAGGGCACAAATACTTATATATCATCTCTATGCATGTGTCTCTTTCTATATGTCAAGAATCCAGAGAAAAGGAGGTAACTAGTCAAGGTGATGATGCCCAGAACTTGATTTTGCAGGTAATAGAAGCAGGCCTACTCTTGCCCCAATCTCCTGGAGTTCTTAGCCGTAAACAAGAAATCCTGCTAAGTACCAGCCCACATCTGTGTAACATAAACAGATTCATGCACATGGCTGAGGTTCTATTTTCCCTAGAAATAGGCTACATCATAGATGATATTCTCTGCTAAAGCTATGATTTGGGGTGGGTGAGGATAATAGAGTAGTTATGGGAGGTGGCGCAAGGGACAAGGATGGGAGAGAGAAGGGGACATTGCTATCTTTTAAAAAGGCTGCTTATGACTTCACCTGTTTTTATGACTGTGGCAAGTCTCCTGAAAAATGATTTCAGGGATTATACTTCAGGTCATCTTCCCCATAGTGATTGTTTTAAAGATTCTTGGAGGATGCTCTCTGCTCTTTCCACAGTATGAACCCTGGGCAAGGAGCCAAAGTTGTTTTAAATCTCAGTTGAAAGCTTTGGCTCTTTGTACGTGAATATGTGCCAAAAGGAAGTCTAATAGCTTATCAAGTTGAGGCACCTCAGGGAGGCCCAGAAGCAAGAATTTTTGAGAAGGGGTTTAGGGAGCAAGGTTATTAACTCTTGACCCAACTATAGCCCTTTTTTGAGCTACTATTTGTATTTGGTTAATTGAATGCTTTTCTTTCTTTCTTTCTTTCTTTCTTTCTTTCTTTCTTTCTTTCTTTCTTTCTTCTTTCTTCTTTCTTCTTTCTTTTTTTTTTTTGCAAGGCAATTGGCTTGAGAGTCCTGACACCAGGTTTTCTCATTGAAAACTTTTAAACAAATTGTGCTATTGACCAATTCCCATTATCAGTATATGCCTTACTTTTCTTTTCTATAAAATAGAGATAGTATGTGTCTGACATACCTCATTAATATATCTTTAAAGTGAAAGTTCTGTGAAAGAACACAAGATAAATGATCTCAGCAAATTATTTACCTAGCATCTCTTATACATTGTACTAACAGCTACAAGAAATTCAGAAAATATTTAGGAAATACTTATTTCTAGTTTCCAGAAGACAAAGATACGACCTACAAAGCAGAGTATGCTAGAGTCCTTCTAGCATGATGCAGTGGCTACTGAGGTGTATCCCTCACATTTCTACTCCAGTCTTTGGTCCTTTTCAGATGCAAGTATTCATTCCCCCAGGAATACTGGCAGCTGACAGTTCATAGCTAAATACTCCTTAGGTGCTCCTTGCCCAAGGTCCTCAGAGCCAAGGGCAGTGGACAGAGAGAGGCAAAGGCGCTGACTCCCTTGTTCACAGCTCCTGAGCTCCCCCAAGGGATTGGCTGTGGCCATGGTAGAGGCAGTTCTGTAGCCTAACTGCTTGCACAATCTTGCTTCCCCAATAAAATGCCTCCACACAGTACTCCCTTGGGCAGTACATATACTAAAATTGGAACTATACAGAGAAGATTAGTATGGCCGCTGCAAGAGAATGGCATGAGATTTCACAAATGGCATGAGATTTCATCCCACATTTTCCAACCAATTAAATCTTAATTATAAAAGAAAAAATTCCTTCTTGCAAATCTCTAAGAGTCTGCTTCTGGGGAACCTGGCTTATGGTAATTAACCAAGAAAAAAAATGCTATGGGAATTCATAGAAGGAAGAAGGCAAATCCTGTTTTGGGAAGATGAGACAGGAAAAGCTGCATGTGGGAGATGGTTTTTGTGATGTGGTTTGACAGATACAAGGGACTTTCACTGGGAGAGGTTGAGGAAGGGGTAGCGAAAGAAATGTTTATTACTATACTGAGAGAAAATAGAATAATCAAAGGTTCAGAGATCTGGGGTATACAACCCTGAAAAGTAAAGTTCAGAGAGCTTGGCTTTATGCTCCATTCATAGGGCACTAAGAGGTCAAGATGAGAAGGAAGATTAGTATCTGTAATGAAGAGTCCTAGAATCCAGGCTTAAGTAACAAACTAAATCAGAGCAAAGGAAAAGGCATGGGAGGTTTATTTAGAGGAGGAGTTATGCAAAATAGTCTATGCTTTCAGAGAACGATCCAGAAGCAAGCATAATGAAGGGTTATAAAATGGAAGATATTTTATGATGCTTAATAATTTTAGGTGATATAAAAAATAAGAGTTCCAAATGAAATGAAGATAAGGAAGGTATTGAAGCAGTTTGAAAATATATAATTACAATACCTGGAATATGCCTTTTTTGTTTTTTTAACTTAATTATCCAGACCAGCTGGCTTGAAGATGGTTGCAAGGTGGAAAAAAGAGCCAGGGATGTATGAGAGAAAAAAAGAATATAAGAATAATACAAAGAGGTGAGCTACATTGCATATCACTCCATGACCAGTGGTTTATAGGACCAAAGCTCTCCAGCTCTGCTACCTTATAGTAGTCAGCAAATTAAGTGCTCTGGAATTTTAAACTAGAGCATAGGCTGAGCCAAACATGGCTGGCTCTCATATCATGTCTTGGGGTTGAGATTCATTACTGTAACTTATTATAATTTAGGCAAATTATTTCACTTCTCAAATTCTCATATTCTTTATTTGTAGAAGTAAATGGATTGTGATGAAATTTTAAGAGAACATTGTGTGAAGTGCTTTGCAGTGTGTAGTACACAATAAATACTCTGCACATACAACTTTTACCACATTAGATCTGTCACTAATGGCCTAGACCTTGGGAATAGTCTTTGACACCTATGAACCCCTAATTCCTTATCTGAAAAACTAGTTGGTGGCTTTTTACAGCTATTACTTTCTATATTTCTAACACTAGGTTCCAGGTATGATTTTCCTTAAAATTAAATCAAAATAAAAATGGAAATTAATTAACCCCAACTCAACAAGGTAGGTATACTTAGTGAACTCACTTCCCAGAAACAGGTGAGAAACCTGAATAGGAGGAACAAGATATCATTGGCTTAGTCCCTGCCAGAGCTAGGATCTGTTTTGGAATAATCTGGTCAACAGCACATTGTCTTCTGAGTCTCTGTGGGTGCTAGATCTACCAAATGCTTTTTTTTTTTTCCCTACCAGCGGGATATTATCTACTCCAACTACTCACAAAACATTTGCATTCATTGCTGTTGGGTTTGAAGCATAGCCAAGGGCACTTCACACTTCTTCTGCATGACATTGAGGTCTTTCCATGAAATACTGCTATGATCAAGCACTGGATCAAACCTAATTCACCAACAGATTCTTGTTCCTCTGCTATGCTTTCAATAGCCTCATCTAGGTGTTAGGAAAAGCTTCATGGGCATCCAAGACGTCAACACATCAGCACAGCTTGGATTTGAGCAGAGATCCAATAGAAGGCAGACAACTGGACTTGCTTAGGCAGAACATGGACATAATCCCTTTCTCACTTCACTACCCTAATCCCTCACAGCTCATCCAGTACAAACTTGTAGAGTGTTCACTCTACATTGAAAAGGGAATCTGAAGGCAACCCACTATTCCAACTCTCTCACTCCTTGCCTTATGAATGAGGGATAGGACCAGAGGGCAGTGTGATGAACTGGTGTCTCTAAACACTGTAGGTGATGAGGTTTCCTACTACGTGTGATGTCAGTGTTGAACTTCTATAGGTCCTTTGTGTTCTGTTATTCTCTTTACATATGTCTACTTACTGAGGAAAGAGTGCTTGGGGTGTGTGCCCCTTGCGAGACTTCAAAGGTATATTAGGGACAAGTATGTACTAAGTTACTGTCCAGATTTTTGTCTCATCTCTTATCCTTCACCTAGCTACTATTATAGAAGTAGCTGTTACATATTTGAAAGTCATAGAAAGAATCAGAAGGCTTAGGCTCTTGTTCTGGTTCTATCTATAAGAGTTTATATGACCTTGGTAAGTCAGTTGTCCATCCTGAGTTCATTCATCCGAAAAATGGGAGTAATGACAGGTTGTGCTGAACTTTGGATGAGATTGCATGAGTATTCCATGGATTTCAAAAATATAACAGGCATATAAAGTGGAATAATGATTTCACAATTTTACATCAGGCTGCCCTGACCAGAACTTCCCAACCTCTGGACCTCCATCAATAGCTATCTTTCCAACTCTGCTATACGTAGAGGAAAACACAAGACTCATCTTTCATTATTCTTTGACTGCTATCCTTTATATGACTTCCTGGCAAGTTTACAATGGTTTATCTGGTGAGGTAATTATGTTTTAGTCAATGGCTAGGGCCCAAAATAAATATCTCCATTGCCTTTGTGAGATAAATTTTTGTAAAAAGCTAGTGTTGGTGCTGTGAGGGTTGTCTTTCTATTCAGAAGGGAAAAGAAAGAACTTGCATTGGGCTTCTGATTCCTACTATCTTCCAGATACCATATTGAGAGCTACTTACCCCCTTATTAGAGTAAATTTTACCCCATATTGAAGAGATCAGCTTGTCCTTAGTGGAAAGAAGCAGGAAGGATGTGTGTATCTCCATAACTTGTCTATCCTACTATGTAGTTTAACTTCTATCTTCGTGGACCAATTTCTGTAACTGAACTTCCTTATTTTTGTTAGGAAAGCATTGGAAGAGAAGATAACCATAGTCAAGATAAGCCAAAGAGTGCTACAAACATAACTACATTGACTTTAATCACTCGCATATCATCTTCTGTCTAAATCTATTGCTACCTTGTAAGTCCTGGTCATTTTCCACATGGCAGAGGCCAATTCCTTAGGAAAGGGATACTTTCCAGAACACTTAACTACCTCGTGTTTTCCCATTTTCCTGCCTGTGGCCTATTGAATAGCTTGACATCTTAAAGCCAGTTTCACATTTGAGGACACTGCTTTCATCCAGAACAGTGATGGCACAAATGACTTCATCATTCAGAAGAGTAAGTCACCTGTGGAGTTGAAGTGGTATGGCCTTCATAGTATGGAAATTTCTGAACATAAGCAATAACCTCACATTAATCCCTCTTATCTCAAGCAACGCTCTCACAGAACAAGTCAAAGGTTTTTCTCAGATGCTGATACAGCTGAGAGCCAGTGAGAGGAAAATCCAGCACAGCTGATTTAGTAACCATGTAAGTCTCTTAGATATCTGTTATGATTTTAAGTATTCAAAGACTTATTTCATGATCAATGTGAACCCTGCCACATGGCCAATTGGTCATGTATCCCCATTTTACATGAATAACGAACAATGCGAGCTTCATTGTGTTTCAGTGTTATTTCATTGCCACAGTGTTCACACAGCATCTGTCACTGGATTCTAGACACTTTCTTAAACCACATTTTGATTTCTAGATCGATTTATCCCTATAGATAACCTGCAGACAAGAGCTTTTTTTTTAGTGTCTTGTCACCTTAGGCTTCCAGGATGTGAGAACTAGCTAAGTAACATATTGAAAGAGCTTCTATATCTGATTTGACTTATAATTATCCTTTTTGGGAAGAAGAAAAGATGTCTTCATTTTCTCAAGAAAGAAAAAACATAAATAGAATGGATGCCTCATAATGTAGTAGAGTAGCCAGATATTCTGGAAGGCATGAGACATGATGCAGTGAAGCCCTGAAGCCCTGAGCTTTGCTTTTAGAGAACCTAGGCCAAGGGGATGTCTTACTTATTCTGATTGCATGGTAGCCAGTACAGTGATGGGCACATCATACTCCTCCATAAATTCAGAAATACTAAGTTAAACTGAATGTTTGAAGCCAAATAAGTCAACAACCAACAGGGGTGTTGGCATTTGCAATCTTTCTTTCTTTCTTTCTTTCTTTTTTTCTTTCTTTCTTTCTTTCTTTCTTTCTTTCTTTCTTTCTTTCTTTCATTTTATTTATTTATTCATGAGAGATACACAGAGAGAGAGGCAGACATAGGCAGAGGGGAGCCTGATGCAGGACTAGATCCCAGGACCCTGGGATCACAACCTGAGCCAAAGGCAGACTCTCAACCACTGAACCACCCAGGTGCCCTGCAATTTGTTTCTTAATGTGACATGAAAGGGTGGCATTAGTAATAGGAATGGAAGTATCTGGAAGCAAATCCCCTTTTTTGCACTTTGAAATCACAGTCCTAAGATCAGATCCTTTTCAGGTAACTAAAGCTGAGGATCATTCTGGAGAGACTTGAGTTGCTAGAACTTTATTTCTCCAGACTCTTTCTGGGAAAAACAGACTCAACCACATGACCAATTCTCCTATAAAATTCCTTTGGAAAAAATCCCCTTTCCCCTAAGTCGATCCTGAAAAGATCTCGTTCACTTCTGATTTATTGTGATCCAATTCAAAATTCAGAGCCTTCTTAAAGAAAGATTTTGCTTATCTATAGACAGACATTTAGAAAGATACAAATAAATACAAAGATAGGAGTATAAGCACACATACTTACACAACTTAATATTAAATCCTACACTATCTCTTATGTGTTAGTCAATTTTCCCACCTAATTAAGAACGGAGTGATATAGCTTGAGGTTATGTTATACTCAACCCACCAGAAAGGGTGTGTATGAAAAAGAATCTGACAGATGTGCATGGCTGGGTGGAGACTTGTTATCTCATGCTAAATTTTCTTCTCTAATAGCAGTATGGGTGGCTTGCCAAAACAAGTAAGTGGGTATGTGATATTTCTTTTCTTAAGCGAGATCCTTATCATAATAATGACACAAGCGAGCTCTTTGTAATCAGGGTGGAATATGCCAGAATGTTATAAACCTATCATTGTAGTAATTCTACATTTTTGTCACTGCATTTATGATGAGCTCTGTAGAAAACTGTTATGGATGTCATCAGTTCTTTGAGTTTCTCGTACAATTTGATAATCTTAAGGTACGTATAGCCATCTTGGGTCCCCAGAAATAGTCTAGAACACAAATACATTGCACTGCTGTGACTTGGTCCTGATTGGCTGGGTCATCTTCCTTAATTTCAGGTAATTTATTAAACAGTTTGCGAGGTCTCCATCAGGTTTGGAATTCTTGAACATTACATGTAATTTGTTTAATTTCCATAATGAGACTTGCTGTCGCACCTCACGGGACTTTTGAGTCATAAAAACTCCCATCTCAAGTTTAGTTACAGTCGTAACAATCCACTAAAATGGTATGTTGGCTGGAATCCTGCTACTCAAAGTATGGTCCACTATCAGCATTACCTGGGAGCTTGTTAGAAATGCAGAATCTCAAAAAAAAAAAAAAAAAAAGAAAGAAATGCAGAATCTCTGTACTTAGCCCAGATCTACTAAATAAGAGCCTATGTTTTATCAGGATCTCGAAATAATTTAGACACACAGTGAAATTTGGATTAGAGCACTGGCACTGGGGAGATCTTCCAGGTCTGATGTCAAGGTCCAATGCAAGCCATCCCCTTCTCAGTGGTAAGGTTGTTTTGCAAGTGCCACACTGATTCTTAGATTACATGATCTGCTTGGCAGTGAGGAGGCTGGACCTTTCCTGCTATAATTGGCAATCAACAAATTGTTTCAACTGCTGCCAATGGCTCAAAAGATCTCCTCTAGTTTATTTCATAACTTCACATTTTTTGTGTCTGTTGGAGAGATTGACTGCTATGTGACAGCATTTTAGCCATTCCTCAGTTTTCCCATATGGACAATGTCTATTTGGTTGTGACTGTAGAACGTTTCCTTAAATTGGTTGGAATATAATTCAAGAACACAGGTTGATTTTTTTTTTTCTGGGGGTGAGTGGGTATTATTTGATAAATGACCCTGTTCCAATCAAGCACTATATTTTATTTCTTCCAGCATTCATCAGCCAAGGTTGGATTTCTGAAAATTAACCTTGTTAAATTAACCTTAAATTAAACTTGTTAAAAGCAAACTGACTCTGGAAGTCAGATTTTGAATTAAGGCTTGTATAAAGACTGATATAAATGTGTATTGTGTTTATAATTCAAAGGCTCAAATATAATTCCTTCAGATTTTGAGAATTTATGTACCAAAACACTGATTTCTTAGGTGTTATTTTCCAATTAAAACACAAATACTTAACCTCATCAGAAGCTGTCAGCCTCTTCCCCTTTCCCAACACATGCTCGACATGAGTAACCATTCACTTGCAGCTTGGTTTTTACAGAACCAATGAAAACCCAAGTGTAATAAAACCCCTCCCACTCTGAATCTGGGTGAGACTGCTATGACCAATAGGATATTTAAAACATGGCAGTAGGCCAGTTTCCAGGCCAACTCCTTAAATATTGACAGCTTCCATTTCCTTGGAACATTCTTTTTGGTGCCCTGAGACCATTGTGCTAGAAATGTGGAGGGACTATGTATAGAGATGTACCAGGCCCCAGCTGTGCTAGCAATGCTAGTTCAAACTCCAGACATGTGTGTGAAAAAGCCTCCATATGACTCCAGCCCCATCTGCAACCTCACTGTAATTGTATGAGAAATACCAAATGAGAAATGCGTGGCTAAGTGTCCAAACCTCCAGAGCCATGAGAGACAATGCTAAGTGGCTATATTAAGCCACAGAGTTCTGTGGTTGTAGTTAAATAGTAATAGACAACCAGAATAGTTGTTCTATGTCTGAGAGCTAAAACGCTTGGTTTCAATCGATTCTTCACATTTCAACATTGGTATCAGTTGAAAGCTCCCCGAAGCTTTCATGGAAGTGCCATTGTGTTCATCTGACAGATCAGAAGCAAGAACACAGCCTTAGCAATGTGTTGAGAGAAGCTTTTGAGAAAGAGCCTATTAGCATCACCAGAGTGCTGTGTGGATCAAGGCTGCCCTGACACCCATAACACTAGAGAGAAGATGGAAAAAAGAGAAACACTAGGTACTCATGTGACTAAAAACACTTTATTTACTTTTCTACACAGTGAAGAGTTATTAATACTTATTATATGCCACCTGGGAACATAAGAAACTAGATCTCATTCCTCATGGAGAACATATGTTAGGAAGCTTGAAAATATACCAGTAGCCAAGTACATAAATTTTTAATAATAATTGTAGTTTGTGACTTATTGCCAAGTAATAGTATGCCTTTATTTAAGATGGTGAAAATTAGAATAAGACCAGATTTGGGCAGAAGTGTCACATCATTTCTCCAAAGATAGCTGAGCTCTTGTTTCATGAACTGCCTTCAGAGTCGGTTATTGCCATGAGGTAAATGTTTATATCTCTCCAACATTCATGTGTTGAAAACTGAACCTAAAGTGATGGCATTGGAGATGGGGCTTTGGGGGGCAATTCAGTCATGAGGATGGAGACCTCATGTTGGGGATTAGTGCCCTCATAAGAAGAGTCATGAGAGAGGTGATTTCTCTGCCCAGTGAGGACACAACAAGGAGTCTATCTACACACCACGAAGAGGGCTCTCATCAGGAATCAAATCAGCTGGCGCGTTGATCACAGACTTCCCAGCTTCTAGAACTGTGAGCAATAAATGTCTGTTATGTGAGCTATGCAATCTATTGCATTTTGTTCATAGCAGTCAGACGGACTGAGACAGTTATCATCGACACAACCCTGTCTGTAATCTCACATCATTTTTGATGCCAAATGATATTATTCACGCCATTCACCTATCTTTATATGAGGCACTTCAAATCTACTTCCAAAACCGACACTCACTTTTGAAGGATGACTTTTTATGAATCCATTAAAAATGCATTATTTAGAGCTTCTGAGAATTTCACAAGAAGAATCACAACTTATCGGGAGTAACTAAATGTCTTACCATACATTTAAGGGCGCATTTTAAAATGACAAAATTAATCTGGCTTTAAACTTACACTTCATCATCCTGCCCGTGGCAGGCAGACACAGACACTTCAAGCACTTTCTGGTGTTGCAGATGCCCTGTGACTGTTTTGCTCATCTAAGGGGACAAGCTATGCTGGACACAGATTCACAGAAAGCTGCTGCTACTTTCTTCTCCCAACCTAGAGTTTGTCTTTAGAGTATACCTTGGAGGACTAGGGATTCCTATTTTGCTGGCCAAATTCAGCAAATATAGTTGCCATTGGATATAAAAGGATAATGCTCTTTTCTTCTATGGCCTAAGACATTTCATCATGGTCAATCAAATATGGTGCCAAAGGATGAGTTCCCTGCCTCAGCAATTGTACTGCTTGTCAGATGGGAAAGGAAGAATTTGAATAACAGTATGTTCCCTTTTTTTGGAAAGATTTTCTGAGTTTTGAGGAATTAAGCTTAGAAAGCAACAACAAAAAGATCACTAGAAAATCCCCAAATGTTTGGATATTAAAGAATATATAAAATGTTGAGTAAACAGAACTCGATGTAATTTGTGATATTTTCTTATTTCATTTACATAAAGTTCAAAAACAGGTAAAACTAGTGTAGAGTGTTAGAATTCAATATAACAGTTTGTGGATATCAGGGAGATGGTAACAGGGAAGAAGCATGCGGAGGCTCTGGGGCTATTGGTCACGATATATTCCTTATTCTAGATGTGCACATAGTATGAAAATTCAACATTTATGATTTAGGCACTTACTATATATGTGCTGAATTCCAATATGTAAGTTCATAAACAATAAGAGCAATTAAAAAGGGGAATAGTTAATAATGGAAATTATTTTTGAAAACTACTCAAGTAAATTATCCCCTTTCTATTGTAAACCAAAATAATATCTATAAAATCAAAGAGTTAAGTCCAACTTAGAGAAAAAAAATACTAGTTACATATTTGATTAGACCTTATAGCAGTACAAATTTCTGTGTAGAAATGTGATAGAAGAGAGGCGCTGGGTGGCTCAGCTGGTTAAGCATCTGCCTTCAGCTCAGGTCATGATCTCAGGGTCCTGGGATTGAGCCCCGCATTGGGCTCCCTTCTCAGCCGGGAGTCTGCTTCTCCCTCTACCCCCACCACTTGTGTACTCTCCCTCTCAAATGAATAAGTAAAATCTTAAAAAAAAAAAAAGAAATGTGATAGAAGAAATCATAAAAGAAGTATTTCAAGTGTTTAACTAAATATAAACTTCAAACTTCTATACCACAACAAGATAATAATGAAGCATTAGTTGTCCACAACACACTGGAAAATAATTTGTCACAAACATGGAAAATCAATATCTTAATATATAGTTGTCTATTCTTATTTATGTTAAAGTAAGAACAAATGTGAACCTTCCAAGTAAGGCTAAGAGAGCACATAAACAATTATCTTTCATTTCTTGGAGACTTCCATTCTGCTCCACCAAGAACCAGATGCTTTCTGATGTAGTGATATAGATGTCATCTTGGGACATCTTTTTACTCTTCTTACTCTCCTACAGATCCCCTGTCTTCTTTGATTACTTTTGTTTATTTCTTCTTCCCCCCTTTTGCTAAAGCACATCCTACAGTACCTTACTTAGAACAGGTACACATGAAATTAATCTTATGGGTACTCAAATATCTGGAAAAAAATTATGTAAATTTTGCTTTCATATATTTTCTTACATGTAAGTCTCCTGATGAATGGGTAAGAATAGACTGCCTGCTAGCATCCTGTGTGAGGAGGTGAGAAATGGGTTTGACTCTTCTCAGGTATGAACTTTTACCTGACACTCCTGTTTCTGCTCATGTTTATTTCCCCTTTCTATTTTATCTGCTTCCAAGTTGCAAGCGCTTCCTGCACTCTACCATGTATCACCTATTCTTCTCACAGTTTTCTTTTCTTTACATATGTGTTTGGTTGCATGGTTCTTTCTGACATACTGCATCAGTGAGAGCCCCAGCAAGAAACAGATGGACTTTTACAAAATAAGATTATCTGAAGAAGCTTTAACAAAATTAACAAAGCTGTGAGTAGAGTGTAGGGAGCCACAACAAACAGGGCTGCCCCAATGGAATGGAGGAAGAGAATAATGAGGAGAAACCAATAGGAGAGAGGTTTTTAGGAAGAGCTGCCTTTGATGCAGGGATGAGTTAGTCTGCAGCAACCTCACTTCACAGAGAAGGGGCCAGGGAGAATAGATTCACCAACCCTAAAAATTGCTCTCTGAAATTGCTTTTATTGTATTAGCCCAACCAGAAGTCAGGGGGCAAGGGCATTCTCCAATGTAGCCCATGAAGGTCAGATTTCTGGGATAGAGATCAGAGTGGGAAAAGGTAGAAAGTAGATCTGCAAGGGCAAAGAGAAGATAACTAACACATCTCTAAATCAGCTGTCACTCTTCTATATGGATTCTTTCTTTCATAAAAGAGTAGATAATTCTCATCTGATACCATCTCATCCCTCTGAATAGTTTCACTTGTAGGAGAAAAAAAAATGAATGTCCCTCATCAGACTTCAAATTATTTAGCCCATTTCAATTTTTATATTTTCTTTATATTTTAGTTACTTGTTATGTAAAATAGGATCTAGTTCATTGTTATCTATTCTAGTCCATTTTTTTATTTTACCACTAAATACTGTTCTGGTACTCCATTTGTTTACTATTTAATATTATGCCAATACGGTGTAATCTATTTGGTTCTATAAAAAGTACAAAACAACCCTTACTAATCTTTCTAAAATCTTTGTACCTATTTAAATCATTTTAATGGTCCTTCAGAGATATCTGTAGGCTAATAATCCTGGATCTGTGAATGTTACCTTACATGGTTAAAGGGACTTTGTGGATGTGATGAGGCTAAAGATCTTAAAATGGAGAAGTTATTCTGGATTATTTGGGTGAGCCAAATGCAATCACAAGAGCTCTTATAAAAGAGAGAACAGGAGGCTCAGAGTCAGAGAAGGAGATGAAAAAAGGATGGAATCAGAGAATAGTGTCATTACTGGAAGGGGTCCATGAACCAGGGAGTGCAGGCAGCCTTTATAGGCAGGAAAGAGCAAAGAATGGATTCTCTGCTGGAGCCTCCCAAAGGAAGGCAGTCTTGCTGACACTCTGATTTTAATCCCATAAGACACAATTTTGGACTTCTGACCTCAAAAACTATAAGATAAATATGTGTTGTTTTAAGCCACTAAGTTTGTGGGAATTTGTCACAGAAGCAAGCAGAAACTAACATGGGCCTTTTTATCTTTCTTCCTCTTTTTTTTTTTTTCTCTATGGTGAAGTTAGTATCGTATAATAAAGTAACCATAAGACAATCTGAAGTTGCAAATCCTGATTCTGATTCTTGAGGTTAGGCAACATCTCTGTTCCTTCTTTCTTTAGGCTCCTGTTGGGGCACTGCCACCCTCATATTCGGTATTAGAACTCTAGTCTTCATTTGATTCATCAAACAGTTCACCTTTTTATCATATAGGGGTTTTCACATACAATGTCCTCATAACCTGAAGCTTTTCTTTTAACTTTTCACTCAACTGCTTCTTCTTCATTCTTTGCGATTCACTTATACATCTATTCTCAGGGAATCTCTTCTTCTTCTCCAAAGACAGGTACCCCAATTTATCCCATCTCACATATTTTCTTTTCAGTCCTAGGAAGTATCACAGTTAAAATAATAGTTATTTTGTAATTATAAGCTGAGGACTTTGGGACATTACTTCACAATACAGACTTTAATTTTTATTGATTAAGTCAGAAGTGCTTATTTCATGGAGTTAATACAGAGAATAGTGGAAGTAATATATTTAGAATAGTTCTCCAAATACAAACAAACCTTGCTGGATCTACTTGAAAAATGGTTTCCTCTCATTCTGAATGACTAGATTCTTATCTTGAGATCTGTTTTAAATGTAATCTCTTCAGAGGACAGGTGTCTTACTGGAAGCAGGAAGTGAGGAAAGTTTGTCCAAGACTAGAAAGAAATTCCAGCCACCCTACCTACCACACAGGCCTTGTGTGAGGGAAAGAGAGCAATGGGAGGAAGAGATGTCAGAACACCACTTCCTGGCAGATCTGCTGGGGAACAAGAAAGACCCAATGGAAAAGATGGTTGTACGGGATGACTAGACAAATATAAATTCTAATAAAATTTGACTCTGCCCCAAACAGCACAGAAGCAACAGAGAAAACTATAAGAACCAAAGGGACCACAAAGCTCAGACAATGGTGATCCTAGACCAGGGCTGAGGACCATAATGGTGACCCCACAATGACCCACAATCACTGACATAACTCTAAAGACATAAAACCCTCAGGAGAACTGAGGCCATTTTCCTTCAGCAGAGTGGGAACTTAGAAAAGTATATTAAGCTATAGATACACAATGAAGTTATATTTCTCATATATCTCTAGATTGAGCAATAATGCCTACTAAAACTATTCCATAGTCTTTCTCTCCCATTAGTTTCATGAGAACTGGGACAAGAGTTAGCCTGACACATTTCTCATAAACTGATCTTCAATAAAACATTTAGATGAATGACCAGAACAACTATTGACATTCTTACTCCATTGTAGTAAGCATTCACATGTGAATTCACACTATATTTTGCACATTCAAAGAGGACTTTAGGATTATCTTTTTATCTTGTATTTCAGAATTTCTTTTATAAACCTGTGGGGGAGGGGAGGAAGAAAAGATCTCTTGAAAATGTCTAAAATCAAACACGTTTTAATGGAAATTCTTTCCTCTTTGGGAGTGAATCTGAAATTTGGCATACCAATGTATAATCAAGACCAACTTATATTGAAAGTAATACTGAGTTTTGTCTGAGTTCACTGACAATGAAAATATGGCTGGAAAATACAGCTGGACAGAATTAAGGTTGTTTCCTTCCACAGTGGCAAATGAGGTCAGTGTCTGGAATAAGATACTATGTCCAGTTATGTTTAGCCAATCTGGTGAACTGCCTCCAGCCCTACCCCAAAGTATCAAGGTTTGAAGGGCTTTACTACCTCATCCAGCAATTAATCTGCTTAACCAATAAAGAGGACAAATCCTGACTATTTGAAAATGTGGGGTCTTTACTTCTAGAAGCAGTGTTAAAACAATGAATATATATTTTAAACAAAACCAACAATGAAAGATTTTGAAAGTGGGATGCCTGGGTGGCTCAGCAGTTGAGCATCTGCCTTGGGCTCAGGGTGTGTTCCCGGGGTCCTAGGATCGAGTCCCACATCGGGCTCCCTATAGGGAGCCTGCTTCTCCCTCTGCCTATGTCTCTGCCTCTCTCTGTGTGTCTCTCATGAATAAATAAATAATCTTTTTTGAAAAATAAAGAAAAATTTTGAAACTGTTAGTTCAATACCCTCATTTGACAGATGTGGAAACTAAGGCACAGGGAGTGTTCTTACTATGAGAGTTATGGTTATGATACACATCTTCTGAATTACAATCCAAAAATTTTTCCAGACTATTGCTTTTCACTTCATCACAAAGGAAAAAGTATTTAGAAGATTATCCGTATCTTTTGTAAGGCTTGCAAATATATCTGTGCATCTATTGTTTGGTAGGAGATCTTGTGGTTAGGAACAAGCCTGGGCCAAGAGCCATATTGCATGGCTGAAGAGAAACCTAAAAAGATCTTTAATTGTACCATTTTTAAGGTAAACAATTCCTTCAAGTGTGTTTAAAAATCAGAGCAAATGATTCATCTTGATGTGTATCTGGCTACAAAAAAGAATGTATCTCTGGGTGGGATTAGAAAGAAAACCTGTCTTTTTTTTAAAATACAGTATTCCTGCCCAGATGAGAGGAAGGTACTCACAGAGCCTGATTGCTGTGATTTCAGACTACAATCAGTTGACAAGCAAAGAGAACTCTGATGTTCCTGACCTTTCAGGAAGTGTACCGGATATGAGGTAGAGTTGGAAAGAAGCTGATATTTAAGCCAACATGCAGTGATTCTTTAGACATTGGGGGTATTTAGAGTAATTTTCAATTAGTGACGTCAATACCCCACAAAGGAGGTTCAGACAGGAGAGTGGAGAAGTCCAGACAACTTTTGAGAAGCAATGAACTGAAAAAACTTGAAGGCTTAGCTAAAGGAGGCTCCAGTGGTATAAATATGACCTATACGATAGAGGAACGCAGTCCAGCAAGCCAGAAACAGCCCCCTAAAGTGATATTTAAATAAATTATAATGAACATTAGAAATATAAAACATAAGGGGGAAACTTGATAAACGTAACCACATTAAAATTAAAAACACAAATGCTTAATCATTAAAAGATACCATGGAGAGAGTGAAAAAGATAAGCCACACACAGGAAGAAGATGTTTTTTAACACATGTAATGGACAAAGAGCTCATGTCCAGAATACAAAAAGAATTCCTATTTATTAAAATGAAAGAAATGAAAATAAAATGAGAAGAGACACAAACAAGGCATTTCTCAGGAAATAGAAATGCATATGACTATAAACCTATAGAATGTTGCTCAATTGTATAATCAGAGAAACACAAATAAAACCACTAAGCTGATATTTCACATAGAGCAGTTTGATAAAATTATGCAGCTGGATTATATAAAATGTTGATGAAGATGTGGAGCAATGAGACTATTATCCCTTGCTAGTGGGGCATAAATTAGCACAACAGTTTGAGGAGTGAGTAATGAAATTACCTAGTAAATTTGAACATGTTCATGGCATAATACACGACAGTTCCTGTCTTTGGTGTTTATCCTAGGTAAACTTGCACCTGGGCAACAGGCACCAAGATATTGTCAACGCTGTCAGCAAACTCCTGGAAAAGACTAAATGCTCAGCCCAGCTAAATGACTAAATAAACTGCAGTACTCATGAGCTGAAGTAGTAGCCTCAGGAGACAAGAATTCATTCCATTATCAACAGGGGTGAATCTCAAACACATAACGATGGCAAATAAACATATATGATTATCCTACTTACATAAAGGATCAGAATCAACCAAAACTAAATAATTTATTAAGTGCAGATATGTAAGTAGGTGGTAAAAGTACAGAGAAACACAAGGGAATAATTGAGACAAAATTGAGGATTAGAGTTACCCCTTGCAGGGAGGAAAAGATGAGAGAAGATAGATTGAGGGCCATAAAATTGTTGATTGGGTATTGGCTACACAGGTATTTGTTTTATCATTATTATTTAGCCATTCAAATGTGTCCTATCTGCTTCATAATGCTTAATATGTCAATATAAATTAAAAATGCCCCCCAAATCAGTAAGGTGGAGGAGAAAAAGAATAACATGAGTAGTAGATGGGGAAATGAGATTGAATATATATGTAATGAGCAGCCCAGGTGGCTCAGCGGTTTAGTGCCGCCTTCAGCCCGGGGTATGATCCTGGAGACCCAGGATCGAGTCCCATGTCAGGCTCCCTGCATGGAGCCTGCTTCTCCCTCTGTCTGTGTCCCTGCCTCTCTCTCTCTCTCTCTGTGTGTCTGTCATAAATAAATAAAATCTTAAAAAAAAGAATATATATGTAATATATATCCTCTGGATAACCCCAACACCATTCCGCTAACTCAGTTGTGGCTGCTATCTCTCAAGAAAGTTTGTTTTGTTTTGTTTTGTTTTTTTCTTGGTCCAGCCACCTAGTCATTCTACTCAAATCTACCCCATGTATCCCAGCTTAAAAATATTAGTGTGTTTCATGAGAAACCATAGCAAATAATGAGACTCCTATTCTCCTGCTCCTAACCAGCTCATCATGAGCAGTTTCACCGGTGAGAATATATGTATTTTATGTTCGGTGTACCACACACATACAGTTCTAGCAAAAACAGCCTTCTCTAGGGGGATAGGGGATCATAATTAATTTTGCCTACCTTGATAATCAGAACTTCGGTCATACTTGTTAGGAAGATGGGTTTGAATCTGGATCCAATGCTAATTTGCTAATATTTGGCAGTTTAATTTACTCATATGGGCTCATTTCCTCATTTAAATGGAAATAGCAATTCCAGACTGTGCCATTGTGAGAATGCACACAAAACCACAGAGAAGATTCTCCGGCACACCTAAATGACAGCCCTGAAAGAAACTGTCAGATCAGTTCCAACGAGCCTGTATATGTACACAATATTTCATGGAGAGACTTTCCTCCTTTAGACTGACTGAACTTCCCACTATGGTCTGAGAATTTTTATAAAGCCTACCAGAAAGTTAATCTTACATGTGTTCTTGTTTGTTCCCAAAACAAACTCTAAATGATATAGAGGAATACCAATTGCAAATATCTCAGCCCTGAGAATTGAAACACCCTTAACCACTTTGCACATTCTACTGCATTTCTTTATGCCTTGGTTGTTTTTGCATTGCCATGGGTGTTTTTATGCATCCAAGCACGTATCAGGGATTGAGGAAAATGCACAACTCCTAGTTTGCAATCAAATAAAGTTCAGTCTTCATTATCTTTAACTATGTTGGGTCTTTGTTTAAAATTCGCTGAATTTAAGAAGGTTCTCTCTGTCTTCAATACATTCAACAACGACGTTTGCTGGCAATGACTTAGCACCAGGGAATTGTACTGAGTTGTGCCTGTTGCACTGTTCTGCTCTCTCTCTCTCTCTCTCTCCTTCTGTATTACATCTTCACCTCTAAACAATGATCTCTGTGTTCTGCTTTTTGAGCCAAGATGGCCAAGCTGAGATTTATATCCATTCTTTTTGGCAAGAAGGAAATATAAGAAATACCCTGAACTCAATTGTTACACCCTTTAAAAACTGAGGGTTTTACTCTTGAAATATTCTATAATAATGATAGTGGAAGATAAACAAGTATAATTCAGAATGACCCAAGGATTTTTTTTTTCAATTAATGAGAAAGGATAAAATCTGATGAAACTTGATGAGCTGTTCATCGACGTATCTCCTGTGTCTAGATTGGTGTTTGAAATGTGGTCTGTTATAAGGCGGCTATTCAGCAATATTCATTTGAATGAATTGATGCGTTCCTGAATTAATAAAATGGATACATATGTGAACAGCAAATGAAACATTTTGTTCCAAGCTTTGACATGACCCTGAAAACTCTGGTTGATATTGAAGGCTTGATTATTGAGAAAATATGACTCCCTAGGGATTCTTGTCAAGATAATCTTTTAAAAAAAAAAAGAAACACTTTTTGTTTTAGAAGTTTGTGATTTACAGAAAAGCTGTGAAGATGGGACAGAGTTCACGTAAACCTTACACCCTGTTTTCTCTATTATTAACATTGACCATAACTATGGTACATTTGGAACAACTAATGAACCACTATTAATATGGTATTATTGACTTAACACTTAGTTTGGATTTTTTTCATTTTTAGTTAATATGTTCCCAGATCCCACTAAGTGACTCTTCTTGCAAAATGACACAGATCATTTTGATTCCTATTTCATAGGCCTAAGCAAGCTCTGCAGTCATACCTTATTCCCAGAAGACAGGGAAGTGCAATTTTACAAAGCTTATGGAAGGCTAAAGAAATAGAAGTACATTGGTCAACAATACTAAATGATTACTCTGATGAATAATAATTCACATATGCGCTGCAGATTTGCGATTCACAAAGCTGTTGGAGAATGTTAACGAACTTTCATTCTGGGTAGCAGGGACTTTGGAAAGGGAAGAATCCAAGGCTAAATAGCTTGCGTCGAGTCCAAAATTCAAACCCAAAACTTTTGACAATACTCTGATAAAAAATATTATTCTCAGTAAGCCCCAAATATTTCCTGCCTTCATTCTCTACTTTTTGTTCTCATTGACTTAGCCACAGGGAAATCAAGACCCTAGAGCAGGGATCAGCAAACTTTTCTGTAGAGAGACAGGAATTTTTGAGGTTGTGCAGACTACATGGTCTCTGTCCATGTCCTCAATTCTGCTATTTAGAGTGAAAGCTGCAGCAGAGAATACATTAACAAGTGAGCGTGTGCCGATAAAACATGATTTACAAAAGCAGAAGGGTGAGCTGGACTTGTAGCACAGGCCAGTTTACCAGCTGTAGTCCTAGGCACTGGATAAATCTAGACAAAGATCTTGGATATACTGATATGTATATAGTTTGTGATGTATACAACTCAAAACCCATTGATCTGCTTACACCATTATTCTTTCAGACTCTCTGTCAATGTCTTTTTAAGTCTTATGATTATATCACAAAAGTCGTCTCTGTTCTTTGTTAATCTCCTGTTAGCATCATTCTGTATCTTATTGTAATTTATGATTATCTCTGGCCTAATAGAATTGCTTACCTGCCTCCTAAGAAAGAAGGTATAGGCAGATCAAAGTATTTTGAGGTTAGGTTTAGGAATACAGGAAGTTGAAATAAGCCAGATACAGGACCTGGGTCAATTTAAACTATAAAGGGTTAGCAAGACACATGCTGAAGTTTCCAGAAAAAGAGTCACAAATTTCAAAGCCTTCCTATACCGATCTGTGCCATTTTTACCCAAAGATGCCCTTCATGCTTTTGCTATAATCTAACCCAGAGTGAAAAATTACTGAAAGTGACACTTTGAGAAAATGCTTCCAACCTTGCCTTTTATCTTATTTTTTGTATGCGTGATTTTAAAAAATATATACAATTAGAAATCTTGTGTGGTCTTTATCACACACAGTATATCAACAAATGATGGGAGAAGCCAAAAATGTGCTATAGGGAATTTTTGAAAGGCTTTCAGGCGATATTTACATAAATTACTTTCCTCTCTTATGTAATCACAATAAAGAAGTTGGATTGAAACTTTAACATATTTTTTACTATGGAAATATATTTATATACAGTTTGTGAATAACAACACGCTTATATGTAAATGATATATATGTTTATGTATTCCTATGTATATGAACGTACACATAGCTATACGTAAAGTGAAGTTAGGTTTAAAAGGAAACCAGGTTGGTGGATGTAAAGGCTAAGGAAATTTGCAAGTGCTCCCTGTTATATGTGGGGAGCACCTAACACAATGTAATATTTTCATAATGATTAATGAACAGGAGAAGAATATTCTTAAAATTTCCTTGGCTCACTCAGGGCTATATTTAAGTTCCTCTGATATTCTGATATTTGCTCAAATGACAGAATGGAACCCCAATAGGACTTGGCCTCTTGTCCAGTTGTAAACATTTGGTGGGTTAAAATAGGCCTCAGTTCTTTGCAGCCCCTCCCAGTTGTAAACATTTGGTGGGTTAAAATAGGCCTCAGTTCTTTGCAGACCCCAATAAGAGGTCTGTTCTCCTACCCCTTGACTTTCGGCTGGCCTCATGATATGCTTTTAACCAGTGGACTACAGTGGAGGTGATTTTGTATGGCATCTGAGAAAGGTCTCCAGAGGCCTTGTAGCATCTGTACTTGTCTTCTTAGGAAACACTGTCCACCATGTGGACAGAGGGGCAAGTCAACAGTCCACACTCATCACCAGACATGAGAGTGAAGCCTGTGGGAGCCTCTAGCCCCAGGTAGACAACCAGATGACTGTGGTCATGTGTGTGACCTCAAGTGGCCCTAGCAAGGGAACAACCCAGAAAACTGAATAAATCATTGACTGGTGAGACATGATAAATAATTTTTGTATTTGTAACTTTTGTATATGTATATATGGCTTAAAACAAATATATATATATAACATAATATACATATATTTATGTATTTTATATATTTTATATATTTCAGAAATAGTTTCAGAAAAACCCTAAAGATGTTCAGCTTCTGAAATAGGAATATATGCATGGGTGAGTTTGTATTTCTCTATTTGTTCATGTTTATAGGCATAGATGGCAATGCAAATAATAGTGGATCAGAACTACTGATCTATTTATTAGATACCTGATGTGTGTGAGACAGTGTGAGTGTGAGCTGTACATTTATTCAAGCGACATCTTCTGGGGCTATTCTGATATGGTATGTATGAGTGTTAGCCAAAGAACAAGTAATACCCCTCTTCCACTTTGGCACATGAACAATTTAATTTTCTTTTTTTTATTAATTATTTTTTTATTGGAGTTCAATTTGCCAACATATAGCATATCACCCAGTGCTCATCCCATCAAGTGCCCCCTTCAGTGCCCATCACCCAGTAACCCCCACCCCCCTACCCACCTCCCCTTCCACTACCCCTTGTTCGTTTCCCAGAGTTAGGAGTCTCTCATGTTCTGTCTCCCTTTCTGATATTTCCCACTCATTTTCTCTCCTTTCCCCTTTATGCCCTTTCACTATTTTTTATATTCCCCAAATGAATGAGACCATATAACATTTGTCCTTCTCCGATTGACTTACTTCACTCAGCATAATACCCTCCAGTTCCATCCACGTCGAGGCAAATGGTGGGTATTTGTCATTTCTAATGGCTGAGTAATATTCCATTGTATACATAGACCACAGCTTCTTTATCCATTCATCTTTCAATGGACAATTTAATTTTCTATGTCAGTCAGAGAAGATAACATCACAGAAAATATTTGCCATTATAAAATATTAAAAACTAGGGTCAAATGGGTAATAGGCAAAAATAAATAATAAATTAAGGGGGAATATTTGCAACTTATATTTCAAAAAGCTAATGTTCATAAGCTTTTAGAAATTTTTCTAAAATAGGTGAAATTCAAACAATAAAATAGAAACAGATACAGTTACTAAAGTTATGAAACACTTGCATCTAAGAATGTAATCCACAAAAGTCTTGGAGCAAAACTGATATTATATATTTACTGACCAGAGCAATTTTGTTAATTTATCCATTTATTCAAATGACATTGCTAAATATCAGGAACTTTGAAAGGGGGAAAAAAACACATGATTTTTCCCTGAATTAGTGCGGAGCCAAGTGGAAGAGATGGGATAACAAAATGATCAGTATAATAAAGTGGATTAGGAAAGACTAGGTGGCTCAGCCGTTGAGCATCTGCCTTCTGCTCAGGTTGTAATCCTGGGGTCCTGGCATCGAGTCCCACATCAGGCTCTCTGCAGGGAGCCTGCTTCTCCCTCTGCCTGTGTCTCTGCCTCTCTCTCTATGTCTCTCATGAATAAATAAAAATAAAATCTTAAAAAAAAATAATGGGTTAGTTCTAAGTTGTTGAGAGATACAGAGCATTGAATGATTTGAGATATTCTACAAGGAAATCATAGAGAATCCTTCTTACAGGAGGTGAAGCCAGAAATTTCTTAAAGAACAAGTTAGAATTTTCCAAATGAAGGAAGTACCAGAGGAAGGGAGGAAATTATTTGAGGGAAAGTGGTAACCATAGGCAAATGCTCAGAGAAGTAGCATACTGTATGCAAGGAACTACAAGAAGTGTGATAAGAGGCAGAGCTGAAAATGCTAGAAATAAAACTGGAGAGATGTACCTATTCAGTAGTTCCACCCATTCTAGATTTAACCTGAGGCAGCTGGAAGAGGGGAGGGAGGAGGACCCAGCAGGTCTGTAACATGTTAAAATTGGATTTTAAATCCAATTAGAGTGAAGTAAGTCAGTCGGAGAAGGACAAACATTATATGTTCTCATTCATTTGGGGAATATAAATAATAGTGAAAGGGAAAATAAGGGAAGGGAGAAGAAATGTGTGGGAAATATCAGAAAGGGAGACAGAACGTAAAGACTGCTAACTCTGGGAAACGAACTAGGGGTGGTAGAAGGGGAGGAGGGCGGGGGGTGGGAGTGAATGGGTGACGGGCACTGGGTGTTATTCTGTATGTTAGTAAATTGAACACCAATAAAAAAAAATAAATTAAAAATAAATAAATAAATAAATAAATAAAATCTTAAAAAAAACCAAAAAAATAAATAAATAAATAAATAAATCCAATTAGAAATTAAATCCAAAATTGGACTTTAAAAAACATTGTTCTCTGGAGGATGATTTACAGTGATAAAATTAGGAGCTAAGAGACAGATTAGGAAACTGAAGTAGTAGTCCAGCGGAGAAAGGTGTAGGGTTAAAGACCACTCCTCGGTTTAGAGCTCAGTGTATCCATATGCAACTGTAAGGTTTTTATTTTGTTTTTTGTTTGTTTGTTTTGTTTCATTTAGAGAGAGAGAGAGCAGGCGGGGAGGGTCAAAGAGAAGGGGGTGAGAGAGAATCTCAAGCAGGCTCCACAGCCAGTACAAACCCAACACTGGGCTCAATCTCATGACCCTGAGATCATGACCTGAGCTGAAGTCAAGAGTCAGACACTTAACCAACTGAGCCACCTGGTAGCCCTACAGCTATGAGTTTTTTATTCCTTATAGTGGCAGACACATCTAAAGAATAACCAAGATCCCTGCCTCCTTATAGCTTTTTGCAATCTCCTCTCCTTGAGTGTGGGAAGGACTTGTGATTTACTTCTAATCAATAAAATATGGCAAAGGGGATGACTCTGATATCACCCTCATGATTGGGTTAAAATATATGAGACTCTACTTTGCTAATTAACTAACACTAGAGATTCTTCTTGCTATCTTGACAAATTAAAGGGCCATGTTGGAAAAATCCACATGTCAAGGAATTGTGGTAACTTCTAGAAGCTGAGAACAGGTTTGAATGCATAGCCAGCCAGAAGATGTGGCCATCAGTCCTTCAACACAAAGATAAATTCTGCTAAAAACCTATGTGAACATCTTCACATAGGGGTAAGAAGGAGACTTTCAGCAGCCATTCCTTCTGATGAGAATGCAGCCCAGCTGACTGATTATAGCCGTTCAGAAAACCCAGGTAAGCTTCCTGATCCACAGAAACATTGGGATAATAAATGTGCATTGTCCTAATTAAAAAAAATGTGGTTGTTATGCAGTAAGACATAACTAATACAAGTATTTATTATAATGTTAAATGTATTTCTCTGTGTGGACAGGTTCCCCAGAATACAAAATCATTCTGGAGCTGATTTTTTTATTTATATCTGCCAACTTAGCTTTAATGGCCTGCATAACTTGCCTGTCTTTGAGCTCTCCATAATGGTCTGGTAACTCAGATTCAGTTTATGGAAATTGCCCTCAGCAATATATTTAAGTACTTTTGTTTTCAGTGCCAAAAATTCTGGGTTCTTGAGTGATATTTCTAGGAGTATGGCTTAGCTATCAACCAAAATGCCTTTTCTCTAGTGCACTGATCTCGTGCCAAGATGGTAAAGTTCTCCAAATCCCCTGAATGCTTTGATTGATTTTAATTACAGTGAAGTCTATTGACATAAAGCTAAATGCCATTTCCAACAGCAACAGTGTTGCCAAGCATTATCAGAAATCTCTGAGAATCAGGGGAAGTGGCTTCCAAAGGCAAAGCCCATTGAGGGGATTTCTTTGTCAATCAACACCTTCTCAGGCTGCCTCTTTGTTGTATATTTGAAGGGCATTCTTCCATTCTCTAGCTTTGTTCAATCTCCTCTCTGAGTGGCATCTCTTCAGCCTTCTGATATTTTGTCTCAGTTGTGAAGCTATTCTAACCTCTGAGGAGATTAAGAAATTAATGTGCAAGACCATTATAGTTTGATAGCCACCATTCTCAGAAAGCTGCAAGGACAGAAATATGTAAAAATAAAAAGGACACATCTAGAGGTCATTTCAGGGATCTTGTACTATCCCTGGACTATTGCAATGACTTTTGCATGATAGTGACCATACCCAAATATTTCTGTAGCCCTCGTCCAAGTCACAATAACTGATTCTAGTGTGCAATCTAGTGTCTAATTCTGGTAAGAGAATGGAAAATTTTACATGATGAAGTCTTCTCGAGGATGCTCTGAGAATTTGGTATTTCTCAGCATGGCCATAGGAATTGACTCTGGTTTCATGCAAGACATAAACCTTGAAGCGGGTTCCATGTAATGAATAGGATTTAGAGAGATAGAAATTTTGGAAGATTAAATTAAGTGGGATAAGTGCTCATAAGACTACACATTGGGCAGCCCGGGTGGCTCAGCAGTTTAGCGCTGCCTTCAGTCCAGGGCATGATCCTGGAAACCTGGGATTGAGTCCCATGTTGGACTCCCTGCATGGAGCCTGCTTCTGTCTCTGCCTGTGGTTCTGCCTCTCTCTCTGTGTGTGTCTCTCATGAATAAATAAATAAAATCTTAAAAAAGAAAAAAGACTACACATTGCATACAGATGGAAGAAGATGGGTATGGCCAAGTTGAGGATAAGTGTTGATGGCCAAAGACAGGGAGGAACTCTGCCTTATTGGAATGTAATACTGTAATTTCAAAGAAATGGGGATAAAGTGAGGTTATAATTGACTAGAGGGTACTTTAAACTCTTTAGTGAGAATTAGAAGTTTGATTCAAGTATCTCTACCTTAAATTTTACCTTTCCGAGAAAACTCTGCATAGCAGTCCTGTTTGATTTAAGAGCCACTCCTTCATTGTATCATAACTGCATTTTTCACAAGATAATGTAAATAACAATTTACTTGCTTTTCTCTTCCAGTGTTCTCAAGGACTGGAGTAATGACTTCTTTTCTCAAAAAAATGGTGGTGGGTAGGACAAGGATATGGGCAGGGAGAGAGGAAGAAAAAAAAGATGTAAGGTATTAGACCTTAAGGTAAAAAGAACCTCTAATGACATGCCATATACTAGCTTAGCTCTTAAGAAAACCAGTCAAGGGCAGCCTGGGTGGCTCAGTGGTTTAGTATCACCTTCAGCCCAGTGTGTGATCCTGGAGACCCGGGATCGAGTCCCACGTTGAGCTCCCTGCATGGAGCCTGCTTCTCCCTCTGCCTGTGTCTCTGCCTCTCTCTCTGTGTGTGTCTCTCGTGAATAAATAAATAAATAATCTTAAAAAAAAAAGAAAAGAAAACCAGTCAAACTTAATCCTCAGTTTCTTCATCTGAAAATAATAGAATTAATAACAGCTATCTCTTCAAAAGATCCCTGAGAGGGTGAGAGAGGTATTGAATATAATAAGAATACTTCAGAAAATGTAATACTACATGAGTGACTTGTTACTTGCAGGCTCTTTATAAAGTAATGCATTATAGATGCAGTGTTTTGAGAAAACTCATGCTGTGGGGAAAGAAAGACAACTCTAGTTTTACGGATGGTCATGAAAATGTTATTTATATAATAAAATGTTGGAAATCAGCTACATGATCAACAATAGAGAGTTGTTTGAATAAACATTCATTTAGTCACAAATTAGACTATTATGGAGTCAAAGTAATGGGATAGGAGAATCTTCAATTGTTTGGGAAATTAGTAATACTATATGGAAAAGTTTTCAAAATATTAGTCATACGTGGCCATCTATCTGTGTGTTGTCTATGTGTGAGTTCACATAGATGTGTATATATACAAAGACATGCAAACAAATATGTTATGGATTATTTTTCTTATTTTCAATTACCTTTTTTAACAAACAGTTTGTAAGTTGTAAGTAACAGAACCCATCCCCTTCCATACCATCAGCTTGTATTAATCCCATACCAATATTTTAGCTTCAGAACACGGTAGAAAAAGAAGCAGTGATCATTGTCAGCATGAAGATCTATGTGGTACAAAGTCCTCCTCAGAAGAGGAAGAGGGTGACAGCTGTGTGAGCAATCCACCTTCTCGACCACAAAAATGTCTATGACAGTGTTACAAACACTTTTTAGAAAGAAAATAAATAGTAGCAGATAGGTCCTGGTGTGTGAGAGATTGGAACAGAGTAGCATAGACTCCATTCCACTTTGGACTGGTTGCTCCTATTTTCAACTTGACTCTAGAGCAATGAAAGTGAAGGAGGCCTGGAAAAGAAACCATAAGACTTGGTTTCGGCCAATTCTGTCTTCAACTAGCTGTATGACTTGAGGCATATTGCTTCAAGTTGCTTCCTTGTCTATAGGGAGTAGAAGTGCCCCCTGACTCTGAAACATTTTGTTTTTGTTTTTGTTTTGTTTTGTTTTGTTTTTTGAGTATGGGAATATATTAATCCGGCCACACACCATCCTGTATTCTCTTTCAATATTTATTTATTCAGAACACAGGGAGTGTCTCACCCTTTTTCAAAGGACCATCTGAGCCAAGTAGAACAAAGGAAAACTATAACGTGTTGCATTATGTGCTGGAGTTTATTAACTAGTTTCTGCATCCCAACAACCCAGTGAGGTTACAAACTAGTAACCACTTTATACATAAGGAAAGGAGGCCCCATGGAATAAAATAACAGCACATAGTTGAGGAGAAATTTACACCCACATACATCTGACTCCACAGACAGTGACTTTCCCACTAACTATACTTCTGTGTTTCTGAACTCATTTTAAATGATGACTTGAAATTCCTAAGGGTAGATGTCTATCTTGCATGGGTATCAGAATGTACTGGATAAATATTTGTTTAAGGAAAGGATGTAAGAAAGAGAGAAAAAAAGAACACTGTAAGGATTTCTGAACTGTGTAGGCTCCCCTCCACCCCCCAAAAAATGAAGGAAGGAAAAGAAAACAAGGGGAGGGCAGTAGGGAGAGAGGGAAGGAGAAAGGAAGGAAGAAGGAAGGAAGGAAGGAAGGAAGGAAGGAAGGAAGAAAGAAAGAAAGAAAGAAAGAAAGAAAGAAAGAAAGAAAGAAAAAAAGAGAGAAAAGAAAAGCAATTTTTAGGACAATAACGATTCAAATGCTTCTTCAGCAAAAACGGATGGATGCACTGAGGATGAATTAGCCTCATTGTTCAGCATTTTCCACATAGGTTTGATGTCAGATTCTTCTTCTTTTCTAATGGGGTCTATGGTGGGAGGCCAAGGGGGAGGCTAGTGATTGTATTTAATTATGTTCAAAGAAAGTTAGAGAATACTCAGCAGATGTCAGGCTTACAGCTGGGATCCCATAACAAATGCTGCTCTGCTATCTCGCTTTCTATGTTCCTGCAGCAAAGCAGGGCCCTGAAAATGCCCAGCAGACACATTGGCTGGGGCTGAGTGAGAAAAGATAACAAATCTTAAGGAAACATGTTGCTTATTATTCCTCATAATGAGAGCTGCCAGGGAGTACACTGAGCAGGCCTCCGGCTGATACCAGGATACAAAGGATCTTAATGCATCCCACACAAGGATGTCATTTGCAATCTGGAGCAACAAAAGAGATGGAAGGTAGGCCTTGTTTCTTGATACTGTATATCCCAGGGAGGACAAATAACAACCACACAGTTTGCTTTCCCAAGCCCCACAGGCATTCAAAAGAAGCCTGTTGACTGCAATTAGGATACCCCAGCTCTTAAAAGTCAACCTTCCCAGCAGGCAGTGAGATTCTATCATGGGCCATACAGCCTGGGCATGTTTCAGATTTAGCATGGAGGCAGACTCATGGAAGGAGATGACGAGAAAGAAAACCCTAATGACTTAAAATTCACAGCCCCCTCAAGGGGGGTCTCCACTGATGCCTCCCAGATAGAATAGGCTAGTTTCACACTTTGTAGAGAAACATGCACACACACACACACACACACACACACACACACACGATTTTCTTTCTAGTCCTACCAAACTAGGCCCACCTATGTGATTACCTACACATGGCTTCCCTAAGAGCTAGCGTTCATCTCTCCACCTAAAGGCTTTTTCACATGGGAGTGCTCTAGTGTAGGTCAGGTGAGAAGTTCTGGGGAGCTAAGGCCCCAGGATTTATCCTCAATGGATGAAGAGTAGAGTGTGTCAATGAATGTCCCAGATTCCTCATAGGCAGTAGGGCAACACTCTGGTGTATTCTGTATCTCCTGGTGAATCCAAAGCCAAACTGAGCCCTAGATATCACCACTGTGATATTTTGACATCCATGACTGGCTTTTCTCCTTTCCCTATCTCCCCTAACCATTCTCTCACCTCGATTCCTGAGTGTGCATCCCAATTCTTATTTGCACTTGTCTCAGGCTCTGCTTTTGAGGGAAATCAAATTCAGGGAGTTGGCCAAGAGATTTTAGATTTCCTTCCATGCTTCCATTTATAAACCTAGAGGCACCCCACTGTCTATGGAATAGGTAGAAAAATCTCACAGGGATATCTGTGATTCATCTCAGAAAGATACTATGTATCGAAAACACATTAATTCCAGAATGCTGTTTATGATTTCATTTTTTTAAGTCTTAATATATAGGCTTACTTCAATCTGAATTTCTCACTTAGCTGGTGTATATTTTTCTCCTTTGCCTTCTTTAAGTGACTCTTTACTTAGTAAGGCTTTTTATGATTTCAAAAATAGGGTGGAGTCTCCCTCTCTACATCAGCATAACCTTTTGCAGATACCTCTATTAAAACCATTTACAGCCTTCACCACAAAACTATGAGTAGCTTCAGAATAGACATTATTTTTTTCTTATCATTGTATTCTCAATTTCTATCACAGTGGCTGATATTTAGTAGATGCTTAATCAAAGTGTGTTGTTTGGCTAAATGAATAAAAAAATGAAATATCCATGTTTGATTTTCAAGGGCAGGTTTTGATGACTTTGCTACTCTCCTTTCCAATTCTAGGAAATGATACAATTTTCTATCCTAGGTTATCTATGGAGTCAATAATATTTTCTCAAAGATAAGTGACATATAAAATATTACAACTTACCAGACTGGATACGTTGCTGAAATTGATTGTGTCTTCCTTTTATAGTGTATGTATCAGAATAACATACTCCATACTGATACCCAACACAGAGAGGGGTGATGACTAAGGCAATGAGCTTGGTGAGTGAGACTTGGTGAAACAGAGGGACTTTTGGAACCACAGGACCTAAATTCAGCTCATGGTTTTGCTAGAGATTTTAATCAACCTACTTGAGATTTCTGCTTCTGGGAGAGCCTCTTGGTTTCTGGTCAGGTCATGATCTCAGGGTCGTGAGATTGAGTGCCACGTTGGGCTCTGCTCAGCACAGAGTCTGCCTCTCTCTCTTCCTCCCTCCCCCAGCTTATGCTTTCTCTCTCTCATATAAATAAATAAAATCTTTTAAAAAAGGTTTCTGCTTCTGTATCTATAAAATGGAGATAGTATTTAATTTCCAATGTATATTAAAACGTTTAATGAAACATAACACACAAATGAATTTTGTAAAATACCATGTAGTAGTCACATATGTGTGCATGCATACATGTGTCTTTCTCTAAATATACATATATTTACATATATACAAATATATGCATATATTTACATGTTTATAATTCTTATAATTTTAATGATAAATGCTTTATATAAAATAGGTCTTTAGGAGCCAAAATGAACACCACAAAATGCAGCCTAGATATTTAGGGTTTGATATGGAGCCAGAAATTTGGGTAGAATTTTGCTTTTGAGCTGCATCCCAAATAATGAGAACCTATCTTGGTTTTAAAGACCTCTGGAAAAGCACCTCCATTGCTCAGATATCCTCACAATTTGAAGTGGGAAATTTAGGTACTGTATACCTGAATATATAAAGCAGTGTAAGCACATGTATTTTTTTCAAAGTATTTGGGAAGAAATTTCTGGGATTGAGATAGCACAAATACAGTTTTCTTGTTCTAACAAAAGTTGATTCCAGAACTGGCACTTGATATCTTCCTCACTTTCATGGAATAATTCAAGTGGTTTCCCAGGGTGTTGCAAAATTTAATACTTCTGGTTGTGATTATTTCCAGGAAGAAGATTGTTCCTGCAAGAAAATGTGCCAGCAGTGCTATATGGCATGTAGAGTTATGCAATCCCACACACTGACCAGAATGGGATATTTGTGTGCGTATTCAGCAGCTAGGATTTATGGGATCCTGTGTGTCATAGGTCTGCACAAAGTTTAGTGATGCAATGAAATGGGGCAAACAGAAATGCCCTGGGAAAGATGAGTGAGCCAGCAACCACAAGTATAGAAGGAAGTCTAGTCCATCCATATAATCCCAACGCAAAAAAAAAAAAAAAAATTAATGACAAATGATTTTCTAGAAGCATTTATTATGAGATAGGGAAAAAGTAGATAACGAAGTTTACTATAGGGATGGGAATTCAGAGCAAGTAATAGGCATTGAGGTAGAGGGTAGGTATTAGCACAACTCTGCAACTGAGTAAAAATGTCACAAGCGTAAAGGCAAAGAGCCAAGGCCAGAACTTTAGTTTCTTGCAACTGGCTTGAAAAGAATAATTTTGGATCCCAGTTTTAGAGGTACGGAACCACAAATTTAAAAAGTTAAGTACAAGGAAGAAAATAGGGATCTGGTTACCAAATAGGAAATACCAAAGAGGTCCACATCTCAGAAATAGAGCTGAACTGGGTACACAATTAGTGCTTGAGGCTGAGTACTAGAATACTAGTTATAATTGTTCTGTCTTGAGTTAAAAGATCCCGAAGGACTCAGCCCAGATCAATCCTCAAAGTTAGACTGAACTTGCTCTGGTTTGGAGAAACAGTGCGAGCAAAGACTAGCAGCCAAGCAGAGACTTGTATTGTGGATACTACGGTATGAAAATAACAAGTGTCCCTCATAGCATAAAGCATTTTCTGTGCCTCACTGATTAATCCTTCAGAATCACCGTCTTTGAGAAATCAGACCTCATGTCCTAAGCTTCTATAGCTTCTTTTTAAGAGACGATTTTTTTCCTTTTCCTTCTAGAGTTTTGAGATTAGATCTATCAGGGATCTTGTCTTGAAGGCTAAAGTAATGAGTTATTCAAGTTTCATGGTGGAAATTATCCTTTCCCAAATCCAATTACATTCCAGCTGGCAAATAGCACTGGCTGTCTCAAAACCCAAACATCTGGAAGAAGGTTTGAATTGGCCATCTCCCTGCCTCTTATGTCTGAAACCTTTTTGATGGTAGGTTAAGAAACACGGTTTTGGCTGGACAAGATAAATATATTTTTTTAACCATTAAATCTCTGAAGTACCATAAAGTGGACCAAATAAGATATAGAAGTCACAAAAGCCATAAATCCCTAATTTATTTAATAATTGTATCCAACTGCGAGACTGAGACCAACAAAACCATGGATTTGTTTTTAAGACATCATATGTTGTGACTCTAAAAGATCAAACTGACAATTCATTTATTTGTGGGCTACTCAGTTAACTAAAGAGTTCAGCTATCCAAAAAGGGTGATCTGAACAGAGCTGTTGTTTGGACCTTATGTTGACCCAGAGACTGGAAGGAAGACCTGAAATTAAATGTTCACATCTAATCTTGACCTCCATTCTTTAAGGATTTCTTTCTTAGGTTTAGCAGGAAACACTGCTACAAAGAAATGCTCAGTTTGAGAGGCTACTGAGCTGTTTACTAACTCTGAATACCAACAACCTCTTTATACCTTCTGGTCCTTGGTTTCTTCATCTGTAAAATGTCGGTGGTAATTGCCGGGTTTAGCTGTGCTATTACAATAGATAATATATGCAAAGATATGCCAAACAGTTGGTGCTCATTACATGGCACTATTTTTTATTGTTGCTATTATTAAGCAATGAAGCAGAGATCAGACTGGCACCATACACCAGAAGCATTGAGAATTGGTGCCTGGATTGACATGGGTTTACAATGCCCAATCTGTAATAATTAGTGAGGGAGTCAGGAGACAGTTGACATCAGGGAGCGTAAAATGTGTTCCTTTGGATAAATCTGGAATTCAGCTGTGGAAAAAGTCCATTCCCCTCTTCTCCCCTTTAAGGATACCCACACAAGTATCAGCAAGGGCTAGCCCCCGTCCTCTTTCTCTGTTCTCATACGGCAGCAAATCTTTGCTAGAAGTTTCCTGCTGAAGTTCCCAAATCTGTTCACCCTGTTTCCTGTTGGGAATACATACTTAATAATATCTCCTACTATCTGAAATTCTTTTTCTTATTTCAGTAATTCTTAGAGTCAGTGTTTGAAAAACTAGAGGTTTAAAAGGAGTTTATTTCCTCTCTGATTCCTCGCCTGCAATCAAATTTAATAATCTAGTATGATAATTTTATGAGAAATCAAAGTTACTCATAACGCAAATTTATATTAATAAACTCCTACGGAAGCATTTTCTAATAAAAATATTCACTACTAAAATCTTTTTTTAATTCTTTCCGCATCAATTTTCAAATGGATAAATATTGTTTATTTGTTACAAATTTTCTGAAACTGTAAATTCATTGACTCATTCAACAAACATTTATTTAGTGATTAATAAGTCTCAGGCACTGTGGGATTTTTCCTTCCTGGGAAACATTAATGAACAAGACAATTATCTTAAACCTGTCCTCATGGAGCTTAGAATCTAACAAGAGAAATAGAAATGAAACAGCAAATCAACTTCATCTGGTGGAAAGAATGCTTTTTATTAAAGTCAGGAAGCCAGGGGAAGGTATTTCTCTTGTAGAGAGACTGTTTATTTGTAAAAATACATTGATGAACTTTCTTAGTATGAAAAATCAGGCCCTTAGAGTGATTTAATGGACTTAGTCAGTGTTTCTCAAACCTGGTTGCATTTAAAATAACTTAGGTAAATTAAAACAAACAAAACCAAAAGGCAATGCTCCCCCACAGGGACTTCTGATTTCATTGGTTGGGTGAGATCCAAACAGGATTTTTGTAATTCTCACTAAGTGTTTCTAATAGGTAATTCCAAGAGCATATTTAATTTGCTGTGCTAGAATGTGAAACCACTCCACCTTCTACCACCACCATTATCACCACCCCCAACATTTCAGGCAAGTTTGAAATACTTTTACTCTGTTCAATAAAAGAAGAGGGGTCATATCCTATAAGGAGCAAGGAGGTGTTAAAAACATGTGCAAACTGGAGGGTATTATGCTGAGTGAAGTAAGCCAGTAGAAGGACAAACATTATATGTTCTCATTCATGTGGGGAATATAAATAATAGTGAAAGGGAATAGAAGGGAAGGGGGAAGAAATGTGTGGGAAATATCAGAAAGGGAGACAGAACGTAAAGACTGCTAACTCTGGGAAACGAACTAGGGATGGTGGAAGGGGAGGAGGGCGGGGGGGTGGGAGTGAATGGGTGACGGGCACTGGGGGTTATTCTGTATGTTGGTAAATTGAACACTAATAAAAAATAAATTAAAAAAAAAAAACATGGGATCCCTGGGTGGCGCAGCGGTTTAGCGCCTGCCTTTGGCCCAGGGCGCGATCCTGGAGATCCGGGATCGAATACCACGTCGGGCTCCCGGTGCATGGAGCCTGCTTCTCCCTCTGCCTGTGTCTCTGCCTCTCTCTCTCTCTCTCTCTCTGTGACTATCATAAATAAATTTAAAAAAATTAAAAAAAAAAAACATGTGCAAAGATACAGGTAGCAAAATGTAGATAGCTTGCGTGGTACTATCATAGGAATTCGTACACAGAAATGATCAAGAGAAATTTAAGTTCCCTATTAATTCCTAAAACATTTGGAATAATCTGGACTTCCATGTGTGTGGAGTGCAAGTTCAACCCATTTGTATTTCTGTAGAAATTACAGAAAATTATGATGCCATTATTCTAGAGGACTTGTGTACTGCCAGGGAACTGGCATCTCTTTTATCTGTAAACAAGCAAATAAATAGTTACCTTATATTAACTACATTGAAATAAGTGCTGTGAAAAAGAAAATGCTGAGAGATCATTTGGCAAGAAGGGGTCCAAAAGACCTTCCTGGGAAAATTATCAAATTTTAAAGCATACATGGGTCAAATGTCATAAAGAAGCTAAGAACAAAGTTAAATCTCAGAATAAAGGAGTGATAAAATTTTGTTAATTTTAAAATATAAGTAACATAATATTACTTGATCTTAATATTTCTCTTTTAAAAAGTAGGGATCCCTGGGTGGCGCAGCGGTTTGGTGCCTGCCTTTGGCCCAGGGCGCGATCCTGGAGACCCAGGATCGAATCCCACATCAGGCTCCCGGTGCATGGAGCCTGCTTCTCCCTCTGCCTGTGTCTCTGCGCCTCTCTCTCTCTGTGACTATCATAAATAAATAAAAATTTAAAAAAAAATAAAAAAATAAAAAGTAACTTTGCCAACATGCATATGAGAAAATGCTCTGCATCACTTGCCATCAGGGAAATACAAATCAAAACCACAATGAGATACCACCTCACACCAGTGAGAATGGGACAAATTAACAAGGCAGGAAACCACAAATGTTGGAAAGAATGCGGAGAAAAGGGAACCCTCTTACACTGTTGGTGGGAAAGTGAACTGGTGCAGCCACTCTGGAAAACTGTGTGGAGGTTCCTCAAAGAGTTAAAAATAGACCTGCCCTACGACCCAGCAATTGCACTGCTGGGGATTTACCCCAAAGATACAGATGCAATGAAACGCCGGGACACCTGCACCCTGATGTTTCTAGCAGCAATGGCCACAATAGCCAAACTGTGGAAGGAGCCTCGGTGTCCATCGAAAGATAATGGATAAAGAAGATGTGGTTTATGTATACAATGGAATATTCCTCAGCCATTAGAAATGACAAATACCCACCATTTGCTTCAACGTGGATGGAACTGGAGGGTATTATGCTGAGTGAAGTAAGTCAGTTGGAGAAGGACAAACATTATATGTTCTCATTCATGTGGGGAATATAAATAATAGTGAAAGGGAATAGAAGGGAAGGGAGAAGAAATGTGTGGGAAATATCAGAAAGGGAGACAGAACGTAAAGACTGCTAACTCTGGGAAACGAACTAGGGGTGGTAGAAGGGGAGGAGGGCGGGGGGTGGGAGTGATTGGGTGACGGGCACTGGGGGTTATTCTGTAAGTTGGTAAATTCAACACCAATAAAAAAAAAAAGTAACTTTGGAAAAAGTTTATTTTATTGTTAGTAGCTGAGAGCTATAATTATGGGCCCTCAAAATGCAGAAGTGTTTGAAACAAAGTTCCCCTCTGAAAACTAAGCAATAAATCAACTAAGGAAACTGCAGCAAAAGTATGGCAAGTCAGTTCAAACTAATGTAGCCACAGAGCTAAAAACAGAATAAGTGGTTCAGAAGAGGAATCATAGGAAAATGAGGCAAACACATGAAGTGGAAACAAATAGGGCAGAAGTGGATAACCCTTAGCCTTTGTTTTGACTTTGAGTTTTTCTGATTCTCATGATAATATCACTCGAAATCTGGAAATGCAGATGGAAAAGGCTTACCATTACGACAGTGATCTTAGCTAAAGATGTGCAAGAGCATATCTGTTCCCATTGCCAAGAGAATCACGGTTGTGAGATGCACCACGTGACATCTGAATCATCAAACTCCTTACAACTGATTCCACGGTCATGAAGCAACCTCTGATTAAAATTTGGCTTCCCGTGTATATCAGCCTACAGGGACTCAAGGGGCTGATTATATAGGCTTTGAGTATATCCAGTTCTCATAAAATTGTGCAGTAGCTTCTGATTATAATTTGGCATCCTGTTCATCTTGACTACATGAGGAAAATAAATTGGTTACATGAACTTGACAATCTCTGATTGTGTGACAATGATTTCTTACTGTAAATTCAAAAGCTGGCATTGTTTTTATACATCAGGCTCAAGAACTTGGTCCATTTTAATCTATCTCAGCAGATGGATATGTTCATGTGATGACAATATTAGATATGTTGGCCTGCGACATTGAGATTCTAGATATGATGCATTTACTAGAGTATATATCTCTTCCTTGCAGAAATGAGAAGCTATGATTTTGCTATTTGACAAGCCATGATATTGTTCATGAGGGTTTTCTTTTATTTGAAACTTTATTTCAGTTCTACCTGGTTCAAGAACTTTCTACCCATCCCCAAAATACTGGGGTAGACAGCGTGTTTGTTTGTTTGCTATTAGAGACCAGGGTAATGTCTGATAATAAATTCACTACCAATTGCAGTGGCTTAAATAAGATAAGCATTTCTTTCCCTCAGCTGTAATAGCCCCAAACTAGGTGGGTGGTCAACTGTAGGTAAACTGTTCCATTCTCCAGGTTATCCAAGGATCCAGGCTTGTGCAGTGGCTCTGCCATCCTCAAAATATGGCCTGTTTTCTGGATTCAAGAAGGCTGGTTCAATGTTGATCACATTCTACATTTCCCCATTAGTGGGAAGGAGGCAGAGAGGAAATTCATGATGAGCAACCACGTTGTTTTGTGACATTACAATAAATGTACTTAAGATTCAGTTCCAATTTCGGGATTTTGAAAAGAAGTATATGTACATCATGAGGATTTGGGAATAAGTTAGTACACATATATGCTTCAGCAAGAGTATCTGACTATATAATAAGTACTACACGAGTTATTATGATTAACCTCACTTTATTGTTTCGAAATGGGGTTAATAAGAATAGAGATTTGAATCACAGAATGGACACACATCACTGAGTGAACTTCAAAAAGTAATACAGTTGTTACTGTTACTTTATATTTAGAAAAACATTATAATCACATCCTCTATTGTATAAGATATACATTCATATGGTGTGAGGGTAAAATGACTATTAGCCACACATTCCCCATACTTAATATTTTAATGTCTTTAATATTAGGGTTTCACCACAAGTGTTATTCATTTTGTCTTTCATGGAACCTGTCCCTTTCTTTGCAACAAACTGATCTTTGCTTCTTAATGTTTTACTTCTCTATTTCCTCTCTTTCCCTCTCTCTCCTTCCCTCTCTCCTTCTTTCTTTCTCTCTCAACACACACACACAAACACACACAGAGATTTGCTCTGCAATACAGGCAGAAGAGGTACCTAAGAATTCTTCCAGAAATATTTATGATTAGGAATAAACTGGGGGAACACCTGGGTGGCTCAGCAGTTAAGTGCCTGCCTTTGGCCCAGAGTGTGATCCTGGAGTTCCAGGATCGAGTCCCACATCAGGCTCCCTGCATGGAGCCTGCTTCTCCCTTTGCCTATGTCTCTGCCTCTCTCTCTCTCTCTCTCATGAATAAATAAATAAAATCTAAAAAAAAAGAATAAACTGGGGACTTACATGATTCTAAAGACCACCAGGATGACAAATGTAGTCAGAAAAATGTCCCCTAAAATTCTAGATTTTTTAAAGATTACTTTCAAAATAGCATTGGATTACATTTTGCTTATTTACTGTTAATCCAATAAATATTTATTGAGCATATATAATGTGCCAATATTTGTATTCAACACTGGGAACTCCATGGTGAGAAACATCTGGCAGGGAGTGCCCTTGCTGTATTGGAACACAGAGTTTAGTGGGGATATGCACATTAATGAGAAAGTAATACATGCAAAGGTGGAAATTATAATCAATGGGCATAGTGTTTCAGTGGAGCAAAAGGAATAAGCTCTAGGGATCTGCTGCACTACACTATACCTACAGTAAACAGTAATATATTGTATAGCTGAGTATTTGCTGAGACGGTAGATTTCCAGTTAAGTGATCTTTCCACAATGTATTTTTTTAAGTGTGAAACTGGACACCAAAAAAGTTCTCTATACATTTCATTTCATTTGACAATGTAAGGAAGTGTGTATTCGACACACAAGAGATACACAAGGAGAGCTTCTTTAAAGAAAAGCAACTGAACAGAAATTTTAAATAAGGAGAGGTTTAAGAGTGAAAAGAAGGAGTGGGGAAGAGTGTTCCAGATGACAGCCTTGTGGTCCATTGACAGGTTGTGTATTGTTTTCCTCATTATTATATATAATTATTTGTATATAAGTACATACTCCTATCTTGTAACTTGTTTAATAGACAATATCATAAATATTGGGCCTGGGTTTCTTCATCTATGAATTGAAGGGTTGCACTAAATATTTCCTCAAATGTTCAGATTTAAAATCTAAAACCGCATGACTTCATAAATTTTCACAGATCTTGGGAAAAAAAATGTCATACTAGGAGAATAAATGTTAAACTCATTTTTCGTTAAGTATCAAATGTAAGCCTTCAGAGGATACTCAGTTATTATCAATACTTGATCATCAAACTAAAACACATTTTTCCAAAACATCAATTGTTTGATGTCCTGTTTTGACATTCTAAACTCACATACAACTGCAATAACACCTGGTGATAGAACTAATAAATGCTTAGTAATGAAATGATAGGAATAAAAATAACTTTAACATTGGAAAATATGATAAATATATTTATAATAATGATAGAAATAAAATCAATAACCTAGTTAAAATCAATCATGTCTAAAAGAATATAAAACCCACAAAGATAATTTCTGGGACTTTGGTAAATTTGAGAAAAAAATAAATTATCTTGATTAAGGTAGGGTAAAGATGTGTAGAAGACAATTTTCATAAATTATCTCATTTGATCTCCACAAATCCAATGAAGCATGTATTATTATTACTTATTTTAAAGTCACGAAAATTTTCACTTGGTAGATTGTTATCTAGCGTAAAGCAATGTTAAAATTCAGGGATTTAAGCTCTACTGAATCCTTACATTGAATGGATTGCTGTCTGATTCAAGTATCTTCTTTTCTACTAAAAGCCTGTTTTGCAAAAGATACCCATAATCTGAAAGCCCTAATTTCCTTCTTCTAATTCTCTCCTCTCCACTAAAGATTTTTAATTTCCTCTTATCAAGGTTGTTTTTAGAAAAGGAACAAAAACTCTCAATGAAATCTCTGTAACCAGAACAATCCAGCCTGTCTTTACTAGAATTAGCACCATGACCTAAAAATTAAAGTTCCATTGATATGATCCCAGTGCCACCATTTCAGAAGACTGGATGGCTGTCTGCAGGATATGAGTTCATGTTGGTGTCCTTAAAGCCATATACCTTGGGCAGTTGTCCAATCTATCCAGGTGTGCAAAACCTTAGAAGATCCACCAAGAAAAGTACCCAAGCTGGCTCACTCAAGTTTAACCTTTGTAGCCAGAATTGTGCAGATCACACTTGAATAGCAAATGAAAAGAGCCTTGCAGGATGATTTCTTATCCTCTTTGAATACAGTTTGAGTGAAAATACACTAAAATACTTGCTGAACAGAATCAGCTCCAGTCCTTGACATTCATATAGGATTGCTTGCTACACCCTGAGGTGATACACAGATACATAAATTTGCAAATACATGCATTTAATTTTATTGAGTCATATTGGTTTAAGTCGCTTAGCCATTATCACTACCATCAGCAGCTATTAGAGGTTTCTTATGGGTATAATTCTTATAAAGTCATTAATATGTTTCTACATCATTTTAACTAACTTCATGGGATGCTTTAGATGTCATTGAACCTGTATTTGTAACTATTTGTGATGTTATGGTCATTTTCTAATCCACAACTATGCCCTTCTCTTTATGTCTTCAATTATTTTTGCAAATTGTTTTGATGTCTGAGACCCAATTCCAACATGGGGGAGGCGGTTTTCCAATACCTTCAACAAGCAATTCTCAGATACCAGCAACATGAATTCAACTCAATTCTGACACTATCCAAACGGCATCAGATTCTACAGACAGAAGGTTCAGTCCTATAAGACCACCCCCTCTTAGGTTGGATTAATTTGCTAGAATGGCTCACAGAACTCAGAGAATTACCATTTTATTTTTTTCTTAAGATTTTATTTATTTATTCATGAGAGACACAGAGAGAGGCAGAGACATACGTGGAGGGAGAAGCAGATTGCCTGTGGGGAGCCTGATGCCGGGCTCCATCCTAGGACACTGGGATCACGACCCAAGCTGAAAACAGATGCTCAACCACTGAGCCACCCAGTCATCCTACCAGTTTATTATAAAAGGAAGGAACTCAGAACAGCCAGATAGAAGAGATGCATAGAGCAAGCTATGTGAGAGGAGGCACAGAGCTACCATGCCCTCTCCTAGGCACACTACTTTCTCCCATCTCCATATTTTCATCAACTCAAACTCTCTGAACCTGGTTCTTTTGAGGTTTCATGGAGGCTATATTATACAGGATGATTGATTTTATCATTGGCCAGTGACAATTGATTCAATCTCTAACCCATCTCCCATTTCTGGAGGTCAGTGGGGTGGAACTGAACGTTTCAACTCTCTAAAGACAAGGTTAAATCCACTGGTAGCCAGTTCCCATCCTCAGGTGCTTTCTGAGAGTCATTCGTTAACATAACAAAACGCACTTCATTGCTCTCACCAGTTAAGAAATTACAAGGGTTTGGGGAGCTCTGTGCAGGAAAAGGGGAGGAAGACTAAATATTCCTTATTACAAATCAAATTTTCCAAAATGCTTTCAAAATTTACAATTACGTTATTTGAAATCCCCAAAGTTCCCCAAATATCCATGTGGAATAAATGTCACAGTATCAGGTAAGACCTCCATGATAACGAATCCAGAGTTTAAGTACTTTAATAAATCTTTAGTAATTTAAGTGAAGTTATACAAAGTCTAATTGAGAATTACATCATACTTACAAGTCAGCAGTCCTATAGGTCCCATTTGTTATCCTCTCTGTAATCTGACATACCTGAGGTCAAATCATACATAGCTCCATAGCTCTTTGTGACCGTGGTCAGTATGTTTTGCCATAAAATAGTAGTAACTATTGTGTTGTGAAGATTTAACAATACATGAAAGCAATTAGCAAGGTTATCTTGCCTATAGGAAATCATCAGTCAATTAATAGTAGCAACAACATTACTAACATGATTTGTTAACCTTAAGAATAAAATTGTCAGTTATTTTACCAGCAAAATGTTTATTCAGGAAAAGCAGAGAATTGCAGTCAGGGATAAGCAAGCTATGGCAAAACCATAGGCAAGCCTGAGAACAAAGGAGAGCAACACTCTTTTATAGAGGAAAGGGGGAATTTGGGAAGGGCTGTTATAAACAAAAAGACCATGGAAGTAAAGTGCGAGTTTGAAGTGTAGTGGCTTTTCTTTTCTTTTTTTTTTTTTTTTTCCTTTTTTTTTTAGTGGCTTTTCTTTAACTGAGTTGTGACTGTCTCTCATTCATTGGCTGGGCTGCTTGACAACAAGTGGTAGGGCCATGAGAGTTTCCCTTTCTGGCCTTTCAACTCCATTTTAGTGAAGTTTCCCTGTATTAATTTTCACAGATAAATAGTAATTTATCTTTTATTTTCTTTGGAATAGAGTGAACTTTGTCTCTTCATAGAGTTTCCTTATTTGATTCTTCCTTTGTCCTGGAAGACACATAAAACAAAACCTATTCCATTTCTGTGTAGATCTAGTGAACTGCATATAGAAAACACTCAATAAATGCCTTAGTATTTTAGGTGACCATCTAAAAGAATAATAATAATAGCTACTAATAATCATGTTTTATTTTAGTCTTTGTCTTATGTTATCTGATATATTTATGATAATCTAGTAAGGTAAGTGCTATTGTATTAGGTTTTGCCCAGAAGTTTTCAAGACTGTGCTAATGAGAGATAGAGGCAAGATTTAAACCAGGACTCCCTGGCTGGTCCTTTTTCAATATGCTTTTCTGCCTACCAGGTTAAACTGGATTTCTGTTTCAGGGAACAAAAATGCATTATATGAGAGATTTTGTATATTACCTCCATCACTTTGTAAGCAGTAAATCTTGAGCACAATTTTTTTTTAATTCAATGGTAAAATTTTAGATGCCAATGAGGATCAGGATATTTCTTTTGGAGAGGGTGATTTCTAGAATCTTTTAACTCATAGCAAAAAGATACTGATTAATACTTCCACACATATGTCTGAAGCTGTTTGCCAGGTTTGAAATCTCGGGATGGATTCAGATGATATTATTGAAACTGGTTTAAATGGAGAGGGTAGGATTTAGGGCTTTCATTAACAGATTGACCAGCTGAAGGCAGGCATCTTAATCCAAAATAATTGGTGACATTTTAAAGACCTAGGATTTGAGGGTGAGATTGCATATTACACACGTTTATAGTTGCTAACAGCCACAAACATTAGACAGTAGGGAAGAGCACACCCTGAATGTTGCAATACATTGGAATTCAAGGTGATAACAAATGCAACATTTTTTTGTTTAGTTCTAAGACTTAACATGAATATAACAGGCCACAAAGTTCTAGACTTGAAGAATTTCTACCCAAAGGAATACATTACCTGAAAATATGATGATTAAAAACAATGAACAATATATTTTTTTTTTGCTTGCTAGTTCAGTAAAAAGAAAAGAGTGCCCCATAGTTCAGTTCTCCCCATAAGAGGACAAGGACAATCCTGTAGCTCTCTCTCCCTCCTCTTTGGCACAGGCAGTTGCTGATTACCTTTTCAGGATAACAATAGCAATAATTCACAAAACAGACAGAATCTGCTGGAAGCCCTGAATATGAGGATCATGTTGGGCATGAAACACACCAGGGAAGAATGTTCTGGCACCAGTACCACATGTGGTCACAATAACTACAGAGGGTGAAATCCAAAAAAAAAAAAAAAAAATTCATTATGCAAAATAAAATTCTGTGCTGAAATGTTGCATGGCTTCCATAAACAATTGTATTATTTGAAAAATAACAGAGCTGCATGCCGCTGATTTATGTGAAATTTTGGCTTGGTGCTTCTCTCATTTTCAAGAATTTTTAGTCTTTCTTTCATATTTAATTATTTAGTAAATTGAAGAATACCAAAGAAAGATTATTTTGTCCCACTGAGAAAATGTCAATATTATACAGTATATATTAGCTTCTCTTTTTTTAAAACAGCAAAACAGAAACAGATTTATAGTTCTCTCCAATCTACCTCCCAAATAGCCAAAATAGTCAGAATCAACCTGGCTGAATGACAACCAAAACTGCTTTTCTAGTAGAATGTAAATTCTAGGGGTAGATAATGGAAATAAACAAGAAACACATATAAGATAATTTCAAAGAGTTTTCAGCTACGAAGAAAAATAAAGCAAAGCAGCATGATAGAGAGTGGTTTGGAGCATATTCATTTTCTATTTCTGCATAACAGATTTCCAGAAATTTAGCAATTTAAAGCAGCACAATTTATCAACTCACAGTTTTCCTAGGTCAGGAGTCTGGGCATCAGTTAATTGAGCCATCTGCTGAAGGTCTCATCAGGCCCCTATCAGAATGTTGACTGGAGTTACATTCTCATGTGGAGCTCAGGTTATTCTTCCAAGCTCATTCATGTTGATGGCGGAATTCAGTTCCTTGCAATTAATTGTAGGACTAAAGTCCTTATTTCTTTGTTGGCTGTTGGTCGGAGGTAATATCAGCATCTTGAGGCTGCCCTTAGGTCCATGCCATGCGTCTCCCTCCATAGACCCTCACAAAATGATTGCTTCCTCCACATAAACAGAAGAATATCTCTTTCAAAAGGCTTGCCTGATTAGCTCAGGGCCACCCAGGATAATTGCCCTTTGGATTAATTTATAGTCAAGTTATTTGGGACACAATTACATCTGTATACTTCCTTGTGCCAAATAACATAGCACAATGATGACAGGGATCTCCCAACATATTCACAGGACTCCTGCGTATTCAGAGACAGTAGATTATACAAAGTTGTAGGTACTTGTCGGTCATCTTAAAATTCTGACCACTACCATAGTAGATAAGCCCACAACATTAACTAGCATAGCCAAAAAAGACTTCTTAGGGAAGTAATATTTGAGTTGAAACTTAAATGTTGAAAGGAATCCAGCCACATAATAATCATGGAAAAAAATACTAGAGCAGCAGAAATAATGTGTCTGAAGGATTTACTGTAGGAGATAACTTTGTAGGTACAACAAACAGAAGGTCCAAATGCCCAGGGAAGAAAGATAATTTCATGAAGGATCTGTGGGCCATGCAGACTTCAAATTTTAAGATAATAGGGCTGCATTACATGAGTCATACGGAATTTGAATTTGAAGTTCATCAGGAAGTATTAGTGTGATTTAAGCATGAAGAGCCATAATATATTTTTTTGCAAAATTTCAAAATCTTTCAGTTTGATTTTTTAAAAATATTTTTTTTATCTAAGTAATCTCTACACCCAATGTGGGGCTTGAACTCATGGCCCTGAGATCAAGTTGCATGTTCCTCCAGCTGAGACAGCCAGGTGCTCAGTTAGATTTTTATAATCACTTTTTATGCTTGGTAATTAAAAATTCTCACATGAAGGGCAATAACTATGGAAAATAAAACTTATCACTTGGCAAAAAGAGTTTGCTATTGTCCTTACTTGTCACTGTAGGCTGTTCTGAGTTCCCTCCAGGAAAATAAAGACAAAAAAACAAAATATGTATAGATTTAAAATTTAATTTCAAATTAAATCATTTGCATAGTGCAATTTTTTTTCAGTTTTCAAATGATTTTTCCTAGGTGGTTGAACTTTCTAAAGGAGGGAAGAAAGAATAAATATATTGTATCATTACAGAGTACAATATTATTATTTCCCTGCCAATTGGTTCTAGTCATTCACATAAATGTTATATCTGATTTGAAAAAAGAAAAAAAAAAGTTTTGGAAATAAAGTAGATATTTAATCTCCATGTGGACCAATAAAGTATCTACTGTGGTTACTGACTTTTCAAAGTAAGTAAAGTATAGACCTAGAACCAAAAGCTAGATCTGATTTATGACTTCTACTTCTTGAGAAATGAAATTAAAGGGATATAATTTATCTTAACACCAGGGGAAAAAAACAGAAAACTTGTCAAAATATGTGAAACTGCAGTTCTCAGTATATTGGACATCACATATTAAAGGACAGTGACAATCAAGATATGGGAAACAAATGTGATGAATCTCATGCTTGTCTCAGATTATTGCCTGGAGAGAGTTTCCAGACTGTAGTGCAAGAAGAGGGAATCCAGGCTGTCTCCCAGAGTTGAGGAAATGAAGCAGGAAGCCCAGGAAAGACAAGACAGCAAGAGTCCACAGGGCAAAATACCAGAGAAGAGAAAGCTTAACAGAGAGAAAATCTTAGAGTTTGGTGAAGATTATCTAAGATACTATCCAAGATACTCACTGGATACTGATAAGCATAAGCACATAAGAAAAGTACCCAAAGCTGAGGGGAAAAAAATATACTAAAAGAATGAAAAGGAACAACATCCAGAGGTCACATAATGTCACTAATAGTGTCTGTTCCAACTACTCAGAGCAGAAAGTCTCATCATGAACTGGGCATTAGGTAGTACACTCAGAATAATTATGCTTCAATAGTGGGGAAAATTCAACCTGTATTAAAAACTGCCTATTCTGATCGAACAGGCCTTAAAAGGAAGACTCAAAGAAACAAAACATTTTCATATAACCTAATCACATCTCAGTACAAAGCTTCAGAATATTTTTGGAAAGTACTCCCCCCAAAAAACCTTCACAATTGTGGCATCCAAAAAAGATTAAAAGTTCATAAAAACAGCAGGAAAATGCAATCAATACTGAGGGGAAAAAGCCAATCAGTTGAAACGGATACAACACGAACACAGAATAAAATTAGTAGAAAACACATTAAATCAGACATTATAACAGTGTTCTGTATGTTCATCTATCCAGAAGGGATATTTAAAATATAGAGAGAGACATAAAAGATATTTTTAAAAATACCTAAATTGAACTTTTATAGATTAAAACGACAACGTCTGAAATGAAGGATACACTGAATGGGATGGATGTCATAGTAGACACTGCAGAAGAAGAGATTAGTGAATTTGAAGACACCACAGTAAAAACTATAAAATGAAGCTCATAGAGAAGAAATGGTTGAAAAAAATTGTTAGGATCGATCAGCTGTGGAACTTCAAGAGGCCTAATATATGAGTAATTAGAGTTCTCAAATGAGAGAAGAGAGGAGAGAAAAATAATTTTTGAAGAAATAATGGCTGAAAATATTCCAAATTTGTTGAAAATAATAAGTTGTATACATAAGAAGCTTAATGAACACAAATGCCAAAAACACGAAGAAAATAATATGGCCCATTACAATCAAATTGCTTAAAATCAGTGATAAAAAGAAGTCCTAAAATAGCTAAAGAAAAAAAAAAGACATTATATACAAAGGAACAAAATGAGGACAGCAGATTTTCACTGAAACATTGTGAAGGAGAAGACAGTAAAGCCACATTTGCATTAAATACAAGACTCAATTATATACTCTGTAATAAAACAACTTTACATATAAAGACGACAAAAAGATTAAAATAAAAATAGATTAAAATAAAATAAAACAATATATTAACACTAATCAAAGGAAGCAGAGTAGCTTAATTAATTTTGAATAAAATAGATTTCAAAACAAATAATCCTACTATGATAAGGAAAAGGTATTTCATAATAAAGAATGGAAAAATTCATAATAATCCTAAATGTTTATGCCTCAAGCAACAGAAATTCCAAATACTGAAAGAAAAATTAGTAAAACTTCAAGATGACATAGACAAATCCACTATTAAAATCAGAGATTTCAAGATTACTTCCTCATTAATTGACAGAAAATGTACACAGAAATCAGTAAGATAGGTAAGACTAAAACAACACTATCAGCCAACTTAATTGGCATTTACAGACCACAATACTCAATAACATTATGATATTTCTTTTGATGTGCACACAGAATATTTGCCAAGGTAGAATATATTCTGGGCCCTTCTCCCCCAAAATGTAAGGTAATTCCAGTAAAAAATACGTTATTTCATCACAATGAAATAAAATTAGAAATCAGTAACAAAGATATCTGAAAAATCCTCAAACATGAGAAATTAAATAATACGTTCCCAAATAACTTTGGGCCAAAAAAAGATCAAAAAAGAAATTTTTAAAATTCAGTACTTGGAACTCAATGAAATTAAAACACCAAATCTCAAAATGTGCAGGACACTGCTAAAGCAGAATTAGAGGTTAATTTGTAATGAAATAAATATCTATTATTTGTAATATGATTTGTAAATAAAATATAAATATTAAGAAAAAAATCTCAAATAAATAACCTCAGCTTCCATCTTAAGAAATTAAAATGAGGAGAAATAAAATTTAAAGTTAGCAATAAAGGAAATAATAAAGGCTACAGTGGCTATAAGTGGAATAAAAAAACAGAAAAACAACAGTAGGGATCCCTGGGTGGCGCAGTGGTTCAGCGCCTGCCTTTGGCCCAGGGCGTGATCCTGGAGACCCGGGATCGAATCCCACATTGGGCTCCCGGTGCATGGAGCCTGCTTCTCCCTCTGCCTGTGTCTCTGCCTCTCTCTCTGTGTGACTATCATAAATAAATAAAAAAAGAAAAAAAAAAAAAAAAGAAAAGAAAAACAACAGTAGGAAAAAATGACAGAAAAAAAACCCAAAACCAGATCAAAAATTAAAAAATGGGTTCTTTAAGGATATCAATAAATGTGATAAATCTCTAGTTAAAGTACATATAATGAAGAAAACACATATTACCAATATTACAATGACAGATGAGACATCAATATAGATGTTATGTATATAAAAATATTGATGGAATATTATATACAACTCATACCAATAAATTCACCTACTGGTGAATAGATGACATGGAAAAATTATTTGAAAGTCAATAAATACCAACATTCATAAAAGAAGATGTAGATAACTTGAATAGCACTGTATTTATTAAAGAAATTGAGTTGAAAAGGTAGAGGAGGAGGAAGGAATCAGGCGGACAGTGGATGAGAGTAGCATCATCCCGGTAAACAAAACACATTTACTTTCTGGTTTCCAGCAGCATGGCAACTGTATACCATTTAGTATTCAGAGATATTTTATCCTTTCTCTCCTGTTTAAAAAAATAAGAATGTACTGAGAAAATCAGAGTCAGAAAGAACAAATGCCTTAAGGGGGAAAACAGAATTTGTGAAATAGACTATATTATAGGTGTTAGTATATGGACATTACTCATACTATTTTCAATACTATTAATCATATGCATCCTATAATGTAGGCATTATGACCCCTACATTTAATTTGCTAGCCTTAATGTCACAGAGATAATACAATGAATGGCATGGCTAGAATTTGAACCCAGGTCTGTTTTACTACAATTCCCTTGCCTGTTCTCGTACATAAAAACATCTTGCTATACAGATCAATGATCTCAACCAGCTCTCTCTAACTAGTTTTAAATATGTGTAATTACTGCCTCTAATGTAGCTATTTTTATGTGGCTTATTTTAGTTTTGAGGTTAAATGAATTAGATAATTTATATTAAGTCATATACATGTGAGTTTTCCAATTATCTATCTCTCATCTTTAGCTTAAAATAGAATCTTTAAAGAATAGTACTTTTATATTCCCTTGCTATTGAAGTACTATAATTTCTATAAATATCCTTTGTCTGTGTTCTACTTTTACTAGCTTAGGAATATGATTCAGAGGACATCAATTATACTTCGGACTTAATAATATTATAGAGCACCCCAGGTGGCCTGGTGGATCAAACACAGAGCAAGTGTCAAGAATCTGGAATGAAATACCTCTTGATGGTTGGTGATTATCCTCTCTTCTATTTCATTTCTTTTTTTTTTTTCTTTTTCCTTTTTCTTTTTATTTCTTTTTTTTCCCTCTTAGACAACTTCTTTAACTACCATCTTGTCTGTTTCCATAGCTCCATCTCTTAGCAAATCCACCAGCACAAGCACAGTGAGTTCAATCTGATTTCCCCATGAGAAATCTTTCCTTTCATTCTCTCCAGAACATTTGCATCTCCATCTTGAGCCTGTCTTTTAAAGGGTCTTTGTCTATTGGAATAGATGAGAAGGCAATAAACACTATACCAGGCACTTGGGAGGATGACAAATAAGCTAAATAAGTATTAGTTTTGCTTGTTTCTATTGCCTCAAAAGGTCTCATTCACAATCTCTTCTGCTACTATATTATGAGCTAAAGGAGAAAAGAGGAAAATAATTGCATTTAGCACTGACTTTCTTTTTGCTTTACATTTTCCATGTATAGGAAGAGATACTGATGTCTTTGAGCAAGACAAAAATCATTTCATAGACTAGAATCAGTAGTTCAGCTAACAGACTTAAAACACATGAATGAGTTTATTGACTAGAGAAGCACTATATATCTATATATATGTATATATATATATACATATATATATATATATATACTTTATCTCTTTTAGAACTTAACAAGTATCCTCTTAGTTTCTATTATCTGAATTTAACAAATAAAGGAAAAGAGAACCAGAGATTTAAAGAAAAATCGCCCAAGTGAGTACATGGCAATGTTGAAATGTGAAATGTTGAAATGTGAAATCTCAAGTCTGACTCCTCAAACTCTTATTAGTAACATGATCTTAGGTATGTTGCTTTTAGCCTCCAATTTCTCAGCTGAAAAGTCAGGTGGGGGGTGATCATTCACTTCCTTCCCCACTACTTACTGTAAGCTAATAATAGTAAGTTGAACATAGGAATGATGTGTAGCGTAATAGGATGACAAAGGAATGTTAGGATGATCAAAGAAGACTTCCCTGAAAAAATTTGCATTGAGCTCATAACTGAAGGATAAGAGGAAGTTAATTAAACAGGCAGGGAGAGAATGGGCAGGACTCCTTTGGGAAGTCCTGAAAAAGGAAACAGTGGCAACAGATGCTGGAGAGAAAAGGAGCATGGCTTTTTCAAGGGCCCGAGTGTTGTCAGTGGGGCTGGATGGCATGTAGGGGGGTAGATTTCCGTGACAGACTCCTCCTAACCAGTGCGGCTGTTCTGTGGTTTGAAGTCAAAGACAGACAAGGCCAGCCAGCCGAAAGTGCTTTGTAAATTAGAAATCACTATGTTAATGTGAAGATTTGTGGGAGTTTAGCTGGTTTCCTGTTTGAAAAGTCTATAACATTTCTCCCCAAACCATTCTTAAAGTCTTTAGCATAGAGGGCAATCTTTTCATGGCATGAAATTGAGGTTTACAGAGAAGCTTCTGTTTCATCTTTGACAGAGCTGGAGACAATTCTCAACAAAGTTAGCTTAACTCCTGGGGTGAAAATGTGCTTCAGAGCATTAACTGCACAGCCCGGGGCTGTTTCTAAAGAAGCCACCCTCAGACTCACAATATGTATTCATAGTTTGATTAATCATAAGTGTGTGCTTCTTGGCTGAAGAGAGGAAGAGCTGTCTCCCAGGACAGAGGACAGTGAGGGATTTTTCCCCAATGCAAAGCCAAGGAAGAAGGGGAGGGAAATCTGTCAGCTGGTGACTGATAGGTAGCTGGGTGGTCCTGTGGCAAAATATAACAAATTCCCATGTAGGAGTCCTGCCTACCTTCCTTCCAGGTTTGCTTCCTAAGGAGGACTGGACCACACCCTCTCTCCATAGCAGGAGATGGGCATGGGGATGGGGATGGGGATGAGGATGGGGATGGAGATGCGGATGAGGATCGTTCCTGATCATAACCATTTTCTTTCACTCAGAACCAAGAACAACTGCCTGCTAAATACAGATGCCACATCGGTGTGGAAAAGCTCTTAAGACTCCCGACTCAATGGCACAGGTGGTTTAGGAGTCCACTGTCATATTACCATTTGAAATGTTTAATGTTGCTTAGAAAGATTATTATCTCTTGATTACTCAGCTCTCAAAGAAAGGCAGCAGTGGGCCAGGAGACTTGTATCAGCGAGGGGCTGTCACCCCCGCTCTGCCGCTATAGTTCATTTGTCATCAGGTAGGCCATTTGTCAAACACTCAGGACTTCAGGGACCAGATCTGTGAGATGTTTAACTAGAAAATTCCCTCCCAAGAATAAACATAAACTCCTTATTTAATTGTTTAACTGTAAGTTTAAATGATAATAGTTATAATAATTTAATAAGTGAGGTTACACTTTTGTAATGAAACAAACGAAGAAACCAAACAAAAACCCAACCACTTCCTAGCAGAGACAACCTGGCTTCTGAAGAGGAGGGTCGGGGAAGCAAAAACAAATATAGACTGCAGTGAAAGCCACAAGGCTAGGTTCTAGAACTCTGCCACTGATACACCGTGTAGAGATTGATTGAAAGATCAATCTCTAGGTTTGGGCCTGAGATGGAGCTTCCTCAATTGAGAAGTAATATCCTACCACAAGGACAGGATAAAGCCATGTCTGTAGCATTTGACATTCGGTAATTCCCCTCTGCAATCTCAGTTCCTTCACACACCACCTTTCCAACGAAGATGGACACAACCCAGTAAGATTTCTCCCAGGTTACAAAGTCCCATAGTCCTGATGTGGCACAAACATACCCTAATCAGTGTTCAGTACACAGCTCTGCCGTGGAAAGTGCCAGACAGATGTAGAAGTCTGAGTACAACAGGACAGGAAGCTGTTTGGTTTGCCCATAAGAAGTGAAGGAGAGATCAAGGAGGAACACAGTTAAGTCCAGGGCTCAGTGTGATGAGGCCGAACCCTGGTGCCACTGGGTCCCTGCACTGCACCTCCTCTGCTCCTCCTCCTTGACCACACCCATCAGCACCCATGCCTACCTGCATCCCCCTCATCCATTTTATCCTCTCTGCATTTTTCTCCTTACCACCTTATATTACTGCTACTTCCAAGCCCCTTGTTAAAAAAAGAAGTGGTCAGGGGTGCATGGGTGGATCATCAGTTAAGGGCCCACCTCTTGATTTGGGCTCAGTCATGATCTCAGGGTCATGGAATTGAGCTTTGTTGGCTCTGTGCTGCAGGAAGAGTCTGCTTAAGATTCCCTCTCTCCCTCTGCCCCTCCCCATTGCATGTACTTTCTCTCTCTCTCTCTCTCTCTTTTAAAGATTTTATTTATTTATTCATGAGAGAGAGAGGCACAAACATAGGCAGAGGGAGAAGCAGGTTCCTCGCAGGGAGCCCAATGCGGAACTTGATCACAGGACCCCAGTATCAGGCCCTGAGCCAAAGGCAGACGCTCAACCGCTGAGCCACTGAGGCATCCCTCTCTGTCTTTCTCTCTTAAAAAAAAAAAAAAAAGTGGTCAGAGAAGAGAGAGGGGACCCCAGTCATTGTAAGTAACATGGCCTGAACGTATGCTTAGTTCATGGGCCACTAACCCTCCTCACTGCACGGATGTCCACTGAGCAGAGTTTAAAGGACAAACAAAGCCACAATAAGGTCATTGATACTGGAATTCAGTTGCTGGAATTAGGGATCATGAAATATAATATTTAAAGTGTCTGATATCACATGGTCATTGAAAAGGCTAAATAATCATAGAGGGGTGCAAGAATTATAGAGCTGTACCTCTGAAGCTGGCAGTTTTGTATTGTTGCTTTTTATCGGGTTAGGCAATCTTCATTCATTCATTCATTCATTCATTCATATGTCGATTGTATTCAATGTGTCAAGTAATGTGCTGGGGGTCTTAAAACGAAAGACACTGGCATTGTTTTAGGGGAGTACAGACATGCTAAGTGCATCACACGTGCCACACTACTCCTTCTTTCATGCTTCTGGCAGACCTCATGAGTCATTTACAGCACACTTACCCTCAGAAGCCATTTCAGAAATAATGCGACTGATTCCAGTTTTCAGAGTTGGCTTAAGTGGTAAACACTTTTCCTAGTGTCACTGCAGAAATATTCACGAATGTATCACTGCACTTCCACGCTACATTTAAAGTCTGCTTGATGCCCAGTTTCTGCTATGAGGATAAGTTTCCCTACAATCTTATACTCAGCATTCCAGGTGGCTCTCTGCCTCCGATGCCCAGTTTCTGACATTTCTAAGCACTCTTCAAATTGGGAAGTGTGCAAATAATTTTAAGAGGAGTTGCATGGATATTAAAGACAACCTTTTTATCCTTGTAGAAGGATTGCCATCTCTTTTCACTCCAGTGAGAATTTATGGACTGCTTACTCTATGACCCTGCTCTGTTGGACTGGAGATTTTGGAACAATGAGAAACCATTTCTGATCCCAGTTTAGTGGAAGAGACAGATAGGAAAATAAATACCAACCAAAATAAAGCAAGGATGGAGGGATATACAGAGCTCTAGGAGAATCCAGGGGAGAATATGATTAATTCTTCCAGGAAGCATCATAAAATGTGTTAAAGGGAGGGACATCTGCACTGGATCTTGAAGGGGAAGTGGCGTGCAGGCGGCTGAGAAGATGAAAATGCATTTTCTAACGAAAGAAGAGTAAGGGAGCCAATGACACTGAGGTTTGGGAAAGCATCATGCAACACAAGGCTAATAAAAAAAAGTTTGGGTCCAGATGATGAACAGACTTGAATACCAGGTTCATGGTGTTATCACTGGAAGAGCAAATATGACTCCTGACTCGTTTATTCACCTTATTTCCACTTTGTATATTTTCTAGGCTGACTAAATGTCACAAGCCAAGGAATGATTGCTCCCTGTCACTAAATGAGCCAGTTCATTAACATGGGAAATCTTTTATAACATTCCAGAAGGAAAAAGAAAAGAAGGATGGAAGGGAGGAAGGGAAGAAGGGAGGGAGGGAGGGAGGAAGAGAGGGAAGGAGAAAGAAGGGGAGAGAGAGAGAGACCAATTGTAACTGAAAGAAAAGAAGGAAGAGGAGAAAGTAAAGAGGAGGAAAAAAAGTAAGAAATCATTTGGGTCCACTGCCAACAAGAGTTAGGAAAGCTGATTTCTTAAGATAAACTGAAGTAAAACAAAATATGCTCCATATGTTGAAACTGTATACTTAGTTTGAGATAAACAAAAACATGTTTGGAGAATAGCTGCCATAATTAAAAAGAAATTAAAAGAAAGAAAGAAAAACCATCTGGGGATAGATACATATTTAAACACATGCACGCGCGCGTACACACACACACACACACACACAGTGATTTCAAAACTTGAAGGTTTTTTTTTATTATTATTATTTAAGTAAACTGTCTTGTTGCAAAAGGGCATTGCAACAGCCTTTACCCAAAGCACCCCATGTTCCACGCGGGAGCTGTACAGGGCTACCCAGTATTCATTGCTCAAACGTCAAAAGATCTTTCCAAACCCTGTCCTTTGCTGCTGCTTTCTCTTCTCCTATGGAAGCCCATCCTCCCCTTTCCCTCTGGACAACCCCAACTTACTCTGAGTCCCCAGTTGAAATGTCACCTGCTCCCAGTGGTGTGCCAGACACACAGCAGTGCTAAAAATGGCTTTTTTACCTGTGAACTTTATGTTTCTGTATCTGTTTCCTGTGGCTGCTATAACAAAGTGCCACCAACTGGGTGGCTTAAAACAATAGTTGATTGTTTCATAGTTCTGGAAGCCAGAAGTCCAAAATCAGGGAGTTGAAATCAGGTTTAGTTCTTTCCTAGGTAGAATTCTGAGGGAGACTCTGTTCCGTATATTTTTCCTAAGTTCTAATAATGGCTCGCAACTCTCAGTGTTCCTTGGGCTGAGAATGCATCACTCTAGTCTCTCCTCCATCTTCACACTGACGCGCTCTCTCCCTGTGTCTCAGTATCTTCACGTGGCCATCCTCTTATAAGGGCATGTCATGTGGAATTAGGACCACCACCCTACTCCAGTATCACCCTGGGTTAACAGGTCACATCAGGAACTACCTCATTTCCAAATAAAAGTCACTTTTCTGAGGTACTGGGGGTTGGGACTTCAATATATCATTTTAGGGACAAATTCAACCCATAAAAACATGCCTCCAATGCAGACTGGTTTCACTGAAGAAGTCAGGTGTATGCACGTAGATGTCCCCCATACCCAGAGGAGGTGATGAGAAACTCCATTTCAAAGACCACACATATACTTTTAACCTTGTGTTTCCAAGGCTGAGCATAATAAATGGAATAAATTCATGGTTAGCATCTTCAAACTGAATTAAATCTGGAAAGTTATGGACAGAGGTTTTCTGATTAAAGGTAGAAGGAGGGGCACCTGGGTGGCTCAGTGATTGTCTGCCTTTGGCTCAGGTCTTGATCCCAGGGTCCTTGGATCTAGTTCCGCATCGGGCTCCCCTCATGGAGCCTACTTCTCCCTCTGCCTATGTCTCTGCCTCTCTGTGTGTGTGTCTCTCATGAATGAATGAATGAATGAATGAATAAATAAATAAATAAAATCTCTAAACAAAAACCTATAAGGAGGTTAGGAGACAGTTAAGTCTACAGTTGAGGGGAAACAGGGATCACATGATGACCCTCTTTGTTATTACAGTTCACAGACAGGGATTTCTTTTGCTACAAGGGGAAATGTGGTGGAGACTGCTCGCCTGGAATAACTGAATGGGATGAGCATCTGAGAATAAAAGACCCATGTTTGAAAGTAGTTCTGCCTAGGTAGCTATATAGTATTGATACTGTCACTGCCCCTCTGATTGCTTCAGTTTATCCTCTTTTTACAAATAAAATCTTGCCCAAAGCCCCAATTTAAATAGCAGATCTATATGAATCTGTCAAAGATCTGTGAAGAAAGTAAGCCTGCAATGCCGTTGACTCAGTCATCCCCAAGGATTCTTCACAGGAAGTTCTAAAGAATTCTAGGAACAGATTTAAAACCACTTTACACTTTACAGAGCCTGCGTGGCTCAGTGGTTAAGCGTCTGCCTTCGGTCCAGGGCATGATCCCTGTCCCGGGATCAAGTCCCACATCAGGCTCCCTTCGAGGAGCCTGCTTCTGCCTCTGCCTGTGTCTCTGCCTCTGTGTGTGTGTGTGTGTCTCTCATAAATAAATCAAAATCTTAAAAATAAATAAATAAATAAAAATAATAAATAAATAATAAATACTTTACAGGGAGGGGTTCAAGCCCCACATCGGGCTGGGCTCTGTGCTCTGTGGGGAGTCTGCTTCTCCCTCTCCCTCTGCCCCTCCCCTTGCTCATATTCTCTCTCCCTGTGTCTCTCAAATAAATAAGTAAAATCTTAAAAAAAAGACACATACTTTATAGATGAAAGTCCAGGTTTAGTATGTAGTCATAGACATAGAGGGTCATAGAGAATGGAGGAGGAGGAAGAAGGGGAGGAGTAGGAAGACAGGGAGCAGGGCAAGTAGAAGGAGGAGGAGGAGGAGGGGGAAGAAGAGGAAGAGGAGGAAGGGGAAGGGAGGGATGAAAAAGCCTATAGAAAATAAAAGCTGCTACCGAGGAGATGGCAAACAGGAATATAGATCTTAGACAAATCTTTCTGTGACCATAGACAGGCATTTAAATCTCCCAATGTTATCTTTGCCATCATGTGGTCAATTCTACAATCATTTGACCATTTTTACAAGGACATTGTTGGTTTTAACCATATCATAACTCTACGATCACAAAGGCAACACAGTCTGAAGGAGAGACAGAGAATGTGGAAGACTCAGAGAATGTAGAAGACTCCGCGCAAATCTCAACTAATGAATCACAAGGATTCACCATACTCAAGTTAGTAATATCACACACACAAAAAAAAACAACTTTGACAAAAGTGCTGTTTACCATAGTTTACTCCGGCAGGCATGAATTGGTTATATTTCCCAGGATCCAGGACACACATTTTGTTGCAGGTGTCTGTTGATGAATGTTGATCCTTCATATCGACATGCCCATCTCTACCTTCACCCCCTATTCTTCCTTTCAAATATAACTTAAGCTTAACAGTCTCTGGGAAGCCTCTGAACACCCGGGTCCAATGAACCTCACCTTCCTCCGTGTGCCTCTATGCTTCCTCTATATCTTGCATGAATTGATAGAACTGTACCACCATAGTGAATTATAAGTTATTTATTCAACTGCTAATTATTTTCAAAAGATGAGTTCTTTTAGAACTCTTTATTTGGGTCTTTCCTCCCCAGTACTTGTGCACTGTGCCTGGCACATGATAAGTATTATAAATGTTTGCTGAATTAACTCATGAATAGGTGAGTCTATTTCACACTGTTTTGAAGTTTTCAGGTAATCTTGCAAAAATATCAAGGGGAGATTAGGCATAATTTGAATGACAGTATTCTATTTAACTTGTATAAGAGAAATGAAATACTGCAGTCAAATCTCTGGTGGTTTTGTATTCCTGATTCAACCCAGTAATGAAGAGGGAATGCACAAAATGGACAATTTTTTTTCAAACATCTTGGAAATTAGCCCAAGAGCCAAATGTTTTATTTTAATGGTATGTTTCTTCTCTCATACCACAACTAGTAAACATTTCAGATCACACATACACACAATGTTTGTTTGTATTTACTATAATTCCCTATTCAGCTCCAGATGCTTGGACCATTCAGGCATCTAATACATGTTTGATGAATTAAGGAATAAATGAAAGAACACTGAAATAAAATGAGCTAAGATTCTGACATCCATTAGCAAGCCGTTACCGGTTTTCATTTGCCTAGTTTGGATGGGGTCTATCCATTTGGAGACAGTGAATGGCAAAATGTGGTACAAATAAGCAATGTGTTCAATGAGTTTGAATCAATATCTAAAATATAATCACCTTTCAAACATTCGGTAGCCCAGAAGTTTCTGGCTCCAGGTCTGTCCAAACATTGCTATGTGAGCTTCACTTTTTGGCTAATAAGATCGAGCTTGGTCCCTCCTACATGAATATAATATATTCTGACTTTCTGATACACAGGCTGGAGTTTCTTCAGGTCCAGTGTAGTCCAATAGGACTCGACATGATTATATACGAAGTTGGGTATACAATATGTGTTCATCCCAGGCAGGTTTTTACTTTGTTATCTTTGATAGGCAGACATCATCTCTTAATTTATTTTTTTGAGATTTATGCATTTATTTATTTGACAGAGGGGGCAGGGCAGGGAGAAGCAGGCTGCCTGCTGATCAGGGAGCCTGATGCGGGGCTTGATCCCAGGATCCTGAGATCATGACCTGAGCCAAAGACAGATGCCCAACTGACTGAGCCACCCAGGCATTTCTCAAAGTCTTAATTTAAAGGAATAAATTTTTGCTCTTTAATCTTCAGGAAAAGTTGCTGGAGCGTGGGAGGATTATCCTCTGTGCCACAGGCAATGCACCTCTGCCTCCATACTTATGTCCCACTCTATATTCAAAAGTGTGCAAGGAAGTGGAGAACTCTTTCTTAGAAGGAAGCTTCATTCAGCATTATTTGAAATTGGAGCATGCCTCTTGGTGTAGGAGTGGTAAAGGCTCTCACTCAACACCTCAAGTAGTTTATCAAATGTTTCTTCCATCTGTATACCATACCATACCCCCGCCCCCGCCCCCCCCCCCAAGAATTCTGGCAAATTAAACCTTCTCCACCTCCTTCTACTCCCCTCTCCTTTCCTAAATTATTTCCCTGATCAGTGTCAGGGTGACATGCCATGTCTGAGTGTACATTTATAAAGTAGCTTATAACTCATAGTGCTTTCATCTGCATTATCTTAGGAGAAGCTCCAAAGTCTTACAAGGGCTGAGCACACTGATTTCTGTTTATTCCTCAGCTAGGGAGATTGAGGCTTAGAACTTTCAAGATTTAGGAAAGGATAGGTAATGAAAATGCGGGGAGCATCATGCCTTGAACATGTTTGATTTCTAGGTCAAGGCTAATTGATTTCACCACAGTGCTCTAATGAGCATTTAAGAGACAGTTTTGCTGGCTCATGCATTCTTTCCTTCAGCATACTTACAGAGCATCTATTTTTCGCAGGTATTGTACCTAGTTTTGGTGCTATAATAGTGACAGGTCATGATCCTTTCCCTCATTGAGTTTATAGCAGGGAAGAGAAAGAGGCAATTACAATACTTACTAATTCAGAAAAGCAAGCCAACAAACACATTCACTGATTGGAAGGAATCATCTTGACTTTTACCACTACTAGGATAATCAAACAAAGACGACCTTCATCTATGGCCTGCAGTCTGCTACTAAGCTGTGGTGTTTTTGTTTTTGTTTTTGTTTGTTTTCTGTAGACCAACTGGAGAAAATGTAACACATTGCCTGTAACCTCAGGGACTGCCCTCAAGTACAAATTTAACCACAGAGTAATCAGTGTCAGGGCCTGGAAGTGAATCAGTGTGATAGGTTGGCTTTTCTGCCTGGATACTTTCATTTTTATAGGGCTTTCAATTACAGAAGAACAGGATGCCTGTGGAGTACCAAAAGTAAGGAAATCTGGATCCTTACCCAAAAAATGCACCACATGAAATGACTCTTTCTCAAGGCAGCTACTGATAAAAGAAGTTTCGGTCATTCCTGCTTGATCAGTGGGGGGCAGAGTTTCTGTCCTTAGCCATTTCAACAGCTGTAGCTCCTCTCCTGATGGAAATTCTTAGACCAGTGCAGAAATTACTGGCGGATCAACGTCAGTGTGCAGCGGCCTAAGGGAATGGTGGCAAGCCCTTCCCCCTAAGTGGAAGGGACTATTTAATGAGAGTGTAGGGAAGAAAAAAAATAATAAAAGTTATTCTTTGGGTTGAGTATTTTTGTTTGCTTGGTTTTGTAAAGATTTTATTTATTTGACAGAGAGAGAGAGAGAATGCAAGCAGGGGGTACAGGAGAGGGAGAAACACACTCTCCACTGAGCAGGGAGCCCAACTTGGAGGTCAATCCCAAGACCCTGGGATTAGGAACTGAGCCCAAGGCAGATGCTCAACCCACTGAGCCATCCAGGCGCCCCTGGGTTGAATAGTTTTGGATTGCTTTTGTAGAGTTTTATTCTACTCCCAGGAAGGAGCTATCTTAACTCTTCTTGAGAAAAGAACATTTCAGACATTTATCAGAACTGGAATATGAAGCATGGATGGAAGAATTTTTAAGTGATATGCTGAGAAAGACGCCCCATAGTTGATGGTTAAAAAAGTGGATTATCATCTCATTAAACACAATAAAGATGCCCCAGGGGTGTCTGAATCCACTGGATTACTCAAGTGGCTGACACAAATGCCTCAGTAATTCCAATTTTAGTGTATGTGCTGCACAAGTGAGCACTGCCTTTGTGATTCCAAATGGATAAGGGTTTATCTTCACTGGGCTTTTAAATAGTGGGACTGATGTTCACCAACTTGCTTTTCTTCTGGGTCATGAAACTGCAGGCAGTATTTGGGCACACAGCATCAAGGCTAGCTTGGTTGATTTTACTGGACATCCTAGGTCTGATTTTTCTCACAATGATTTGGGCCATTTGTTCTGGAAATGGTTTGGCACTTTGGCACTTTGGGGGCACTTTGACAAGTCTAAATTGCAGTAGAACACTGGAGGCTGAAGCTGATAATATTGAACTCCAGTTTGCTGCAAAAGCCTGTGTGGGCACCAAAGCCAGTTCAGCACTTATGTGGTGGACAGGATTTGCAAATAGCTTCCAGGGTCATCTCAAGTTGCCAGAATGGTTATCCACACACCTTCTCATGGAAATGAAGCTGAATACTTGGATACTTGAATATCTCAGGCTCTCAAAATTAGAGAGATCTATAACTGCACAATACCTTCTGAACCAGACTCAATTACTATTCAAACTCAATGTCAACCATTTTCTTGAAGAATCAAAGAAAGAAGGTCTAAATATCACTGTTAAGAAACAGAAAACAGATACCCTTCCTATTCAAAATTAGGAGCAAATACTGTTAATGTATATAGTTAAGAAAATGCCTAGAAGTTGAATTAAAATTTTTGAGATGCAGGAAATGTAATGCAGCAATCTATCATTTTTATATTACTTTCTTAAAAAAAGATGTTTGAAATGAAAACAAAAATGCATATTTGGGAATCAAATCATGTATATTGCCATTATCTAAATTCCTCTACTAGATACTTATCTTTCTTGAAACACTGGTTATTTTCATTTATTTTAAAATATCTTCAATGAGGAAAATATCACTGAGTAAGTTTATATTACACATTTTTTAAAAAACCATGCAGGGCCACTTGGGTGGCTCAGGGGCTGAGCCTCTGCTTTTGGCACCAGTCATGATCACAGAGTCCTGGGATAGAGTCCTTCATCTGGCTCCCTGAGAGGAGCCTGCTTCTCCCTCTGCCTATGTCTCTGCCTCTCAATCTCTCTCTCTGTGTGACTATCATAAAAAAAAAAAAATTAAATAAACTCTTAAAATAAAAAAAGCACTCAAGCACTCATTGCATCCCTACTGTGTGCCAATGATTAATCTAAGCCTGTAGGGGAAAAGTAAACCAGAAAGCCATCCATTCTTGCAGAAATCCTGTTACTTGGTGGCTGTGAAAAATCAAACAGCTCAGTACTTAGCCTCCATGTGGAGTATACCATGGACCTGGCACACGGATGAAGGAAAAGCTGAAGATACCTTGGGGTATTGGCTTGATATTTAAGAAAACATTTAAGGTTAAGTCTTTTAATCAATTATCAGACCACCTCATTGAAACCATACTACTTCAAGAGACCATATTTATCATTTAATTAGAGTTCTTAACCAGAACCTGTTTTTCCTTACCTCTTTTGTTTGCCAAATTCCTTTTGCATTACTTTTCAATGGATGGTAGCTATTCTCTCTCAATGTGCCCAGAGGGGAATACATCATTCCTATACCTGTATATATATATATATATATGTAATAGGTTTATTTTAGAAATTCTGGGTAATATAATAAAAAGGGAGAATTGGTACCTAAAAAGTCTTCCGTGGTAACTGGCCTATTATCTGGTCTATGACCTAAAGGATCTCAGCTTTACAAGAAGGTAAATAAATCCTTCTGGCAGGTCAGGAGCATAGACAAGCTAGGGGGATTTCGGAATTAAGAAAAAAAAAAGATATTTCTGCTGTGATAGGCAAGCCAGACCAGGCCCTGAGAAGTAAACGATATTTATTGATTCTTGCTATCTACAAGCAAGCTAATAAAGGCAATTCGATATTTCTGGCACACAAAAGTTGAAATTATGACCCTGGAGGATATACAAAATCTCCACATGAAGGCTTTTTTTTTAAGTCTTAATATAATTTAGGGCTATTTTATAATCCACACACTAAGAAGTTCTTTGTATATTAATCAGCAGCTCTTATTGTGCTCATGTAAATAAAACAGGCAAATAAAACACCAAATGAATCATACTGATTCAGAAGATTGTTAAAATAATGAATGCTGTCAAATCCTTGCCTTAAGGCAAGAACTGGCACACAAGGGGAACTAATATCTTGCCCTGCCCTCATTAGGAGTCAGGATAACCTTCCAAACTATGTCACAGAGTGAGGGGGGAATCTCTTGCATTCTGGATCAAACCAAAACAATGTAAAGCAAACAAAAGAAGCAACCAGAAAAGTATCACTATGTCCATCACTAGTCCTCACATAAATGCAACCTTGAGCCTTTTCCTCTGAATTTTTATCTTCCTAATGGAAAGAACTTTATCCTTGCAAATTATGCAAAAATAATTGCTATTTTTTTTCTTCATAAGATTAAAATCTATAATCTTTGTAATCCATATAAGATCTTTTTTCTCTTAAGTTTTATTTGTGGTGAGAGTGTCTGGCATCTTTCATGTTGCAATCACAAAATTAAAACCAGTATTTAAAAATGGAAAAGCTGTCTCTGCCTCTCTCTGTGTGTCTCTCATGAATAAATGAATGAAATATTTTTTAAAAAGGGACTCCAGGGTAGCTCAGCAGTTGAGTGTCTGCCTTTGGCTCAGGTCATGATCCCAAGGTCCTGGGATCAAGTCCTACATCGGGCTCCCTGAAGGGAGCCTGCTTCTCCCTCTGCCTGTCTCTGCCTCTTTCTGTGTGTCTCTCATGAATAGATAAATAAAACCCTTTAAAAAAATAAAATAAAAGTGGAAAAGTCTTCAGATATTATGGGCTAAAAAAAAAAGTGTCTGGCAATAGGACCCCAAGTCATTTACTCATTTATTCATTTGGCATATGTTTGTTGAGCACCTTCTCTGTACCAGGCACTGGGGATGACTCTGTGCACAAAAATAAAGTGACCAAAACAGGAGGCAGTCTAAGGAGATAAAGATGAAGCATGGGGGCATTTCAAAAGGGAAGATTAGGAAACATCTCAGATAAAGTAAATTCTAAACAGAGACATATATAAAATGAGAAAGTTAGAGAAGCAGAAACGCAGGGAGGAGATTTCTAAAATAGTGAAGTGAACATCCAAATCCCTGAGGATTTTGCCATTTTGAAGGAGCAGTATGGAGACCAGCCTGGCCCAACCAGAATGAGTTCAAATTGGCAGAACTTGCAATAAGGCCAGGCAAGCAAGAAGGGTCAGATTACAGACTTTTGCAGGTCCTGGAGATGATTTTAGATTTCCTTTGACTGTAACAGGAAGCCATTGGTACTAAACAAATATTTGCAATTTACTGGGGAGAAAAAAGTCTTAATATTGATCTTTTTAATGATCATCTAATCTAGGATTTCTCAACCTTGGCACTATTGACATTTTAAGCTGGATTATTCTTTGCTATGGGGGTTGTCCTCTGCATTGTAGGATGTTTAGCAGCATCTCTGGTCTCTATCAACCCCAGGCAAACGAAACTGTCTTCAGACAAGGACAAAGATCCATTTGCCCCAGTTGAGAACCACTGGTATAATCCAATCCATTTTATAGAGTTAGTAGCTGTGAAGTTAAATTATTTAAACAAAGCCAGTTCTAGCATTAGAAGTAGACTAATAAGATAATGTATAGACACACACAATAAAATAATAAAATAATTTACACACACACCCATATATTCTTGCACACACATAAAGAACTTCATCTAGTTTTTCAACTACCTCATGAAGGTGTTCCCTTTATTCCCATTTATAGATAAATAACTTGACCTTTATAAAGGTGGAGTGATTTGAAGTCAACGTATGATTCAAGTTCCAATCTCCAAATCTCTACTTCAGTAATAAATTATTCACTTGAGATGCATTTGAGATGACAATGACTTGAACGTATCATGAACCAGAAGCTTCCTTTAACTTTTCAGCAAGATTATGCTCAACACCAATTCAAGGAATATGGAGACCAGAACGCCTGATCTTCCAAACCCACTTCAACTAGAAAGGAGAATTTTTTAAAATGTGAAAGTTCAGGTAAATCCTCATTTCCATTTTCTTAACCTAACAAGAGTATAAAATATCTAACTCTTTGACAAGGCCACACATATGGGCTCCTGTGTTGACTAAGGTTTTTGGAAGGGGATTATCAAAACCCTCCTTGAAAGGAAGTGCTCAGACTCTGGACTCTTCTGTAAGGGAAGAGTGTATTCTACTTGTTTCTAATTCACCAGATATTTTGTTACTTCAACAACCAGTGGATCTTCAGGTGGATCTGGTAGAAAAGTGTCAAGTCAAAACAATTTGTGGACTGGGGGTTTAGAGTTTATAAGACTATTATTTTGCCATGTCTCTTCCAAGAGACCAGTGTGTTCCAGGAGCTGAGGGAAAAGCATCTCTGCATCTCTGTTTATAGCACAGGAATGAGTTCTGATGGAGGCATTCCTAAGTAAGTAGAAGACTGGCAGGGAGAGGGGAGGGCCGAAGGAGAACAAGAACAGCATTAAGATAGTAGGAAGGAAGGCTGGGCAAAAACTGTTGATGCCTTTCTCATATCACCTCAAATTTACTCCTAAGCACAGAAAGCTGCTAACTGCAAACCCCTTGTGACTCTGACCAAGGACTTCTTTGATGGCTACAAAATACTTGACCCATGCACAAAACAAGCCACACATGCCAGAGCTTAGTACTTTTCTCCAACGATGACAGTGTAATTAGTTACTTAATGTCCCAGCTTGCCCAGGCCTTGGTAAACCCTGAAGTGTATTCTAAAAACTCTTCGAGAGTGCCCTCACAGTATTGATTCCAGTTGTCCACCATGATAATGGCTACATAACTCACCTTATTGTGGTTTCTTCCCCTTCCCTGTTTACTCCCATATTCCCCTAAATGAGTTTCCTGGGATCTCTTGTCAAGTAAACTGTGCACTACTATCCTTGCCTCAGAATCTTCTTTTGGTAGAACTAAAATTAAGATGGAAAGTTATTCCTCTCATCACTGCCAAGCTAACAAGCCATGCCTTAAAGCTCAACTTATATGGTTTTTCAAAGTAAGCCTAGACTGTTGCCTGTTTATGCCTTTGCAAACTCTATTCCTCCTGACTTGATTTTCCTTCCCCATTTTCATCCAACTAGCGGCATCATCTTTTAGATTCCAACCCAAGCATCACCTACTCCGTTGAACTTTCTTTGCCCCTTCTTGGGCAGTGTCACTGCTTCTGCCCCTTTTTCCTTGCTTTCTAAGACTGATTTGTTCAAAAGAGAAAACACATGCCCCTATGTGCATACAGACAAAGCCAAGTGCTGAGTAGAATTATGACAAGAGATTAATGATATAATTGAAAAGTGTTCCTTCTTCTATTGTCACTCTAGGAAAATACTTGTTCTTTTTAATTACATAGAGAAGCAAAGAAGAATGGATACTTACCTTTTTCTCTGTGCTCTCTCTTTAATGGCTCCCAGATAGTCTCTGAAACCATTGTTCCTGGTATTGGTCATGTTTCTAACATAGCTTTGACTAAATTTCATGAATGCTTTGCAAATTCCTCTTGATAGACAACACGTCACTAAGGTCAACGGCATCTGTATTACCAACAGGTAATGTGAAGGAAAAAATGCTAATGGAGGATGCTGAGGATCAACATGACTATCTGTCTTCCTTGGGAGGCCATGTTTAGGATGAGCTGAGAGCAATGAATAGATTCAGGATTAGGGCTTGGTTTCTAATTTTTTTATTGTGACATGAATCTGTTAGTCGGGAAAATAGGTATACATCTCTCTAAGACCATCACTGGGGCAAACTATAATACTAATGTTACTAAAGAGGCAATAATATTTATTTAATTAAATAAATATTAAAAATGATATTTATTACTTATATAAATAGATTTGTATATTTGATAATAGCATCCATCCACTCCACCTTTGGTTCTAAATGAGCGACTATGGAAAAGCCACATTCCGACTATTAGCCTGACATCTTTAAGATATGACTCCACTTTTCACTTATTTATGGTTCCAAGTTATAAGAATTATGCATGAATGCTATTCTTAAATCTTAGGCTACATTTAGAAGGTTTCATCAGGGTAACGACATAGGATGCTAACGCCTTAATTTCACCTGCCATGAGGTTCACGTGCTAAAGATAGTTTGCTGGGAATACAAGAGAATGACGGTTGTAAATTCCATAAAGCACAGCTTTCAACATTTATATACAAAGGTTAACTGCAGATTCATGTGTGATGGAGAGGAGGAGCAGCCTTCCCTGTGTTCCCAAGGGAATGATCAATTTGGGATGCTTATCTGTCCTCTCCGTGTTAGCAGAGGGGTTCTGTGACAATGCCAAAACAAAGCAGTGTCGCAGATCAACCCACACTCACTTCCCGGGTGATGTATGTGCAGCGTTCTAATGGTTATTTCAACTTAGCTCCTCCCTGGGCCACACAAGATTAGCCTGGGCCGGAGACAGTGAAGAAAAGTAATAAAGTGACTAGCTTTCATTTCCTGCAGCAATGAGTTGTCCTCCTTCCTGCTGGAGAAATGGGTGTTCCCCATACTAGAAAAATCTAATACATAAATAGCCAAGCATTCAGAGGACTTGAGACTGATTTGTTTTACAAAATGATTCACAGAAGTTTCCCATTAAATAACCAGTGGAGAAATGCTCAAATTAGTTTATTGGATGTTTATAAGCAAGGCAGGGGGTAATTCATGAGCTTTCTCTATATACTAAATGTGGAGGTAAGAAAAATAAAATATGACTAGATCATGTCATAGGCATATTTAATAATTGGCTTAATATTCAACATAAGAGTCATAAACTAGATTTTCTAGAATGTGGCCTTTCTTAACATGGATTTTTCTGAAATGCATACATATCTATCTATCTATCTATCTATCTATCTATCTATCTATCTATCTATATCTATATGGAGAGAGAGAGAGAGACAGAGACAGAGACAGAGAGAGAAAGAGGAGAAAATCTGAAAAAAGTATCACCAGACCCCAGTGTTTGTGATTGTGTTTAACATTAAACACTCATTTAGAATAACATTACTACATTGTTTTCTTCTTTTTCCTGTTCTCATGAATGATTGATCCATTAGGTAAAGTGCCAAAGAATTTCAATCCCATTTTCCCATTTCTGAACTAGTATTGTGAACTGCCTCTCTGCTGTGATGCATAGGATGGATATTGATCACATGCCATGAGATTTTCTTCTAACTCTAGCACGTTGTCTTTCGCACAGAGAACCCCAACTTCATTCCCTCCTGGAAGGACAACTTTGAATCCAGGCTTATTGAGGCATTGACCCTAATGGGACATTGTACTAGAGAGCAAAGTGTTCATATTTTGGAGAAGAACAGCTTGGTGGCCAAAAAGGGGAATCCACATTCTCTTTCCCTTGAATATCTTTACCTAGGTAAGATATATTCAGTCCCTCAAATGTTCCTATAAAAATAAGGCTCTTTGTGACCACACTACCTAAAATATCTTTACCTAGTGCTCCCCATCTTACACTTTTTCATCTTTCAATACCCTATACATTCACTGAACTATTTTGTTTATCATTTTCCCACCCCCGCTAAGAGGTGAGTCTCACAAGGATGGACACTCCTGTTTATATTCTTCATTTCTATTTTCCTGGCACCAAAAGAGGGTGGAGCTCATAATAGGCACTCAACACAATGTCATAAATGGATGAAAATGAATATAAGTGGATGAAAATTGCCATTATTACTCTTTTATACATGAAAAAAATAACAGCAGGGCTTGGAAAAGACAAATAATTTCTCAGGGGTATGGCCAGTAAAGGGTGGAGTGGTTCTGAGGCCCCAGGCTGTCTCTGACCCCGGGCAAGGCCTTCCTCAACACACTCTGTTGTTTTACAACTGCTTTGCTGATGGTCATCTTTCTACTTGCTCAGTGAACATTTTGTTTTTAAAGAAGAGCCATTCTTTGGGATTTTGGTTCCATATCTCTTCTTTATTAGTAGCCTAATTAACAAAACCAGCTGTGTGCTAGGTTTCTATATCACGAAAAACTGTTAGTTTTCATTGGTTTGTCTTAATATTAGGTTCACAGAGTTCAAACCGAGCGAGCCAAATATATTTTTGTATTATTTTGGAAACCCCTGCATAATCCATATGGAAACTAAAGGCAAATGTTCTGGTTATTTTACATGGGGTTTCAATAATATTTGATGACTAGAGAGTCCATAGGGCATTTTCAAAAATAAGTAATGGGAAGTTGGGCCGAGTTAAGAGAGAAACAGTTGCAGCCCCTCCCCCACAATGCTCAATCACTCCAAGCTGTGTAAGAAAGCTTATATAATTGATTCAAGAATATGGTAACTCATTTTGTAAATATCATAAGAATCACAAATATTTAAAAATAAAAGTTCACCAAATTCTAAATGTATGGACAAACCACTATTTCACCTAACCCTGCAGGGGAATTATTTTGCCTGGAGGGCAGTTATCCACTAAAAATAAGCCCATTTCTTTCTGCTTGTATATTTGAAGCTTCTCATGAGTTAGTCCCAACCTGGATTGATCAAATTCCAACCACTTGAGTATGAAGACGTTCTTTCCCTACCATTACTCCCCCCTTTCTGGAGTCAGTGAGCCCACTCCCCAGCATTTTTGAAATCACAAGATTCATCTCCTGTCCTATGGCAACAAAGGGGCCCGTGAAAACAGAGGGACTTTGACAAAGGATCTTTTCTGTTTATTTCATTTCAAAGGATAATACATACTTTCTGACTGATGTTCCTGCTCTTATTAATGTAGTTCTAGATCATCAGTATCTCTGAGTTACTGAAAGATTGTTTATTAATAAACATTAAAACAAAATAAAAAATTAAGAATTCAAAGTAGAACATGTATACATACTCATAATAATGTGACTCAAGTTCAAAGGTTTAGTGGATGGATGTTTAGTTCATCTTAACGTGCATATAAACTTTGAACACTGCCTCAAGAACCACTTTGTCCAAGAAACTAAAATAAGATTTTTGTGCAGCATGTATGCGTGTGGTTTTAAATTTTGAGAAGTGTGAGATCTTAATTTGTAAGTAGCTTAGTAACTTAGCTCTTGCCATGTTGTAGCTGCTATCAGGAAAAGAGAGGAGGCAGAAATACAGAACAGACATTTTTAAATCACACCTCTTTGATGCCTAAGCTCTAAAATGGAGACTAATAATAATTACTTTAAAGGATTGTTGTAAGTTCTTTGTGAATAATTATAGATTATTTTTTTCCTGGGGTATAGCAAATAAAGCTATGAGGTATTGTTTAAAAACCCAGGAGTTAAAAATGCAGTCATGATGTGACATTTTTTTTTCTGAAAAGGAAAATTATTTAAATATGTAATTTGCAATTAATATGAAATCTATTAGAGAATCAATCACTTCACACTCTATGGATAAGGAAATATGCTGCCCATACACAGTTTATATGGAAAATTTGTCGTATTGCTAAAAGACAGTATCACACACAAATTACCTAATGCACTTGGTTATATGATGCATTGTCTCCCTAAGATATTTTACATTTTACCATTTTACTTTTGTATTTACTAGTGCTGATATTTATGGAAAACTACTCTCTGTATCAGTGACGTGGTTATAATCTGTGAGATTGAACAAAGGAAGGAGGAAGCTCTTGACCTACGTAAAGCACAAATGATATATTCAATCTCTGATAACAAAGACTGGCTATAACCAAGTGTTGTTATAATCTGTGGCAAATTTCTGAAGAAGTGAGATATATTTTAAAGCCCATTTTATTGTATATAATTATATATGTAAATATATTACTTATATATATAATTATAGTTAGATGTCTAACCTCTGTGAAAAGATGAAGGACAGATTACTATCCTTTTTTAGGTAATAAAAATGATGGTAACATTAATATCTTCTTCAACTTATCTTTATTAAACTCTTACATAGCATCTATTAAGTAGAATAAAAGAGATCAGCGGGATCATTATAAAGTTGCAGGCATCCTTGAAGACCAAGAGTAGAACTCATGAATGATGTATACGGTGCTTTAAAAATTCTATTGTTGTTGTTGTAGTTTAATACGATTAAGGATGGAAGAAGAGACATTGAAATCTTAGATTATTTTCCTCCCTAATTGTGGTTGTTTTGAAATCCACAAAACAACAAGTTACTGTGAGCTTCCCACTGTGGTTAACTGTGAATAACCTTTATAGGTAAATCTTACAGATTGACCAAGTTTGGGCAACTGGGACACATGATCCAGCTCTCCTGGCCTTATCTTACATTTGGATCTGTTCACCTTTTCAAAGTCACTCATTATGAGATTGACAAAGAGCCTGGTTGTCTCAAATTCCCAATGTTGACTATAAACACAGGAAGTTCATAATTCTCAGAATTAAACCTAACACAGAACCTGTTTCCGTGGAGTGAATTCTGTAATTTTCCAAAGAACCCAGTTGAAAAATACTTGAAAGAACATGTACACTGATGAATATCTTATTGATTCAAGCTCCACTAATTTAGAATCTGGAGTCATTCAGACTTTATGTGTGAAGCATATCTTTTTATCTACCCATGAAGAAAAATCTAATAAACAAATAGTGCAAATAGTTCTAGAGAGATACCTAGCATACAAGAACTGACCAACAGTCAATAGCCTTTTTCTGAGCTCTGTGTTGTTAATTTGTGCATTATTGTTTCAACTTAATTGTCATCATATGTTAGGTAGTTATTATCTGTGAGCAATCTGAAAGCTTCTGAAAGACAAAACAATGCAAGTATTTATTGTTCTATACCAATAGGCAAATCGACCTTTCACTAAATTGTACACAAAATACCACAAATAGAAGCCTCAGGGGCCAAGCTGTAGCACAGTTCCTGGGGTAGGTCTTTCTTTGACTATCAGGAGCCTGAAAATAAAGTTTTTGTTTGGCTCACCCTCTGCCTGAACTATGCCATAAAGACTTTCTCTGAAAGAGAAACAGATAAATGCTAAGATCTACTCGTGTGTTTTCATATTGTTTTGTTTATAATGTTCCAACAATTACATGAGATATCTTTGGTTATTTCCACTAAATATTTAAATAAATTGAGGTTCTAAAAGGCTAAGCAAATATCCCAAGTTTAAAAAGCTACTAAGTGGTGAAACCCATCTATGAATCTCCTCTGTGGTCTCCTTTATGTTCCATCACATTGCATCAAAGATGCTGTCACCTACTAAAAGCTGCAATGGGTAACTCTTTACAAAGGCCATCAGCACAACACTTATCCCATTTTGTCATACATCATAATGGTTTGTGTACACATTCCCCGAGCTAAATACAACTTCTTTATGGACAGCAGACTTTGTCTTCTTTATGTTGGTATCCAGAGATACCTCTGGATTGTGGCCCCTAGGGTGGCTCAATAAATTTTTATTAAATGGATATATTCAGAATTAGAAGAACTAACCCAGAAACTAATCTTCACTTTTCTGGGAATGGTGTGGTATAGTGGTATAGGGAATTGGGTTACATTAGCACTGCTTATTTAAATGAAAGAACAAAAAACAAAACAAAACAAAAACAAAAAAAGAGCAAAAAACTAGCAAGTATTTTAATGCTGCTGATATTAATTGAATGAAAGAGAAGATGTCCTGTGCGACCCATACAGAATGTGCTAGGGAATTTCAGGAATGACGTGCCAGATTGAAAGCCCTCATCCCTTGAACTTATAAATGTGATGAGATCTCTTTCTGGTGATTACAATATGTTATATGGCAGAGCTGACCTAAAGATAGAAGTGAGCCTAATCTAATCATACACACCACTTTAAAAGCAGAGAATTTTCTCTGACCAGTGGTGGAATGAGGAAGTCAGAAAGATTCAAAACTTGAGAAGAATTTGCCTCACCATGGCTGGTATGAAGAGAGAGAGCATGCCATATGGGAAGGAACATGGGTGACTTCAAAAAACCGAGAAAGCCCCAAAACTGACAATCAGTAGGGAAATCGAGACTCCGTTTCCTAGCTATGTAGCCTTTGTCTAAATTCTGCCAACAACAAGGATGAACTTGGAGGGAGGACCCAAACCCCAGAGGAGAATACAGTCAGCCAACACCTTAACTTCAGTTCTGTGAGATCCCAAACAGAGAACCCTATGGACCTGGGGGCTAATAAGTGGGTGTCTTTTAACCCCTACATTTGTGATAATTTGTTACACAACAGTAAAAAACACATACAGGATGATAAACTTGCTTTTACATGAACTAACTCTAAAACAAATGATATTCACTTTCCTCTTTGAAGAAACTGTAATGAAACCTTTAAAATGAAAAGTACATTCAGGGAACAATCCCCATCTGTTTCAAGAGGTTCAGCAGGAAAGACCTTCATTATACAATTATAAATTTACATTATGCATTGATAGTTGCTTTCTACCACATGACAATGGATGTGTGCTCTAAGAATGTAATATATTCTATTGGCTTCTGAGTGGCATCCATATGAAAGAAGCAAAATCCCTTTTTTTGGGGGGGGGGAGCATATTTTAATGATGTTTAAAAGAAGCTAAGGTCTTTTTTGTGGCCTTATTCAACTTTCCCAAAACTTGCCTCAGACTCTGTCACATTGAGAAAATATATGTGACTTTCTTTTATTCTTTCATGTGTTTTGAGTTTAATAACATATGCTGTTTATATTTGGTTTCTATAGAGAGTTCTTTTTGTCTTGTAAACAGTTTCAAAGATTTACCTAGAGCTGTGTGGGTTTGCTCTTTCTTTCTTTCTTTCTTTCTTTCTTTCTTTCTTTCTTTCTTTCTTTCTTTTCTTTTTTTCTTCTTTCTTCTCCCATCCCCTTGGAAAGTCTGAATGGTTCCAAGGATTAGCAGCAGTTGAACTTCAGTCATGATGTGTAATAGATAAATGCAATTCTTGTTCCATGCTGGCTCTTCAGGACAGTGTGAAATTAACCAGTTGTCTTGGTCTTTTTTCATAGTGTACATCTTAACAGTCACTCCTATTTGTATTTCACTGACTTGTCAGAAAGTACCCCTAAATGAATCCTCAATGTGAAATGAAGCCCAGAATTCAACTCATTCTCTGTCCAAATGAGTTAGATATTTCTGGAAAGGATAATCAACTCCTTTCTCTTAAGCGTGTAATAGATGACAGATACTAGAAATAGTCAAATAACACATGCTGGTTTTGTGATCATTGATATTCCCATTTTTCAGGTTAGGGCACTGACAAAGAAATGGAAAGACTTGCCATAAATGTACAGATACTAAGCAGAGGGTCTGCATGGGGTTTAATCCAAGATGACTCCACATCCTGGCACTTAGATATGTGTTAGTCCTCATAGATTACCACAAGACTCATATATTTTGTCTCCCAGGTAATACTCAGTCCTTGACTCTAACACCTTAAAATCTTGGGTGAGAACATGATAGTTTTCCTGATCTCGACTGCAAATATGTTAACAATAAAACTATGAACTCATCTGAACACTTTTATATTTTTAGCCTAAGCTTCTTCCTGGAAATGATATGGTGTATCATCCCCCATGGGGTTGTAGATCGTACATCTGTGCTGTTCGATAGGCTATTTTTGTTTAAATTTCTTTGAACTGAATAAAAATAAAAATTCAGCTTCTCACGCTGGCCACTTTTCCAAAGTTTAACAGCCACCTATGTGGAAACCATGTTGAATAGTGCAGATTTACTGAACATTTCCATCACTGCAATGAGTTCAGTTGGACAACACTATGAGAAAGCCATAGTAACATTAGCTAAGCCCTGAGCTTCATGCTGGGCATGTACTGGAAATAAAAATGAAGTAAAATATGTTTTATGGAGCTTAAGGTCTAGAGTATCTCAAGATCATAGTTCCTTTATGCTACTAAAAACATAAAAAAAATCAGTTTTTTTTTTTCCTGGAATTTCTTATAGCAGGCTCTCCCCAGTTCTGTTATGTGAGATCATGGGAAAGAACTTTGCACTTTCCCTTATCACAGCTTCAGCATCCTTATAGCTTGTAATCATATACCCTCTTAACTGCCAACATGAATGGTATTCATCATTTTTACCCTAAATGTTTTAGGCACTGGAAGAAGGATGCTTGAAATAGACCTTAATCAGATAATACCCCCTAACCAACTTTTACCTTTACTCCTAGCTAACACCTAGACCAAATCTCAGCCCAATGCCATTTCTTTTGGAAGCCATCTCTGATTCTCTAGAAACTAAGCTCATTGTCCATGCTCTGCATACTCACTACAACTCAAATTTGTCTTATCACAATAATTATCCCTCCTTATTATCAATTTTAATATAACTAATGTCTTTGCTCCCCACTTAATCAGTGAGCACCACACAGGCAGAAACTCTGTGCTGTGTTCATCACTGGATTTCTAACTCTTAGAACAGAGCCTGGGTCTTCGTAGAAACTTTTTATTTGTTTTATTATTGAATAGTTTTTGTTTTGTTTTGAGGGTAGATGCAAAAGAATCAGCTTTTTAAACATATAATGTACCCTATCTACCCAATCACAATATCATCTCTAACAGTAATCAAAACAATTCACTTTAGTTATCTTGAGAAAAGTACTAGGTCTTTGTTGTGTCTTCTACTGTAAAAGAAGTATAATATAGAAGCTCCCTCCCCTGCCCCGAAAATGTAAGGCAGCGGGAAATAGCATGTGAAAGAAGTACACTGAAAGCAAAGAACCCAATTTAGAACTCTCTCTCCTGCCAAATTTTCTATGTGACCTTCACCCCATGAATATATTGTTCTCTAGAATTCTCAGCTTTTATAAAATGGGTATAGGTGGGTCTTCCCCACAAGATTTCCAAAGGAATTAAATCAAGTCATGCAGGATTTGTGTCACATGTGTGATAGAATGCTCAATAAATGTCAGTGTCTTACCTGTTTTTATACGTTCAGAAATTGCCCCTGTAGAAAAAAAGGACTGTTTTATTTTTCTTCCTCTTTGATTTCTTTTATTTTTTAAAAAATATTTGTTTATTTATTTATTTATTTGAGAGAGCAAGCAAGAGAGAGAACACGAGCAGGGGCAGAGGCGGAGGCAGAGGCTGACTCCTTGCTGAGCAGGGAGCCCCACGGGGAAGAAAGGCTTGATCCCAAGACCCTGAGACCACGACCTGAACCAAAGTCAGAGACTCAACTGATTTAACTACCCAGGTGCCCCCCTCTTTGGTTTCTTTTAGAGATTCTTTTAATTTATTTGATTTTCTTCCTTTTTTGTGTGTGTCTCTTATTATCTGATCTTCCCTTCCATTTTTCCCTCCTGTAGCATCCTCCCTTTGTCTGGCTCAGCTGATGACACACAGAGTATAATTGAGCATTGACCTCTGGCACAAATAAGCATCTGTCTTGCACATTTAGGATATTATGTTGCCTGTAATCCTTCCCAGTTTATGATTTTAAATTACTTTTGGAATTTCTGTGTAATTTCAGGTTGGTAGGTTAAAATTGCAATTTTATTTTGGCAGATAACATGCTTCTAAATGAGTTTTTCCTTATGTGCATATTAAATAGTTTCCTCATACAGCAGAGTCACTTTTTGTTTGTCCTTGACCACACTAGAAGTTAGAAACTATGACTTACTTGGCAGAAGTTCATTTACTTTCTGGAAGCAACTTAAAGTCTTGCATTTAATTTGTATCGTGTTCATATTGTGTTGGTTATAGAGATACTCATGTCTTTGCTTTTTTTTTTTTCTTTTTGAGAAAAAAGGAACAGAAGAGATTCTCTTATAGCTATTGCATTCAAAGTTATTGCTTTCTTGAAAGTTATTTTGTTTCTCTTACTTAGTTATTGATGGACATGGTAGTCTGAGTAATGGACCTCTGAAGAAGGCCACATTCTAATCCCCAAAACCTGTGAACATTTTATATTTCATGGCCAAAAAAGACTTTATAAATGTGATTAATTTAAGGGTATTGAGATGGGGAAATTATCCCAGATTATCCAGATGGACCCAATATAATTACAAGGGTCCTTATAAAAGGAAGGCAGGAGAGGCAAAGACCAAGATGTGACAGTTGAAGCAGAGTTTGCAGTGCAGAAAGGCCATGAGCCAAAGTACAAGTTGGAAAATGAAAGGGAGCTTATTTTCTCCTGGAGCCTCCAAAAGAAACAGTCTACTGACACCTTGATTTTAGCACTGTAAGACTCATTTCAGATTTTTGACTTCCAGACTATAGGATAGATTTGTATTGATTTAAACCATTAAGTCTTTGCTAATTCATTACAGCAGCAATGTGAAACTAATACAATGTATTAAAAATGATTTTTTCGGGATGCCTGGGTGGCTCAGCAGTTGAGTGTTTGCCTTCCACTCAGGGTGTAATCCCGGGGTCCTGGGATCAAGTCCCGCATCAGGCTCCCTGCGGGGAGCCTGCTTCTCCTCTGCCTATGTCTCTGCCTCTCTCTGTGTCTCTCATGAATAAATAAAATATTTTTTAAAATAAAAATGATTTTTTTTCTTTGTTTTCAAAGTCAAAAACTAGCTGAAAACCTAAAACTATACCTTAAACATCAAAGTAGGCTGCTTATATACTTAAGTGTGCATCTTCTTACCAAACTGTTGTCACTGCACATTTGAGCTAGAAGGAATCCTTTATTTCTACAAAGAGGAGGCAGAAACTAAGTACATTTCTGGAATGTGAGTACCAAGCACATTTGTATAATCCTCTGAAAACTAATAGACTGAGAATATATATATATATATATATATATATATATATATATATATATATTTAACTGATTAATATATATAATAAATTATATAAATATATAATATATATATATTTAACTGATTCTGAGCTAATATACAAAGGTTTCTCCTTTCTACCCAAATTAGAGATCATTTGAGGGAAATGGCATTCCTATGCCATAGAATTATTTGTTGCTAATAGATTTGGGTGAGCTTAATAGGCACTCATATAAATGAGGCTGAATAAAATCAGTTTTTGGGCTAGAGACAGGGACGGTCTTGAGGGGAAAGTTGAGACACTCACAATTTTTAAAAATAAGCAAAATGTCCTAGTAAAATTTTGAAACACACCCGTTGGGGGAAAAATGATTCTTTCCTTACTAGCTTCACTGGTTTTTCATAATAGTGATATATTAATAGGGAATAATAAGAACAATTTTTCAAACAAAATACATTACTAGGGAGTTAGCCTGATTAACCTCTGAAACCTGTGAAAATGCACTTGGAACTTCATGGGCCATGTAACACTTCAATTTGTTTTGGCCATTGTCACTGAGTCTCTTGGGATCATGAATTAAACTTTCTTGGATGAGGGTAATACGTGATTTTTTTCCTATTTTAACAGAAATTGATGCTATAATTTCATTTAAACTTACTTTATATTTTGTATGTAAAAACAAGTGAGGAAAAATTAAACTCTTGCTGATACATAGCTCCCCAAGGATATCTTCCCTGACTTCTTTACACTGTTAGGTCCTCTTTTGTGTTCCATTGACAACCCCAGCAAACCTCTAAAATCCCCATGCTCATATTTTATTCAAACTATCTTCTTTTGAGCCCATCTTTCTCTTTGGGCTATAAACTCCCAAAGGCACAGACCCAGTCAAGTTTGTTTTAGTTTGTTAGAGGCCTTCAAATAAACACAATAGACCCCAAATATACAGTTGACCATTGAACAACATGGTTTTGAATTGTGCAGGTCCACTCAGACACAGATTTTTTATAGACACCGATTTTTGATTGTACAATACTATATATGTATTTCTCTTCCTTATGATTTTCTTAATAACATTCTCTTTTCTCTAGCTTACTTTTTGTAAGAATACAGTATATAATACCTACAAAATACAAAATATATGTTAATCAATTGTCAGTAAAGATTCTGGTCAGTAGTAGGCTGTGAGTAGTTAAGTTTTTGGGAAGTCAAAAGTTATACACAAATTTTCCACTGTGTGGGTTGTCCGTGCCCCTAAATCCCATGTTGTGCAAAGGCCAACTGTACATTTGTCTAGCACTTCCAGTCCTTTCCTTTGATGTGCTTAAATTGGAATGTGTTTACTACTTGTTGGGGTTATCAAACATCTCTAAATCAAGCAAAATATCCTCAGTTTAAAACCCTCACTCTTTGGGCTTCCCCAAGATGGTGGCTGAATAAGAGGACCCTAAGCTAGGATCATCTCATGAACACAACTACATAATGATCAAATCATCCTAAATACCCCAGAAGTTGACTTAAAGACTGACAGAACAAACTCCACAACTAAAGGGAGAGAAGAGGTCACATCGAGGCTGATAGGAAGTGTGGAGATGTGATTTAAGGGAGAAATAGATTGAGAATGCTGCAGAGGGGAGGAACCCATGGTTGCAGAGATGGATGAGGGGAGGGGAGAGAGAAAGAGAGAGAAAAAGAGAGAGAGAGAGAGAGAGAGAGAGAGAGATACAAGGGAATGCACAAGGAGAATATTTCCCCAAAATCATTGGCTTGGAAAATGAGAGAGGTTAAATTTCATGAGTTCTTACAACCAGTAGGTCTTAAAGCCTGTAATTTCTTGCACTGTTAGTGGGAGTGCAAGCTGGTGCAGCCACTCTCTGTAAAACAGTGTGGGGGTTCCTCAAGAAGTTAAAAATAGAGCTACCCTATGACCCAGCAATTGCACTACTAGGTATTTAGATACAGATGTAGTGAAAGGACAGGACACCTGTACCCCAATGTTCATAAAAGCAATGTCCACAATAGTCAAACTGTGGAAGGATCCATGATGTTATTCGACAGATGAATGCATAAAAAGATGTGGTACATTATATAATAGATTACTCACCATCAGAAAGGATGAATACCTACCATTTACATTGATGTGGATGGAACTGGAGGTTATTATGCTGAGCGAAATAAGTTATTGGAGAAAGACAATTATCATATGGCTTCATTCATATGTGGAATATAAGAAATAGTGAAAGGGTCCATAAGGGAAGGAGGGGAAACTGAATGGGGGAAAAAATCAGAGAGGAAGACAAACAATGAGAGACTACTAACTCTGGAAACAAAGGGTTGCAGAAGGGGAGGTGAAAGGGGGATAGGGTAACTGGGTAACAGGGATTTAGGAGGGCACAAGATGAGATTAGTACTGGGTATTATACTACATGTTGGCAAATTTAATTTAAATAAAATTAGAAAAAAAAAAAAGCCTGGAATTTCAAGGCTCAGAAGGCTTGGCTGGGATAGAGCCTGGAGGGCATTGTGCTGCTCCTGGAGAGAAGGCAGGCAAACAATCTATAGGCAAATAGTGTGGAAACAGTGGTTTTAAAAAATGCCTTAGCACACAGTAGGTAGATGATTTGCTATTCTAGGAACATTCCCTGAGAGGCAACCACATGGAGATGGCAAACACAGGTTACCTCACTTGTTTACACCAAGCCCCACCACACTGTACTCTGGTAGGGATGCCCTTCTCAGTCAGGCTTGCCTCCATCCCAGGATGGCAGCCTCCTTCCCTAGAGAGATTGGTGCAAAGCTCTGTCCATGCCACCTCTCTCCACAAGAGTTCTGCAGGTATTCGACTCTAGTAGAGTTGGTGTCATGTCTCATTTCACAAGAAGACCAGAGCACACCTAGTTAAAAGTCACCATATTCAGGCCAGGACCAAATACTGCCCACAGCAAGCAAGGAGAGCCTCTGCAGAAGACTGGCCTGAAAGACAGAGCAGTCAAAACACACAAGCAGAGTGCATGCAGCACAAACTGGAGACATTCTCTTCAGTATCAAGCCTGGGCATTACATGACCTCTTCTTCATAAGGCCATTACTCTCAGGAGCAAGAGACATAACCAGCTTTTCCAACAAAGAGGAGAAGTCAGAAACTTAGATAATATGCTAAAATGGGGGAATTTATCCCAAAGAAAAGAACAATATAAGGGCATGGCCAGAGATCTAAGCAAAAAAATAAAAAATAAAAAAATAAGGAACATGCCTGATGGAGAATTTAAAGCAACAATCATAAGGATACTCACTGGGCTTGAGAAAAGAATAAAAGGTATCAGTGAGAGATAAAAGAGTTATAAAAGAATCAATCAGAGATGAAGAATATAATAAATAAGGTTGGAAACAGGTTTCAAGTAATGGACAGCAGACTGGAAGAAGCAGAGGAACAAATTAGTGACCTAGAAGACAAAATAATGGAAAATAATGAAACTGAACAAAAGAATTATCAAACATGAAAATAGACCTAGGGAACTCAGTGACTCCATCAAACATAATGACGTTCATATTAACAGGAGTCCCAGAAGAAGAAGAGAGAGAAAAGGGGACAGAAAATTTATTTCAAAAAATAATAACAGAAAACTTCCCTAATCTGGGGAAGGAAACCACATCGAGATGTGGGAGTTACAGAGAACTCCCATCAAAAGCAACAAAGGCAGGCCAATGTCAAGACATATTGTAATTAAATTTGCAAAATATAGTGAAAAATATCTTAAAAGCAGCAAGACAAAGGAAGTTCTTAACTTAAAAATGAAAACCTATAAGGCCAGCTGGAGATTTCTCAAACAGAAACTTGGCAAGCCAGAAGAAAGTGGCATGATATATTCAAAGTGCTGAATGGGAAAAAAATCTGCAGCCAAGTATACTCTATCCAGCAAAGCTATCATTCAGAATAGGAGAGATAAAGAGTTTCCAAGACAAGCAAAAACTAAAGGAATTTGTGACCACTAAACCAGCCCAGCAAGAAATATTAGAGGGACTCTTTGAGTGCAAAGGAGAGACCAAAAGTGACAAAGACAAGAAAGGATCAGAGAAAATTTCCAGAAACAAGGACTAAACAAGTAATAAAGTGACAATAAAAACATACCCATCAATGATTACTACAAATGTAAATGGACTGAATACTCCAATCAAAAGATATAGGGTAGGGATCCCTGGGTGGCGCAGTGGTTTAGCGCCTGCCTTTGGCCCAGGGTGCGATCCTGGGGACCCGGGATCGAATCCCACATCGGGCTCCCGGTGCATGGAGCCTGCTTCTCCCTCTGCCTGTGTCTCTGCCTCTCTCTCTCTCTCTCTCTGTGTGACTATCATAAATTTAAAAAAAAAAAAAAAAAGAAAAAAGACATAAGGTAGGGCAGCCCCTGGTGGCTCAGCGGTTTAGGCCTTTAGGCCGCCTTCAGCCCAGGACATGATCCTGTAGAACAAGGACCAAGTCTCACATCAGGCTCCCTGCATGGAACCTGCTTCTCCTTCTGCCTCTCTTTCTGTGTGTGTGTGTGTGTGTGTGTGTGTGTGTTTCATAATTAAATAAATAAAATCTTAAAAAAAAAGACATAGGGTGTCATAATGGATTAAAAAAAAAGATCCAAAAAAAAAAAAAAAAGGTTCCATCTGTATGCCACCTACAAGAGACTCATTTTAGAACTAAAGACACTTGCAGATTGAAAGTGAGGGGTTAGAGAAAAATATTATTACACAAGCGGATGTCAAAAGAAAATCAGAGTAGCAATACTTATAGCGGACAAACTAGACTCTTTTGTTCTTGATTGTTTTTATCCTGTTTTACTATCAGGGTAGTACTGGACTCATGGGAAAATTTTAAATATGTCCCCTCTATTGCATTCTTTGTAAGATTTTGAGTAAAGATAGTCATTAATTATTTTGTTAAATATTTGGTAGAATTCACTAATGAAACCATGTGGTCTTGGGCTCTTTTGTGCTGGGAGATTTTTGATTCCTAATTCGACTTTCTTTCTTATTATTGGTCTGAGATTTCCTATTTTTCGGATTTGAGATTCATGATTCAACCTTGGTAATGTGCATTTTTAGGAATTATCTGTTTTTTTCCCTAAGTTACTCAGTTTGTTAGTATTAAATTGTTTATACTAATGTGTTATCACACTATTTCTGATTATCTAATGTATTGTTTTCCATTTCTCGTTTTGGTTTTTGAGTCTTCTCTCTTTTTTCCCTTAGTTAATGTAGTTAAAATATTGCCAATTTTGTTCAGTTTTTTGGGAAAAAATGATCATTACTTTCAATATTATGTTATTGTTTATACTGGCCTCTATTTTATATATTTCTGCCTTTTCTTTGTGATTTTCTTCCTTTACTAAATTTCAGCTCAATTTTTTTCTTTTTCTAGTTCATTGTGGTATAATGTTGTTTATTTGAACTTTTTTTCTTAATATAAGCATTTATAGCATAAATCTTACTCTAACATCTGCTTTTGCTACATCCCATAGGTTTTGGAATATTGTGTTTTCTTTTTCTTTTGTATTGAGACATATTTTGATTTGATGTTTGATTTCTTATTTGGCCCATTGCTTGTGTAGTAGTGTGTTATTTAATATTTACATTTCAAATATCTAATATTTACATTGTAGATTTTGCAACTTTGTTTTATTGTTGATCTTTAGTTTTGTACCACTATGATTGGAAAATATACTTGGTATGATTTCAGTCTTCTTACATTTGTAATATTTATTATGTCTCTTTTTATGTGAATTAACCAAGGGATTCTTCTCTGTGCTTGAAGAAAGTATATGTTCTGTTTTTCTTGGATGGAACTTTTATATTTATCTTTTAGAACCATGTATTCTGAAGTGTGCTTCAAGTAAAAAATGTTCTTGTTGAAAAAGAAAAAATAACTTTAACTGAGGATACTCTTTTAAAATAAAGTGTATTAGAAGGGAGGTGGATGGGGAGGATGGGTGAAATAGGTGAATAGGATTAAGAATACAGGAATTAAGAATAAACTTATGATGAGCACTAAGAAATGATGTATAGAATTGTTGGATCACTATATTGTACACCTGAAACTAATATAACACTGTATGTTAACTATACTGGAATTAGAATTTAAAAACTTAATGAAAAAAGAAAAGTAAATGCATTTGTGGTGAAAATAAAATAAAATAAAATAAAATAACAGATAAAACTCACTCTTTCTCTTCAACAATGAGGGGGCTCCTTATAATGCCTAATTTCCTGTTTTGTTTTTGTTTTTGTTTCAAGCACATATAAAACCCTTATGCAATGATTTCAAAGACCCTTTGACATCTGCATAAACATCAAGAGCAAATGCTTTCTATTATTATCTAAGTCTCTGCCAGGCTTTCAGATTATTATTATTATTAAGTCACTTTCTCAGCAGAAATCATGAATTTTGCTGAAGCACTCATTACCTTTGGTAAAACAGAGATAGTCTTTGCCTTCACTATTTCTAAATAACCTGGAAAATATGATTCTAGTGATTTCCAATTACATAAGACTATTTGCACTCTGAATTTCACTGGTGGAGACTACTTTTGATAACTAATCAGAAGGCAGAGAGGGTTTGAAATGTGAAAAAAAAAAAAACACAGCAAACCCAAAACAAAAAAAACCATATGTGTTTAGAGTAACTGCGTTTGGAATCTAGATTCATCTCAATGGCTAAAGCCCTAATAAGTACACTTCTGATGAGCTGCCATTTTGGTTCTGTGAGATGTGCCCACAATGTGTCTTTAAAATACAGTCCAAATTGTGTATTTCTGGGTATTTGACATTGTTTTCCTTGAATCTTTTTTTTTTCCTTGAATCTTTTTTAGTGGTTAGTCAGTCATTGGATATTCTAACAGCCTGTCAAATTTCTCTTTTGTCTATCTACCCAGTGGCCACTACAATATGGGCATTCGATATGCAATAGCCAGCAGTGTCACTTCAGCTTAGTTGGAGGAGTTTGACCATTCCAATGCTTTAAACTAGAATCTGAAAGCTTAACCTTGGCCTGGGCCGAGCCCCAGAATCAACATGCAGCCTTAAATGACTCATTTTTTCATGGACTCAATTTCCTCATTTCTTAAAGTTAATGGAAAATATGCTCAACTCAGACTATATAACTTGCTGTATTGTAGGAATCTACTATTCCAAAGAGATTGAGTAATTAATTATTCCTCTTCCTGACTTAAGTGTTTTTGATCTAGTCCCACACATTTGGGAACATATTGGCGTGTATATAATCTTACAATAAGTAGGACCAAAGTAAGAGGCATTTGCTGGTTCCTTTCTCAAAAAGGAAGAACAGAATCATTTTTCCTGGAATGATTCCTGACACAGCAGGGCTGGAGGACCCAAAACCCATCTTCCTCTGTGGCTCATGCCACACTCTGCCCAACCCATCACTATCTTGTATTAAACTAAGGGACTTCCTCACATGCACAGAGGCCTCTCTGACTACCAATTTAAAGAAGCCAGACTGTCACTTTGTATCTCATTGTTCTATTTAAACTCTGCTTGGAACTCATCACTATGTGTTCCTATTTTTCTTTATTCATTTATTAATTCATTCTTTCTTTAAAATAAAAGCTCAAGAAAATCAGTAACCTTGTCAGCCCGGTTTGTTGAATCAATAGTCTCTTCAGATAGTGCCTGATAAAAGATGGTGAATCTTATTCGTTCTTTAAGAACATGAAATCTAACTACTTCACACAAAGACTTGCCATCATTCTGAATTACTAGCATGTGATGGAAATAACTAGTCAATGCAGTACACTTTCTATTCCTTGCCTTTCTCAGCACCCATGGTTTCTACCATTCCTCTATTTTAGTGACTTCTTTGTTCCATGGCCTAAGCATTGCTCTGAATTGTTCTGCATTTAAATATGAAAATACCTAGATTCCTTTTCTAACTTACTCTTTCTTTTTGTTTCTCTCACTTCCTTATTCCCACTCATGACCTTTGAGATGCAAAGGTCTTTTCTTCCATTCTATCAATAGACTCCCTCTGCCTTCATTTCCTTCACTGCTATAGTCTATGACTTTAACAACATTGTTCTTCCCTTTAGCCCTCTTATATTTTCATTCACTTTTCTGAACAATTTAATCACTTGTAGCTCTATCTCTTTCTAAAGATTTATTTATTTATTTGAGTAAGAGCCAATGGGGTGAGGGGCAGAGGGAGAGGGAGAGAGAGGGAATCTCACACAGTCTCCACACTGAGCATGGAGCCTGATGTGGGGCTCAATCCCACCACCCTGAGATCATGACCCGAGCCGAAATCAAGAGTCAGATGTTTAACTGATTGAGCCACCCCAGTGCCCCTAATCACTATGGCTTCAAATATTACTTTTAAAGAGTGAATCTCAAATTTATATAACTAATGCTCACTTCTTTCCTGAGTATCTCTAATTAATAACTTAACATTCAAGATGGAAGCTAAAATAGGGATATTTTAAGAAATTGTTTTATTTTTAATTCATTATCCTAAGGCTTGACAGACATAGTAATTAATACTCCTCTTCCCCATCCAAGTTCAAAAACATTGAGAAACACAAGATTCAAGCAGATGGAGTATGGTAACAATAGTTTCACTTGACTAATCGCTAAAATTTAGACATATACCCGCCCACATAAACACCTTCTGTATGTTGGTAAATTGAACACCAATAAAAAATTAATTTGTTAAAAAAAAACCCACCTGCTTAGAGGTCTACTTTCATAAAATATATGGCATGAAAGATCAGAGATGAACTGGGGCTTCTTATAGGGAGTTGGATACGAAAGATAGAGAGGAATGTGGTCACGCATGCTCAATCCTTTTACAAACCTCAGTAATCAAATAAGTCATCTCTCCCATGGAAAGGAATGAATAAGGAGACAGGATGTTGCTGTAATAGAAGCTTCCTCACTATGAAAACTTTGTAAGGGAGAGAGAAATTTACTCCTCCAAAAACACTATTTGATTAACTTTTATTGATATGGTAATCTATTTCCAAATCTGTGACACAGCAGCAAGGATAATTTTTCTCCAACACCATTTTTATTTGGATTATTCTTTTGCTCATATTTCCATCTTTCATTTAAAACTTATTTGTCAAGCATTCATCAGCATTCTTTCCTAGCCCCCTCTCTGCTCTGATATTCCTCCTTAAACCTAGCCACACTTGCCAAGAAAAGTCTTCCTGCCTTCTACCACTTCTTCCAAACAGTTCTCAAAATTTTGCCTATTTCTGAAACATATCTATTTTATCTATATTTCTTGTGTTTTATTACATATTAGTATTTATATGTATCTTTTTTTTCATTTTTCATTCCACTCTGCTTTATAGCCACTTAGGAATTCATATTGCACCAATCACTTTTACAGCTCTGTAGTACTGTCATATATCTTTTTGACCCTATTACCATTTCCCCACTAAACAAGATCATATCTCATTTATTTTTATCCTTCTTCCTGTCCTTTAGCATATATAATTCAGTATCCTTTCTAGTTGTGATTTCTTAAAGTCTCATCCAGCCTGGTATCAATCTTTCCGTTTCTCTTCTTTCTTGGCTAGGACAACTTGAATTCCTCTTTCTAAAGAAGAATCACTATATAAATCAGCTTCCTACAAAAGAAAGATTAAATTCTATTTTAGCAGGGATTATGTCTATCTTATTCCCTACTATATAATCACCCTAAGTTTATTGCCCCACACATAATTGATCAATAAATATTTGCTAAATGAATGCATGAATGAATGAATGACTCTCAAGATTCATTATCAAATCATATTCCTTGTGAAAGTGACAGTTGTACAGAAATCCTGATGTAACACTTGCACTCCCATTTACACTGCTCCTCTATATCTGCCTCCTTATCAGATGATTTTTAATCTCATTCTTCTAACAAGATACCTCTCTTTCCTCCACTTTAGCTGTCAGTTCTTGCTTTACATATTTTGAAACTTTGTTTTTAGGTGCATACATCTTTATAATTGCTACACCTCCCTGATATATTGATCCTTTTTATCATTATGAATGTTCTCTTTTTACCTATAAATAGACAAGTCTGTCTTGAGGGCTATATAATTTGATATCAATATAGCCACTCCGGCCTTCTGATACCTTTGTTTGCATTTTATCATTCTTTACCTTCAAATTATTTGTATATTTGCTAACATATATATAGCTTTGTTTTCTTTTAAATTTAGTGTCAGTCTCTGCTTTTGATTGGAGTATTTGATCTACTTAAATTTGAAGTAATTACTAAAATTGATGGATTTAGGTCTGACATTTGCTGTATCTTTCCTATTTGTCTCATAAATTTATTTTGTTCTTTCTTTGCTACCTGTTTTGTATTAACAGATATTTTAGTATTCTATGTCATTTCCTCTATTGCATTTATTACTGTCTCAAATATTTTTTGAAGTTGCTCTAAGAATAACAATTATCATTTTTAAATTATCAAAATTGAATTATATTTAATATTGAATTACAAGTGTTAATATAAGAACCCTGAAAAGTTTATTTCCATTTATTTCTCCATCCTTCATGCTCTTGTACTCATATATATTATTTTATGTGTAAAATAAATCAAACAAAATTGTGCATGTTTTTTGCTCTATGCAATTAAAAATTAAAAGAAAGAAACTATGAATATGTATTCATAGATATAGATATAAAAATAATTAATACTAGTATAGAATTTTAAATTGATAACATTTTTTCCAGCACTGAATTGAATATTTCATTGGATTTTTTCCTGATTTTTTTTTCTGATAATTATTTTCTCTTGTTTTTTCAGGATTGTTCAATTATATTTGGCTTTAAGTCATTTTGACAATGATGTAAAAAATAGTATATATGTATAGACACACACACACACTTCCATTTCTCTTTTCACAAGAGGAATTATGAACAAAAGTCTTCAGCATTAAATATTTTCTTTTTTTTTTTTTTTAATTTTTTATTTATTTATGATAGTCACACAGAGAGAGAGAGAGAGGCAGAGACATAGGCAGAGGGAGAAGCAGGCTCCATGCACCGGGAGCCTGATGTGGGATTCGATCCCGGGTCTCCAGGATCGCGCCCTGGGCCAAAGGCAGGCGCTAAACCGCTGCGCCACCCAGGGATCCCAAATATTTTCTTTAAAAAAATAAATAAATATTTTCTTTGATTCATAATGATGTATCACAGGCTAGAGATCCCTTTTTTATCAAAAATTAAGTTTTTGTATATAAGAACCATTCAAACATATTTTTTGAATAGCACAATATTTCTAGTTCATGACACTTCCTCATAGTTGTACAATTTCTAAATATTTACCTATTCCTTTGATAGAATGTTGAGATCTAGTATGTTCAAATGGAAAGAGATATGAGGATTTCTGATAAGCAAAATGAATAGGCAATTCTTAAAATAATATGGAGTGTTAAAGAACTCTTGAAAGAATAGCAATCAGAGATCACCCAATGATGTACTGGTAAAGATTTAAAAAACAATTCTCCAGGAAAAAAAAAAAAAAGCAAACAAATGAAACAAACCGAAAAATGGAGGAACCTCATTTATAGCACGTGCTAATTTCTGTAGTCTAAATAGTCTCACTGCTTTCAAGCTACCAACATGATGTCATTGAAGGTGGAATTGGAAAGCGATGCATAGTAGCACAGTATTATATTTCTAGTAGATAAATATAGTACTCATAAGTAAACTCGAGCACAGATGATAGTGATATATAGTAAAAATAAGCAGCAAGTGATGAATTTTGATTGTTTATTACCTTTGTTTTTTAGATTACTTGATTGTAAACTTATACCTAGCATAATCTAACTTTTCCTACATTTCCCTACTGGGTTGCAAGATTTCTGAAAATTTAACAATTGGTTCTTGCAAGCTGGTATGAGCCAGTTTCAGCTCTCTACTAAAAATATAATAAATGTCATTGCATCTATACCAGATGATGTCATAGTAGAGAGAGGTGTTTGCACACCAAAGTTGTTGAAAACAGATGTGAGGTTTTGGGGAACAATTGTGAACATAGTGGGAGTTTTCTCAGAGGTTTTCTGGAATATACTGTAAATGACATATTGATGCTACAAGTTTTAGGCTTAACCAGCCATAGTTTTATTTTTCTTCACTATAACCCTTCAGATCTAATCCCTGTCACTGTTCAGAATATCAGGAAAATGTAATTAATTTGGGGCACTTTGTGTTATTATAACAATTCCATTTTATGTCTTAAAAAAAGAATATATTACTATTAAACTGTGATCTAGTCATTATTTATTTTTTTTCCCTTTCTCCCTCTTGTTATTCTTCCCCCCATGCCTCTGGCCCCCAACTTTATTTCCAGTATGTGTCTGAGCCAACCTCAGTTACTTGCTGTGGAAATACAGGATGTGATTAGTTTCTTTCCTGGTCTTTTATACTCTCCACACTCCATTTCCCTGGTCTCCTAAGTCTGGAGCAGGAGAAAGAAAGAAGACATGAAAAGATAAAATGACATTTTACTTATATGATGCTATTTGTATTTCCCAGCTGTTGAATAACTTCTGTCAAGCCAACATCCAAATACTAGTACAGTCTCTTTGATAAATTTCTAATACTTTTTTTTCCCCTTTCAAATCACTAGTCCAGAATACACAACTAGCACTTGGTAGCTCCATTTTGTCCTTTTCCATATCATCCTCTCTACCTCATTGCTCCTATTTAACAGGTTGAATGTTACATAAACAACTTTTAAAATCAAACTCATGCTCTTCAGCTTCTCTACAAGTTAAAATTCCTGGAACACTTAACAAAATATATAAGAAAGAGTCAGGAGGAAAAAAAAAAAAAAAGAAAGAAAGAAAGAGAGTCAGGGCTCCTAAAATGCTTTGGTTCCAATTTGTTATTTTTGTCTTCACATGCATATCTATTTGGACAGTGCATTACTGGCTGTCCTTTCAGAGTTAAACATATAATCCTAATGTGTCTGTACAACATCCAACATCTGGTTGGAAAGTAAGAGTCAATCTAGCATGTCTAGAAAACACCAAAGCAACAAGATGTTTTACCAACATTTCAAAAAAATTACTCCTGATTGGAACGCTCTCAACTGAATTAAACAAAATTAATTGAGTTCCTAAAATATGCCATGTACTGAGTGAGGGACTCTCATATGTGAATTAACTTTTACAATAATATAACTCATAATGTTTCCACCCAATTGGCCATGATTATCCCAGGGTGGCCATAAAAGAAATGAAAGCTGAATGGTAAAATATTTTACCCAAATGTAACTAGTAAACGATAGAATTGGGATTCAAACTCCTGCCACATTTTGAATTCTGGTATTTAGCAAAATAGCCTCCACTTGTCCACAAAGCACACTGTGTTATCTCTAGAATTCTTAATCAGCCTGGCTGGTAAAGCTTTCCCATGCAATATGACTACATGTTGCTAGTATTGTCATTTTTTTAAACATGTGACCATTTAATTTTTGAGTTGCTCATCCATATTGGGGTCTTTCTCATCATCAAGGGCTCCCTTCATTCTAATTAAGCTTAGACCCAACATGGTTCCAGTTTATTGCATCTTTGTTTTTGGTGTTTGTGGAAAGAACATTTGATGTTACTAGTTTCATTTCCACTCATTTCACCCATAGCCACAATAAAGTACACATGAAGTGAAGGAGGATGAGTTGTATAACAGGACATTGTCATGGGCCTGATACAGTATTTTTCTAGGGTCTTTAGGTTGTTAAATATAATGGGTAGAATGATGCTCTATGGTTATCAGATAAAAAACATATTATTTTTTCTTTATCAAAATGAATCTTTCTCAAGTTTGGCAGGAAATTATAGTTCATCAATGCATTGGGGATCCAAATGCTGTGATTCACAGCAAAACACATAAATGCTGGAGCTTATGTAATGTAGAACATTTGGAGGGAAAGAGCCTATAGTTTTCTATCTATTCTAATCATACAGAAATGGTGTTGTCAAAGCTTATGTAGTCTCCTTGAGGATTAGTGTACAACTTCTATGCTACCCATGGAAACCACTTTCTCCATGCCCCTTGTCCACCACAACTTTCCCTGAAGCTTCCAAGGCCAGTTTCTAACTGTTCAGTACCCAGGTAGACTTGTGCTACATGATCTGAGTTAATGTCTTCTGTGCAGTCACGGATCTTTTTCATTTGGGGGATATGGCACTCCTATCTCCTCTAAGTTAAGTGAATCAGTGTATATCCATGGCCCAGACATTCTCCTTTCAGATGATACAGTTCAAAGTGAATTCCAGCATTCACATATTGTACCAAACTCTCTTACTCTATCTTTGGGCCAACAAATCTCACACTCCAGAGAAGAAGAGTTTATTATTCTTATTGGGAAAATGGGGTGAGCTGTTAAATCTCTGACAGCAATAAAAACAAAGTGGAAATGTATTTCTTTATAAATCACACTCCTGCATTTGCAAGGCTTTAAATTTGAAAAAAATAAAAAAGAAAACACATTTCATATTTAGGACAGATTCATGAAGACAGACAGCATTTTTTGAACACTTACCAGTGCTAAGTATTATTCAGAAATCTTACATATAGTAGCTGGTTGTACAACCAGATTATTTGAAAGAAGAGTGTTCTGTACTATATTTCTTTTACAAATGATGCAAGTAAGGCCTATAATTTGAGGCTTCAAGGGAAAATCTTGAGGTTGTATGTGCAGGAGCCAGTCTAGTGCTGGGGTGGCTGGAAATCGGTGTCTGTGAGAACTAATCTCAAGGCTGTGACCACAGGGTTCACCTGGTAGCGAAGTAGATGGGATCCCAGGTCTATGGGAGCCAGTGTGAAATCTAGGTCCATGGGGTGAGCCTGGCACTGGAATGCATTAAAAACCTGTATACATGGTATTTGGCCTAGTAGTGGGTCTGACTGGGAGCCTGGGTTGGTGGGGAGCTTGTCATCACAGAAGCTGCCCTGGGCCTGGGGCCCAACTAACACTAAGATGGCTAGTACTCTGGTGGAGCCTCATGCCATGACCAGCCTCCCAGGGCCACTGGAGGTAGCCAGTGCCCTGGTGGGTTAGGGGCTTGTGTTCATGAAGGTCCTCTGGAAGCCTGGAACTGAGGAAGTCACTTGGAACCATAGGATCCTCCTGGGACCAACTTGAGTTGACAGTCACTGCTGGAGGGCCTGCTGGGAGCTTGGTGCTACAGAAGGTATCTGGGATGATAGCGTTGCCTGGGGCCACTGGAGACAGCAGGAGCTAGGGTAAACTAGCGGCCTGGGTTTGCAGGAGCCACTGGAAGTCTGGTAGCAAGGATGATGCCTGGGGTCCCAGGAGCTGCCTGGCACTACTGGGGCCAGCAAACACTGGGTGTTGGGAGTCTGATTTTGCAGGAGCCTACAGGGAGCCAATAGGGCTGCAGGAGTCAGCCTGGTGCTGGACAGGCTGGCTCTGAGATCCATGGTGAAATAAAAGGTTCACTCCACTTTCCTTCTCCCACTAGAAGGGAGTATCTACCTACACTGGGCTGCCTGGACTTCAAGGAGGGGTGATGGGACTAGTGAGGATCTATCCTTCCTACCTTCCTCTGTGTTTCACTCAAGTGCTATAATCTCTTATTTGGGATTCTTGGCTTTCCTGAAGGTATTTTCATAGGAAGATAGTTGTTTAAAATGATGTTTCTGGGAAGATAAGTGCTAGAAATTCCTATGCCATAATTTCATCCTTCCATATTTCAAGGGGGAATGGTGGCACCTTCTTTATCTTCCCATGTCTAATGTACATTGATGGCTCACCTGTAGAGTTATTCAATGAGTATATATTGAATCCAACACATGTAAATATCTGTAAATACAAATTCCATTTGTAAAACATTGAGAAGAGCATTACATCTAGCACAGAGCTGTATAATGTAGGATGCTCATGAACAATCTGAGCATGACTCAGAGAAAAGATAAAACATTGTAAGTAGAATCTATGGATACAAATGAAAAGAACTTAAAGTTATTTATCTTTATACTCCCAGTGCTTTTCATGTGGCATGATAGATAACAGAAAGTCAGGAAGTCTATGAGTGAACTAGATTTAAGGACATGAAGAAGCAGGATCCCTGGGTGGCGCAGCGGTTTAGCGCCTGCCTTTGGCCCAGGGCGCGATCCTGGAGACCCGGGATCGAATCCCACGTCGGGCTCCCGGTGCATGGAGCCTGCTTCTCCCTCTGCCTATGTCTCTGCCTCTCTGTCTCTCTCTCTCTCTCTATCTGTGACTATCATAAATAAATAAAAATTTAAAAAAAAGGACATGAAGAAGCTTTTATATAATAAAATATAGGCACAGGGAATATGGATCTTATATGATTTATATCTTAGAGTAGTCCTAGACCTCTCTTATGTAAGAAGTACTCACAAAATGTTGAAAGGAATAAAGATTTTATATTATCTGTCATAAATGAAGATAGAAACAGCAAAAATAAGTGTACTTAATTTGAACCATAATGAATTGTGAGATAAAGTATGAGAACTCTATATGACATCCCCTAGAAAACAGGGCAGGTTGCAATCTCTTTCACTTACATGTTTGTTTGCTTCAGCCAAATCAGATTACTTAAACCTCCTCACTTGGGTCATGTGATCTCTGGTCTCTAAACCATTACACATGGGTTCAGGCCATGCCCACCCTTCTAACTTCACTTAGCCAATGCCAACATTTTCCCCAATGCTTTGCCAACAGGACCCTATGTAATTTAGAGTGTTTTCTACTGTGGTTATTTGATATATTATGAAGTTTCATACCATAATTTTTATTATCCTGTACTTTTGTTAGTTTAAAATGTATATTAGTTTGATACACCATTTGTCTGGCTTTGCTTTTGTTGTTTGTACATTTGGTGTCATATCCAAGAAACCATTTTGCCAAATCCAATGTCCTAAAACTTTACCCTGTTTTCTTCTAGGGGTTTTTATAGTTTTAGGTCTTATATTTAGGGTTTTAATCCATTTTTGGTTAATTTTTGTGTATGGTATAAAGTATAGATCCAACTTCATTCTTCTGCATGTAAATATCCAGTTTTCTCAATACCATTTGTTCCAGAGACTGTGCTTTCACCATTGTATACTCTTGTCACCCTGTCGAAAATCTTTTGGCCATATATATAAGAGTTTACTTATGGATGCCCTATTATGTTCCATTGGTTTATATATCTGTCCTTATGCCAAAACCACACTATCTTGATTACTGTATAATATGTTTTGAAATCAGGAAGTGTGAGGCCTTCTACTTTGTTCTTTCTCAAGATTGTTTGGCTTATTCAGGGTCCCTTGAGATTCCATATGAATTTTAGGATAATTTTTTTTCTATTTCTGCAAAGAATGCCATTGAAATTTTGATACATTGAATCTACAGATTACATTGAATCTACAGATAACTTTGGGTAGTATAAATACTTTAACAATGTCAAACTTAGAAATGTCTGTATCTCAAAGGAAACAATCAATAGAGTGTAAAGCCAACCTATGGAATGAGACAAAATATTTAAAAATCTTATATTTGATAATTAATATCTCAAAAGGTATAAGGACTTTATACAACTTAATAGCAAAAATGAACAAAAAAATCCCACAAAAGCAAAAACAAAACAAAACAAAAAGCCTAAAACAAACAAAACCCCATAAAAACAAAAACCAAATAACTCAATTTAAAAAATGAGCAAAGGCCTTAAATAGACCATTCTCCAAAGAAGATATACAAATGACCAAGCATATGAACAGACGCTCAACATTGCTAATCACAAAAGAAATACAAATCAAAACCAAAATGAGATATCACCTTATATCCATTAGGATGGCCACTATGAAAATAATAGAAAATAACAAGTGTTGGCAAGGATGTGAGGAAATTGGCACCCTTATGCACGGTTAGTGAGAATATGAAGTGGTGTAGCTTTTATGGGAAGCATCATGGAGATTTATCACAAAATTAAAAATAGACTTGATTAGCATATGATCCAATAATCCTACTTCTGAGTTTGTATTCAAATGAACTAAAAGCAGGATCTCAAAGAGGTCTTTGCATACCCATGTTCACTGAAGCATTATTCCAAAAGCCAAGAGATAGAAGCAAACCAAACATTCATTAACAGATGAATATAGAAATGCAGAATGTACAGACAGTGGTATATTATGTTGCTTTAAGAATGAAGGAAATCTTATCACATGTTACAGTCTGGATGGACCTTGAGGACATTATGCTAAACAAAATAAGCTAGTCATAAGTGAGCAAATGCTCTATGATTTCACCCATATTAAATCTCTAAAATAGTCAGAATCTTAGGAACAGGGCTGTAGGGAGAGGAAAAGGAAACTAGTTAATAAATATACCATCTCAGTTTTGCAAGATGTAAAAGTATAGAGATCTGCTGCACAACAGTGTGACTATACTTAACACTACTGAATTGTACTCTTTAAAAAAAATGGCTAAGATGATGTATTTAATATTATGTGTCTTTTGCCACACACTCACACACAAATGATTAAACACCTTCCTATGTTCTGGCTAAGAGAATGGTCTTTGTAATTGAGAAGTCAAAGGCCACAGTTCTGGGTTTTGTTATAAACTGTATTTCCCAGACATTCATTTCAGTGGAAACATGGAGTAGCTTAACACTTGTCCTTATCCCCTGGTATTTTCTGCATATACGATTACATGGGCATTATAACAAGTAGTCAAGGTTCTCTCAAATCAAATGGAATCAAAAATAAATTGAAGCATGCCACAGGATGTGTTCAAATGTCTCTAAAATATTTATTGAAATATTAATATTACACTGTCAAATGTATGCAATTTTGTTTCAAATTTAAATATTGTTTTCACACATTGTAAATAGTTTGCAATAGTGAGGCCCTTTCTCATTTACAAAACTTTTCACACATGTTTTCATTAAGTCATCACACCTACCTTATTAGATAGACAAAGAGTATATTACAGTCCTTTTTTCAGAGATAAAATACGAGAATTGAAACTCAAAGAGGTAGAACTGAAACTCAAAGTCACATTTGGAAATAGAGCTATTCCCCCACCTATAGTTTTCTGGCTCCCAGTGACACATTTCTTTTCCATTACCCCACATATGTCATTGATGTCTTTCCTGTCATCTTTTGGGAGGTAGGAATTCAAGAGGTCAATTGAAGAGTAGTCAGTAGGGCTAGCATGCAGGAGCCAGGGAAGGTGGCAAGCTGTGTGGTGAAGTTCAATTGGACTGTCTGAAAATTCTTCTCTTAAGTTACCAAACACACAGCTATTGTTTATTTGAACAACAGTGGAATCTGTGCTCTAAGGTAAGTTTTTCAGCATGATTTACTGAATGTTGGGATTTACTAAAAACCATCTGCCAAGATCAATCTAACATAAATATAAAAATGTATTAAAAATCTAGTTTCATGTGGATAAGCGTGACAAACATCACTGCAATGGGTTCTTGGATGTGAAGGGAATGTGCGTTTCATCGCTTACACAGTCCCTATCCCAGTCCCTTAAAACAAAGCTTTGTGAATCATATAAAAGTACAGTTTGCCCTGGTAGCCACTGGAATTTGCTCACACATTAAAGCTTTCTTTAAAATGCTGAGTGTGGTTCTAAAGGTTCTTGGCATTTGTGTTTCTACCCTCCTAAGACAGCACTTCAATTTTTTTCCCCTTTGGCACTATCCTTCTCATTTCTCTGACATATCATTATTTCATCAAATGTATGTACTCAATATGATTCCAATTTTGTTTTGTTTGTTGGGCCAGTGAACCTGGGTAACCCAAGGCACAGGGCCAAACATCTGGTAACAATAAAATCAACACTACAGTAGAAAGTAGAAGAAGATCAAGAATCCTGTAACCATAAGGTAATGTGGAGTACATTTGGGTAGCTATGAAGAGCACATAATAATATGTTTTCTTCTATGATACTTGCTTTCTCTGAATTGACAGAAATAGGTCAAAGATCCCCAACAGCATACTTCGAATACATTAGGCCAAGAGAAAACTGTACTTGTCCTTTGCATCTGGTCCAGATATAGTTTTGATTTATCAATTCTTCTGAGATCCTTAGAATCACAGAACCCTAAAAACTACAAATAAAATATATCTCAAAGATCACCAATTTAAAGGAGAAGGGCAGACTGCCTTTATACAGCACATCTTCTTGTGTTCATCAGATTTTGTTTTCACTGTTGGGGTCTTGGGAAGATGTGAAAGAGTTTATGAAAGCTTATTTTCTCCTAGATATTAATTCTAAATGTTGCTTTCCTTCATTTTGGCACACTTCTTTTTTCTAGAACCTAGGGCAATTTTAAGTAGTGGGTGCCAATATATATTTGGTGAGTGAATAAATAATTATCTATTCTCAGTTTTCTCTCTTTACCCTATTGTAAGCCACACTTTTTTTTTTCATGTTTGTATAGCCTCATATTTCTAAATCGTGTAATTTCTACATACTATTTGTTAAACCCTTTGTTTCAGTTCTTATTATATCAGGAGGAGAAACTCACTATTCTCCTCCAGATTGCTTATACAAGTTTCTTATTTGATTACTTTAAGAAATTTTTCCTACCACTTAACTACTTCAGAGTTCAAGGTTTATACTTAAGTTCACTTTTCCCATTTTCATTTCCATACAAATTATTTTCTTTAGCTTGGAGTAAGCCTTTATGATGAGCACCTGTTGGGTGACCAGAGAAGAATACATTTTCCATTTTGAAACTTATAAACTAAAGCTTACAGTTTTGGTGTCTGCTGTTCTTAAAACATTTCTTAAGAAAGTCAATTCATTTTTCTCTTTCATACTAGGATGGTAATAAGCATAAACAAAACTTCAGAAAGGCCACTTAACAAGTCTTTAATTACATCTTCAGAGAGAAAAAATATTAAGCTTTATATCTGTAGAGTTCTGTGCTGCCTTCCCATTGACAAGTCTATGATCCAGAAAAAAGATACAAATATTTCTCTTCAAGAAATGCTGGATTGACATATAAGGAAAACAGAAGATTTATATTCTCTTTGCATAAGTCATGCAAAAAAATTGGTTTGGCCTGAATTTATGGGCCAAATATTGTCTCCTGTGTTGTCATTCTACATTGCACATGAACACAGATTTGGCCTCTCTGAACATTGCTGCTTCAGACAGCAACACAGAGGACTACTCAAAAGGAAATTGTTAGCTCATTTCCTAATTAGACACCCTGCGCATTGAAGAACCACACCATTCTCAACTCTCAGGGAAAGAATCAGAAATATATGGACCTTGAAAAAGATGCCTCATTTTACCATGAATTTTCACTATCTGGATACCTTTGCAGCAATAATAGCTTCCTTACAATTGTTTATGTCTCTGTGAAAAAAGGGAGGGGGGGAGGAGGAGCAGGAGGGAAATGACAGTTGTTTTCTTTGGCAAACTAGTAAGACCTAAAATCCATGTCCTGCTTCTCATTACTCATTCTTTCTTTAAGTGTCCATTCAACCTTAGGTTTCTTTGGGCTGTAAAACTATTCTATGATAAACCTTCTGATTTTTGTCTTAGTCTCAACTGGAGACAAGATGACTTCTCTCTGAGAGCCATGACCACTTCTTTCCAGAATTAGTCATGACTCAGAGCACTAAGTGAAACAGAATGAGTTTCCCTAGCATGAAGTCACAAATAAAGTTTTCTTTTATTATACGGTTTATTTCTTTGTTGATGAGATCTTTTCTGAGCACATATTTTATCTGAAAGGATGAATTTACATTTTTTTTTTTTTTTACTACAGGTGTTATCAAGTTCTGGGATCATCCATCACAACTGCCAAAGTGTAGGATATTGAATAAGTGCTTTTCTATGTATCATTTGGCTAGACACAATGTGAATCAGAGTAATAGTTAAAAAACTAATAATACCAATCAGAGTAATAATTATACAGATATAATAATAGTGGCAATGATGACCACTTAAGAGGATCTGCTACATGCCAGATACTGTGTTTTTTGTTTTTGTTTTTGTTTTTTTTTCAGATACTGTGTTTGAGAGATGCCATGATGTCATGGGTGAGTCCTCAGATCCTACCAATCTTTATTTAGAAATAAGGTGACAATTCTGTTTTATATCTACCTAAATTTCTGTAAATATAAACCCTTATCCTTCCTGGTTATACCAGGCTCCTCTCCTGGAGCCATGTCTGATATTTCCCCTCGAAATCATGTATTGCTCTGCAACTTTTTCCTTACTTCACTTGTCTCTCCAGTTGGTCATCCTCCTTCATGCTGACTTTCCCAGAATCACTTAAAATCTGATACCTTTAGACTAATTGCTACTAGTTCAAAGAGATCATATTTTTAAAAAATCTTAGGGTGAATGCTTCAAAGCGTAGATGATTCTATTACTATATAAGTATACATTATATATATATAACTATATAGTTCTCTACTTTCAGACATATTTAAAACAGACTAATAATTAGTAGAACATTTTGCTATTACAAATAAATATTCTTAAGAAATAAAGAGCAAATTCATCCTCACATTTGCTTTTCAACCTCTGCTGCTTCTGTGAGCTGGAGGTAAGCTAATTACCAGTTATAAGAACCACTTTTTATTTCTATTCCTTGGGGTCCAGATTCAATTTCCTCTTAGCTCCAAATATGGGAGAACTTCCTTTCACAAACTCAGGAACAACTGAGTTCTGTTCCCTGGATGGACGTAGATGACAGTATCTATTTACTCAAGGTATATACTCTCCGAAAGATATTCACTCATTTGAAATTATGTCATCTATTTATCATCCAACAGATATGATAATTTCCAGTACCAGGCATTGTGCTAGATAGCAGGCACTCCGTGACTACAAACAAGAACAGTATGAAACAAGCACAAACATATTCTTTGTACTTATAGATCTTGCAGTTGATTGAGGAAGCCACCATTACACATCTCGAAGAATGGGCAATTTGATCTTAAATATGTGTGAGACCTAAGAGTCTGGTTCCTGGAGCCCTCTGACATTCATTTTCATTTTCATTTTTTTTTTAAGATTTTATTTATTTATTCATGAGAAACACACAGAGAGAGAGAGGCAGAGATACAAGCAGAGGGTGAAGCAGGCTCCATACAAGGAGCCTGACATGGGACTCGAGCCTGGGTCTCCAGGATCACCCTGGGCCGAAGGTGGTGCTAAACTGCTGAGCTACCTGAGCGGTCCTGACATTAATTTTCATATGTTTTTCTCTACCATGAAGGAAAGACCAGTCCTGAGTTTGTCTCTTAACAAACACAGACACAAACCTCCCAAAAGCAAACAAAAACAAGTTTGATAATAAAGAAAAAAAAATTTAGGAAAAAAACTGTAACTCTGCCTGGTTCTACTTATATTAATGAACCAGATTATATTCCTGAAGAGAGTATTTAACATTTCACTTTGAAGCACCTGATTGTAGATTACTTTTGCTGCTTGAGGGCTTCCTCAGGAATAAAGAATGTATATTTGCTTCATGTTTTCGTAATTACCTGGCTCATTCTTGTGATTTTTCCATTCCAAAATAGCTGTTGCCAAGGATGACTTCAACTATGGAGAACAATAATTATCATTATTACTCTTCCTATTATTGCTATACTATTACTATAATGATACTAGTTACTATTGTTATTACTAATAATATAATTACGTTTTTTTAAACTTCAAAGAAAATTGAACTTCCACATACCTCTTTTCTAATAGTTTCTCACGAATCCTTAAATAATTACCTTCAATTTAGTTGTCAAACTTATTTTAATATTAAATTACAAATTTACAAACAGTAACTTATCCAAGGTAGCACAATAAAATTGTGATTGTGGAATTGTGATATTGACCCAGAGTTTCTCAAGTTTCGCTTTTTTCCTCTATGCTGTGGGGTGAGTGGGTACTTGTTTTCTTTAGGTGATCGATGACTCTGTTGCCCAATGCAACTTTCATCCAGTACAACTTCTAATATGGTGGGAGAGAGATATAGAATAAAGAAATAAACCATCCGTGCTAAGGCAAGTGACAGAGGAATGCCTTTATAGTGACATAGAGGAAGAGCTACCAGAAATTTGTATATATTTGATTTTCAGGCTTATTAACCTACAGTGGTTTTAATAGACTACTTAGTAATTCTTAATCTTCATTATGAAAATACTTTTTTATTCATATACCAAATACAAAATATTTACCTTATGTAATTTTTCAAACAAGAGATAATCCCGTTCTTATGTGTATACTGTATTGATAGGTCAGGCTCTTTACTATTGCCTCTTGTCTCCTGTAGCTTGGAGATTCGCACACCTGGACTTAACTTTCCATCCTCCACAACTCCCAATACAAACTCACATAACGCTAAGCTATTATACATGTATTATCTCGTTGAATTCCAGTCTATTACAATTAGAAGAAAATCTGCCATTCACATGTTTTTTACCAGTTATCTGAACCACTGAAAAACATGAAAGGAGCTAACAGATATGTTCCCAGCCAGATAAGTAGAAACCAAATAACTAAATTTAACATTTTCACTCTATGGACTAATAGTATAAATCCAGCAAAATGTGGTGCTTCTCTCTCACTGTATGGTTCAGAAGGCTCTATTTAAAATTTAAAAAGTAATTTAAAAAAACTGAAATTTGGGAGAAAATGTGCATAATTCAGCAAAACTTTTAACTGATAGGAAAATTGCAAAGCATTTAGTGACTGACTGGATTTCACACTTTTAAAATGGCTTTATATATGTGGGCCAAGCCTCTGTTAAAATTCCTAAAAATACAGCTATCTTTTCCTATTTTATTCCTACCATAAGCAAGAGTATTATCAAAGATCCAACTCTCCACCTACCACTCAAAAAATATTTTTTTTCTAATACAATATCTAAAAAATATACAGATGATGATTACCTTTTACCTTTTTGAGGGAGGCAGGACTATTATAAACCCAACATAAATGAATTTTCTTTCTAAATTCAGTAGAATACTCTTTTGTGTAAATCCTGAAAGATGTGCTATTGAAAACTGAATATGATTCAAAATATTAAAATGTTCCAATTAAACACTGACTAGACTAACACTTCTAATTTTGTCATTTATGAAAACAATACCATGTCCCAAGTTGGTAAATCGATTTGGAATACCATTCAAAATGCCACAGCATCTGCTCAGCCTAGCTTCCTGGATCTCCCATTTGTGTCTTTCCATTTTTCTTTAATATTCCCTATCTATCCAGCCTGTAATGCTTCCTGTAAGACCTTGTAATTTATCCTTCTAAAAAACTTGTTTTTATAAAAATGCTTACTGTAATATCAGCCCTCTTAACAGAGTTTTAAGTGTACAAGTGTACAGTACAGATTTGTTGTCTATAGGCACAGCTTTGTATATCAGTGGAATAGCATGCAGCCTTAAAAACGGAAAGAGGGGCACCTGGGTGGCTCAGTTGGTTAATTGTGTGCCTTTGGCTTGGGTCATGATCCCAGGGTCCTGGTATCAAGCCCCATGTCAGGCACCCCGCTCAGCAGGAAGTCTGCTTCTCCTTCTTCCTCTGCCCCTCCCATCTCCACCTTGCTTGTGCTCTCTCTCAAATAAAATATTTAATAAAAGAAAGAAATCAAAAAAAAAAGAAGAAAGAAAGAAAGAAAGAAAGAAAGAAGGAAAGAAAGAAAGAAAGAAGAAAGAAAGAAAGAAAGAAAGAAAGAAAGAAAGAAAGAAAGAAAGAAAAAGAAAGAAAGAAAGAAATAAAGAAAGAAAGAAAGAAAGAAAGAAAGAAAGAAAGAAAGAAAGAAGAAAGAAATCCTGTAACATGACAACATGGATGAATTTAGAGGGTGTTGTGCTATGTAAAAAAAAAAAAAAAACTGTCACAAAAAAAGAAATACTGTGTGAGTTAACTTATATGACATATCTAGGACAGTTGAACTCCTATAAGTAAAAAATAGAATGTTGTAGCAGGGACTGGGAAGAGCAGGAAATGAGGCATTGCTAGGCTTTTGTAATTTTGACATATTTTAACACCCTTCTCCATATTTTAATCCTTGGCAACTCCTATGGATACAATTTTGTTCTCACTTTTTAGCTACAGTCACCGTAACTCTCTACATGAGGCTTTCTGAAAGCCAGCCCTGAGTTGGATGATCTATATTGATGGGATCTACTGGCCTGGGCTTCTACAAACAGAAAGAGGAAGGAGGTTATACATACGGTTTTGTAATCCTGTCTACATATTGCCCTTCTTTTTTTAAAAAAAATATTGTATTTATTTATTGAAAGAGAAAGAGAGCACAAACAGGGTGAGGGGCAGAGGAAGAGAGAAAGAGATAATGTCAAGCAGACTCTACACTGAACACGAAGCCTGACTTGGGGCTTGATCTCAGGACCTTGAGATTATGATCTGAGTTGAAACCAGGAGTCAGGTGCCCAACTGACTAAGCCACATAGAGACCACCATCACCCTTCTTTTATTTTCTGATTCTTTTCCTTCTCAACCACACTCTGCATTCCCATAAAAGGAAGTCAACCTTATTATCTATGTACCTTCAGTTTTAGAAACAAGGACTTCGTGGTGCACTTTCTTACTTTTTATTCTAAGATGATGAAAGAGAGACCCAGGCAAGCTGTATGACGTGTGCAGAATAAGACAAACAGCTAGAGCTGCAACCAAGGCTTTGCCACAAATTTCTTGATTCCCCATTCTTCTTTTAAGCCATTTCATATTCTCTTTTGGTCCATTGTTCAAGCTGATACAACTGGAAAACATTTTAAATCTTCTATGAAGAGATCCAAATAGTTATGGGAGATTATAGTATCTAAGTTTTCAGCTTTTTAGCTTCATATAGAAAAGTTATCTCAGAGAAGTTGTACATATATAATATGTGAAAGTACTTTGTCAATTGGGCAATGTTCTATAAACTTGTAGGAGCTGGTGTTCGCACCTTCAGATTCTGCTCCAGTTGTTGCTTTTGTGAAACCAAAACAGAAAAGGCTCAGACATAAACAACCTGGTCCAGTTGAAGAATTTGTAATCCCCCTTTCCTCAAGTATCAGTTAGGGGATTGGCCCATCCCACACCTGTGAAAATTAGTTCAGAACATTTCTCTGGCTACAGGGATGATATAAGTGCAAGACCTTAGAGAAGCTCTCTCTTCTCTGAGATTATACAATTTGTGGATATAAGATGTGAAACTTCTGCAATTTTACTAACATGAAGGAAATTGGCTGAAATTGAAGCCATATACACAAGAAGATATAGCCAAGAAAGTCACTGACTGGTGTTGGCATAAACTGTGTTACATTGTGCCCTGCCTTTTCAGATATACGTTCCAATAAAATTCTTTATGATTTTAAGCCAACTGATTTGGAATTTCTGTTTTTTGAAATCCAAAACATTCTAACTTATAGAAAATGGAAAATTTGGTTTATTGATATTGATTTCTTTCCATTCAAATACCAGACCAGGAGAATCTGGATGGAATGCTTACCTTTTCACCAGGAGGTGATGTGGAATACCAATAAGTCAGGTACTCATCAAATGAAGCCCCTACAAATTTTTTAAATTTTATATTATTTTATTTTTGAAGATGTATTAATTTATTTTTAAAGAGATAAAGAGAGATATAGAAGGGCAGAGGGAAAGAGAGAATCTCAAGCAGACTCTGCTCAGAGCTCAGAGCCAATCTTGGGGCTTGATCCCAACCCTGAGATCATGACCTAAACTGAAATTAAGAGTCAGAGGCTCAACTGGCTGAGCCACTCAGGTGCCCTGAGCCCTTACAAATTTTAAACCAGAAATTTTAACTTTTGCCAGAGCTCTTCCTCTCTCTGAAGAGATGGAGATATCACCTTTTGCTATCTGAAATAAACATAGCAGAAAGGCTCTGGCCAAGGAAAAATTATAAGATCAGTAGACTCTTACTGCTTTTTCCCTCTACCGCAATTACCCTTATATCAAGGGAGCATTGGAATGGAAGTGGGCATTTGTGAGATATGACTGATGGGAAACTGGGTTGGGTGTAGTAGAATAGAATTATGTAATTTTTGAAACATGACTTGCAGGTATATTTGTTGCTAGCTGTCCCATATGGGATTGGCTCATTATGACACAGATGTTGCAGGACCAGAAGTTGGACTGCTAATAGTTAATCTGTTAGTTAGGTAATGTTACTGTAGATAATGTTTATGTACTAGTATAAACATATGTTAATATGTCCCATGGTGCCTGGCACCAGAAGTAGGTTAGGAATGGGAGGAGAAACAGGCTTGAAATGTCCTGATCCAGAAACTATCCTGTGGAAAATTCTTTAAATCATCAGGTGTATAAAATTATAGGGGGAGGATTTAGTTTTATTAACTAATCACATTAAAGTTCTCCATGCTGTTTCTTCTTTTTCTTTCTTTTTCAGTGTTCATCATAATAAGATTTTTTAATATGTACAGTACAATCTATAATAAAAGGTGAGAAGAGAATACATTTTGTGAGAGCTTACATGACTGATGCATTCTGAATTTACATTTGAAAAATCAATCTTTCATGCCAGAGGCAAGGCTAAATTATCTTTCTCATTTTCTTTATAGAAATTATTTTACAAAGTTTTTGATTTATGCCAAAGTATTCATAACCACGTAGGCAAAATGTGGAGGAAATGATTATAGAAGGAATTGATCCATTTGCTTCTAAAAATATTGTTACTTTTCTGGATTTTGTGATGTTTGGGGAATTTGTCAGCTTGTAAAAATTTTTTAATTTACTGTATTTTCCCCTAGTACAAATAAGCATTTGCATTCATATCTAATTTTCTAATTATAATTATTTTTTTCCTAAAGAGAGTCTTTCAAAGTGTATATGTATCAGATTTCACAAAATGTGTTTGCCCCAAGGTGTACACTGAGAATTCTGGAGCAAAATGATGAATTACTCAATTATCTGAGGGGGTTAGAAAGCTCCTATAAAAGTTTTGTTGAGGGGATGCCTGGGTGGCTCAGTGGTTGAGCATCTGCTTTTGGGTCAGGTCATGATCCCAGGGTCCTGGAATTGAGTCCCTCATCAGGCTCCCCACAGGGAGCCTGCTTTTCCCTCTGCCTATGTCTCTGCCTCTCTCTGTGTGTCTGACATGAATGAATAAATAAAATCTTAAGGAAAAAGAAACAAGTTTTGTTGAAGAATGAGTGGAGAAATTGGGACTAAACAGAGGAAAAAGAACATTGGTCCTTAGTTCAAAAGTTATGGAGATGCCTTTGCTGAACACCCTATCTTAAATTTTACCCCACCCCATCCCACCTAATGACTTTTTCTACCATTGCTCTATCGAATGGAATGTACATTGCTTTTCATTTATTTATCTTCACTAAAATATAAGCTTCACGAAGGCAAGAATTTGTTCCACCTTTTTCATTACTAATCACCCCTACAGCCTAGAACAGTGCCTTTCACATAGCATGTAGTAAGTATTCTATAAATATTTGTTGAATGAATGGATGAATGCCCTAAAGTTCTCTATATCCGTGTGAGCTTCTTTGATTCTAGTAATTCATCAGAAGAGAATAGCTTGGCACCCTTCCAAGTCTCTAGCTAAGTTTTGTTTCTGTGTGCTCATCTTTCAGAGTTGTATGGCAACATGGTTTTATTTTCGGCCATCACACACACACATACACATACACAACACACACAGGAATTTGGCAGAGTAAAAACCCAGATTTTTATCCTTTTTCAGAAAGGCAAAAAAAGAATGAGTACAATCAGACTAAAATGATACATCTGGCTACCATATTAAAAGGGCAACATCTTGACAACTGTTAATTTAATTGAAAGTTTTGCAGGAATTTTCTCACAAAGCCCATGAATCCTAGAAGTAATGTGATAATCTTTCTAAAAACCTAGAAGTTATCCTGGTACTTCTTGTTTTAGGATACATATTTTAATCATGCAATTTGTGTTGGTAGAAGTTATATTTTGTAATCATAAATGGGAAGATCCAAAGGTCTCTTCTCAGTTACAGGGAACCCTCCAAATAGTCACAAGAACTGGACAAAAATTTCCTAACACCAGTTTGACAATTCCACTGAACTTTATCTATCCTCTCTATCACACTATATTTGTCTTAACATTCCCTTTTTCAGCTAGAGGTGACCATGTTACATATTTATGGTTACTGATATGTAAGACAAAGCCTAATAAGTCTTTATTTTTTTAAAATTGTGTATTCCTAATGTAAAAAGCCAGCACAGCTGGCAGCACTGTTTGTCTTTTCCTGCTGCTACCTTGGGAGTACACCCAATGTCTGGAACTAATGCTGCCATTGTATGACCATGAGGTGAAAAGCAAACAGCTAAGAGTAGGTGTAGCAGAGCACAAATCTGGAAGAAGCCTTAGTCTATGAGAGTGTCATGGAATCATTAGCCCTATGTTGGATTGCTCATGTCCAGACCATTTATTACGTAAAAAAAGAAATCTATTTTTGTTCAACTTTCTATTAGTTCAGTTTCTCCTACTGGCACTCAGAGTATTCCTGCTGTAGTCATTCATTCTAATGTCTTTACTTTGTAAGAGAAGAAAACCAAGTCTCAATGAGAACAAACAATTTGGCCAGAGCCATAGACACAATTCAAGAGCCACTGTCTCTTCCAGGACACTCACATGCATACCTTACGGCCACTGAGTAAGAGGATGGTTTTGCTTCACCTGCCTATTCAGGGCAAGGAAACAATGAAGCAAAATTCTCGTAGTGGGAAATGTCGGAACTGTTGACAATTATAAGGATGAGTGCTAAGCTATAAAAGTATATATTTGATGTATACAATAGTAACCTTTTTGATGCTTTTTATATAACATGTTGAAGCCAAATTACTATCATCTGCAATAAAATATTTGTTTATTATTGGGTCAGAACATCCGGATGACAAGTCAAAAATTCCACCATTCATCAAGTTATTCTTTATCCTCATCTCTAATTAACCAGCAATCTGGATGCTTTGGCATCATGTAGATTCACTTAAGTTACGCATTGAATTAGGAAGCAGTTGTCTCCTGAATTTGAGCAATGTGCTTTTGGTAGTTCAGATTTTCAATCTTTATTTTCTCTCTTTTTTTTTTTTTTGGTCTTAATAACAGTTCCCAGAAGATTCTAGATTGACTTTCTATCATCTGTGCTTTTTTTCAGTCTTCGGTTATTAATTTATGCTAAATTGAGTGAAAGTTTTCAATTGCTCATATACCTCCTTACAAAGGAAGTGTTTCTCTCACTTATTAGTGCTAAATCCCAGTTCCAGGCATTGCTTTCCCTTTGTCACATTTCCATGCGTATTACTCACAAACAAATAAATCCTCTCTGTAAAGTATTTGGCATCTTTATCTTCCTTCATGAAAATGCAGTTCTGAGATTTCCAATTACACATATGGACCAGATGTGAAACATGACTTAAATGAACAGGGAATTCAGTATGGTTTTGCAATCACGAGACATATATTGTATCCCTCTTATGCTAATGTTTCCTTTATAATTCCCTGTTGTGGGACAGCTGCTGCAAGCGCCTGAGTGGCCCCTCTTGGCATATTCTTTCTCTTCGTGTGCTTTTCCGCTTTCCCCAATCCAAAGAAAAATCAAAAAATGGAGGGAGAATGGAAATATGACTTTTTGCCTCATCCTACTATGTTAACACAAACATATGGCACATAGGTCACCTCTCCTTTTTCTCTGTGCCCATAGTTGACATAAATGGTCAGTCAGGACACCCTTTCTAACTCAAATTTGGCTTGGAATTCTTCTCAACACATTATAATTCAGTCAGCTCAATTACGGGTGCCCAGTCTACCTGCAGTCACTGTACCCTTCTGAGTTTACAACTTTTCACATTTATGTTTCCATTATCAGGTGTTCCTATGGACTAAAAATATTAACTAATTTTTTTTATCAATGATAGTCATGAAAAGAAAAAAAGTTCTGTGGTGTGTGTGTGTGTGTCTGTGTATGTATGTATGATTTCAAACTGGAGGAGATAATAGCTCGATGGGAGAAACAAATTCCAGAACACATCACAAATTTCATCCTGGTTTCTTTAAGTCAAAACGTAATTACCATTTCTCCTACCAGAAATACTATGACAATCTCAAATTTGTCTTATATTCGCCATACCTCTGTGCATTCATTATTTCACACAGTAGGGTAAGGAGCTTCCAGTCATGCAGGTCATTGGTGTCATTCTCACCATTAAGATCCTCAGTGAAACTCATCACACTTGTACCTAACATAAAAACTAACAAAATTTACAAAATAGGGCATGATTTGGTCCCTGCATTTGTTTTATCCTCACCATCAAATACTTTTTTGCCTTATTCACTTCATTTCACCTACAAGGATCTTCTGTCTCTCAAAGTGCTACACACATTTCTGCTCAGTGTCTTCTCTTCCATCCATGCATTTATTTAATTTTATTTATTAAGTGCTTCTTTAATATATAAGCAGTCCATTTCCTATTTACCTGGTTGTTTCCTACTTAGATTCATATTGCAGCATGAAAATCACTCCCAGAAGAAGACCTCATCTGACTGTGACAGGAACTTCTATGTGTTCAGTAAAATCTATTCACTCTTCTTTCTGGCCATGGTTCTACAATTCTTGGTCTATTCTTACACCTCTGGGTGGCATGTGACTAGTATCACTTATTGAATGTAAATGGAACTGTGATATGTCATTGCCAGGCCAAAGTGTTAAGAAGTAAGAGTGGGCTAAAAGATCCCAAATTTTCTCACAGTTAGGGGCTGCCCATATCTATTGGCTTCTGTCTTCATATCACTCTAACTTCTATTTCCCATGGTAAATCTTCTCTGACCCTGATTCTGCTGCCTCATTATTATAACTGTGATTTCACTGGGCTCATCTGGGTAATCCAGGACAATTTTTCCATCTCAAGGTCTTAATTTGATCATATTTGCAAAGTCCCTTTTGCTATATCACATAAGATATTTATAGGTTCTGAGACATAGACATCTTTGGGGAGGAGGGAACATTTTTCCATCTACCACATCAAGTGACCAGATACAAACCTATAAAAGGGTTAGAACAAAAGGATCATTAGCATTCAAAATCTGAGACAAAGAAAAGCTTGAAGATATGGCTTTTCTACCAAAGCGTATTATTTCAGGGAACTTCAAAATAGCCATCATTAAATTTGGAAGAGAATCATAAGGAAAAGGAAGAAAAGATAGCAGATTCAAGAACAAATAAAATAATAAATGAAAAAGATAAAAGAACATAAGTGTGGTTGCTAACACATGACTTTGTCTGTAAACAAATAGAAACTTACTATAAACTCTCATAGGAATTATACTGCCACTGAGAAAGAGCGTAGGGTAAAAATAAACATAAATAAAAAATAAACATTGGAATGTCTCCAAATCAGCTTTCAAGCTCCACACTTGCACCAGTTGGAAATTGACTTTGGAAGTGGTATACTCCTCAATTAGGATGTGATACCAACACTTTCTCTGATGCCATCATGGAGGCATAGACAGGTAAGAACCTCCCAGAGGGCATAACCAAAGGCCAGGGAGAACACTGAACATCAGAGTTACTTCCAAAGAGCATAATGAAGAATGAAGATTAAGTTAAGACTTGAGTTTACCAAATCCATCTGTAGTAATTCAATTTCTTTTCAATCAATTGGTTTTGAGTCCAAAAACAGCCTCAGTTCCAAAAACTGGGCAAAGGGCCTCAATTTTTTTTATTAGAGCCATTGCCTTTATTCTGATCTGTTTTCTTACAATAGTACATGTTGAATAGTAACCTTGTTAGCCATTCATTTATGGTAGAGATGCCATGTTCTATTAACTATCTTTCTAACTCTTCATAGTCAGACATCCCTATCATCCCTCTAATAATGCCTACCTGGTTTCTGACAGATAAACAAAACTATCTGGCCTCTATTGTTTTGGGGTCTATCAACTGCCCTGTACTAAAGAACCCAGTGTTTTTTTTTTAAGATTTTATTTATTAATTCATAGGCACAGAGAGAGAGGGGCAGAGAAACAGACAGAGGGAGAAGCAGGCTCTATGCAGGGAGCCCGATGTGGGACTCGATCGCAGGTCTCCAGGATCACACCCCAGGCTGCAGGAGGCACCGAACCGCTGTGCCACGGGGGCTGCCCAAGAACCCACTTTAAAACAGCATCACCTTGTCAATCCAGGTTACCATTGAACTATCTAATTTATTTTCGTGCCCCACTTACCAGTGTATTTTTGTTGTAAGAGGTGTGTCCTCTTTGTCTTCCAATGGGACATAGTCCTCTGATGGGTTCTCTAGCTTCACATGGAATATCCACTTCAGCACATCCTCCTCTTTGAGACTATTAATACCATCTTCCCTCATATACCATAGCAATTCTGGCCATAGTTCTCTCCCTTCTAAGAGTCAACAGCAGACATGTCCTGATATTTTTGCTGTGATGTTAAATTCTGCATATCAGGAGTGAGTTCTCAAATTGATAAACTCTCTCTTATTCAATCTTATGTTCCCATTCTTTGATTGGGAGTAGATTCCTCAGAATCTACTCCTATCATTCTCTCCCAGATCCTGCCCATGTATGCTGCCTGGGTTCTGCAACTCTTTTGATATAGAATCCCCTTCCTCCCTTAACAGGACTAGTACATCCCCTGCTGCTTTACATTGTGACTTAATTTTGATCCTGGCCCAGTATTGCGAATGTATAATTGCTTTCAAATATATTACTTTGGAAAGGCTTTCTTCCTTAGAAAGTTTCCTGAAGATTGTTATGTTGTGGGAGAAGACAATCCCTATCTAGCAGTTATAGAGATGTGGAGAATGGAGTGTGTATGTGAATGTGTGTGAGAGGGTATGTGAGGGGAGTGGGTGTAGGAGAGACAGAGACAGAGAGAGAGAAAAAGAGAGAATGCCTCCATATAAGCATTTCATGTTTTAGGCAACTCATATCCTATCTGAACTACTAGAGAAATAAAGTCAATGGATTCTGATTCTGTATTATTATTATTATTATTATTATTATTATTATTAGTGAGATGTAATCAACAAAGACTGATGGTTGGTAATCCAAAAATTATGATATATTCCAATCTGAATAATTTAAAAAATTATTAATTTTTTATTAATATTAATATTAATATTAATGCAATATATTCACACTGCAGTTTGTGTTTGTTTCCACAAGCTCGGGTACCTAAACAGACACCCTATTATAAACAGTTTTTTTAAATTTAATATTTCAGGGGTGCCTGGGCGGCTCAGTCAGTTAAGTGCTTGACTCTTGATTTCTGCTCAGATCATGATCTCAGGGTTGTGAGATTGAGCCCCGTGTTGGGCTCTGTGCTGGGCACAGAGGCTGCTTAAAATTCTCTCCCTGTCCCTCTGCTCCTCCTCCTCCTCAAAAAAGAGAAAGAATATTTCTTTGTATGTGTTTCTATGTAATATTTCATATTACATATTGAAATATTCAATATTAATAAATAATAAATGAATAAAATATATGATATAAAAATATATGAATAAAATATTCATATTACAATAATATTTCATATTATTCAAAGCATATTATTATGCTTTGAAATTAGTAGAAAAATACTGATAATGTTCCTGTGAAGCCTGAAGACATTCAATAATAATTTTTGAATAAATATGATCAGAGATAAAAGTTTTCAGGTCTGATTCCAACAGGCCAGTAGACCACACAATAAGCCACAACACAATAAGCAATTGACATGCTGATGCTTTCAGAGGATTAGTTACCTAAACTTCAGTGTGATGGGAGATAGGAAAACTCTCTTCACAAACAAAATTCCCATAGGTTTGTAAAACTTATTATATTTTTTTCCTAAATGAAAGCACATATTCATTATCTTGCTTTATATTCCTTCCTTACCCTTCAACACACAAGCCCCATTGTGAGTTTGCCTATTATTTCTTGATTCCAAAACTCTTTATACAGTCTGAGCAATTACAGAATCCTGCATCAAATCGTCATATGTTGTGAATGAGAATTTCAATGAACATGTACTTGGGAAATGAAAGACAGATGGTCTTTCAGCCTGTATCTCCTTTATCTCTTTTGTCAACCCAGAATTGACTTCACATGTCTTCTCCATTTTGTTTGTATCAGTATGCTTACATGGATCTCATAAATTTTTTTTTCAGTTCACTTGAGTGTATTCACCAATTCTAATTCTCTGAATGTCTTCTCCATTGAAATCCTCCTCTATTGCTTCCCTCTCTTACTACTATACTTCATTTTTCAATTGGGTCATCTCACATTTATTCTCCAGACTTTTCTAAATAAAAAGCCATATTAATGAGGTCTTTCTTTATAATAAGTCAATCTAACACGCTATCCCATATTGCAGTCTTCACTGACATCTGAATCTTTGGCATCTGCCACACAGAAGGCACTGAATAGCTAAGGGAAAACAAAACCAATCCATTCCTTTCATCTATTTTCACTTTCCCAAACCTGGAGAATCCAGAAGGATCTCTGAGGTTGAAGGAAGACAGGAAGAACAAAAGAGTTGAGGGGCAGGAGAAGAAGCACTGACCAGACTCGCTTTTTCCACTGTCCAACTGTGGAAGTGGAAGGTCAATCTGAACTGGAAGATGGAGAAATTCTGAACTTCAGAGTTTCATCTGAAACTGAAGATAAGGTTAACCAGCTGTGACTGCCTGAGATCCCATTAAAGACAGAGAGGGGAAACTGACACAGCAGGTGTGAATGCAGTGATTGAAAAAAAAAAAAGTCCATATCTGTATTCAACTGACTCCAATATTTTTCAATAAATAGATGTTTTCATGAATAAATATATAAATATAGACAAAGTATTTTATGAAATTAAAACAGGAAAAAATGCAGAAACCTCAAATGTGCTATTTACTATTGGTATGATATTAGACCAATAAAATATAGCTTCTCTGAGTATTAAGACCTTCATTTTAAAAAATAAGAATAAAAGGATCACACTGCATTGTTGTGAGGTTTCAGTAAAGAATAATGCATCAAAACATCTAGCACAATACCTGGAACATGGGAAGCCCTCAATTCATTCTAGTTTACTTCCCTGAGAATTTTCTGATTTTGTATATTTTTTTGAGGTGTCACTGCATATCTAGGACCTCTACTAGACAAGTGTGAGATGAAGTTCTTTCTCTGAATGGTAGAAACCATCAAAGGACCAAAAGGTGATACAAATAAAACAAAATAAATAAGCTCAAGATTATCATCAAATTGTGGTTTAAACTATAGTATAGTTGTTTTGGAAATTCAGAAAAAAAAATAAAGCAAAATGGGAAATCATACAACACATTTCCTAGAAAACAAACTAAAGTTCAAGTCAACAAGGAGGCTTGTTTTTCTTCCTTCTGGCTCCTTCCAACTTGAAACACAGCCAGAGCCCTTTCTGAAGATCAGGAAGCTTAGACTGTAGGAGCCAGCAGTAGATGTCATTGTCCTGGTTTGTTATTCAAGACACAAATCTGTGTTGCCCAAATTCTTACAGAACACTACTCCCTGGTACCCTGTTTCAACATTTGCAACAGAATATTTGGAAAGCATTGTTGGGGGCAAAGCCACATCTAACAACTCCCATTCCTAGAGCATCAGATTTTAATTTTAATAAAAACAAGACTCTAAGCCTTTGGACATCAATTTATGGCAATGGGAGCTGTAAATAAAGTATAAGACCTAGTTACACTGAGTTTATTAATGTAAAACCACCATGAAATCAATGGTTTGCTTGAAGAACTTAGATTCAGTTTACTTTGGATTAAGAAAATGTTTCATGTCATTGTGTGTAAGAGCTATAAATATGCACATATAAAGAAATAAATTAATAATATAGGAGTATTTGCAAACTTTTTGACTACTCAAGCCCTCAAAAGAGAGCTTTTCTTATTGCTAACCCACAAACCCTCTTCTTAACCCAGAAGATTCAGTCTTGGTTAGACAAGCTCTTACTCTTTTATGATGTATGCAGTTCTGAGTAAAAGCAGAGAAGGCTGGACAAAGAGCAAGGCAGTAGATGGAAGGTTAAGTCAATCTATATAACACGTAAGGGAATGGGAGAACAGCCAGAATGGGAGATAGAATAAAAGCTGCTTCTACTGGAAAAAGAAATATTGAGTATAGATATTGTGAGGAGGGTCATAAATGAGAGTTTCTTAAGTGTTGTGTATAATAACAGGGAGAAAACAAAAATAAGATGTGAAGAATGTTGCTGAAGTTGTAAATTAGATATGTTTTATTGGAAGCCATTTTATTTTTATCTTTTTAAAAATATTTATTTGTCTGAGAGAGAGAACATGATCATGGGAAGGGGAAGAGGGGGAGAAATCCTTAAGCAGACTCTCCACTTAGCACAGGGCCCAACACAGGGCTCAATCCCAGGACCCTAAGATCATGACCTGAGTAGAAATCAAGAGTCCAATGCTCAACCAACTGAGCCACCCAGGTGCCCTGAATTAGATATGTTTTAATATCTCACAAGGAGCATGAGTAGTGCTTGGAATTTCTTTTGGTCATTTTTGGTTTTAGCTTGTAAATTGTGCTTCTCAAAAGCAAAACCATATATATATAGACAGGACTATTTGTATCTTTGGATTGTGAGGGATACACTCATAGCCAAATAGACAGAAATTGATTTTAATATTCTTTCCCCATACACAGGCTGCCATTTGTATGCTGATACATGTAGTCTGTAAAGGTCAAAGGTCTAAAAGGGTCAAAGCTCATTTGTAAGAATCTTTGTGCACCAGATGAACATAGGATCCAGGCATGCAAATGAGGAAAATAGAATCATATGTGGTAGGATGAGGGGGGAAAAGAGAAGAAGAGGTAGAGAGAGTATTCATTGAATAAAATATGGTATTACTTGGCAATTTAAACTGTTCAAAAGAACTTGGGACCAGGAGAAACAGCAATTTTCAGAGACACAAGGCTTTTTCTAAAATGCACATCAATCCAAACAGAAAACTCTGGGAAATCATGTGAGTTCTCTTCTCCTTGGTGACTAAGATCTGTTATATATCCCACTTCTTGAGAAGCCCCAACTAGAAGCTGAACTCCATCCAGATACCGCACATTATCAGTACTTGCCCCATTGTGTAGATATAATCAATATTTAGTGAATAAATAACCTCCTCTCACAGAAACTACTGCATCCTTCCACCATAACACAGCCTATGAGAAATTAAAATGAACCATTTAAGTCTCTGGCTCCCTAGACAACTTTAAGCTCCACATGCTCAAGGACAGTATCACATTCATGTTCAGAGTCCCAGTTGGCATAGTAAGTACTCAGTCAATGAATTTTGAACTGAGTTGAACAAGAAAAAAATAAGCTCTAGCTTGGGTAGAAAGTACAGTGTGTAGAGATAGATATAGGCCAACTTTACAGAGTCAGGCAGGAAAAGATTTCCAGATAGATTGAGGTGGACTCAGTCTTACTATAAAAACTCACTGTCTAGCAAGGTCTGTTATGAGCAATGTAAAAATTGGGTCCTAACAATGTATGCAATATTGGTTAATCCCATTCTCTGTGCCATAATTTTCATGGGTTTTGTCAGAAGACATTATCCGTTGCACATAAGAAGATTATCTTGAGTCTCTTCTTATAACTTGAAGTTACTTAGAGGTGAGTCTAAATTTTGTATAGTGGCACATCAAATGTAAGCAAGAGATCATATTTTAGGATAGTTCCTTTGGGAGACTGTGTCTATTCTAATACTGTTATTACTCAACATCTTTTAGGAACTGCTGTCAAAACTTTGAAAAATCATTTTATTTATAGGTGAGCATTATTTTGAAAATAAGCAAAAGTTATCCACACTTCAGTGTTGTGAATGAATGTGTGCTATTAACAAAGTAATGCAGTGTTTCAAAAAGAAAACAAAATGTATTAATGAAATTACTGGTATTTTGGACTTGCTTAAAATCTGACTGAAATCAGTGCCATTGGAAGTCACAGAAATATCTTTATCAGAGCAATATTGTGAGAATAAGTCAAATGCTTTCTAAAAGGACTACATTGGTTGGGGTGCCTGGGGTCTCAGTGGTTGAGCATCTGCCTTTGGCTCAGGTCGTGATCCCGGGTCTCTGGGATGGAGTCCCACATCGGGCTCTCTGCAGAGGAGCCTGCTTCTCCTTCTGCCAATGTCTCTGCCTCTCTCCCTGTGTCTCTCATGAATAAATAAGTAAAATCTACAAAATTAAAAAAAATAAAATAATAAAATAAAAGGACTATGTTGGAAACCAACAGTCATGTGAGTGCATAAGTTCTGGCATGCTTGTTCAAGAAAAGTCTTGGAACTTTAAAATATGAATCCCATGTATTTTTCATTTTCCTCTCTGTGCTTTTATAAAGAATGCCAAAGAAACAATAAAAGAGTGAAAAAATAGGAAGAAGTGATGGAGATTGAGACATTCTTTTCCAATACAGAGGCACTGACAAGAAGGTTTATGTTTAAGTATTTATGGAATTTAGGAACAACAAATGAAAAGACCTCTTTGAAAAATGATCTCTAAAAAAGAGGGCGTGGGCTGACTTACCAACTTCCTGTATGAACTGCTATCCTATTGGGGTTTCTGAACCCTACTTAAAGTAGTCTGCCTGTTAAATAATCAGACATTTATCAAGGCAGCTTAAACCAGAAAAAGAAAGAAATATAGCTCTATCCCTCTCCTGTATACCCATTGACTAAGTTGTTTGGGCCATCAGTGCAATGATATCATTTACTAATGAGAAACCATATTGGTTTTCCCTTTCTAAAGTATAGGTATGAATGGTTCTCCCAAACTGAAAAAAAAAAAGCTATTTTGTACCATTAAGCAGTCACTGTCTGGTTACAGGTTAGATCTCTGCCCTCTACTGGAAAATATTATTTTTGCACCAGAATGCTTCTTATTTCTGTTTTATGAAAATCATAAATTAATGTCAATCACAAAATAGTACATTTCCTTATTTAAATATATTCATATCCTTAATTTATGAAATTTTATTTTATTCTCATGTTCTATTACTTTAATGTTATTTAAAACATGTATTTAAGTGTTCCTATAGCATAGGACCTCTTTTTCTTCCCTGGTAGTACAAAGGAATGGAGTGAGATGTTTCCGGTCCTCTAGACTTGTGTGTACCTACATGTATACACATGGTAGATACTGTGTACGTAATACAGTAGCCACTTGGCACAGGTAACAACTGAGCATTTGAAGCATGGCATGTCCATATTGAAATGCGCTGAAAGTATAATACACATTGGATTTCCAGAACAAAAAAATACTTTAATTGTTCTTGATTACTTTTGAAATAATATGTTGGGTACATTGTGTTATTAAATTGTATTATTAAATTAATTTACCTATTTCTTTTACTTTTTTGAATGTGGTTACTAGAAAAATTAACATTATATATATGATTCTAATTTTTGGCTCACATTATATTTCAGCTGGCCAGCACTGCTCTAGAAGCTCTAACTTAAAAAAGTGATACAAATACAGAACTGACTATATAAACATCAATATGGTTTAGATAATAAAAGAATATATTTATATCTGTTAAGCATCTTGAATATATATAGCTTCTCTGAGGGGACTGTTACACTATTATTGGCATCATTCATTAGTTACTTTTTAGGTAAGCAACCTGAAGCCAGAGAAGTTAAGTATCTTGACCAAAGGGGGAAATCCATGATTTGAACCTGTAGAGGTGGGATTTGGATGCTGTGCTTTTCTTCACCACCCCACACAACTCTATATAAAGATTATAGGGGGAACCCTGGGTGGCTTAGGGGTTGGGCATCTGCCTTCAGCCCAGGGCATAATTCTGGAGACCAGAGAGAGAGTCCCATGTCGGGCTCCCTGCATGGAGCCTGCTTCTCCCTCTGCCTGTGTCTCTGCCTCTCTCTCTCTCTCTCTCTCTCTATCTCTATCTCTATCTCTCTCTCTGTGTGTGTCTCTCATGAATAAATAAATAAAAGTTTAAAAAAAGAATATAAATGAGACTATTTTGTTGAGGTATGGCTTCGGAAATGGCTTTCTGGCATAGCTGAAATCTGAGTTGAATTTTTAACAATGAATAGAAGTTAGTCAGGTAACCTTCTTTCCTATGTGAAATAAATCCATAGAAATGGAAATATTATTTGAGGACAGGTACACAAATGATGTCCAGGGGATAAAGGAATAGCAAAATCCTTTATCTCCAAAACATTTGAGCACCCACAGAGGTAATATGAGATGTAAAAAGAAGGAGGAAGAGAAGGAGCAGGGGAGAGAGAGGAGAAGGGAAGAAAGAGGATAAAGTGAAGAAGGATGTACAGCAGAAAGGAGGAAAAGGAGGAAGAAGGAGGTGATGTCATTGTTGCACACAGAGAATTTACATTTGGCCAGAAGCGGGGAAATTCTAAGCTCTTGCAGCTCTGCCCCTTTACGTATGTACAACTCAGTAAGTCTATGATTTCTGTGAGTCTCAAAGTTGACCTCTTGTTTCAACCCTTGGGCATTAATTGGCAATCAGTGTTTCTTGTCTATGGAAAGTAAACTTAATGATGAGTGCCTAGAAAGTTTGTATATAGACAAACTTATCCAAAACCAGGACTTAGTGGGATGGTTGCTTAGATCAGTATACAATGCCTTTATGTTTTGGAGATTTTGGAGATTTCCTGCTAATAATAATGACAAAAGAACATAATTTTTAATAATTAAAAAAAAGTTTCTTCCTTTGTGCTAAATCTCATCTTCCAAGATAAATGCTTATGTTCAGGTAAGGGGTGGGGGCACTAAGGAAGGAAGAAGGGGACACCATTATTTGTTTCCTTTTGTGCAAGGATCTATAGGACCTGGCTCTGCTCACTGCCATGGGGATCTGCTGTATTTGCAATAAGAGAGCCACAGTCTCTGATCTTTACCAGGAAAAGAAAAGTCAAGACAAATTGCCAGGAAAGAGTCTTTAAAAACCCAAATGAGGAGGTGGTGTGGGAAAACACAAACAGAGGACTTTGGATGATGAAATAAAAACAGTGATAAAATGCCCTGTGGGTGAGAATGGGCTTTTAACCCCATCAGGAAAATCTTCCTGGAAGGGATGAGCCTGAGTTAAGATTTAAAAAATGAGGAGGACTCAGCCTGGAGAAGAATTCGTGTCAAAGGACTATCAAGCAATGGAAAAGTATGAGAGATGACTCGTGTAGAATCAGAGCATGGGGCTGAGCAGTCGAGCATTTCTCAAGCGTAGAGAGAAAGGAGTGGGAGACATATGGGAAATGAGATGGGCAAGCTCAGTTCCTGGAACATCTTTCAGGCCCTTTTAAATATCTTGTATTTTATCCGTTGGGCCAGGGAAACTACTGAATTGTGTTGGAAAGAGAGTGACACAGTCAAATTTACATAAAAGAAAATTTCTGTTTGGCTCCTTTTCTTTGTTCCTCTACCTACACCTCCATTCCAAACCAGCTCCTCTACTTACCAATGATCTTTCTTTCATCTAGTTAAGGGACCTCTGGTTTGCAAAAATAACCAAGATACTATTATTATTCTTTATTTATCCCACTATGATGAGATATTTTGGAATTTGCTAGTTCACAAAATCAAAGCCTATCAACCAATGTTATTCTGTTCATCATTCAGTGTAAACTTTTTGAAGATCTGATGAAAAAATCTTTATTTTTTTAAGATTTTATTTATTTTTTCATGAGAGACACAGAGAGAGAGGTAGAGACATAGGTAGAGGGAAAAGCAGGGATCCTGATGTGGGACTTGATCCCAAGACCCCAGGATTACGACTTGAGCCAAAAATCTTTAAATACTTTTGAATGAATTCAGTGAATACTTTCTGAATTTCTTGGGTAACAGCTAATAAGCTAAGTAAGATATAAGCCAAAACTCTTTTTTTCTGTACGTTTTATGACATGGATTCCCTTCTACTCCAAGGAAGAAGAGACCAGGAAATTGTCTTAAGAGCAGTTTCATCTTTCTTTTCCATGTTAATCATAGGGCATCAAATGCAATGTGGATTCAAAAAAATAAGAGAATGAATCAGGGTCAAATGTCAAACACATCTACTTGTGATCTTATGTTCATGGATAAGACAGTTTTCCAAAGCCATCTTCTCCTGGACTGTAGTATTAGAGTAATAATACCAGCTGGCATTTACTGCATACTTGCTATGTGCCAGCCACTGGCCTAATTTCAGTGTTTTACCCTTATCATAATATTTACTTAATCTCTACAGGTTAGTCAATGCTATCTTCATTCATATTTTACAAATGGAAACAATGTGGCACAGAGAGAAAGAAAGACATTCATCAAAATCACATATCAAAAAGGTAGTGGGGTTAGGATTAGAATCTACCAATCCTGATCCAGAACTCATGCTTTGAAATCACTAGATAGCTAAAAAAAATAAATAAATAAACAATAAAAATTTTAAAAAAGGTTTGTTAGAATTACATTTGACAGACAAGTTATGATCTGTGTACATGGAAAACTGTTGTTTCAATTAAGTGGTACTATTGTTCAATTTTAGTTTGAAATAAAGCTTATCAGAATGTGTGATGTCTAGTACATAGAAGTTCTCAGGAAAACAAGTTCTCATTCATTCTTCCATAAAAAGCAGCTGCTGTTCCTCTTGTATCTGTATCCTCACCATGAGAAAGACCTCCAAATAGCTCTATTTTCCTCTTCCCCTACCCCTAATCTTAAAGAATTAAGAGAAAATGCAAAACTGATGCCAGATGTTCTGTAGCTGTTTCGGTCTGCATGTACCTTGGTTTCCAGCACATCACTTATACTTTGACAGTGTGTCTTCACAGTGTTCATGTGTACCCCATCTGAAGTTGCATGAGGAGCACAGTGGGATAGACACAGGATCAAAGCTAACCTCCTGGCCTCATTTTCCAACTGTTAAATTTCCCCTCCCAAGATTCACAGGATTTTCTTGTGTTAATATTCATGTGGTCAAAGACAGATAGAAGGATGGGATGCCTGGGTGGCTCTGCAGTTGAGAGTTTGCCTTTGGCTCACTGTGTGATCCTGGGTCCTGGGATTGAGTCCCCGCATCAGGCTCCTTGCAGAGAGACTGCTTTTCCCTCTACCTATGTTTCTGCCTATCTCTGTATCTCTCATGAATAAATAAATTCTTTAAAAACATTTTAAAAAAATTAAAAAGATTAAAAAGACAGATAGAAGGAAAGATGGATGTATTACAACCATACCCACTCGAAGTCCTGAACTAAGCATCATGCACGAAACTTGTAAATTCTGGTAGGAAGTTTAAAACTAAAAGTGTTTCAAGCATCCATGATCCTGCTATATAAATCTAAAACAAACTATTAATTCAAATAAAAGTTGCCATATGCCCCCCCTTGCCTGACACAGTATACACTCAATGTAGCATGGATTCACTATATTTTGGATCACCCACCTATCGGAGAACCTAAAACAGAGAAACAAGTTGAGGGTGGGGAGACAGCAGGCTTTTAAGATTCAGCCTAAAGAGCAAAGGAAAATGGTTATAAAAATAATATAAGTCAAAGGAAAATGTCTTATTCAACTTTGTACTACTGTGTGAAGAACAGCTTCCCTGTAAACAATATTCAAAAGAATCTTCAGCTCCTATACATTTGATCTCAAACAGTTCTCTAAATTTCATTTTATCCTTTCTTCCATCAGTCATGAGTCCCTAGCATTGTGTCAATCTTTTGCTACCAAAACTCTTTATTTTTATATTTTATATTTTTATATTGGTTAGGTCTTTTCCTGGAATATACTGTAAACAAAGGATGGATACTTACTTTTTCCTATTCATTTTGTTCCTAGAACAGTATCTATTACATACAGTTTGCTTGCAAGAAATAATATGCTAATTATCTAGTGAGAATGGTATAATGAATATTAACAATCCTCCATAATCCAGCCCTGATCACATCCCTGTAAAGCCTTCTCTAGTTACACCAATCCCTAAAAACAATAGTGACACATAAAGTCACCAGGTTATTGTCTAACATATGCTTAGCTCTCATTTAAGTTGATGCTGTGATTATGAACAAGTACCTACATATTCTCTTAACCCTACAAAAAACAATAAGCTGACAGTGTGTGCATTATTATCCTAACCATATACACATTATATACATAACCATATCCATATCCATGTATATATACTTATATAGTATAACTGCTAGCTCTTAAATATATATTTACATATACTAAATATATATATTCAAAAATTGCTCTGCTTTCCAAATGTTCATTTTTTAAAATCTTTGCACCAAGCCTGTGTTTTAAGTGCATCTTTAAATTTGAGGTATAGAAAGTGAAAAGATGTTAAGTGAATTGTCCCAGTTGACAGGGTTACACGATGGCAAAACTGGGATCTGAACTCCACCTAAGCCCAGACTCTCCTCCACTACACTATAGAGTCGCTCACTCTAAGGTTTCTCTAAGCAACTGGCCCAGAGTCACACAGCTGTCACAACAGCTAGACTCTGAACCATGCCTACCTGGCTTTTTGATCAACATGAGGCTGTCTTCTCCAATATTTCTATTCTTTGAACTTCAAGGTAGCTGAAAAATTTTAGAGCTCATAAAAGCCTTAGAGTTGATCTAACCTCATTTCCCCATTCAGATCATAGAGGTAAAGCCCACAGAAGAGAAGTCACACGAAAGAAGAGAGTCAGCGAAAGTCACACATAATTCAGTGAAGAAAATGAGCCCCAAACCCAAGTGTCCTCTTTTCATTCACCACATACCATCCATTTTGGGATTTCTTCATAAACTGTTTTGTAAATGCTTTCTGTTTCTAAAACTTGTATCCATTATAAAACAGCAAGTGAGAGGACAGATCCAACAGAAAAAGGAATGTATAATACTACATGAATTAAAAAGAGATTAATTAATGTGAATTACAGTTATATATCTTTTAACAACACCATGCTAGATATCTCCAGCATACTCACACAGACTTGTGAGACAGCATCCATTTACATATTTGTCTATGCCCGCAGACATCTGTTCTTACAAAATCATCTATTCATTCAACAATTACATGATAAGTTCCTACTATGTACTGAGCATCAGGCTAAACTTTGAATTTATTTAGACCAAAAGAACTGTAGATACCTCAAACTGCAATGCCTTTTACATCCATGTGTTCACAGAAGGGGCCAAATGTTTATTGAATACATGGATGAGTGAGTGAGTGAATGAATGAAAAAGCTTCAGAGATTCCCAAGTCCAGGGAGGCAGAAAAAGAGGCATAATCTTTGCTTTTATCCCTGGTAGTTTCCCTTATAGTTAGCAAAACAAAGAATCAGGGTAGCAATGGCTTTTAAGAAAAATCAAAAAGCAATTTCAAAAGGTAATCATAATGTTTATCTCAACCAGACTTAGCTGGAGGAGCTCTTTGCTCACATGAAAAGCAATTCTCCCATGCAGCTTTTTATCAGTGAATGCCACTCCCCTAATATCTGTATTCTCGTGACTGTTTTATTTTCCCCATCCCATATAATTAATAAAAATTCAAATACTAGTTATCATATGCTATATGATACAGGCCAACACAGTTTCCATGCAATATATCTTTTCCACTCTTTAAAAATAATCCTAGGAGCTAAATATTTTTATGCCCATTTTCCAGACAAGGGAGTTGATGTTCAAACAATTTCAGTAACTTTTCCCAGGTCATGAAATGCAAGTAAATAATATGACCAGGATTTTAAATCCCCATAAGTCTTATTCCGATGTTTGCATTACAGTGTCTCCTGTGCTAGCTATATTGCTTCTATATTCCCCCAACACTCCTGCACACACATACATATTGACACCATGACAACCACAAGCAGAAAAAAAATACTGGTAAGCTGTTCCTCATACAAACATACCTGATAAGTTGGGTCATTGTCAGTTTCTGCCTTGAGAGTTGTGTGATTTTTTGCTATTGCACGGCTCAGTGGCTCAATGTTTCTTCTTGCCCTGTGCTAGCAGTTTAACTATCTCCATATGTTCAGGAGCTCACAGAAAGGGGATTGAAAACAGCTTGATTAGCATAGTATGGGTGTTGGGTAAACTGCTGTCTGAGTTGAAGATATTTTTCTTCATGTTACACAGCATGAAGTCTCTCCACAATTCATCAGTTAACACCATGGTTCCTTAATGACCAAGCACTAAATCTTGGGTTTCAATCCCTCCGGGAATGTTTCACTTACTGATAGATAATCAAGAAGCATTTATTGAGCACCTGCTTCAGGAAAGCCCCAATAGGGGGTTACAAAGAATTATAAGACTATGCAGTTTTTCCTCAAAAACTGCAATAATAATAGATAATAATAATAATAGATACTTAGGGAAATTGAAACCTATCAATACAACAATGGAGAGTTAGATTAAAAGTCAAGATAATAAGATACTAAGATGTTATTTAAAATTGACAGTCAAATGAAAGTCAAAGGGGATCCCTGGGTGGCGCAGCGGTTTGGCGCCTGCCTTTGGCCCAGGGTGCGATCCTGGAGACCCGGGATCGAGTCCCACATCGGGCTCCCGGTGCATGGAGCCTGCTTCTCCCTCTGCCTGTGTCTCTGCCTCTCTCTCTCTCTCTCTGTGACTATCATAAATAAATAAAAATTAAAAAAAAAAAGTCAAAGTCACTAAGTTCAGAAGAATTTCAGATGTGTGCTCATCACTGGACTCAGATAGCCAGTAAAGAATTCTTGGAGGAAGGAAGGCTTCATACAGGATAAAGCATTAATATTGTACTAGGTTTACTAGGTGAAGAGAAAAGGGCAGCACAGAGAATCATCCTAGGTCTAATCCAATAGAATCAACCTGATTATACAATTCTCTTAACTTTTTTCAAACAACTCTGAGAAAATAATAAGACTGCTTAATTCTTTTTTTTTAAGTTGAGGTCAAATCTTCAAAGCAATGTCAAGGCAGAAGGAGACTTTATTTTATGCTTCATGCATGCTAAGGTCTTTGTCTTGTTCAAGAGTAAGCCGGAATACTTAATGTTAGACCTCATTAGAAAATAACATAGTTAAGTATGTGCGTTAAGTATTTGAAGATTACCACAGAAAGAATAGAAATACAGCTTTCAAAATGGCAAAGAAAAAAGGAATACAGAGAGTTTTATCAATCTAATGCAATGCAGCTAAGGAGAAAAAGTAAGAACACTGGGTTTATTCTTAAAAATGATAATAGACACAATAATTGAGTTAAAAAACAAGTTGTAGGGTATTATGAACAGTAGATGTCATTTATGCAGTTGAAAACTCATGAAGGATATTATATTATTACTACAATGGAGGCATATGTAACAAAATTACTAAAGTTTTACAAAGGATGGGAAAGATACATGTGTTAGCCATATTGGTTATCCCTAACAGAATAAGAGAGTAGGATGGGGAGGGGAAGAGAAAATCCTTCAACTGATTCTCTAATTGTTTTTATCTTTTTGGAAGTTCTAAAGAAAATATGGTAAAATCTTAAGATTTGATAAGTAAAGGGAATTAGATTGAGAAGATAGGTACACATGGCTTCAACTGTGTCTGAATCTATTATTATTTCTTTAAAAGTTCTGAGGCAAGTAGGGCAAAGTATTAAATTTGTTGGTTAGATCTGTAAGCAGTTGTGAAATTATTCTCTGAGTGTTTGGTATATTTTATAATAAGAACTAAAAAATAACATTTTTAAATAAAGAATTTCTTGTTTCATGCAATTAAAATATCCAACATAGATTAGACATAAGGTGTAGGTTGATTCAGATGTTCATGTTGTCATTAGGGCTTTGGCTCTGGTTTTCCAAACTTCTCTTGTTTCTCCCAAATTCATGTATTGACTTCATTCCTGGTTTGGCTTCTAACATGGTAGCAAAACAGTCATTGTAGCTTTGGTTCCTTCTTACACATACTACATTATCCATCCAGTGAGTGGCTTTTGTCCCAATATTCTAACAGATATCCAGAAATCTTTTCTCATTAGAATGTATGCTTCCTCTTCTCCCTCAACTCCAAAGCAATTACTGCGGTCAAATAAATGATTTCCTCAGTGTGGGTTGTATATCACAGTCTTGGACCTATTAGAACCTCATGATCTGCCTATGGAAAATAAAACCTGTTGAGCAAAGGAGAGGAGAAAAGGCTCATCAGGGAAAGGAATATCAATCAACTAATATCCACTATACTATTTAAAAAGAATAACCCCTGATTATTCAATTAGAAAAGTATTAGTGAAGTGCCAGGAAGACTTGCAGTCTACAATGCCCTTTTGTTGTTTTAATACTGTGTATTAGCTTTATGGTCAACACTATTTTAAGCAAAATGAAGAGTGCAAATATGTATTGTGTGTATATGTGTGCAAATTATGGGGCTCACCAACATTTGCATATTAATTCATTAATTCATTACTTAGCATTTTCTGAGCTACCAGCTAGGTGTTAAGTTTTTGGCTTTTATCTAAAATTACTTAAAATATTAAGATGAGGAAAAAATTTACTACACTTCAATGTCATCTTCTCTCCTAAATCAAAACAAGTCTAAGACTTGATAGGCACCATAGCATTATGGTCAAGGGTGCAAACTAGAACAAGACTGCTTGGTTTCAAATCCCAGCTCGCATCATTTACCAGCTTTCTGACTTTGAACAAGTTTCTTAACTTGCATTTTCATCATATAGGCATTGCAAGGATGAAATGGTCCCACCACAGCACAGCATGTGGAATAGCACCTGGTGTACTGCAAGCACTTAATATTAAATCCTGACCAAAGAGTCTCCTGGCTTCCAGTATGTTGTTGTTAATATAAAGATAAACCTTTTGCACAAACAATTAATTGACATGGTGCAAACATGGGAAAAAAACCCACACAACTAGCATCATCAGGTATCTGAAGCTTTATATCATATCTGAACACAACCACACATTTAAAATTTTTATAAAAATGAAGAATGTAAAGAGATTCAGAGAAAACTTATTTTTTACATTTTTATTTACCTTTTAAAAAACTGTATGTATTCAGGCTTTCTAGTGGGGAGCCTGGAAATCCAATAAGCTTCAAAAAAAAAAAAAAAAGGTGATAAAAAAAATCACACATTGTGCCTTTGATAGTCCACAGTCTAAATTTGCATTGACTTCTTTAAAGACTAAGTATAGCAATTTCTGTATCCTTCCCTTATGGATCAGATGAAGACTCAAACAATCTTATCTTTGGAAAGATCTTAGAGATAATGAATCTTCCCACACAGTGCATGGGGGTTCCCATCTTCCTTAACCTTAATGTTGTCATTAAATTTCCAAAAATAAAGTTGAAAGGAGAGTCATGTCCTTTCTGAAGCTCTCTAATCATTTAAAAGTTTCCCTTTGAATTCTTTAGGAGGAAAACTCCAGGCTTTTAGTTATTCTACTTATGAACTAGTTTCTAGAGATTTTGTTACCATGACCACTTTCCTCTTTGATTGGAGATTATGTTTAGGTAGTCCATGACCTAAGTAGTAAGCCTAGACACTGATTTTTAAATAATTTGAATCAATTTCCATCATTTAAACACCAAAAATTTTAGAAGTCTCAAATGAGATAAGACAGTTTGCCTGCTTGCTTCCATAGCTACAAAATGCTGTGGGAGACTGCTCTCATCAGATTTTAACATGTCCTTTCTAGATCAACACAATCCCTATAAAGCAGCCCTATTTCCATAGTCAATCTTTGATATAAACTCCCTTTTTCAGTGTTCACTTCACCTCTAAAATACGGTACCCAGGATTAAGTAAAAGTAAAATACTCAAGATAAATTCGGACCATTTTATAGGAAAGTTCCCATTTTCTATACATGATCCTCAGCCAAATAATCTTTTATGACATTTAGAAGTTAAAATTAGCTTAAATCCATACTCTGGTTAAATTACAAAAGCAGAACATCTTTATTACAAAAATTTCAAACAATACCAAAAATAAATAAAGCATAAAATAAAAACCAACCCTTCAAAGTCTTCCATAATTATATTTTCTAAAGATAATTATTTTCAAATGTCTGTTGGAATATACTTCAGGATCAATTTATGTGTCTATGGAGACAGTCCCATAAATATATTTATGTTACCCTGCTCTAAAAGATTCAAAATATACTGAATTTTAAATGTAGAAGGGCAAATTATTTGACACCATAGGAGAAGTATGACTTGCCAATGATCTGAAAAAGAAGGATAAAGAGAAAAGTTCAAATATTTCAGAGGCACTGCCTTGGGGATATGTTACTTCCTAATCCTTTTTTCTGATATCCACTCTGTGACTTTCCAATCATCTTTAGGGAAAAACTAAAAGGATATATACAAAAGTGATGTTTTTAGCGTAGGAGCTATCCTACCAGACCCTCCCTCTCTAACAAAAGCTTGATTTATTCTCTACAATATAGCCTTAATGGTTCCAATAGGAAATCTGTAGTGTTCTTTGGCACTCTGAATTTAGACTATAGATGTGTATTTTAATATCAATTTCTTTCATCAATGTTTTCTAGTTTTCAGAATACAGTTCTTTCACCTCCTTTGTTAGCTTTATTCCTAGGTTTTTTATTATTTTGGGGGCAATTGTAAGTGGAATTTTCTTAATTTCTCTTTCTGCTGCTTCATTATGAGTGTACAGAAATGCAAGGATACGTGTTTAAGACCTTGGTGCTTCATTTTGTAAAATATTTTGTTTTTAAAGGCAAACATTATTTTATATTGATTGTCCATAAATGAAAATAGAAAAGGACTTGATTTTGCCTTAATCTTTAAGAAGCAACTTTATCAGTGAACAAATGAAATATTGTTTTGACTGGCTTATAAACTTAATCTTTATTTAACAAACTTTAAAAATACTTTACTGTCATTCACTCAGGAGCTAACGATACAAAAAACAACTATTTCTGCCCTTAGGAAGCACATACTCTAGTAGGGGTGGAAGAAAAACACACGTAATTTTAGTAGAATATAAATCGTATTAAAATATAATTATATAACTGCCTAATAGATGGAAGAAATTAATTTCCATAAACTAAATAATTTCAAAGAAAAAATCTGAATTAATCTTGAAAGAATAAATAGGAGTTTACATGGCAGAAAATGCAATGTCTAGGGGAGGAATGAAGTACAGAGTTACAGATTCTAGGAAAAGAAAAAACATTTTGTTTATTCAGTAAGAATAATAAGCATATGGTACTATAATGAGACCAAATCATGAAGTCATGAAAGTTGTTGGTGGTCACATGTAAGGGAGATTGATCTTTACTTTTGAGGCAGTAAAGAATATTTGAATATTTGGGGTCTTTGGCTATTTGGGGAATAAATCCCACTTGATCATGGTGAATGATTTTCTAAATGTAAATGTATTGTTAGATTCAATTTGCTAATATTTTGTTGAGGAGTTTTGCAACTATAGTCATCAAAGATATTGGACTACAGTTCTCTTTTTTTTGTAGTGTCTTTATTTGGCGTTAGTATCAGGGTAATGCTGACCTCATGAATGAATTTGGAAGCTTCCCTTCCTCTTCTATTTTTTGGAATAGTTTGAGAGGAATACCTATTGCCTCTTTTTTTACATGTTTGATAGAATTCATCTGTGAAGGTGTCTGCTTCTTGGTTGGGAGTTTTTTGATTCCTGATTCAATTTCATTGCTGGTAATTGGTTTGTTCAAATTTTCCACTTCTTCCTGACTCAGTTTTAAGAAGTTATATGTTTCTAGGGATTTAACCATTTCTTCCAAGTTGTCCATTTTGTTGGCATAAAATTTTTCACAATATTCTTTTATAACCCTGTGTATTAGCATAGTGTTGGGGGGCTCTGGTTATTTCTTTTCTTTCATTTCTGATTTTCTTTAGTTGAGTCTTCTTTTCTTTCTTTCTTTTTTTCTTTCTTTCTTTCTTTCTTTCTTTCTTCTTTCTTTCTTTTTTTTGATGAATCTGGTTAAAGGCTTATCAATTTTATTGATCTTTTTAAAGAACTAGCTCCTGGTTTCATTGATTGGTTCTATTATTTTTGGGTTTCTATTTCATTTATTTCTGCTCTAATTTTTATTATTCCCTTCCTTCTACTATTGGGTTTTTTTCACTGATGGATTATTTATTTTTATTATTATTTTTTTTATTGGAGTCCAATTTTCCAACACATAGCATATCACCCAGTACTCTTCTTGTCAAGTGCCCCCCTCAGTGCCTGTCACCTAGTCACTCCAAACCCCCACCCTCCTCCCTTTCCACTACCCCTTGTTCATCTCCCAGAGTTAGGAGTCTCTCATGTTCTGTCATCCTCAATGATATTTTCAATCATTTTCTCTCCTTTCCCCTTCATTCCCTTTCACTATTTTTTATATTCCCCAAATGAGTGAGACCATATAATGTTTGTCCTTCTCCGACTGACTTATTTCACTCAGCATAATAACCTCCAGTTCCATCCACGTCGAAACAAACGGTGGGTATTCGTCATTTCTAATGGCTGAGGAATATTCCATTGTATACATAGACCACAGCTTCTTTATCCATTCATTTTCGATGGACTCAGAGGATCCTTCCACAGTTTGGCTATTGTGGACACTGCTGCTGTGAACATTGGGGTGCAGGTGTCCTGGCATTTCCCTGCATCTGTAACTTTGGGGTAAATCCCCAGCAGTGCAAATGCTGGGTCATAGAGCAGTTCTATTTTTAACTATTTGAGGAACCTCCACACAGTTTTCCAGAGTGGCTGTACCAGTTCACATTCCCACCAACAGTGCAAGAGGGTTCCTCTCTCTCCACATCCTCTCCAACATTTGTTGTTTCTTGTCTTGTTAATTTTCCCCATTCTCACTGGTGTGAGGTGGTATCTTGTGGTTTTGATTTGTATTTCCCTGATGGCAAAGGATGCGCAGCATTTTCTCATGTGCTTGTTGGTCATGTCTATGTCTTCCTCTGTGAAATTTCTGTTCATGCCTTTTGCCCATTTCATGATTGGATTTGTTTCTTTGCTGTTGAGTTTAATAATTCTTTATAGATCTTGGATACTAGCCCTTTATCTGATAGGTCATTTGCAAATATCTTCTCCCATTCTGTAGGTTGTCTTTTACTTTTGTTAACTGTTTCTTTTGCTGTGCAGAAGCTTTTGATCTTGATGAAGTCCCAATAATTCATTTTTGCTTTTGTTTCCCTTGCCTTCATAGATGTATCTTGCAAGAAGTTGCTGTGGCCAAGTTCAAAGAGTGTTGCCTGTGTTCTCCTCTAGGATATTGATGGACTCTTGTCTCACATTTAGATCTTTCATCCATTTTGAGTTTATCTTTGTGTATGGTGTAAGAGAATGGTCTAGTTTCATTCTTCTGCATGTGGCTGTCCAATTTTCCCAGGACCATTTATTGAAGAAACTGTCCTTTTTCCAGTGGATAGTCTTTCCTGCTTTGTAGAATATTAGTTCACCATAGGGTTGAGGGGCCATTTCTGGATTCTCTATTCTGTTCCATTGATCTATGTGTCTGTTTTTGTGCCAGTACCACACTGTCTTGATGATCACAGCTTTGTAGTACAACCTGAAATTTGGCATTGTGATGCCCCCAGCTCTGGTTTTCTTTTTTAATATTCCCCTGGCTATTCGGGGTCTTTTCTGATTCCATACAAATTTTAAGATGATTTGTTCCAACTCTCTGAAGAAAGTCCATGGTATTTTGATAGAGATTAATGTGTAAATTGCACAATTTACACATGCACTAAATGTGTAAATTGCCCTGGGTAACATTGGCATTTTCACAATATTAATTCTGCCAATCCATGAGCATGGAATATTTTTCCATCTCTTTGTGTCTTCCTCAATTTCTTTCAGAAGTGTTCTATAGTTTTTAGGGTATAGATCCTTTACCTCTTTGGTTAGGTTTATTCCTAGGTATCTTATGCTTTTGGGTGCAATTGTAAATGGGACTGACTCATTAACTTCTCTTTCTTCAGTCTCATTATTAGTGTAGAGAAATGCCACTGATTTCTGGGCATTGATTTTGTATCCTGCCACACTGCCAAATTGCTGTATGAGTTCTAGCAACCTTGGGGTGGAGTCTTTTGGGTTTTCTATGTAGAGTATCACGTCATCTGCAAAGAGGGAGAGTTTGACTTCTTCTTTGCCGATTTGAATGCTTTTTATTTCTTTTTGTCATCCGAGTGCTAAGGCTAGGACTTCTAGTACTATGCTAAATAGCAGTGGTGAAAGTGGACATCCCTGTCATGTTCCTGATCTTAGGGGAAAGGCTCCCAGTGTTTCCCCATTGAGAATGATATTTGCTGTGGGCTTTTCATAGATGGCTTTTAAGATGTTGAGGAATGTTCCCTCTATCCCTACACTTTGAAGAGTTTTGATCAGGAATGGATGCTGTATTTTGTCAAATGCTTTCTCTGCATCTATTGAGAGGATCATATGGTTCTTATTTTTTCTCTCGTTGATATGGTCTATCACATTGATTGCTTTATGAGTGTTGAACCAGCCTTGCATCCCGGGGATAAATCCCACTTGGTCATGGTGAATAATCTTCTTAATGTACTGTTGGATCCTATTGGCTAGTATCTTGTTGAGAATTTTTGCATCTGTGTTCATCAGGGATATTGGTCTATAATTCTCCTTTTTGGTGGGGTCTTTGTCTGGTTTTAGAATTAAGGTGATGCTGGTTTCATAGAACAAATTTGGAAGTACTCCATCTCTTTCTATCTTTCAGAACAGCTTTAGTAGAATAGGTGTTGTTTCTTCTATAAACGTTTGATAGAATTCCCCTGGGAAGCCATCTGGTCCTGGACTTTTGTGTCTTGGGAGGTTTTTGATGACTGCTTCAATTTCCTCCCTGTTTATCGGCCTGTTCAGGTTTTCTATTTCTTCCTGTTCCAGTTTTGGTAGTTTGTGGTTTTCCAGAAATGCCTCCATCTTTTCCAGATTGCCTAATTTATTGGCATATAGCTGCTCATAATAAGTTTTTAAAACCATTTGTATTTCCTTGATATTGGTGGTGATCTCTTTTTTTTCATTCGTGATTTTCTTAGTTTGAGTCTTTTCTCTTGTTTTTAGTAAGGCTGTCCAAAGGTTTATCTGTCTTATTAATTCTTTCAAAGAACTAACTCCTGGTTTTGTTGATCTATTCCACAGTTCTCCTGGTCTCTATTTCATTGAGTTCTACTCGAATCTTTATTAACTCTCTTCTTCTGCTGGGAGTAGGTTTTATTTGCTGTTCTTTCTCCAGTTCTTTGGGTGCTAGGTTAGCTTTTGTATTTGAGTTCTTTCCAGTTTTTTGAGGGATGCTTGCATTGCGATGTATTTCCCTCTCAAGACTACTTTTGCTGTATCCCAAAGATTTTGAACTTTTCTTTTCTTTTTTTTTTAAAGATTTTATTTATTTATTCATGATAGTCACAGAGAGAGAGAGAGAGAGAGACAGAAACACAGGCAGAGGGAGAAGCAGGCTCCATGCAGGGAGCCCGACGCGGGATTCGATCCCAGGTCTCCAGGATCGCACCCTGGGCCAAAGGCAGTCGCTAAACTGCTGCGCCACCCAGGTATCCCGATTTTGAACTTTTCTATCTTCATTCAAGTTTCCATGAATTTTTTTTAATTCTTCTTCAATTTCCTGGTTGACCCTTTCATCTTAAGGATGCTTTTTAACCTCCACAAGTTTGAATTTCTTCCAAATTTCTTCTCGTGATTTAGTTCTAGTTTCAAAGAATTGTGGTCTGAAAATATACAGGGGATAATCCCAATCTTTTGGTATCAGTTAAGACCTGATTTGTGATCCGGTATGTAGTCTATTCTGGAGAAAGTTCCATGTGCACTTGAGAAGAATGTGTATTCAGTTGCATTTGGATGTAAAGTTCTGTAAATATCTGTGAAATCCATCTGGTCCAGTGTTTCATTTAAAGCTCTCGTTTCTTTGGAGATGTTGTGCTAAGAATATCTGTCATTTACAGAAAGCACCATGTTGAAGTCTTCCAGTATTAGTGTATTATTATTTAAGTTGTCTTAACTTTGGTTATTAATTGATTGATATATTTGGCAGCTCCCACATTAGTGACATAAATATTCATGGTTGTTAGGTCCTCTTGTTGGATAGATCTTTTAAGTATGATATAGTGTCACTCTTCATCTCTTACTACAGTCTTTGGGATAAAGTTTAATTTATCTGATATAAGGATGGCTACCCCTGCTTTCTTTTGAGGACCATTTGAATAGTAAATGGTTCTCCAACCTTTTATTTTCAGGCTGTAGATGTCCTTAGGTCTCAAGTGAGTCTCTTGTAGACAGCAAATAGATGGGTCTTGCTTTTTTATCCACTCTGAAACCCTGTGCCTTTTGATGGGATCATTAAGCCCATTCACGTTCAGAGTTACTATTGAAAGATATGAATTTAGTGTCATCATAATACCTATTCAGTCCCTGTTTTTGTGGATTGTTTCTTTGGGCTTCCTCTTTCTTTTACAGAGTCCCCCTTAATATTTCTTGCAGAGCTGGTTTGGTGGTCACATATTCTTTTAGTTTCTGCCTATCGTGGAAGATCTTTATCTCTCCTTCTATTGTGAATGAGAGCCTTGCTAGATAGAGTATTCTTGGCTGCATGTTCTTCTCATTTAGGACCCTGAATATATCCTGCCACCTCTTCCTGGCCTGCCAGGTCTCTGTGGAGAAGTCTGCTGTTAACATAACATTTCTCCCCATATAAGTTAGGGATCTACTACTGTCTCTTGCTGCTTTAAGGATCTTTCCTTTATCTTTGGAATTTGAAAGATTCACTATTAAATGTCTGGGTGTTGAACGGTTTTTATTGATTTTGTGGGGGGCGATCTCTCTATCTCCTGGATCTGAATGCCTGTTTCCCTCCCCAATTTAGGGAAGTTCTCAGCTAAATACACTCTCTGGTCATTTGTTCCTTTTGGTGCCCTCTGGAACCCCAATTAAATGTAGATTTTTCCTTCTGAGGCTTATCATTTATTCCCCTTAACCTTTCCTCATGATCTTTTGTTTTTCTTTTTTTTCCTCAGCTTCCTTCCTTGCCATCAACTTGTCTTCTATGTCACTCACTCATTCTTCTACCTCATTAACCCTCACTGTTAGGACCTCCAGTTTGGATTGCATCTCATTTAATTGATTTTTAATTTCGGCCTGATTAGATCTAAATTCTGCAGTCGTGAAGTCTCTTGAATCCTTTATGCTTTTTTCCAGAGCCAACAATAGCTTTATAATTGTGCTTCTGAATTGGCTTTCTGACATCGAATTGTAATCCAAATTCTGTAACTCTGTGGGAGAGAGTACTATTTATGATTCTTTCTTTTGTGGTGAGTTCTTCTTTCTAGCCATTTTGTTCAGTGCAGAGTGGCTAAAAACAAGTTGTACTGGAAAAAGAAAGGAGAAAAAAAGGGGAAAATAAAGAACAAAAAATAAAAACAAAAACAAAACAAAACAAAAACAAGGAGGGGTATCCACTCATTCTATATACTAGAAGTTTCTCAACTTCCCCTGGAGCTTTCCAGCACTGCTCAGTTAAGAACTTGTTTTTAGCCTGTCCTTCCAGCTGCTCTTCTGGGGGAGGGCCTGCTGTGCTGATTCTCAGGTGTGTGCACCTAGGGGAGCTGCCCCGCCCCCTGCCAGGTGCACGGCTCAGTGGGAGCTGTTTGTCCCGTGAGGCCCCTGTTCCCTGACAGCCGCTCCTTCCCAGGCACAAGGTGACACAGAGAGGAACAACAAGATCATTGAGGGTGGCCAGCTCTCCAGCCCTGGAGTCAGCTCTCGCAGTAACTTCCGCAGCTCCCAGTCCGCAGGGGCCTGGATGCTCTGGGAGCGGGGCGCTGATCTGCACAGCTGGGGGCCGCCGGGGACAGGAGTGTCATCGCTGTCCTGTGTCTTCCCAGCCTCCACCTGTCCCAAGGGGAGAGCCAAATCCTGGGCTGTGTCCCCTGGCCCTGGGTTCCAGGGCCTGCACCTCTGGAATTGCGCTCCCAGGGCTGCACAGCCCCCTCCGTGTGGAACCACCGCCTGAGCCGCTGCCTGAGCTGCCCCCGGGCCCTGCCGGGTGCTTGCTCCAGCCCTTTAGGGTGCTTGGCCTGCGGTGTGTGGCATGCTCCCCCCGGGGCGCACTTCCTCTGTTAGCAATCCTGGGAACCTGGGGGCTCCACTGCCCCTCCTGGGGTCCTGCCTGAGTTCCCTGCAAGCGCCTTTCTGCTGGGGAAGATTGATAAAGTTCCCACTTCTCCGGGACTGGGCTTTCCTGTTCTGGAGGCTCTGGCCGGGGCCTTAGCCCAGCTCCTCATGGGGGCCCTTCCCCCACTGGATGCTTTTTTATTTATTTTTTTTCCCTCTTCCTACCTTGATAGAAGCCCCGAGCTCTTCTCACTGTAGCATTCCAGCTGTTCTCTCTTTAAATCTCAGGCCGAATTGGTAGGTTTTCAGGATGATTTATCTAGGTAAGTTGGTGGGGATCCTACTCTTCGCCATCTTGCCCGGCACCCCTACTATTGGGTTTTGTTTTATTTTTTCTAGCTCCTTTAGGTGTGGCCATGTTGTAATATCTGAAATTTTTCTTGCTGTTTGAGGTAGTCCTGTATTGCTATAAAATTCCCTCTTAGACTAGCTTTTGCTGCACCCAAAGATTTTGGACCATAGTGTTTTTGTTTTCATTTGTCTCTATGTTTTTTTTAAAATATCCTCTTTGATTTCTTGGTTCATCCATTCATTGTTTAGTAGCATGTTATTTAACCTCCATGTATTTGTGTTATTTTTAGAATTTTTCTTGTGGATGATTCCTAGTTTCAATGTTGTATTTGGAAAAGATGCATGCTATGACTTCAGTCTTCTTGAATTTGTTAAGACTTGTTTTGTGGCATAACACATGAACCATTCTGGAGGATTTTCTATGTGCACTTGAAAAGATGTGTGTCCCACTGTTTTAGGATGGGATGTTCTGAGTATATCTTAGATCCATCTGATCCAATGTGTCATTCAAAGCCACTGTTTCCTTATTGATTTTCTGTTTGGATGATTTGTCCATTGATATAAGTAGGGTGTTAAAGTCCCCTACTGTTATTGTATTAAAATCTATTACTTTCTTTATGTTTGTTAATAGCTGCTTTATGTATTTGGAGCATAAATATTTACAATTATTATATCTTCTTTTTTTAAGATTTTATTTATTCATGGGAGACACACAGAGAGAGACAGAGAGAGGCAGAGACATAGGCAGAGAAAGAAGCAGGCTCCATGCAGGGACCCCAATGTGGGACTCAATTCCAGGACCCCAGGACCACGCCCTGGGCCGAAGGCAGGCACTGAACCACTGAGCCATCCAGGGATCCCCTTATATCTTCTTGTTAGATAGTTCCCTTTATGATTATATAGTGTCCTTCTTTGTCTCTTGTTACAGTCTTTGTTTTAAAGGTTATCTTGTACAATATAACAATTGCTACCCTGGTTTTCTTTTCACTTCTGTTTGCATGATAAATGCTTTCCCATCTCTTCATTTTCAATATGCATGTGTCTTTAGGTTTGAAATGAGTCTCTTGTAGGTGGCATACAGATGGATCTTATTTTCTTATCCATTCAGTCATTCTGTCTTTTGACTGGAATGTTTAGTCCATTTATATTCTTTTTTTTTTTTTAGTCCATTTATATTCTATGTAACTATTGGTAATTATGTATTTATTATCACCTTGTTTATTGTTTATGGTTGTTTTAGTAGTTCTTCTTCTGTTCCTTTCTTCTCTTGCTCTCTTCTCTCACAGTTTGCTGTCTTTCTTTAGTGATGTACTTGGATTCCTTTCTCCTTATTTTTGCATATCTATTACCATTTTGATTTGTGGTTACCAATAGGTTTACATATAACATTTTATGCATATAGTAGCCTATATTAACTTTGAAACCATTTTAAAAGCACTAAATTTTTACTTCTCTCCTTGCCATGTTTTAGGTATATGGTATCATACTTTACACCCTTTTATTTTGTGAATCCCTTGACTGAATTTTATAGATCTACTTAATTTTACTAATTTTTGTGCTTCCTACTTTTCTTACTCCTGCTTATGATCTTTCCTTTCCACTCAAAGTATCCCCTTTAACACTTATTTTAAGGCTGGTTTAGTGGTGAAGAATTTCTTTAACTTTCATTTACTTGGGAAACTCTTTATCTAGCCTTCCATTCTAAATTATAGCCTTGCTGGTTATTCTTGGTTACAAGTTTTTTGTTTTGTTTTGTTTTGTTTTGTTTCAGCACTTTGAATATATCATGTTACTTTCTTCTGGCCTGTAAAGTTTCTGCTGAAAAATCATCTGATAGCCTTGTGAGGTTTCCATTGGAAGTAACTGTTTTCTTTTTTGCTGCTTTTAAAATTCTCTCTTTATTGCTACTTTTTGCCATTTTAATTACTATGTATCTTGGTGTAGACATGCTTGGGTTGATTTTGTTGGGAGCTCAGTGCCTCCTGGATCTGAATTTCTGTCTCCTTAGTGGCTTTTAATGGAAGAGATTCTTTTTTTTTTTTTCACTATATACCAAGCCTCTTTTTTTGTGATAAGCCATACCCTTTTAAAATCCTGTCTTCCTATCTTTCTCTCTTTTTTGATTCCATCTCTTTCAATACAGTAGGTGAGGGGCTCCAGATTATGCATCATTCTGATGATTCCCCAATAGCAAGATCACATTTAGTTCTCCAAATTCAAATTCATGATGTTGAGAAAATACAGGAAATTTTTCGTTCAGTTGAATTTCACTTCTATCACTTAGTTTAGGAAATTATTAATTTAGAGAGATTCAGTTTTCTCATTTGCAAATTAAAAAAATATATATTACTTTAAATGCTGTTATGATAAGAATCACATGGGATTAAAATATATAAAAGACTATGCATAATAGGTAGTCAGTAAATGATAACACTTAAATAGTCATTTCCACTGTTGCTGCTACTATTGTCTACAAATTATAATGGATATTTTAGCCGATATCCCTAAAGGCATTGAATTATTTCCCTACCTTACTTACCTTGTTGATAAGTTTCCTATGTCTAGAATGCCCTTTCCTATTGCATATATCACTAAAATTTGTCTTATCCTTTAAGGAGCCATCTTTCTAAACTTCTTGTTTTTTGCAAAAGCAATTTCATGACTTCAAGGTGCTTAAACAAGTGTCTTACCCAGGTTTGATTCTCTGTAACAATTTTCTTCTTTAATTATGCCATTCTTTATTATAAGAAATCCTACTGAGCAAGCAGAAGTCTGATATTAAAGTGAACCTGTAAATTAATTTAATTTAAATTAAATTAAACGTGATATGAAGCTGTGGAAGCAATAGAAAAAAAAATTTACCTTGACAGCAATGCTGAGATGGCATGGTTTTTTTCCCCAAATCTCTGTATTGAAAAATTTTAACCAAAGTTTATGGTAAAAAAAAAAAAAAATTAAAGGAAGCCTTAGGCTAAGTGTGTGACTATGTAAATACAAGCACCCCTCCCCTTCCAAACTGCAGATAAAAACAGTATGTATTATCATCAATTTAAGATTCTGAGTTATCAAAAAAAAAAAAAAAGATTCTGAGTTATCCAAACACTTAAGCTAAAATCAAGGTTTAGAGACAAATGCAAAACATCTTTGAGCAGTGCAGCAATAATCAATAGGACTTGATAATAGATTTAAAGATGTGAGAGCTATTAAAGCCAAAACTTAAATAAAGTCCTTTTTTGGCAGAAGACATAAACAAGGATGACAAGACTGGGCACCCTCCAAGAAGCTCTGAGGTGGCTATGAGTGAATCTCACCGCCTCATCATCACTTCAAGGAGCATAGGCTTTATTTCTAGGGCCAACCCAGGTGAAAAAAAAAAAATCTATTGAAACATTCTCTCCTCACTACAAAGAGGTCTAAAAACTGCATTCAACAAAGTGACATAGGGACGTTGACTCCAGGGAGAAATTTGATAGTGTAATCCCAGATACTGGGGGAATGATGTTCCATAAAGAGTTGATTTTTTTCCAAGTGATCCATATGACACTAACATGGAATGAGTCATGAAAAAGTGGACTTGGCCGGAGAACTGGTCAGTGACAATGTAAACTAAACTAATAATTTAAAATGCCCCATCCAAATTCTGATATATGCCACCAACTCTAGTATTAGAATCCTCATTCCCTACCCAGAAACACAATGTCCCTATCTTGTTCAAGGAGCCTCACCTCAACAAGCCTATTTTGTGTTGTGTGTTTTCACTTTCCCCTTAGAAAATCAGACTTCTCTATGTCTGTTTCTTTCTTGGCACGTAGAGGTGTCTTGTTAGACAATTAGCCAGTTAACAACTTTTGGAAAAAAATTAATTGTTCATAATAATGTATTGAATATGTGAACAGCCAAATAGAATATGTATATCAGTTATATTGTGCCCCTTAAGTCATGCCTCTAGTTTTGTTAAAATTATTTATATCTCAGCTTCATCAAAAAGGATCTGAGGATGCTGTCTATATAGTTCTCATAGAACCATCATATAGTAACACTGTCACATATTAACTTGTCAGCTGCTGATATGAATGACAAATTATGTTCCCTAGGTATTTCTGGCACTAAGGGAAGTCTTTGGAAGTAATACTTAGGTCAAAAGTCCTCTTAAAATTACTTCTATTCTTCACATAGATATCTCCACAGAAGTTCTCTGTTACACTGAAGAAGTAAAAATAACAAGCACTATAATTTTCTGAGTACCTCCTAACCACTGGGTGCTTACTTGAAAAATCTCTAGATCTTGATGATTATGAAAATCACCTCAAAAAGATGATTTTTCCCAAGATCAATTAAATAGAAAGTGGCATAGCCTGAAGTAAAGTTAGGTTCCACCCAAATCCCAGTGCATGCTCTCTATATAACTCATCCAGGAGATTTTTGCTTTGGTTATACCTCAGTAGAGGCACAGTTTTATCAGTAAGTCATCAACAGCCTGAGAAAGGCCTTAAACTGACCATCAGATAGTTCCTGTATTCCCAGCTGTAAATTAAGGTATCTTTTGGAAGACACCTTTGTAAGTCACCTAGGAGTGATTGCTGCATAGCTGCATACTGTTGGAACCTAAGGTCGGGCCAGAAATAAATTGTCTCAAGTAGGTGAGGTCCTCGAAATACTCAGGGATTACCTCCAGATAGATAGGGAATTCATTATGAGTAGAAAAAAAATTATTTAGAGGTGCCTGGGTGGCTCAGATGGTTGGGCATCTTCCTTCAGCTCAGGTCATGATCTTCAGGTCCAGGGATTGAGCCCTGCATTGGGATCTCTGCTCAGTGGGAAGTCTTCTCCCTCTCCCTCTGCCTCTCCCCCTGTTTGTGCTCTCTCTGTCTCTCTTGAATGAATAAATAAAATCTTTTTTTAAAAAATAAAAAAGATTATTTAGAAAATATTTATGAACAACGTGGTATTATATTGGTATGATATTGAATGAGGCAAGAATGGAGGTAGTGATGTGGGTATCTTATTTATTCAGCCTTTTTTCACTGAAATCCTCTCTTTAATAACAACTATAATGTAAAATCCACTGAATAATTGGTCATACAACAGAAGCACCAAACAAAATACAAATAAAAATTAATATATGTGACTACAATGGAATATATATCATAGAAACACTGTTGTCTGTAGGCGTCAGGGTGAGGGGTTGTTATCTCTAGTTTTATATTTTTTAAGCTTATGCCTATTACTTTTAGTGTTATGATTGTGTATTTTCCTATTTTACAAAATGTCTTATGGCATTAATTTATTGATAATAGTAATGTGATGTGAAACAGGAAAAAAATCCTGTAGTAAGAGAAATTCTTAAGCAAACTTTGGTGTTGTGAAATATAAAAAGAAGTTTTATTTCAAGTTATTCTTTTTATTGCTTCATGTTCATACTGTATTACTCATGAACTTTGTTCTATTTTTTTTTGTTGTTTATTAATTTTCTTATTTTCCACCAAAGGTGACATGAGAAAGTAGTGAAGAAATCAACCAACCAAAAAAAATTATAAAAAAAGGAAAAAATTGTAACATTAGTTAGGAAATTAAGTAATTAAAGCCATCCGGTCTAATAAAAAACGTTCAAATTGATGACTTTGCTTTATCTCAACCAATTAGAATTAAAGTTACCAAAAATGTTTTTGCCCTCTTCTCCCCTAAGCTTACAAAAAGAACAGAAGATGTCTTTAGCTGTTAATAAAACTGAAGTATCTATAACTGAATTGCAAATTATGATTCAGAAGAATTTTAAAGAGTGAATGGGAAATAAATCAACAGAGCAGATAAAGTGGGAACACAGTAGGATACCAATGAGAAACCACTCAAACCTCAGGGAATAAGGCCATAGGCAGAAGGTAATGGTGAAGAGGGTGGGCCAGAAGATGTGGATTGTTTGGAAGTCTGGAAAAGGGTCATTTTCATCTGTACCCTATGCAGATAACTACCCCTTGTCTCTCTGGAGGAGAAAGGATATACCAGTTTCCCCCACTATTCAAAGGTTTGCTTTACACCATTTTGCTTTTACAAAAAACTTATATCAGTACCTGTTTTTGCAAACCAAAGGAATTCCCAAGTGGATTTTTGCTTTTACAAAATGATAATTGCTTCTTTGCTTTTGGCCATTGCAGGCTACTAAAGGTTTCATGGGACACTCTATTTTTGGATACTAGGGGAAAGTATTCTAGGGACATGAAGAAATAAACTCAGAAAAGGGTAAGAGTTAATGTTCCAGATGGAAATCATTTCATGAAAGATAAAGTCAAGGGACACAGTCAGGAAAGGAAGGACTTCAGTTCCCTTATCTTTATCTTATTCATGAGAAGCTCATGTCTTTCTCTTGAGATCCTAAGCTGCCTCACAGAAAAGACCTAAAAATTCTGGAATTTGGGAAAAGTCCTTTGAAAAATGCTAGCCATTCACTAGATTGCCTTCTAAAAAAAAAGCTCTGCTTATTCCTTGAATTTCTTCTTTTCAAAACTTCAAAAATAACTTTTTGCTTTTTAAAAGCTCAAAGATCATAAAACTTTGGAGGAAAAAATTTTAATATGAACCATAAAGGACAACAAGAAAAAAAAAAACAGAACTCAGATCTATTTTTATATGATAGGTCATATCTCAACAACAGAAAAAGGTGTTCCATCGATCAGAGGGACTCTGATAAAAATTCCCGGAGAAAAATATATAATAGACATTTTTTTTTCAAATTCAGTAGGAAGATTGACAGAAATAGCCAGGAAAACAAGCAGAAAATAGGACCAAAAAAAGTAGAGCTAGATAATATAGAAAAAAATGAATATATTAGAAGACTAATACATGAAGTACTAACATGCAACTAATAAAAATCAAAAAAATAAAATGCCTATAGTATAGTGTGGAGAAAATTAACAAATAAATAACAAAATAAAATATAACTGAAGGTCATGCTTCTCCAAATTGAAGGAGCCCACAAAATTTAAAACAAAATAAAAATTTAAAAGGCACAGGCCAGGACAACTTATTGGGGACTTTAAAAATCAAGGGTAAAGAAAAGATTCTGAAAGTTTCCCAAGAGGAAATAACTAAAAAAGGGTCTCGAACTTACATACAAAGAATCATGTATCTGAACAGCATCAAATGAATGATAACAGAAGCTGGAAGGTAATGGATTGAAATTTTCAAAATTCCAACTAAAAATCAATCTCCACCTAGAATTCTAGACCTATCCAAACTAGCAACTAAGAGTAAGGATAGAAGAAAAACTATTTTCAGAAGAATGAAATATCCTTGAATTCTTTCTCAAGAATCTACTCAAAGAAAATGTCTCAACATAATAAGCAAGTAAATCAAGAGACAAACAAACACATGAGCTCTGAGAAACAGGCAACCCCAAATAGATTAAAAGTAAAAGCACTTCCTAGGATACTGGAGGGAATTCCCAGAACAGCAGTAGGCACAGATAAAACCAAATCCAGATTGGAACAGATAAAAGGGGCCTCCAGAATATACCTCTAGGAAAAATGGAACTGGTAAATTACATAGATGGTTTGAACTTTGTGAGAATGTCTATTGAGAGAACATTATAGAGCTTATTTTAGATGTTGGAATATCTAGCCAAAAGTCCACACAATGAGAAAATTATGTAATAACAAATACAGGAGAAGCTGTTTGGGAAGCTATTCAAGGGGAAATAAAACGTCATCCTAGGTATTACTTGGTTCAGCAGTGAAAAACAAATGTTTATACAATTGTAGTAACAAAAGTATGGAATACAAATCTAACCAATACTTCAAATTACATACATTGATAAAACGATGGGAAAAGAAGGGAGGAAATTAAAACCTCATCTTTTTTAGTAGAATATAAATAGTCAATATTGAAGCTTTCCGAATCAAGAGATAACAATATATAAATATGTATTTGAAATGTGGAATTCAGGGGTTGTGTGGGTGGGTGAGTTGGTTAAGTGTCTGCCTTCAGCTCAGGTCATGTTCCCAGGGTCCTGAGATCGAGCACCACATCGGGGTCCTTGCTCAGTGGGGAATCTGCTTCTATCTTCCCACGCTCCTGCTCTCTCTCTCTCTCTCTCAAATAAATAAATAAAATCTTTAAAAAAATGTGGAACTAAAAAGAAACTAATCCGAATGCCCAGATATACATGCTATTCTTCAAGTTGTATATTTTCATAAGACTATTTATTAATACAAGTGGAAAAGGCAAGACTAATATTTATAGTTTAATGTTTTCAAAACAAAACAACAAACTGTATATGATATATATGTAAAAATTTCTGCAAAGAAAAATTTAGAAAAGAACATACCAGATTATCAACATTATTTCCCAATAAGAAGAAAAGATGGACTCTCACTTTTAACTTTTTTTTTATATTTGAATTGAGACTTTCGAGTGACTATGCATTATTTTTGTTGTTAGGATTTTTATTGGGCTTTACAGAAAAAGTTAAGTTGGGGAGAAGAGTAACCAGCAGAAGCACCGACTAGTAAAAAGAGAAGATCAGTCCCGTAACACAAAGTATAACACATGAGTTATGTTTGGATTCTGGCAAATGAAAGAGGGAACTTGAAATTGGCCAACAATTATGCTGGAAGAGGCTCAGATGCAGAGACACTGGTGTTGTCACCTGTCTCCTTTTAAAGTTCATACATTTCTTAATGAGTTTCTCTGTCCTATGGTTGGTGCTAATGAACGAAAGTGAAGGCAAGATATCTGTTCTAAGGAATCCAAAGTCAGATTGAGAGAAGTAAACATATATAAATAAATATAATTCCATGTAATTCCATTCTCTTAGACTGCTTTAGAAGTTGTAGAGATATTGGATATTGTTAATAGTAATAACCCCCAATGTCTATTAAGCACATTCCAAGAAATACTCTTTTAAGCCCTTTAGTGTAATTATTGTATTTATCACTCATAAGAAATCTGTGAAGTGAAAGCTTTTGTTATTCCATTTTCTGGATAAAGAAGTTGAGGTTTATTGATGCTGAATAACTTGTTCAAGATCAAGACCTAAACTTTAGCAAGCATGTTGACTCAGAAGCCCATGCTCTAGAACACTTCATGCTACGTTTACCATCTTGCTGATTCCAAACATTTTTAAGTGCTCAAAACTTTTTGATTAATTCTGTGGCAAACGGGACAAGTATTATTAGGTCCATTTTTTTAAATGAAAAACAGAACAAAGGGTGAGCTTCAGGACAGAAGAAATCACTCAAGCAAGGACCCAAAATGCCATTACAAAAGCAAGACTCCTATCTCAAGACTCTTCTCTCTGTTGCCCTAAATCCACCTCCTCATACTCCCTTCCTCCCTCCTTATGCTAAAGAGAAGACCCAACTGTTTATTTTCCTTTCTGAGCTAAAAACAAGAATTAGATTCCAAATCTAAGGTTTTCCTACCTGGTTGACATCCTTGGCATAATTGTCTTTGTGACTTCAGTAGATGTAGGTCTGAGGGCTTCTGTAGGAAGCCCTGGAAGGGGTCATTTTGAAAGAAAGAATGAATTTAGGATGTGGTAACACATGGCCTGTGCTTTCTGACCCAGCACATGGGAATATGGACAGCCCTAGGCATGTCACAGGGGCAAGAAGGAAAACGTAAATAATGTCACCCAGAATGTAACACGGTTCAGGGGAAGAAATGAGGTCAAGGCATTAAAGGAAAGATGAGATCATTATGTTTTAACAAAGCAAACTGTGGCCAGAGAAAGACAGTAAGAAGTGGACAGAGATCTTGAAGACCAGGGGGGCGGAAACAGAGCTTTCTAATCGAAACCATACTCCCCACTCCGGAAATGAAGGCTCGCCTCTCAGGCAGTTATGCAAGGGTGAGTGAGATTATAGACATAGGAAGTGGACCAAAGCAGCTGGAAATACAGTGAAGAACAGAGGATGGCACGTGGCCCGTAGAAGCACCCTATAGTGGGGGAAACAGGAGACAGTTCAGAAACAAAACAGAAGCAAGGCAAAAGGGCACCTGGACCGTCAATGCTAGAAATTCAAAATCCCAATTCTAACCTATAGGAGATGATCAACCTTGGAAGGAAAGGTCAGATCACAAGGGGAGAAGAGGAGGAGGTTAACAGAGAAAATATTTCAGTTTTGCCTCCAACGGTATTGAACTGACAGTGTGTGGAAATCCACATGTGGGATGGAGGTGGTTCTCAAGTGCTCCTGTGAAACTCAAAACCCTCTTGATGTTCTGCCTGGAAAATTCTGTATTTCCTTGTTGTGACCTACAGCTATGAAAGCTGCCCAAGGATTTTGAGTGGAGGGCCTGAGACTCAGGTTTCCCTAAAAGCCTTTAGAACTTTCAAAGAACCTATTGTACTTCCAATGCCTGCCCCTGCTTCCACACCCACACGACCTCCAATACTGTCCCTGTAGCGATGCACATCACCTCCTTGATAAGGAGAAGGAAGAGGAGGTTTGGTGAAAAGTTTTCAAGAAGCTAAATAAGGCCTCTTTTTAGCAAGCTTATTGATTTGATGAGACAAGCATGAGCTGAAACCATAAAGAAAGATGAAACCATTGGTCAAATCACTGTAGGACTAGTGGATAGGAGACTTTTAAAAATGAAAATTATCTAAAAATAAAATATATCCTAGTCACAGCAATGCTCCTAAAGAATAAGTATTTCATTCTTTGTTTTACTTGCTTTTCCTGTTAAGGTAACAAAGAGCCCAAATGACCATTTTAGATTCGGAGCCTTACCTTCCCCCTAAACACTCTATGGAAAAATCAACTATGCAAATATAACTCTTTCTTTGAAGGGAAAAGTAGGAACGGAAGGGAATTATTAAAATTGTTTGAGAATATCTACTGGTTATTTTGAGACTCTCACAAATTCCTGCTTTTGCACTCATTCCTCTGTTCCTCCATTCCAATCAATTATTAATGGATTAAAAGGCTAAGCACTGTGCCCAGAGTGGGGGATTTGGCAGTAAACAAGCAGATGGAGTCCCTGTCAACGTACATTCAGAGGGGAGACAGACTCGCAACAAAGGGCTTAACTGGAGCTTCAGGAAGTGCTAATAGGAAAAGTTGGGGTATCCTGTGAGAGAACGTGTAACAAGACCCATGAGCTAATGGAGAGAAAGAAAAATCTTCCCTAAGGAAGATACATTATATCTGGGACTCAAAAATCAGTATGGACTGGATGAACTTTGAGGACATTATTCTAAGTGAAATAAACCTATCGCAAAAGAACAAATACTGTAGAATTCCGATAATAGGAAGTATCTAGAGTAGTCGAATTCATAGAGACAAAGAGTAGGATGGTGGCTGGCAGGGGCTTTGGGGAGAAGAGAATGGGGGATTATTGTTTGCTGGGTACAGAGCTCCAGTTTGGGAAAATGAAAAAATTCTGGAGATGGATGGTGTTGTTTGGTTGCATGACAGTGTGAATGCATTTAATGTCACCAAACTGTATGCTTGAATATTATTAAAATGATAAATTAGGGACACCTGAGTGGCTCAGAGGTTGAGCATCTGCCTTTGGCTCAGGTCATGGTCCTGGGATCAAGTTCCACATCAGGCTGTCTGAGGGGAGCCGGCTTCTCCTGCCTATGTCTCTGCCTCTCTCTCTGCCTCTCATGAATAAATAAATAAAATCTATAAATAAATAAATAAATAAATAAATAAGCAAATTTTTAAAAATGAATATGAATTGGCTATCTTGAAGGCAGGGTGCAGCTCCTACGCAAGCTTGTGGCTGAAAAAAGCAGATGGAATTTTTATATAACTAAATGCAGCTGAGAGAGTGCAGAAGGAAGAAGGATGGCTCACAGGTGATGTGAACACTTGTAGGCCTTGGGAAAGATTTTGGACTTTAGCCTAGTATCATCATTAAGTAATGATATTTTAACAAGGGAAGTCAAAAGTTCTAACTGTTCTTTTTAAATGCATTTTTGTATGTCTCTGGCACTTATGGTCATAATTTTGGCTCCAATTTCTTTCCTATGGTTGTGATATCTTTTTTTTCGGTGGCTTCTTCATTCCTTCTTGTTTTTAAGTCTCAGTTCTCGTCAGAGCCATCTAGTGATATGCAGGAGCCACCTGTCCTCACTCTATGTTCAGTGACATCAAGATGGAAGCTTGAAATCAACTATGGTGGAAGTTATTTCCACCATGAAAATCAACAAGCACTAGAAAAAAGGACTTCTTTTAAATTCAAGAGACCAAATTTGCCATCACACCATGAGAGCTATCTTTGGGTCATGTGACTGGGGAAATTGCCTAGTCACAGTTTAGAGGAACAATGACCAAAGAGCGGAAAAATATATGTGTGTGTGCATGCACATGGGCACATGCATACATGTGTACATATATATATATATGTCTACATCTATATATACACACATATAATCCCACATTCCTATATATTAAAAATCAAATATATATATTATATATGTGTATACATTATATATATTTATATATCTGTGTGTATGTGTGTGTGTGTATATATACATAATCTCACAATCGTATATATATGCACACATACAGAGAGAAATAGAAAGATAAAAAAAACTACTTGTTATTAGAAACGGAGGCTTATTTGATTCCTCTTCATATTTTCAAGTGGCTTCCATAGTACCTGGCATGTAGTAAATATTTAATAAATTTAATTAATAAGGGGAAAGCTCTGTCTTTTAATATACTGCTTTTAGCTCCTAGCCACAACCACTCTTTCCAACACACACACACACACACACACACACACTCACTCTCTCTCTTTCTCTCTCTCTCACAGACCTAAAAAGCCAATCCCAATGCACTCTGGAAGAACTCAAAAACATTGCATACGAGAAAAGTCATCTAGATGCCTGGCAGCAGTCTTAATAGACATTTGAATAATACACAGTGCCATTTTAAAATGCTCCACTGATGCCTGAGTCCAGGAGCTAGCAGAGTCAGTGTGAAATGGGAGATATTACTGACTCAACTACTAACAAATAACAACCATCATCCACACTGAACCTGCCAGTATAAGAAACTCCTACTATTAGAATTACTCTTAAGTGATTTGGCAAAATCCTATTCCTCCTTCCATGTTAATTGGCAATGTTGCTTCTTCTGAGAATTTTCCACAGATCTTCCAGGAGAAAAGTCTGTTCTCTATGCTCAGAGAGCATTCTATTTATAGTACTGTTGTTAACACATTTCCACAACTTGCCTTTAGAAATGTTAAGACATTTACTCGTACAAATAAATATATTTGTATATTTCAAGCTCCTTGATCATAGAAATTGTCTTTTATGCCCCATGAGCTCCCCACAAAAAGCTTGAACATGTAAGTCACCATTTACTTTTATGTTTAGCGTCTCTCCCCCATTAGATGAGTTACTGGAAACATAAAAGCATCTTATGTTTGTACCCCAGCATCTAACTGTCTGATATAGAGAAGACACCTGGTAAGTGTTAGTTGAATCAATGAATGGAACTGGCCACCAGTTTTTGCCACTCCTGAGAATATGAAATTTCAGCGCTCCTGGATCTACCTCTAGCTGAATCGTCTTCCGTTTCCATCCTCACACTTCTGATGTAGGAAAGATGTTAGAGTTCAAAGCTGATGGCCAGGAAAGAATTCCTGAGTCCTTTTTGGTGCAAAAAGGTCATTTTATCAAATCACGGGGACAGGACTCATGGGCAGAGGGAGCTGCACTGGCGTCATGAGGAGTGGCCCATTATATACTTTCAAGTTGGGAAGGGGTTAAGGAAAGCATAAGCTTCTTGGGCATTTTGGAAACAAGTTTTCCAGGGTCCTGAGGGGCTTAGCTGTTGCTAGGAAAGGTCATTTATTACTGTTTAGTAAAAATGCAGTCTTGAGACTCTTCAGATATATATTGATGGGTCATATGCTTGGGGGATGATTGCCAAATGCAACTTGGGGGGCTAGAGATAAAGGAAGTTTCCAAAGGAATTTTTATATATTAGACTTACAGGATCCTGGGGATGAGGCTTACAATTGCCTTTTGCCCTTAGTAATGTGTCAACATTGAGGCAGTTGAGTTCCTAGAGGAATGTCACTGCCTGTTTCAAGGACTTGTCAGTGGACTGTAGGTAGTAAGGAAATGTGATCATTTTTTTTTCCTGCCTTTGTTTCCCACATCACTTCTTTCCCTAATTCTAAAATCCAAATATTTTTTGAATCAAAAAAGCAGTCAATAAACTAAATTGTCAGAGATCCAACTACATGTGAAATAATCAACTCAATTAACTCAGTGTCTTCACCTGCAAAATGCATGTCCAAAGGCCCTGTTCTGCAGACTTCCCTAGATGAGATGATAATCAATGATGTTTGGGAAATGCATGAGAATAGCAGGCCACCTCTCCCTTTAAAAAAAAAGTTTAAGAAGACGTGGTGTATAAATATGTATATTTATACAATGGAATATTATTCAGCCATCAGAAAGGATGAATACCTACCATTTACATCAATGTGGATGGAACTGGAGGGTATTATACTGAGTGAAATAAGTCAATTGGAGAAAGACAATTATCATATGGTTTCACTCATTTGTGGAATATAAGAAATAGTGCAAGGGGCCATAAGGGAAGGAGGGAAAAGTGAATGGGGAAAAAATCAGAGAGGAATACAAACCATAGAGACTCCTACCTCTGGGAAGCAAATAAAGGGTTGCAGAAGAGGAGGAAGGATGGGGGATAGAGTTGGGTGATGGGCATTGAGGAAGGCACATGATGGGATGGATGAACACCGAGTGTTATACTTTATGTTGGCAAATTGAATTTAAATAAAATTCTTAAAAAGAAATATAATAATAAACTTCTATAATTACTTAAAAATAGTTTAAATTTAACAGTTTAAGTTGGGGGACCCATTAGAATGTGGGGCCAAAACATGTGAAAGAAACACCAAATGCCACTCATTAAGGGATTGTGCTTGGACTAGCTTCATAGGAAACCAACATAGGAAGGCTTCAAAAGGTGAATCTGTTGATCTTTCAATCCTAGCCAGATTCTGAAATTTGTGTTAGCATTTTTGAGTGTCCCAGGGCCGAAGCACCTTACTTCAAAAAGCTTGTAAAATCATAACAGTTTATCACCAAAATGAACTTTATTGATCTTTCTTGATCTCTTTTTATGTACAGGTTATAGGAAATCTCAAAGTCTAAAGGCTATCTTATCTGCTATTTAAGGACTATCTACCACAGTTATCAAAGTAGAGTTCAACTGGTTATTTTTAGTGAATGACAGCACTCTTGAAACCATTTAAGGAAGTCTAGCATGTGAAATAGATCAAGCAGAAATGCTAGTTGAATCTCAGTGAGGGGCAGGTTCTCCCTCCTGCTGTCTTGTACAAACCCCGAGTACCTTCTCCATAGCTCATGAAGCTCAACCAAATGCCAAACGCACCTGAAATATGTTCCTCAAAAATTACTATGAATTTATCTTCATATCGTGAAAGATGAAGAACTCATTACTTTACAAAGTCACTTATTTCAACATCTTAATACAGTTTCTACTATTTAAATAAAAAAGACATTTAACGCAGTATTGTACTGAAGTCTTGTTCTCTCTAGATTCTGGCCTGTTTTTCAGTCATAATTCTTGGGGTTGCATAGACTAATGTAGTCTGTGGTAGCTGGTGATTTCTGTTTTAATCTACCTTGCCAGCTTTATGTCCATTTTCTTCTCTGCATTCATGGTCCAGGTTTAGCCAGTTGGATGCATCCGACAACAGTAATTGTTCCAAAGCACAAAGAACTGACTTATTCTGGGCTGATAATTCTCCTCTGAGATTAATATAGATGCTGGCAAAATTATGTTCTGGCTTTCTACTAGGGCTACTGAAATGAAGATGCTAGTAGCCATGTAGCCTGCCACAGGGACAAATCGGTCTGCAGGAGGAAAGAGTGAAGTTGGAAAGCAAGGAAAGTAAAGATGAGAGTCCCATGAAGTACCTGAACTGTAGGTTCCATGTTTTAAAAATGTAGATGGAAATACTGTTGACACTTGGACTTCCTTTGAAACTCATGTGTCTCATTTCCCTTCATCTGTGTGGTCCAAAACACATCTCAGCCCCCATGGTATTTGAGATGTCCTTGGCACAAAGGACTTTGTTTTTTGTTTTGTTTTTTGATTTCATGGTGATAACATGGCTCATCTGACTTGGGTCTAACACAGCAACCTGAGAAAGTCTGTCCACTTGGATGACCACTAGTCATAATGCATCAGAAGGACATTTTATTAAAAGGAAAGAAAATGTGTATCATTTATTACTTATTCTTCAACAAGAAAACCTCAGCAACTGCAGAACCCTACAATCCCTATAGCCTAAACATCCCAGAAGGAGAGTGTCTCAATGTAACTTGTAGATCCTGGATGGAGAAATGTTTTCTATTAGGAAGTCCTATGTCAGTTTGCTCCATATAGCTCTACTAGGTAAATCTAAAATTTTCTTATATCTTTTGATTTCTCTAGCTATTTGGAGAATCCTCAACCCTTCCTGAACCCTTAGGATTTTATGAAAGAAATTCTAGGCATTTTTGTTTTGATCTGGATACATATCACAACATCTTAAGTTACAATATGTAACTAGTCCTTTAGGCTAATTCAGCGTTTATTTCTGAATTTTAAAATTCCCTCTTAGGAGCCTTCCCACTGCCCAACTTCTTTCCTATCACAAGACTTATAGAGACACAGTAGTCTCATTACAGACTCAATTACAGTGTCCCTACTTTCAACTGAAGGCTGGAAGAATCCCTTTACCAAGGGACCTAAAAATTTGACCAACATCTCCAGTCTATTTTCAGGAGAAAATTGGATAGAATCGAGATAATTGAACTCAGGATAGTATTGTTGACACTTATTCCCAACCCATGAAACCATGTAGCTTCTTTTAGCAATCCTGAATTTCTCATCCTAGAAGCATCTCAGTTCTTGGGTGAGTTAGAGGTCTGAGGCTCTTATCAACCAGGCTTCATGTACCTTAAGGACAGCGGGAAAGGGATCCCTGGGTGGCGCAGTGGTTTGGCGCCTGCCTTTGGCCCAGGGCGCGATCCTGGAGACCTGGGATCGAATCCCACATCGGGCTCCCGGTGCTTGGAGCCTGCTTCTCCCTCTGCCTGTGTCTCTGCCTCTCTCTTTCTCTCCGTGTGACTATCATGAATAAATAAATTTAAAAAAAAAAAAAAAAAAAGGACAGCGGGAAAGAGAACTGACAATGGTGAGTGGTTTATGTGTGTTATCTGTTGTAGGACAAAATGAAGATAGTGAGATAAAAAGACAGAATGAATGCCGACCCCCAGCTCTAGAATGCTCCATCATTAGGAATTCGAGCAGAGATGGATCTGGGAAAGGAGACGGAGATGGACTGTCCACTGAGGTAGGAGAAAACTTGGAATGTGTCCTCTGAGAACCCAAAGAAGACAGTGTATTTAAAAAAAAAAAACAACTTTTTTTTTTAAGGTAGCAGGGAGTATCTATCTATAACAGTTACTTCTGAGATGTCAAGGAGGATGAAAATCCATGTGAAAAAGATTGGGAAGACACACAGTAACTTGATCAGATTATTTTCTGTCCAGTGTAAGGAGGGAAGCTGGATGGGAAAAGGTTAGATGGTGGCATATAAGGAAGCAGATTCTTCAAGAAGAGAGATAAATTTAGAGTGGCAGCTGAAGGCATGTGAGATTAAGAACAGAGTTTTAGTTTATGCATTCTGATAGGAGGCCATAGAGCATGTTTGTATGCTGCTGAGATAAACCAGCTGAAAGGAGAAATTGATAGTGCTGAATGAATGGAATAATTATAGGGAATTTCTTGAGGAAATTAGAAGACCAGGGCCCTGGTGGACTTGGTCTCAAACATATTATAATGAGAAGGAAATCAAAGATTTCAGTACAGATGTAGACCAGTTGGCATATTTGGCTACAAGAAAAAGAGGTATAACCCATCTTTTTGCATTTATTTTCTCCCTAAGTTATAAGAAAGAGCATCTGCTAAGTGTTTATGTGGAAGAGTGGAGAATAAGCAATTAACTAGGGCCGTGTGAGGGCAGTAGAGAGAGGAAGAACATTACAAGTCACCCACAATGGAGGGAAGAGGTCAAACAAGAGGAACTAATGAAATGCCCATGTGAATAAAGATAATTGATCAGAGCACAAGTACAACTTACTAGAGTGTAAATTGAGGCAGGAAAGGTAAGCAGGGATGTCACTGTTGAGGATTTTGATCATTATCTGTTAAAGCAGTAGGTAGCTATTGAACGTTTTTCAGCACAGGGGTGATATGACCATCTGTGCATTTTAGAATGTTCACTCTGCCTACAGGAAAGAAATACACTGGGGTGAGGGTATGGTGAATGTGGGGAGGCCAGTTGGGAATCTCCTGCAGCAGTCCACATGAGAGGTGATGTTAGAATGATCAAGAAGAATGATGATAAAATGGAGTGAGGTGGGTGGAACTAAGGGAAAGCACAATGGTCAAATTGGTAAAACTTGGTTTCGAAAAAATGGTATAGATGGGAGAGATGACTATAAAGATGTCTTCTAAGGTTCTGTTCAGTACCACTGGATGGATAGTATTGTCATTCACAGAAATGGGGATGATTGTCTGGAGCTTAGTTTTAGGAAGATAAATTTGTAAGTTCCCGGTCTGAGATGCTTGGTTTTTAAAACCATTGATACATTCAATAGGATGTTGACTAGTTGTTGAGATATATGGATTTGAAAAATAGAGAGAAAATACCAGCTGAAGACATAAAACTGAGGTCTTTTCATGGAAGAGTAAAGATTCTGATGACGAGGATGCAGATTCTGACAACCCTGATAGTATTAGCTGGCACCGAGGGACTATGGTTTGCGAGGCACTGTGCCAAGCATTTCACAGGGACTGTACCGTTTAATACTTGACAAGCTCAACAAGGTAAGGAATTATCAGGCTATCAGCTCCATTTTACAGATGGGGAAATATAGGCAGAAAGAGATTAAGTAAACTGCCCAAATCAAATAGATGGCACACCTGGAACCAGAATTTGACAGTAACTGTTAGAGGAGTGAGGTTGGACATCCATGGGAGAAATATGGAGATACCTGGTAAAGTATCCTTTCTTCACATTAGAAACTCTTCTTCAGCCATGAATCTCAATGTCCCCAATTCATCTTACCCCAATTCATCAAATTCCTAGTGATGGTGCACAAGTTTGTCTCTTTGGATTTCTGTGTGAGTGTGGTTTGCCATTAATGACCAGTATTTTTAAATGTTTCATAAACACTTGTTTTTATGAGAGAAGCAATAAATGGTCATTGCAGATAAATATCAAAATCAAATGAGCATGGAAAGGAATTAAAGAATGGAATTTAAAAGTGTCCATATTCTCACCATCGAAGAAGGGATAAAACAATTATTCATATTTTAATGCATTCTTAACATGCATGTTTGCACATATGCATATCCACACTTGTGTCAAAATTAGAACAAAATGTACATATCGATTGTTATCTGTTTTTTAAATAATACATTGCAAGCATCTTTTAATTATTAACACATGTTACCACTTAATAAGCAAGTCAAGTATCTGTACCTGTCACCAAAATTCAATTTCCTCCTCTTATATGTTGAGGGGCCTCCCTTTGAGATATTTTCTTAAAATTGGTGATGCAGGTGTGTGTATAATGTATGTGTGTGTGAGGAAGAGCCAGGCAGTGGCTTGTATTTTGTGTCAAATTTGTGTTCTACCTACATCTAGAAGCAGTTTCTAGAAACATCAAGTACCTTCGTTTTCTTCTCGATTTTCTCTCTACTCTCACCCTTTTCCCTTCCCATAACCTCTGACTTCTTTGTTCCTGGTGTCACTGCTGCTGGTTTGTAACGTTGGTGGCAAAGGAAGGAAGGCGTTTATTATTATTTTCCCTAAGGCCTTGCTTTGTTGAGCCTGGGGGATGTGTTGCTTTGTTTTCAGAATTGGGCTTTTTGTATATTTTGTTAAATTCCCCAAAGTCCTCTAGACACCAAGGACTAGAAAATGAAAAATGACTATTATTGTTACCCTCTTTTGCCCAAATCCTGAGCCACCACATGTTTCTGACTTCACAGACAGACACCACACGCCTCTTTCACCAGCCATGAGTGGAAGGCCAAGGAGAGCAGTTTACGCCTGTTACAACAATCACAGACATGCGCGGGCCTGAAAAAACTGAAATTTGTAAAAGTTACTTTAATTCATACATGCACTCTCCAGTTACTGCAAGATTTGAGCTGTGTTCTGCCCTTAAAACATAAGTATTCAAGAAAAAAAAGAAAAAACATCTAGATCAATTCAGTCGAAATGATTTGTTTCCTAAACAGGAAACACTGACATTTTGGAAGAATCCAGTCAGTGAGTTCATTTATTTACTTTTCATGCAAATGTTTGTCATGCAGATCAACTCTGATGATTCTTACTTTATTTGGTTTCCTTTAAAATCTAAAATCAATCCACAAATAATTTATAAGTGTCTATTTTATACACGGCTCTGTGGTAGGCACTATGTGAAAGATGGCTTGGTGTAGTGGGAAAAATTAAAACAAAAAATGTTCAGTCAGAAATCCAAAGACCTGCTTTTGCTCCTTAAAAGCTATGATATGATAGACAAGTCCATTATGTCTCTGATCTCCATTTTCTCACCTCTAGAATAATCTTGACTTCTAGCAAAATAGTTGTATTGAAGAACTTTTAATAATATGCTGTGATGTGCACACACATGACAATGATGAGCGAATATTTGTAAAATATTTTCCCTTAACCTCAAGGAACTTACAGACTACCTGAAGGAGTCAGAAATGCATAGTCAAGAATTTAATAACAATGTAAGAGTTAAATAATACCAGACAGAGATTCAAGAGATGTTGCAAGACATTGCAGGATTAACTGCCAAAGAATAGAGCCTTGAGCAGAGAGCAAGAGAGTGAGAGAGCAGTGTAAGCTGGAATCATCAAGGAACAAGAGACCAAACCATGCCAAACCACCATGAGGACTTAGCTAACATTCAGACACTGAGTCTGCAGAAGGTCAAGTTAGCACAAAGATGACAGAAGTATCATGCTTTAAAATCGAATTTTTGGGGGCACCTGGGTGGCTCAATGATTGAGCATTTGCCTTTGGCTCAGGTCATGATCCTGGGGTCCTGGGATTGAATCCCACATTGGGATCCCCACAGGGAGCCTGCTTCTCCCCCTGCCCATGTCTCTGCCTCTCTCTGTGTATCTTTCATGAATAAATAAACAAAATATTTAAAAAATAATAAATAAAACTTTTAGCATTCTGCTAAACAGCCTTAATACACACACACAAAAATGTCATTAAAATTTCAGGCTTTTGAAAGGGAGATAGTGTTCATTGGCAGAGAAAAAAGACCCAAGAAATCAGAGGAAACCAAGTTCAGATACTGGCTATTCCTTTCTTGGGCTTTTAAGATTTTTCTTTGGGCTTCTCTTGAAGTCAGGTGAGTACTACCTACCTCATAGGCTATTAAGAGAGTGGCATTTAACTAGGCAGAGATTGAGCTTTATGTGGGCATGGGTGGGAATCTACCAAAGAGAAGGAACAAGATGCCCAAAATCCCTAAAGAGAGAAATAGTTTTGAGTATTGGATGAACAAAGACAAAGTCAATGTGTCTACAGTTTAATGGGCAGGTAGCTGTACCTGGAGAGATAGGAAAGGGTCAGGATAGGCAGGAACCTTGTAAACCCCGTGAATATTATTAGATTTGATCCTAATGAATACTTTTGAAGCCAATAGATTGTTTTAAAGGCAGGAGGGGCCAGCAGCAGTGGGACAAGGGGGGTGGGGGAAGGATCCTATTTGCAAGCATGGGAGATAGCTTATCCTGAGGGGTTATGTGGTGTGCACTTCTTTATTCTGGCATTATCACAACTGGAAAATTTGGTCCACATTACCTAATAAGTAATGTGTCATATTAAATTTAAAATTAAAGACAATGCTAGTCCAATAGTAATTATTCTAGTAATATTTCATCTTGCCTTTGTCACCTCCCATTCTCTGAAGTGACAGTTTCACCGCTTACCTTCAATCTTAGTAGAAAATGAATAACCTGGATTTGCAGACTTGAAGTACTAACACATGTGTTTAGGGATCACTTTGAAAGGTAAACTCCCAGTTTTCAAGAATTAGAAACCTAAGTGAAGAAACTTGGATTTGGGAGGAGTTAGGAATTAAAGACATATGTATCTTGGGGCATCTGGTGGCTCAGTCGGTTAAGAGTCTGCCTTCAGCTCAGGTCATGATCCTGGGGTCCTGAGATCGAGCCCCACATTGGGCTCCCTGCTCAGCGGAGAGTCTCCTTCTCCCTCTGCCCTTACCTCTGCTCATGGTCTCTCTCTCTCTCTCTCTCTAATAAGTAAATAAAATCTTAAAAAAATAAAGATATATATATGTCTTTAATACATAAACACACAGATATGCAGATACATACAAATATACATATGCATATATACACATGAATACATACATAGATATATAAATATTATATATATCACCTTACCATTTCAAGTATTAATTTTTGAACTCCCAATTTTGATTACATTCATTATCTAGGATGACAAACCGAGTAATCACTGGGATCATTAATAAGAGAAAGATACTTTGAAGTGGGGCACTGAAGATCTAAAGCCAAGGCAAACTGGTCTCCTCGGGGTTTATGCATTTCTACTGCAATGAGTTTTCCTTGGAGTTAAAAGTGATACAGTTTCTCATGTGTGTTTTCAACAACTCCATTAGGGAATAATGAGCACAAAAAATTTCATATGCCAATGTGGACATAATCCATGAGCAGACAAGCCACAAGGAGGAAGAGAGATTCGGAAAAGGCAATGTTGGGTTCCCCATAATCAGAAATGGGGTTCCCCATAATCAGAAATGCATGAATCAGGAAGAAAACTTTAAGTCTGTGCTGTTTAAGACAGAGTTTCTATTTCTCAGGCAGCATTTAACACGTTTAAAAAAATATTTAAAATATTTTTAAATGGTTTCTTTAAAGAAAAGTTTATTTATTTGAGACAATGTGAGCAAGAGTAAGGGAGAGCATGAGTAGGAGGAGGAGCAGAAGGGAAGGGAGAAACAGACTCCCCGCTGAGCAGGGAGCCCAAGACAGGCTCTGGCTGGATCCCAGGACTCCAGGATCATGTGCTGAGCTGAAGGTAGATGCTAAACCGACTAAAACATCTTTTTAAAGGCACCTTAAAAAAAATATATATATATATATATATATATATATATATGTGTGTGTGTGTGTATTTTTAAAGCAGGTAGGATTACTTCAGCCCCACCTGCTCTGGCCACACACATTCTTCAGTCACACACACTTCCTTCTTCTGTCCCGACAGGATTTGGTATCACAACCAGGAGATGAATCGGGACTTCTACAACAAGGGGGAATTATTGCACAAACCATATGCCTCTTCTCTTCTTTTTACTGTTTATTCTCTTCTGACAGCTTGGGGAAAAAAATCTCACATTTAAGAATTAAGTGAAAATTAAAAGCAAATGATAAATAGGGAAAAAATGACATGGGGTGTTTGCTTCTCTTCTTCTGTCAAAGTTCAATGTTAATGAGCTGTGCACAAGCTGAATCAGAAAGAAAATTGAGGTTGCATGCATTAGAACACAGATGGGGGGGTAAAATGCAAAATATGCAAGAAACCTTCATGCATATTCAGCATGCCATCAGTGTCAAACAGAATTCCTTTTTTGTTTGTTTCATGGGCACAAACTTTGGAGCTACTGCAGACCGCCAAAGCCCCAAAGAGGTGTGAAAGCTTTAATGCTTGGTGAACTGGAGTAGACATCTCCTTTACCCCAGTTCTAGATCATCATTTTGTGCCCTCTTTCTTTCCATCCATCAAGACTTGTCTTAAAAGTTCTGATTTTCTCTTCAAAAATGTCAGCAGGGGAGATGTATGGTGGCTAGGGGTCTGGAGTGTGGTTCCAGAGAGAATCTTTCTTTTGCATGTGAATCTTTCTTTTTGCAATTTACTATGTGTGGTGACCTCAAGACAATTGCTGATGTTCTCTGTGCCTTGGTTCCTTTTCTGTGAAACGTGAGAATAGTAATAATACTACTTATTACACACAGTTAATGTGTTACATCAGTTAATATGTATAAAGAGCTTAGAATAATGCCAGGCATGTGGTAAGCACTACTGCTATTATTATTACTACTACTATAATTACCATGGCCAAGCTGAACTGCTCGTGAGTGCGTGGTAACTGGGACAACCAAATGCATTTGCAAATAAACAAATTTTATAACTGATGAGACTGGAGGCCAGAGTAGTAAGGGATTCTGTCCAAGTTCATTGCAAAAGTAGTGTAAACCCAGGATTCCAAGACCACTGTGCTTCCTACTCCTTTAAAAAAAAAAAAATTAAATCAATGAATTAACAGTGTCTTAGTAGTTTCAGAAGTACGGTTTAGTGATTAATCAGTGGCACCCAACACCCAGTGCTCATTCCATGAAGCGCCCTCCTTAATGCCCATCACCCAGTTACCCTATCCCTCCACCTGCCTCCCCCTTTCTTCTCTTAATCAGTCTTTCAGATTGGAAAACTTTGAAATGAGATTCTGTTGGTCAGATTTAAAAATTTATAGCTGTTCTTGACTTTAAAGAGATTGCTTAAACTGTGGGATAAACCATGATTATAAACATTTCTGCCCACTTTTTAGGTACCAGGTGCTTTAAGTGCATTATCTGAAATCTTAACAGTGTGCAAGTTGTTTCATATGATAGAAGTGATTAAAGGAGACTTCACATCAAGGACCATGTTGCTAGAAGTGGAACCAAACCTCTTCTAATACCTTCACCACAGATAGGAGCCAGCCTACCTTTTGAGCCTTCTAGCTTGGGTCTTGTCACCTCTCTTTGTCTTATTGTAAAGGACTTGAAAAATATCTGCCTTCAATTCTCAGACTTTACTAAAAGGAATAACCTAACAGTTCTAGGATCACATGCACCCAAAGAAGTAGACTGTGGCAGGAGGTAAGAGTCAGGTGTTGTGGAATCTAATATGTGTTTTGCTGTAGCAGGTCATCTGCCTCAATTTTTTTTTAAGATTTTATTTATTTATTTAAGGGAGAGGAAGAGCACAAGCAGGGGGAATGGCAGAGGGAAAGGGAGAAGCAGGATCCTTGCTGAGTGGGGAGCTCGACATGGCTTGTGATCCCGAATCACCTCTGGAGCATGACCTGAGCCAAAGGCCGATGCTTAACCAACTGAGCCACCCAGGCACCCCAGTTTCCTTGCAGGTTTTCTGCACTCTTCATGCTGGGCTCCGATCCACTGAATCAGCCACTTTTCTCTTGCCAAAGTCAGGAGTCTCTCTTGCTACACACTTACTAATCTTTAAGCCATATCTTTTCTCATTCAGGTTAGAAGACATTATTGACAGGATATGTACTGATGTGATATTCAAGTCAGCATCTTTTAAAGAGAAACTTCAGATTAGATATTTGTTCACTAAATATACTAATCTATCCATAAAATGAGAAAACTTTTGCTGGGATTATTGATCTTACTTCCTTTATCTTTGCACTGCTTTTTTATTCCAAACTTTGAGTCTTCCATTTTTTTTTCTCATGAAATAGTGTTTCCAAGTTTAAAATTGTGATCACTATGGTAAACAAGAGATAAACAGATGGAAACACGGGGATAGAAGGAAGGGGACAGTCTTTCTCATCATAACCTTAAGTGAGAGGCAAAAATTTGAAAACAAGATATGAGATGAAAGGGGCTGTTAAAATATATCCCTTCTTTCGTTGACTTTGTGTTAACTCTGGAATGACTACTATTATTCACAGGTGCAGGAGTACAGAAATCTAGTGTCTCTTCTTCTTCTTATAAGTTCACAAATCCCATGATGGAGCTCCACCTTTATTAAAGACTTCATTTTGGGGCACCTGGGTGGTTCAGTCAGTTAAGTGGCTGCCTTTGGCTCAGGTCATGATCCTGGAGTCTCAGGATCAAGCCCTCCCATTGAGCCCCTCATTGAGCCCCACCCCCCAACATGGGGCTCCTTGTTCAGTAGGGAGCCTACTTACTCTTACTTACTCCTACTTACTCTCCTCCTGCCCTGCCCCCACTCATGCTTACTCTCCCTTTCCCTCTCTTATGTAAATAAATAAAATCTTAAAAAAAAAAAAGATTTCATCTAAACCTAAGTATCTCCTAAAGGTCTCACCCCCTAATATTATCACTTTGGGGGTTGGGGCTTCAACATATGAATTTTGGCTGGGAAACAAACATCAATTCATAACAGTTGGATCATGTGTTTTTTTTTTTATTTACATTCAGTTTGCCGACATATAGTATAACACCCAGTGCTCGTCACATCACGCACCCTCCTTAATGCCCATCCCCTCATCTCCTCAGCCCCCCCCCCCCCCTTCAGCAACCCTGGGTTTGTTTCCTAGAGTTAAAAGTTTATCATGGGGGCAGCCTGGGTGGCTCAGCAGTTTAGCGCTGCCTTGAGCCCAGGGTGTGATCTGGAGACCCAGGATCTAGTCCCACATTGGGCTTCCTGCTTGGAGCCTGCTTCTCCCTCTGCCTGTGTCTCTGCCTCTCTCTCTCTCTCTCTCTCTCTCTCTCTCTCATGAATAAATATTAAAAAAGAAAAAAGAGTTTCTCATGGTTTGTCTTCTTCTCTGATTTTTCACCACTCAGTTTCCTCTTCTTCCCTTATGGTCCCCTGCACTATTTCTTTATTCCACATATGAGTGAAACCATATGATGCTTGTCTTTCTCTGATTGACTTATTTCATTCAGCGTAATACCCTCCAGTTCCATCCATATCAATATAAATATCTGTCAAAGGACAGAGTGGCTCCTTCCACAGTTTGGCTATTGTGGACATTGCTGCTATAAACACTGCGGTGCAGGTGACCCTTTGTTTCACTACATCTGAATTTTTAAGATAAATATTCAGTGGTACAATTGTTGCATCATAGGGTAGCTCTATTTTTAACTTCTTGAGGAACCTCCATACTGTTTTCCAGAGTGGCTGCACCAGCTTGCATTCCTGCCAACAATATAAGAGGGCTCCCCATTCTCCACATCCTTGTCAACATTTGTTGTTTCCTCACTTGCTAATTTTAGCCATTCTCACTGGTGTAAAGTGGTATCTCATTGTGGTTTTGATTTGCATTTCCCTGAAGGCAAGTGATGTGCTTATTGGCCATGTGTATGTCTTCTCTGGTGAAATTTCTGTTCATGTCTTCTGTTCATTCCTTGACTGAATTGTTTGTTTTTTGGGTGTTGAATGTTATAAGTTCTTTATATATTTTGGATACTAGCCCTTTACCTGATATGCTATTTTCAAATATCTTCTCCCATTCTGTAGGTTGCCTTTTAGTTTTGTTGACTGTTTCTTTTGCTATGCAGAAGCTTTTTATTTTGATGAAGTCCCAATAGTTCATTTTTGCTTTTATTTCATTACTTTTAGAGACCTGTCTTGTAAGAAGTTGTGGCCGAGGTCAAAAAGGTTCTTGCCTCCTCTAGGATTTTAATGAATTCCTGTCTCACATTTAGATCTTTCATCCATTTTATCTTTGTGTATGGTGTAAGAGAATGGTCTAGTTTCATTCTTCTGCATGGGCTGTCCAATTTTCCCAACATCATTTACTGAAGAGATTATATTTTATCTGCTGGTTAGTCTTTCCTGCTTTGTCAAAGATTGGTTGACCATAGAGTTGAGGGTCATTTCTGGGTTCTCTATTCTGTCCCATTGATCTATGTGTCTGTTTTTATGCCAGTACCATGCTGTCTTGATGATCACAGTTTTATAATATAGCTTGAAGTCAGGCATTGTGATGCTCCCAACTTTGGTTTTCTTTTTCAACTTTCCTCTGGCTAGTCAGGGTCATTTTTTGGTTTCAGACAAATCTTAGGATTATTTGTTCCAACTCTGTGAAAAATGCCCGTGGTATTTGGTAAGGATTGCATTGAATGTGTAGATTGTTCTGGATAGCATAGTCATTTTCATAATATTTATTCTTTTTTTTTATGATAGTCACACAGAGAAAGAGAGAGAGGCAGAGACACAGGCAGAGGGAGAAGCAGGCTCCATGCACCGGGAGCCCGATGTGGGACTTGATCTCGGGTCTCCAGGATCACGCGCTGGGCCAAAGGCAGGCGCCAAACCGCTGCGCCACCCAGGGATCCCATAATATTTATTCTTCCAATCCATGAGCATAGAATATTTTTCCATCTCTTTGTTTCTTCCTCCATTTCTTTCATAAGTGTTCTGTAGTTTTTAGAGTACAGATCGTTTATCTCTTTGGTTAGGTTTATTCCTAGGTATCTTATGGTTTGTGGTGCAATTGTAAATGAGATTGACTCCTTAATTTCTCTTTCTTCAATCTCATTGTTAGTGTATAGAAAAGCAACTGATTACTGTGCATTGATTCTGTATCCTGCCATGTTGCCAAATTGGTATATGAATTGTAGCAATTTTGGGGTGAAGTCTTTTGGGTTTTCCACATACAGTATCATGTCATCTGTGAAGAGTGAGAGTTTGACTTCCTCTTTGCCAATTTGAATGCCTTTTATTTCTTTTCGTTGTCTGATTGCTGAGGCTAGGACTTCTAGTACTATCTTTGTTTTGTTTTATTTTGTTTTGTTTATCCTCTCTGCCAAGCTGTCTTTTTATTGTACATTTAGACCACTTACATTTAAAGTAATTATTAAAATGTTAGGGCTTATGTCTCTCCTTTTATTTTTTGTTTTTAAATTTATTTTCTGTTTCTAATTCTTCTGTTTCTCTTTTATTGACTCCCTGTGGGTTATAAGAACATTATTTAGAATCCCACTTTGATTTATTTAGTATTTTTAAATATATCATTTTATATAGTTTTCTTAGTCATTGCTTTTGGTATTACAATATACATATATACTTTATTACAGTCTACTAGTGTTGAAATTTTACCATTTGCAGTGTAGTGAAAACTTACTTCCATGTTGGTCCTTTTCCTCTCTCCATTTAAGAAATATAACTGTCCTATGTTTCCTATGTGCATTGAGTACCATATCACATGTTATCATTCTTGCTTTAACTGTCAAATATGTTATAAAAAACTTATGAGAAAAAAGTTTATTATATTTATCCCTATTTTTATCCACTTCTTTGTTCTATCCTTTTTAAAGTTCCCAGCCTTCCTCAGGTATTATCTTTCTGTTTGGAGAACTACCGTTAGCCATTCTTTATAGTCAGGTTTGTGAACAACAAATTTTCTTAGTCTTCCATCATCTGGGAGTTTTTTCCCTCTTTATACTTAATGTTCTCACTGAATGTGGATTCAGTTGACAGCTATCTCTAAGTGTACCACTTCCTTCTCACCACAGTAGTTGCTGATGAAAAAATAAATTTGTGGATTCAAATTAGGGTTCCCCTATAGGAAGAGTCATTTTTCTCTAGCTACTTTCAAGATTTTTCTTTGTCTTTAGTTTTCAGAAGTTTGATTCTGATGAACCTTGGTAAAATTCTTAGAGTCTATTCTATTTGTAGTTAGCTCAGCTCTTTGTGTAGATTTGTGTCATATCAAATTTGGGAAATTTTCAGTCATTATTTCTTGAAATAAATGTTCTGTTCCACATTCCTCCTCCTCTTTCTTCTAAAATACTGATAATTCAGATTTCAGATCTTTGCCAGAGGCTTGATTTCTGCTGGTGTTACCTATGGAAATAGAATGTACTTCCTTGGACCTGGTACCACCAGTTTGTGAGTGGAAAGAGGACTGTGGGCCAGTGTGGGTAGAGAGCTCTTCTCCAGGTTGCTGGGTGCTAGTGAGGCTTCTGCTTAGTCCCTGCTGGGGCCATTGCTGGGTGGGGAAGGCATCTCCTAGGCTGTCGTTTAGGGACTGAGATGTCATTTCCTTTGGCCTGCTCTCCAGGTTGGCAAGTGTTGCTAGGGCTCTTGCTTAGTCTGCTGTTGTAAGGGGGGTGGGGGGGTGGTATCTACTTGAGCCACCTCCTCCTAAAGCTTTTGAGATGCCAGGCCTGTTCCACCTTCCAGTACCAGGTGGAAAATCAGGAGACATCAGACTACTGAGTTTTTATCAAGTCCTGGGGTCTCTAGTAAGCCCACTTTCTTTTTCTATCTTCAGAGTTCTCCTATGGCTGCCTACTACATCATTTCCAGGTGTTTTTAGTTGTATGAGCAAACAAGATCAGGGAGAAATGAGTCTATGCCATTTGCTCCCGAACCATAAGTCTTGAAAGATATTTTAGTAATATCATTGTCATTAGTAAAGAAATCTCATTTTATTTTACACTTACTAGCATTTTGTTAGTCATTTGAAATGTACCTTTTCTTGCACCAAACTTCAGAGAATTATCCATCTCCTGGTTTTAAATGGCTCTAGTTCAACTTTAAATGGCTCAAAGTTCAGATTTGTTAACCAGTAAGTCCATGTAACATAAGACATATTGATTGTGCACTTTGGAGGTAGGCAAATCTAGGTTGTCAGTTTTCATCAGCTTTAACTATATTATCTGGGGCAAGTCACTTGCCTTCTGTTTTCAGTTTCATCAGCTATAAAGTAGGAACATAACTGCCATTAAAGATTACTGTGTGATTAGTTGAGATAATTAGATAGAATGCCTCATGCGGGGTCAGCCATACAGTAAATAAACATTGAAAAAAATACTAATTCTTAGTGCACCTGGGTGGTTCTGTCCATTAAGTGTCCAACTCTTGATTTCAACTCAGGTCATGATCTCAGGGTCCTGATATTGAGCTTTGTATTGGACTCCACACTGGGCATGGCACCTGCTTGAGATTCTCTCTCTTCCTCTTCCTCTGTATCCCTAAGGTGTGTTCTCTCTCTCTCTTTATCTATCTCAATCTCTCTTTCTCTAAAAGAAAAAGAAATGCTAATTCTTTTTTAGTATTGTATCACCAATATTTTTACATGCCTTTAGTTCTTCATTTTTAATTACAGACATTTCAAGGAGGCGTTTTCTTCTTTAATAATTACCTACTTCACAATATCTGATATCTTTGTACCATTCAGATAATTGCTTCTCTATATATTAGTAATGCCTTGAAGATTTCTTCCCCTGATGGCTGCTCTTTGTATCTGCCATCTCTGGGCTTTTAGACTCATCACAGCTTAAGAAGGAAGTTTATAGCCAATGTGATAAAATTTCCCTAATGAATTTAAAGAAAAGAGGACTGCAAACTGAGCAGAGTGTGGATAATATCACTCAGGCCTCAAACTTGGGATTTTACTTATAAGCCGTTTTGTTTTCATCACCCATTGTTACGTAGGGGACACACACACACACACACACACACACACACACACGACTAAATCCAAGTTTGGATTCTTGAATAAAAAATTCTCTGAAAATCTGTGACTACTTCCCCGTGTCTGAAAGGGCACCTTTATTTGTTATAGTATCTTTTCCCTGAGGGCTCTGTGGTCTGGGAAGGGAAACTAGAGTGCCCCGGATTATACTTAGCATTTTATAATTGCTAGCTGAAACTCAATCCAAGGCTTTCCAGGCACTTGCCTTCCTTAACACATCTGGCAGCACCCTAGCCTTTTTCTCTGGTCTGTCCCTGCAGGAGGAGTGCTTAGATAAATAAACTGAAGCATGCATGTGGTCACCGAAAGATCTCTGTGGAAAGCAGAATCTAACCAAAGCAGCCTCAGGGCCTGCTGAGCCTTTTGTTCACTGCCTCTCAGGGATATAAGCAACCTGGAGGTATATATGGCAAAATCATTGCTGCTCTAGCAGGGTTCACACTTGCCCTGAAAATAACTCATGCCTGGGAACAAACAGCTGAGCAAGCCTAACTATATGCATTTTTAGACAGAGAAAAATGTTAGTAAGGTCCTGATCTTTTATATGTAGATAAATCAACATTTATTGAGTCTCTGCTTAGTATTTGTGAATTGCGGTATTTCAGATTTTACCAAAATAAGCAAAGTATCTTTATAGGGAGCTTATTGGTTCATAAAATGAAGGGATAGGGGGAAAAAAGGAAACTAATATTTATTGAGCATCGACTTTTGTAAAAGGATGTGGACCAAGCAGAAATAACCTATTTGTCAAACTAATTTGTGAAATGAAAACCTTGATAAAGGAACTATGGAATTGGAATGCTGGTGTTATAGGGACTAATTTATTTTAATTCTATCTTTGGGGTATAGATGATAGAAAATAATTTATGTGACATAAAGAAGAGATTCCCAATGATTTATGTACCTAGGATGTGATAGGGCTACATGAGGAGATATTATTTCCATTTCACAGATGACAAAATGAGTCTTAGAGAATTCTATTATCTTCGATATATTCATTATCTCCCACATTTGTTCATTAAAAATTTACTGAATGTTTACCATGTGCTAGATATTAATTCTAGATACTAAGAATTGATTAATGAACACAACGGACAAAATTCCCTGTCCTCTCCCAATGAAGCTTACACTCTACTGAGGAGAGAGAGATAGTAATAAGATAAGTAATATATATAGCTTGTTAGATGGTGAAAAGAAGAAAAAGTAACATGGAATGAGATAGAACACGTGGTGAGGAATGGTTGTGATTTTTTTTTTAAGATTTCATTTCTTTGATTTCATTTCTTTCTTCAATGCACAGAGAGAGAGGGAGAGGGAAAAGGATACTTCCCGCTGAGCAGAGAGTCTGACATGGGGCTCAATCCCAGGACCCTAGGATCATAACCTGAGCCAAAGGCAAATGCTTAACCAACTGAGCCATCCAGGCACCACAGCAATGGCTATGATTTTTAAAAGACTGTTTGAGAACTGTTTCACCAAGAAGGCAACATTTGGGTAAAGACCTAAAGTACACAGAGAAGTGAGCCACATGGATATCCAAAGAATGATCTGGGTAGAAATGATAGCAGTTGTAAAGCTCTGAGTCAGAAGGGTTCCTGGCATGTTTGGGGGATGCTGTGAAGGCCGGCACAGTTGGAGTAAAGTGAACAAGAGGAAGCATGTGAGGGGATAGGAGAAATAGGGGGTACCTCAGATCATGCAGGTCATTGTGAGCCAGTGTAAGAACTTTGGTTTTAACTCTGAGGGAGATAGGAGATCGTGCTGTAGTATGTCATGATCTGGCTTGCATTTTGATCGGATCTCTTTGGCTGCTGTGTTAAGAATAGACTGAACGTCAACAACAAAAGCAGAGAACTCATTAGGAGGCTTATCTTAATACCAGAATTCAAGTGGCTAGTGATTATGCCCCAAGTCACATGCGCAATCGTGGCAGAGTTAGCATTCAAACCTAATGTGCCTGATTCTCCACTATGTGATGCTACTTCCTGGTGGCCAAAAGGTCACTATTACTGGATATTGTTGACTTTCTTTCCATGTGTGATCAAACCAGAAAGTTACTTTGAAACTTGTGCTATTTGGGACTTTTCTCTTAGCTTATTTTGTGAAAAAATGAAAATTCTTAAAAAGTACATTATCATATAATTTAAAATATATGAAATAATTTACTCTATAATATGATTGGCTTTGATTGGTCTCATTTTCTCAAGCTTCATTTATTATTGTGTATAACCTATAAAGACCTAGAAACGGAACATTTTTGAGCCTGATAAAAACCCCAACTGAGATCCTTTCTAGACTTTGTTAAGTGCCTTTTTTTTCTTTTAGCTGATTATCAGCTCAGAAACAAAAGTCCCTCTTCTCTTCCACTTAGGTTCCACTTAACAGTAGGAACCATGGGGCCACCCTTCACATTCTCTCTTTGGGAGAAATGAGGAGATAAAGTGTCATTTTCTGAAAATCAATTGTTTGGTAACAACTAATTAAATTAATTTATTTCTGCCGAAATATATTCTTGGGAGAGATGATTCAGTATAATTTCCCCCTCTAGATATGGTTCTGGGGTCTTAAGCATCATGCTCATTCATCCTATTTCATCTATCCCTAAGACTTTGCCTTAAACGGGAGAAAGACAACAACTATGAGTTAAATGTCAGAATTCCTAGGGGAGAAAAATGCAATTTGAAAAGTGCATCTTCATATCCCCAGTATATCCTATTTCAGCCATTGAATTGGTCTGCATCAGAGTCGAAGGACAGCCAGAGTGGCACCAAGTCACTGAAGGCTGTGGAACCAAATACATTCAGGATCCTATTTTATGACCTAGACTCCTAGGTCCCCAAAACAGGCTGAAAAACATATCTAAGCAATCTGTCTCTCTGAGACAGTTTGTATTTTTTAAGATTTTATTTATTTATTCATAAGAAACACAGAGAGAGGCAGAGACATAGGCAGAGGGAGAAACAGGCTCCCTACAGGGAGCCTGATGTGGGATTCAATTCCAGAACCCCAGGATCATGACCTGAGCAGAAGGCACTCAACCACTAAGCCACCCAGGTGCCCCAAGACACTTTATATTTTTAACAAAGCTGAGTGAATCTGGGGAGCATTCAGGCCTAGAAACCTCTGGCCTAAAAGTTATGCCCAGGATTATCTTCATGTTGGCCATGGACAGTTGTCTATAAAAAGACTAGGTTAAGATTCAGAAGACCCAGGTTCTAGTTCTGCCACCATCACCCTTTATCCCTAATGATGTCAAAAATCATTGGAGAAGGGGTGCCTGGGTGGTTCAGTCAGTTAAGTGTCTGCCTTCAGCTCAGGTCATAGTCCCAGCATCTTGGTTTGGACCCCTTGTCGGGCTCCCTGCTCAGTGGGGAGCCTGCTTCTCCCTCTCCCTCTCCCTCTGCCCCTCCCACTCATGCTCTCTCTCAAATAAATAAATCTTTGAAAAAAAAGAATAATCATTGGGGAACACTGGATCTTAAATATGGAAAGAAACCAAGACAGCTCCTAAGCATATCACTTTATAGAGGAGCTAATCTAGACCTAAACAGCATGAGTGCCCTAACATCAAATAACAAATTCATCCCAAAGATGAAATTAGGACCGAGTTTTACTGAGACCATAAAGTTTCCCACTCTGAAATGGTAATACCTATATGAGCTTTAGTTCCTTTATCTCTTAAAAAAATGGCATAATACCTTCTCTACCTCCTTTACAGGTTTGTATATGTAAGAAAACTGATGTAAAAGCTATTAAAACTTCACTATGGGAAACAGGTAGGTATTATTTACTAGGTGTAGTCATAAGTGGTTAGACTTAGAATTATCAATACAATTATTGTCACCTCCCTCCTGAATGACTAATAATGTGACTGACAGAGGAGGCTGGTTTCATCTCCAGTTGTGAGCAGAGTGTACTGAGCCCTATGGATTTGAATAAGATAAGCTGGTACTTCAGGATCCAACTGGCTGGCACAAGAGTCACTCAGTGTGACAATAAACAGAAAGAAGAAAGACTAATGGCATAATTAAGAAGTGCAAAAATAAGAATTGTGTGAATCAGGGGCGTCTGGGTGGCTCAGTTGGTTAAGCATCTGCCTTTGCCTCAGACCATGATCCTTGGGTCCTGGGATTGAGCCCAGGTTGGGCTCCCTGCTCAGTGGGTTTGCTTCTCCCTTTCCTTCTGCGCTCTCTCTCTCTTTCTCCCCCTCCCTCTCATTCTTCTCTCTCTCTCAAGTAAATAAATAAAATCTTACAAGAAAAAAATTGTGAATTAGCTCATAACACTCACAGCACTGCTGCCATTTCCAACTCAGTTCAGATAATAATTCTAACTATTCCATGTTCATCAAGGCACATGTTGGTTTACTTTATTGTCATCACATCTTATGAGGCTGCTTATTTAAGATTAGAAAGTAACTATCAAAACACTGCAAATGGAAAAAAATGGAGAAAGAGGCTCAAATTTTGGATAGTCTCAGTCTCTAGACTATCATCATAAAAAAATCACATAGGACCAATGTATTTCAGATGTGAAGACCAGGCTAGGAGTTAGATAAGATCTCTCTTATGAGGCCTCTCTACTGCTTTTTCATCCACTGGTTCACCAAACATTTATTAAGCATGTCAACACCGTCCTACTGTATCCAGATACAGCAATACATGTAAGAGCTCAAATCCCTTCTCCCATTCATAGCTGGCAGAAGTATAGACATAGCAATAAAAGACCCTCACTTTAAAAGCAGTTGCTATTTATGAAGGCCCCACTATACAACTGGAACTGTATTAGAAAGTATACATATGTCCTCAAGACAATAGATTTAGGTCCTGTTTTTAATTTTAATTCATGTTGAAGAAAATGAGAAATAGGCAGTTACCTTGCCTAAGGCCAACAGTTGGTGAATGGTGAATATTGGATTCAAATCAAAACCATTGGACTGAAAAGACCATCACCAGGCCCTAACAAATCTTCATTTGGCACTAGATTAAATTGTTGTATCAAACAGTACACTTGCTAAGATTATTATATGCATCATTTAGTTATCACAAAAACCCTGTGAGGAAAGGTTGCCTTTCTTTGAATTGTAGACTATGACTTCACCCAAAGGGATGGCAAGGATCTGGAATGAGCTCCCCAAGAAAACCATGGAGATCCGTGAGAACTAAATGTTGACATTAGAGAGAAAAGAAATGGCAAAGCTTTTCTTCACTATTATGTTAGCACTTTCACTTTCAAAATAACATGGAAAGTAAGCTATTAGAATATTCCACCTCCCATGATTCATTTTGAAGGAACCATGTTTTTCTTAAAATTTAACATAAACAGAATATCTAGTTGATGGCTTAGAAACCTCCGGGTCTCTCACTAAATAAGAAAAGCTTTTGAAAATGTTAGATCAATATAGGAAATATAACATTGGTGGGGGAGTCATAGAATCTGCATGGAAGACTTAATCAAAGTCAGTTCTCTTTCCTGGACCTCATTGTTTTCATCTGTAAATTGGTGATTGTTTACTAAATAGCTTCTAATTTTATAAATTCTAGGAAAAGGAGAATCCTTTAAATAGGTGAATCAATAATATCTAATTTTCACAATGAATGAAAGGTTTTCATATCTTCATTTTTATTTGATTCTTGAAACAACCTGCCATAAGTCAGCTGGGCATAATTATTTGCATTTTATAGGTAAAAAAGCCAGTGGTTCTCACTCCAATAATTCAGGTCTTCTTTCTACTATCCAACGGAAAACAAGTCCTTTCCATAAGTAGGTATTGATTGTCAACCTAAGAAAGACATCATATTTTTGCCATGATGACTATAGAGATGGAGCAGATATATTTGCTGGCCTCAAGAATCTAGTCTAGTAGAGGCAAGTACACAATTAAATTAGAAATTAAAATGGTAAGTATCGCATGAAAGTGAGAGTTTTATGTTGGAAAAACCTGGGAAGTTTTATCAAAGGGAAGGTTTGAATTATGTATTAAAAGTATGGATGAATATCAGCATGTTGAATAAGCAGAGACGGGCATTCAAGAAAGAAGGACCAATGAAGACCAAGCTTAAGAAAATGAGAAGTCATCAGGTTTATATGAGCAACAGTCTGGCTAAAGTTTATGGTGCCTACAGAACAATGACTTCAATTCTTGAGTTAGAGGAAGTCATCTAAGGAATTTGGATCTATTCCAAGCAGTGACTCTTTGATGATGATTAGGCCAAAAAGCCAGAAGAAGCTTTCTGAGAAATTCTTAGACAGAATGACTCAAATGCACTACCATCCCTGAAATACATCCGCTGTTCCCACCATAAGTGATCTCTGGCCTGTAATTCACTTTAGAAAATTGTTTCAGCCTAAACGGCATGTGTGTGTGTGAGTGTGTGTGTATTGTGTGGATGTTAATCACTAATTTCTACTGTAGGGTAGATTACTTAGTTGAATTGGAAATTTATACCTCATACTTTTGGTCATAAACTCTACCTCGAGGCAGTTACCCCAAAGGTGTCAACTTTTTCTTCTCTAGTCAAGACCAAAGATTATATTAATGAACTTCATAGATGTTAAAGGAAGTCTTAATTGATGAGCATAATAGATATTAGGAATGAGTATTAGTAATATTCATGGGGTTGAATATATGTGGATTGGCTAGAAATACTATAGAAACACTCTCTTCTTTTGCAGAGGTAAAATGTGAGGAGTCTGTTTACCCAAAATGTCTATTGCCGCAGGAATAGAACCATAAACTTAATTTCTAAGAAATTCTCTGTCCCTCTTCTGGCTTGGATAATTCATGGGACTCCAGCCAGACATTTTGCTATATCCTCGTGAGACTATGGTCACACTTGCCTCAGGTAACCCTTTTACTCAAGATGCTACTAGCCCTGGGTGCCTGGGTGGCTCAGTGGTTGAGTGTCTGCCTTCGGCTCAGGTTGTGATCCCGGAGTCCTGGGATCGATCCTGCCATCAGGCTTCCTATAGGGAGCCTGCTTCTCCCTCTGCCTCTCTCACTGCATCTCTCATGAATAAATAAATAAAATCTTAAAAAGAAAAAAAAAAAAAAAAAAAGATGCTACTAGCCCACCTAAGCCAATGGTGAACTGGGCTTCCATTGACCTGTCACAAGAAGTTCTGGGACTTTCTGCTGTTTGCCAACAGCTGTCAGTATGTGCAGCTGCATTTGTTCCCATACTTGATTGTTTACGTTTTCACAAAGTAGTGAAATCATGAAGAAGAGACCTACAACCTTGAGTATCCCAAAAGACAACTAACCAAGGAAAGAACTCAAGAATTAAGAGGAGCCAAACTGATTTTGGGACATTTGCAACAATAAGCTTCTGAATCTCTGGGACCAAGAAGAGTCATTAGATAAGGCAAATTCTGGCAGACAAACTAAGAGATAAATATTAACCTGCCTTTCTAGGCCCTCGTCCCAGAGATAAATCTTTTTTTTTTTTTTTTTTTTCAGGCTAATCCTGAGAAAGGGGCTCCAAATTGGGCTGAGCTGGGGAAGCAGTAGGTAGTACTTAGAGAGTATTCTTGTGTGCTATGCATGGCTTGAAACTTTTTTATATGTATTAGCTCAGTTAATCTTTAAAATCACCCCATGAGCTTACATTTTCATCTTAACATAATAGACAAAGGAATGGAGTCACAGACTAGTGAAATGTTTACCTAAGGTCATACTCTGGCAAATGGCAGGGTCAGAATGCACATGCAAGCAGTGGTCCCTGAGGACCTTCTCTTAATCACCACACCCGACTGTGTTACATGCAGCACAATATTCAGTGCCTAAGAGGCCTGCCTGGTCTCCTGACTTCCTTCCCCAACCAGAGGACCAAGAGATCCAGTGGCTTTCCTGGGAGCCTGAGGTTCTGTAATAATAAGATTTCTTTAATTGTGGACATATTACAGGTTTCAAATTTCACAGCATTTTGTTTCACATTCCTTGGTTTGCAAAAACCCTAGGACAGAGACAAAGAAGGGACTGTTGTCCCCATTACAGAAGGTGAAAATGAGCCTTGGGAAATTTAAATAGGTTGTTCAATGCCACACAACCAGGAAATGATGGGGTAAAGATTAGAACCCCAGTGGGCCTAGGTGGAGGTGGTGACAGACCCCAGAATTACTATTAGATGATGACTCCTTGTACCTGTTTGTTGCCACCTCAAGGTCAGCCTTCCACACACAATCTTCTTTTATGTATATGTTACTTCATAATTATCAGAAGGACTTTTCCATATGCTGACCTGTTCGATGCAGTCTTCACATGCACCTAGCATTTGTGTGTGTGTGTGTGTATGTGTGCACACTTATTAGGGGACACGGGGTATTATCCTTTTCCTGCCCCCAAGAAGACTCCGTCTCTGGGAGAGCAAATGTGTTCTCAAGCCTGCTGAACAAGTGAGTGTGCATCACAGACAGAGAGAGAACTCAAATCTTCCAACTCCAAATCCACCCATAAATTTATATTCACATCCAGACAAATTCAGAGCTGTAATGTGACCATTGGGATTTATAGTTAAGTATCTCCTGCATTTTATCTCCCTCTTTCTTCCCTTGGACTACACCCAGCAGTGCTCAAATCACCTAGCCCTGCAGCTTCCTTTATAATCCTATTATTATTCAGAGCCAACAGAGAGAAACCGTTAAGTTCTCTGAAAACAGAAAGCATTTTGTCAAGAAACACATGTTGTGACTCTGCACCAAGGAAACGCAGAAATGATGACGTGAGTGGAGGAATGCTCATGACTGTTTAGCAACTGCCATACACAACTACACAGTCAGCGATTAAAGGCAATGATGGCTTATCCACTGACCTAATGTCACCGTGCATCCCACCATCATTAGCTTTTGAGACATTAACAGGAATTGAAGTCACTGATCTTGGCAGATTGGTTGAAGAGGAAATAGAGCACCAGATGGCAGGATTTCTGTCTTAACTGTTAAGACTAAGGAAAGTCTATTATATTTGAGATCATGGTTTCTTCATCTGGAAAATGGGAATTAAAGTAACTAACTTAGTGAAAGATTGAACCAATCCATGCCAGTTTTGTCTCATAAATCCTGAGCCTTTGTGACTCAATGATAGTGCTACACAAGCACCTTGGCCTTCGCCTTAGCCTTTTAACTGAGGATGAGGTGATTTATGATGGAATTTGCATAGGCAAACAAATCCCCAGCTGTAAGCTGCCTGCCCCAGAGTTTCATGGTTCACTAAGGATTAAGATTCTTGGAGCTCCTTCTGGGTGGCTAGAGGCTCTGACAGATATACTTTCTCAGTTAGTTTCCTGACTGTGGTAGGTATCCCTTCACTTCGTGGCATGATGAAGTTTGACTCTACCCAGGAGGAGTGAATTAAAGATTGTGGGCTGTGAAGCCTCAGGTTTTGTGGAACTTAATTGCAAGGGGACTTTCTTGGGGGAAATTACTTTCTTTGCAATGTGGAATAGCTAGAGGAGGTTTTACGAATTACCAAAGACAGGACCATAACCAATCTGTTTGGCTTGTAGAGATCCTTGAAGAGTAATGAGCTTTTCTGAAAGGATTTGATGGATCTCAGAAGGACTTGTCAATACCACTTCATAAATGAGATGGTGGAACTGGATTCATAGAATGACAAAATCACAGGATAGTAAGGGACATGATACTTGAATTCCCTATTTAATAACCTGTTCAAAACAGCATGAAGAGTACAGTGAAATCTTCAGTGTATGTGGACCTCACTGAAAAGGGAGGTAGACTATCTCTCCTCAAACAACTTGGCAAGTTTGTATCATTAACACGATTTTTTTTCTCCTAACATCTATTAGCATCATGTAAAACCAGTTGGATCTCACTACATGACAGGCCTTTATAGACCTATATTGGAAGACTCTTATTATGTAATCCCCGTATCTTCTCTTCACTTGATTACTACTTTCAACTGATTTCACTATTCTTCCTATAACATAATTAGGTCTCTTTAAAAAGTAAATATGGGGATCCCTGGGTGGCGCAGCGGTTTAGCGCCTGCCTTTGGCCCAGGGCGTGATCCTGGAGACCCAGGATCGAATCCCACGTCGGGCTCCCGGTGCATGGAGCCTGCTTCTCCCTCTGCCTGTGTCTCTGCCTCTCTCTCTCTCTCTCTCTCTGTGACTATCATAAATAAATAAAAATTTAAAAAATTAAAAATAAAAAATAAAAAGTAAATATGAATAAATTATACATATAATCCAAACAGATATATAAAATTCATACACACATAAAATAGGATAAGCAGAAGATAACCACAAATATCTGAGCTCTTAATCTAGTGTGGGTTTTCTTCCTACCTTTGTTCACTTAGGTAGCAACCGATAATCTCCTCAAAGTCATTTCTAGACTCATAGAAGGCTGGAATTGAAAGAGATACTGGAAGGGCACCTGGGTGACTCAGTGGTTGAGCATCTACCTTTGGGTCAGTTCATGATCCTGGGGTCCTGGGATCAAGTCCTGCATCAGGCTAAACCACAGGGGCCTTCTCCCTCTGCCTATGTTTCTGCCTCTCTTTCTCTGTGTCTGTCATGAATAAATATATAAAGTTTTAGAAAAAGAAAAAGAAAGAGATACTGGAAATCATATAAATTGTTTTCCCATATCTTTTGTGCATGAGATATTGAGTTTCTAATATCACTCTGAAACTCATGTGGTCTGGCTAATAATCATGAAGTTCCATGGAGGAGCTATGATCTCTACTATTGTCCTTGACTTAACATAAAAAATTATAACATGTGTATTTCACACACAAACATCAGTGGTCATCTGTGGTTTATGTTCACCCACCTGATTGCACTGATTCTTTATTTTTCTAATTTTTGGAGTCTGTGACTATGTAGCTATGACACATTATTGCTTGGAACAAATTAAGAGCAATGGTCATTAGTGGGAAACTTACAATTAAATCAAGGAAGCACATACCTCAGGGCTTGCAAAAGAATTTGAAAGTTATCTAGTCAGTTTACTGCTTGAGGCATTTCAACCATATCCTGACCAAGTTAGTGAATCAGATTCCATGTGAATATACCCTATGATTGGAGGAAGTCAGTGCCTTCTGAGAAGTGTGCAGCATTTTTATATGTTCTGGTTATTTAAAAAGGCTATACCAAAAAATGAGGTAAAATTATTTCCCTGAGACTTTTGGTGTGAGGGGATCTAGTTTGCTCCTTGTCATTCATAAACTGTTCTATTACAGCAACTTAACTGCAAAATCAGAACATCATCCTAGGAAATTGGTCCCACACTGTTGCTGGTCAGCTGGGTAAATTATAGGCCGCTGTATGGTCAGCCCTCAGGAGTTATAGTGGCCTGTCACTACTGGCAGAGTGATTTCTGCAGGGGCCACCTCATTATATGGGAAAATGCCCTCAAAGGGCAAGCCTGTTTCTTGTCCTGGCAGACCTGTCACATCCGATGTTAGAGGAAACAGCGGCAAAGAATTGTGGCTGAAAGAATTGTAAATTTTGCCTGTGGAGAGTCACTGAGGGCAATTCTCCTAAAAAGGATTATTTGTCAACTGCAGTAAGACTCTTTGTTATTAGAATTTAATTGATATTTGCTACTGAAGAAGAAAGCTGAAAACAGGATATAAGGCAAGCAATTAAATCTTTTTAATAAAGTGTAGTTAATGAGTTGTCAAATTTGGTAGAGATTATTCCGTCCTTCCCCTTTTTTTTCTTCTAAGGATAGGTAGGGCTGTCTTACTATCCTGGGGAAATGTCACACAATCACAAGAGAGGCAAATTAAATCAAATAAGGCCAGGCAGCTTTTGTGCAATCAGAAGAACAAAAATTAGAGCCCGGGGACCCAGGAATTCAGCTCAGATTGTTCAGTAGGTAACTTTGTACCTCTCCTTCTGGGCTTTCATTTATTCATGAAATATGGGTGAGCACCAGATGATCTCTAAGGTCCTCATAAGTCAATGTTTTGCTCATATTCTACACATTTATTTATAACTGTAGATATATGTAGCAGATAAGAACCAAACATTTAATATAGAATCCCAGCATCCCCATAATTAGCAATGTGATCTGGGTTAAGTTAATTAACCTCTGTAAGTATTAATGTCCTCCTTCGTAGAAAGGGCAAATATATGCATATCTCCATAGGATTTTGTTAGAATTAAATCATAGAATAGATTTAAGTTATTTGGAAAAGGGCCTGGAACATGGAAAGTGATGACTAAATATTGACTATTTATTTATTTATTTATTTATTTTTGACTATTTATTAACATTCAGTTTCATGATCCAGCTTTTTAAACTACAATATATCCTAACCACCAGAGGGCGCTGCACAGAGAACGGCTAGACTTAAATTGGATGCCCTTACTGGCTGCTTGAAGCAATTGTCTCCCTGCTACCCAGAAATTTCAGCTCAGGTTGTTTGATCTCCATTTGCACCATATGCCAGTCTCAGTGACTGTGAGTGCTGCAGTTTGTTTTTGTCTAGGGTCTTCTACTTCTTGCATTATTGAGGAATCCTTAGGTGATAGAGTGCTCATTTAGAGCGAGTCTAAAATTAGAAGAAGAAAATTGAGTCTTACCACAGGTCAGTCACTACTTGATCATTGCAATAAATGTCCGTAATGGAAATGAGGACCTAAGCTACCATTCTTATTTTATGATGAGAAAGCTAAAACTCATACAGGTTAAGCTCTTTGGCTAAAGTAGCACAGCCAAGAAATGATAAAAGCGTAATTCAAAGCCATGGCTGTTTGACCCCAATGATTGTACTCCTTTGGTTTCACCATGCTGCCTCCAAAGCTGTGTCCGCATGAAAGCAGAAGATATGAAAGCACAAGATACCATGGAACAAGCCCAAAATGCCCATCATCTCCTCTACTACATAATGTTGTATTAGAGGAATTAGCTAATGTGGTCAGAGGCTAAATTGCAAATAGAGGCAAAAGGAAAGCTAAACCAAAAAAAAAAAAAAAAAAAAAAAGGAAAGCTAAACCAATCCTTATTATATATCACAAAATTATAGACCTGGAAAACCTTGAAAAATATAATAGCTATCACGAACAAGACAACTTAGCAAAATGCAGGGTACAAAATTTGCCCAAAGAAGTAACTTACATGTATACAAACATAATCAGATGGAGGAAATAATGGAGGGACAGAGTCAATTTTCAATAGCAGAATAAAATAAAATGAAATAGAACACATGCACGAACTTAAAAAGAAGAGTAGAACACCTACACAGAGACACTTAAAGACATAGAAGTAAACTGAATAAATGGGACAACATTCCATATTTTTGGTTAGGATGACTCAATATAATAAAGATGTCAATTCTCCTTGTGTTAATTGTTTGATCCCAATGATGATAATATACTCCCTTATTCTCCCTGGAGCAAGACAAATTGATTATAGCATTCAGTTGAAAGAATTAAAGAGTAAAAGAAAAAGTGAAATTAGCAAGGAAACCCTTTAAAATGAGGGGTAATGGGGGGGGAGAGTTGATCTTTGCAGATCATTAAAACATAATATAAAGCCTCTTTGTTCAACAAAAAGTATAATACTGGTACACAAATAAAGAGGGAGACCAATAAAATGGAATGTAAAATCCAGAAAGAATAAAAATGAATGTGGAAATTTAGTATGTGATAAAGAGGGTATTTCAAAGCAATGAGGAAAAACAACAACAACAAAAAAAAACTTTTAAAAACCAGACAACTGGTTACCCATAAATACAAACATAAAATTGTATCTATCTTTCATATTATATAACCAAATAAATTAAAAATGGCTTAGATATTTGAATGCAAAACTAAACGCTACATAAATACTCAGATAAAATGTGAATGGCTTCCTTTATAATCTGGGAACTAGAAAAAATGGTCTAGTATGACCAAAATCTGGATTCTCCTAAAGAGAAGTTTGATAAATTTGAGTACATAAGATTTATTTATTTTTAAGATTTTATTTATTTATTTGACAGGGAAAAAGAGATCACAAGCAGGGGGAGCAGCAGGCAGATGGAAGAGGGAGAAGCAGCTCCCCACAGAGCAGGGAGACTGATGCTGGGCTCGATTCCAGGACCCTGGGACCATGACCTGAGCTGAAGGCAGACACTTAACCAACTGAGCCACCCAGGTGCCCCTGAGTGCGTAAGATTTAAAAGATAACTTTGTATGGAAAAAAATGAATTTCCAAAGGATTAGATAATTGGTCACACCTTGAGCAACTTCTCCTAGATGTTTGGTCTGTGAGGAAGAGCATTTGTCAACAGTCTTAGAAGAGAAAAGCCTGCCTGCATTCCTTGATAGTCATAACCTCTTGAGAAAATTCCTATCAGATCAAGGATACTCCAAATAAACTGAAATTTCCTGTCTCCTTTGGTATTATCTACATACCTGAAGAATCTTTTGAACTTAATAGCTGAGCTTTCCTGACTTCTAAAATTTGGACATGTTTTGGTTGTTATTCCCTAGAGGCTAACATTACCTGTTGATTTATCTTAAACATGACATACTTTCTTCATTTCCAGTCCTGATATGGTGGTTGGCTGGAGATTGTGATGCGTCATTAAAAATGCAGGGAGTTTCATTGGTGATTTTCTTCTCTCCATGTTGCAAGAATTTTTATTCCTTCTTAAAGAGGAAAGAGATACCTCTCTCTAGGTGAAGGCCTATATCCAAAAGAGATAACCCAAGTAAAACTTTGGAAACAGCCCAACGTGAATATAAACATCCTTTGCAGATAGAAATGTCTAGTTCATGTGAAGGTGGTTAAAGCAAATCCTTTTTTTGGCAGACCTATTTCATGTTCATCCTGGGGTACACTGCTTGCAAAATCTTGAGATTCTATTCATGAATCCTTCTCAGTACAGATGATGGAGCCATCCTCCATATCATAAGGAACATAAAACATGATAGAAGGTCATTTTTTTGGAGCCCAAACAACCAAAAAGAATTTTAAAGTCTGTCAATTGCTTTATTTCCATTTAATATAGAACCATTCTTATTTTTTAAACTTTTTCCCAACACATATGATGAGATTTGACATAAAAGAGAGCCTTCCAAAAACAGACTTGGATTCAAATCATAAAAGATTTATTTATGACTCAAGGACTAGGCATATGCCCGCAGGACTGATGATTACTCGTGTGACTAGTTTTATACCTTCCACTTATTACTTTTCACAGTCTCTTTATCTTATCACAAACTATGCTTGTAACTTAGATATTGACTTGGACCTTATAAGAAAGAATTTTGCTCAGCATTATCCAGCTTGATGGACAATTACTCATTTTTTTAACAAGATACAACTAAAGTCAGAACCATACATACCATCACTAGAAAACTCTTCCATTTGAAATTAACCCACTTTTGACACCATGATTTCACACCCTTCTAATTCATACTTTTCCTCTTTATCTAGAAGCATATTGTATTGGTTTTTGATTGCTGCTATGTCTGAAAAAAAAAAAAAACTCCACTGATTTAATGCTTAAAGCAACATAAATTTATTATTTCACAGTTCTGTAGATCAGAAGTCCAAGTTTGCTTGCCTGGTCTCTCTGTTCTGGGTTTCACAAAACTGAAACCCAAGTGTCATTCTGCTTCACTCCAGTTAGAAAGCTCTAGGAAGAATCTGTTTCCAAGCTCCTTTACGTTGCCAGCAGAATACAGTTCCTAATAGTTGTAGGACTGAGGCACCATTTTCTTGCTCACTGTTAGCTGAGGGAGCACATTTTGCTCCTAGAAGCCTCCCTTCAGTCTTAGAGGCAATAATGATGCCTTCTCACACATGGAATCTCTCAGATTTTTGCTGCATCCTTTTTACTCAAACCAGAGAAACTTCTCTGCTTTAAAGGGCTCATGTGATTATATTGTATGCACTGAGATAATCCAGGATACTCTTCCTCCCTTTGGGTCTGTAACTTTGATTGTACCTGCACAGTTCCTTTCACCACGTAAAGCAAGATATTCACAATTTCTGGAGATTAGGGCATGGGCATTTTTGGCCAGTCGGCGTGGGGAAAGTATTATTCTGTCTACCACACATGTCATTTTGGGAAATTCATTCCCATGCTCTAACCCATTTTGTACACTTATCTGTCATGGATTTAAGACAAGACTCAACTCATGGGAGGAGCTAGAATTTAGAACATGGTTTAGATTTAGAAAGAGCTAGAAACAAGGCAGAAGTTGAGAGGAGGGAAATTGGGCAGATGCTCTGGACTATAGATTATGGATATGGCCAGTCTGGTACTAGGATTAGGACGCTACACAGGCTCACCTTCACTGATGTTTGGAATTTGAGCCTAAATGACAGAAAAGGATACTAAGGAAAGAGCGACAGGAATGCATCAGATTTTATTTCTAGGGATCGCAACCTATAAATGGCCATGTCAATGTAGAGGATATACATGCTTTAGTCCTAATTGATACCTGAACTGGAAGGTAACGGAATTCAAGGTAAATTAAAGGTGAGTGGTAGACATCAGAATCTATCTCTGAGAACACGTGACTAACTGCATAAGTTAGAGAACTTTTGTCCTTTCCACAGTCCTCTTAAGACCAGATCTGACCTCATTATGTTTCCCTGTGAAGTCTTGTTTATTTTAAATAAAATATGTGGTTGATTAATACTAAATTTGTTTTGGGAAGCCCAGGTGGCTCAGCGGTTGAGCGTCTCAGAGCTTGATCCTCAGATCTGGGATCGAGTCCCATATTGGGCTCCTTGCAGGAAGCCTGCTTCTCCCTCTGCTTGTATCTCTGCCCCTCTCTCTCTCTCTTTCTCATGAATAAATAAATAAAATATTTTTTTAAAATACTAAACTTGTTTGCACTAGTCTGCAACTTACTTTTTTACCTACCACTCATTCTTCTAGAGACGTGCTTCTCCTTAGAGTCATTCTCTTCTTAATTTTTCCTTGAGGAATTAAATCTAGTTATCTAAGGTAGAGAGCACATCAGACTCTAACTTCACTTTTCATCCTCACCTAAGGAGCTTTGTACAATGGCCGACACCATGGATACTAGAGAAACAATAAATGAAAAGCCTTCTGCCTTCCCAAAGGGAAATAGTCAAAATTCTTTCACCACTAGATCTTCCTACATGGTTAATATTTCAGCCCAAAGTAGCAGTTCCCTTCTTTCATCAGCCTTCTCAGAGGTGCAGTTAGCAAAGATTTCTTAAATTTTTTTCATTAGCAGGAGGAAAATCCCAATTAATGTCTCTTAGTCCTCTGTGTGGTGACAGCTATTATGGTTTTCCTGTGCAATGACCATTTCCCCCATTTCTGATAATATCATCTTGATTTTCTTTAAGGAAAAACATAGTCCTACTCTTAGCCTATATTGTTAGGATAGAGCTGATCTTATTCTGACTTCAAAGTATGAGTGTTTGAGGTTTGGCCAATCAGAACCAAAGATTCTTAATTCTCCATTTCAGAAGAAGGGGAACAGGGAAGCCGGTGTGGCACAGTCCGTTAAGCAGCAGGCCCTTGGTTTCGGCTCAGGTGGTGATCTCAGGGTCATGAGATAGAACCCTGCAAAGGTTTCCATGCTCAGTGTGGATTGTGCTTAAGATTCTCTGTCTCCCTCTCCCTCTGCCCCTCCAGCTTGTGCTCTTTCTCTCTCTAAATAAATATATACAATTAAAAAAAAAAAAAAAAAACAAGGCATGGGAAACAAAGTAGTTCTCTTTCTGTTGGACTTAAGAATTGTGAGGATATGAATTGAGGCATTAGCATGGGGGAAGGAGAGTTCAGGATCTTCTCCACAAGGTAATCATGGCAGAAATGGACCCAAGTTAAGTTCCAGCCATGTAATTTGAGCTCTTGGATTCAGCCAGCCTGCCTTCAGATTTTCTAGGTTTGTAAGCCAAAAAATTTTCTTTTATCCTTTGATCAGTTTGAATTGAGTTTCTGTCATTTTTAGCTAAAAGCATCCTGACCAACGCACAACTACACATCTCATGGTACTATCTCTTATCCAAACTGTAATTAGATCGTTAGATCGTTATATTTATATCTGAATGTTCTTCTCTACTGCCTAATTGGAAACATCCTGGGAACAGTAAGAGGCTTTGTTTGATACATTGCAATAACCTTAGCACCCAGATTTAGTGTCTGACATATAGCCCAACCCTTGCCCCCACTCTGCATATATATTTTAAGAATGGATGGGAAATGATTGACATTTTCTTTGCTTTTTTTATTTTCAATTGTATTTTCTTAGAGTTTTTGTTTTAATTGCCTCCATTGTTCCTTCCTACTACAGAGGGATTGGAATGGGAATCCAAATATCACTTGAAGTCAGAAGCAGAGGAAATGACTGCCCCTAGTTACTCAAATCAACTCCCATTATCTGCCAGCCACATTATTATATTCATTTAGGCAAGGCAACAAAATCTACTTTCAGGAAAAGAAAAGAAAACAAAACAAAAATTAGTGAAGCTTAAAACATAACATAATCTCAAAAAATTGTCCTAATTCAGTTCAGGTACTGCCTACAAAATACAGACTACAAAATATCTGGACTTTCCCCATCTTTAAGACATCCAGATGGCCAAGAGACACATGAAAAGATGCTCAACATCTTTAAATCATCTCATAATCAGAGAAATGCAAATAAAAACTATAATGAAATATCACCCCTCACTTGTTAGAATGACTAAAATCAATAACATGAGTAACAAGTGTTGGCAAGGATGTGGAAAAAAAGAAACACTCCTGCACCGTTGATAGGAATACAAATTGGTGCAGCCACTATGGAAAACGGTATGGGAGTTCCTCAAAAAGTTAGAAATAGAACTACCCTACAATCTAGTCAGCACACTACTGGGTATTTGCCCCCCCCAAAAAAAAAAAAAAACAAAAACACTAATTCAAAGGGATACATGTAGCCCTACATTATAGCAGCACTTACAATAGCCAAATATGTATTATATATATTATATACATATATAAAATGGAATATTACTCAGTCATCAAAAATTAAATCTTGCCATTGCAATTACATGGATGGAGCTAGAGAGTATAATGCTAAGTGAAATAAGCCAGTCGGAGAAAGACAAATACAATATTGTATGATTTCACTCATGTGTAGAATTCAAGAAACAAAACAAATGAGTAAAGGAGAGAGAGAGAAAAAAAACAAGAAACAGACTCTTAACTCTAGAGAACAAATTGATGGTCCCAGAGGGGAGGTGGGGAGGTGGGATGTGTGTGAAACAGGTAATGGGGATTAAGAGTACACTTATCGAGATGAGCACTGAGTCATGTACAGAATTGCTGAATTACTATATTGCACACGTGAAACTAATAGGTATGTATGCTAACTATGCTGGAACCAAAATTTAAAAAAAGAAATTTTCCAATCTTTGAGAGAAGAATTTCTCAGACAGGTGCTGCTTGAGACCATTCATGCTTTGGCTCACATGCTGAATGCATTGTCTAATAAATATTCAAATTTCCTTTATACTTTGTTGATGACAGATTTGCTAAATGAATCTCTGGAAAATTACCTTCAAAAAAAGCAGTGTATGCTTTAAGCTCTCCCATAGAAATATTAATGAAATCCCAGGTTCCTGTTACCTCTTTGACCAGCCATCAGGTCCCAGGTATTATTATAAATCAGTCATTCAATAACAACCTGTTTGAGATCCTTTGTGGATGAACTCCCCAAATCACAACTGCTTATAATTGGAATTTTAAATTCTAAAGAAAAAAAGCTCTATTCCCATCATTAACTCATTAATTAAGCCCCAAATTTCTAGAGTCAGCATGTTTTTAATCACCACATTGTATGCCTTTAATCCTGAGGCACAGAACAGTGCCCAGTACTCACATTTTTGCAAGTAGCCTTTTCTTTAACATTGGTTTTAATTTAATATGGGGGAAAAAAAAAAAAACAAGTTTGGGGTTATTAACCTCAGGGCTTAAAAAAATACCATAATGGTTTATCAACAAGTTGACAAGTTTTTTATTATAACTAATTTTCACAATCTTCCCCATATTTTGGCCACTGAATTCCAAAGGCCAATGCAATTAGAAATTGAAGTTTTACTTACCAGACTGAAGGAGGAAGGAGACACCCTCTGGAAGCATTGTGCTAGCTCAGACCACCTCACGCCCCCTTCAAAATCTGTCAATGCCCAGCGAATCAGAGCCCTACAACAATGATTCCATGTGAGGAATGGCCAGTTAAAATCACCCCAGTCTTCTGTATCACATACAGAGTTCTCTTGTCTGCCAACATGAATGGTTGCTATCATTACATCAGCCTCCAGTGACTTCAATACATGAATGGCTAGCTTACGGTCCAAGAGTGGATGGGCTTTTCTGTCTTTTTTCAGAGGCATCTGCCAACCAATGGGAACAAGGAGACAAAGCTATCTTTAAGCATTCTGCCCCACGCAATGAATAGGCAATGTCTAAAAAGCTCAAGATGAGACTGTGAGAACATGAAGGACACCCATAGACTTCTGAAAACCTCCTTCCAGTAAGAGAGCTCTTCTCATATATAGGAATGAAAGTAAATTGAACTGAAAGCAGAGCTGTGTCTACTTGACTTTGAAGGAGAAGCTTAATAGAAAGGAGTGGTGGAAACAATTCAAGAAGCTATAAGGGCTCAAGGGTGCCTGTTATTGGTGAATGGCCCAGTTTACTCAAAGCGAGGAGAAAACTCCCGATATCTAGCTTTTTTACTTAGAATATGTGAGCTCCAGTTCTGACTCAAGCACTCTTTTGTTTTGTTTTATTCCATTTTTAGTACTATTCCACTATCAAAACAATGGCAGCTCATTACAGATAATTAGACAAAGAAAAGCATGAAAAAGTGGAAATCCATCTATAATCCCAGTGAACACAGGGAATTACTGTCATCATTTCTGTAACATTTCTTTCCAGCTTTATACCTATTATTTTGTGTTTATCTAGGTGACATCAGGCTGACAATATTAAAGTCTCTTTATTTGATATCTATTTCTATATCCTGCCTTGTATTATTAGCCTTTCTTTCATAATACTAAAAGCACCAATATAGGCATCATTTCAGTAGTAGAAAAGTAGTACCAATAATTTCTAGAATTCTATAGATGTTTTGTAATTTGCTTAGTCACATCCTTAGTAATGAACATTTTGATCATCTCTAAACATTCTAGATCATACAAAATACGGCAATAAACACCTTCCCATAACTCCAACATAGATATCTCTGTGTCACTCCAAGTGACATCCCTCTAAGGAGTGTCTGCTTTGCTGCCACGTCCATTCGAGACTCATTGCCATAATGAGCCATGGGCTGGTGGAGGAAGGAGGGGGATCCTCCACTTCAGATGTGTTTGATTAGGAGAAAAGATGAAATCTACCGATTGACACAAAAAGAGGAGCTCTGTTTCTTAAGCAATGGAAGTATAGTTGACACTAGCTTATAGCCTTTGAAAAAGTATATTGTCATTGAGATGTATATATTAAAAGCTCGTTTAAAATAAAGTCAGATTTATTCCTTTGGATCCAAAGACTGAATACCCTAACATACTCCAAAATATTTAAAATACTTCACATGAAATAATGAGAAGAAGATATTGGTTTATCTATTGTTTCTTTTTTTTTAATTTATTTATTTATGATAGTCACAGAGAGAGAGAGAGGCAGAGACACAGGCAGAGGGAGAAGCAGGCTCCATGCACCGGGAGCCCGACGTGGGATTCGATCCCGGGTCTCCAGGATCGCGCCCTGGGCCAAAGGCAGGTGCCAAACCGCTGCGCCACCCAGGGATCCCTTATCTATTGTTTCTATTCATTGGTGCTATATGGGGTCTTTTTTTTATGGAATTTTTATATACCATATTTCAAAGCTAGTTATAGAAAGGACTAGATAGGATTCTACTGGCCCTTAGTAAGTTTTTCCCTCATTCCACCAAGTTCTCCACTGAATTCAAGTACCACAGCAATTAGCAAGTGGCTAAAGATTCCTTTATATGTTTGTTTTCCCCTTGGGGTAGGAAATGTGCCTTAGAAGGAGTACACTTGGGCAGCCTGGGTGGTTCAGCGGTTTAATGCCGCCTTCGTCCCAGGGCCTGATCCTGGAGACCTGGGATCGAGTCCCACGTCGGGCTCCCTGCATGGAGCCTGCTTCTCCCTCTGCCTGTGTCTCTGCCTCTCTCTCTCTCTCTTCTCTGTCTGTTATGAATAAATAAATAATCTTAAAAAAAAAAAAGGAGTACACTTAAATGACATAGAAAGAGAAGAAAAATACCTGGCTAATTGCCATGCACAGTGAGTGACCCATTGCCTGAAAATGGAAAGAGTGACCACAGGAATTTAGTTTGAACTACTTTCTACCACCACTAAGCCTGAACATGACAGATGTAGGGGAAGCCAACAGAAAGAGGAAATTCTGGTCAGACACACATTGACTCATTTGATAATTTACTTCCTCAGATAATTTTCTTATTCAGTCAGAAGTCTCATAAAAGATAGGTAAAGATGGAGCCAAATCCTTAGTATTAAGAAATTAAGTGGTCAGGCATGGCCCAGAAGTCCAGTTGACCAGAGAGAAGGGATCTTATCATGCTTATTAGCCATAAGCTAGGTGAACAGAGCTGTTTTTAGACATTTCTGCTCAAATGACCACATTTTTCTGAATATGCAATGAGGCCAAAGACACTCGTTATCTCCGTCAGAAAGGAGGGTAGTTCCCTAAATTCACATTAAAAATATGAAAGGAGTCACATCTGGAAGACTTGGGCCCCACCCAAGGCTCATACTTATAATCCTTTGACAATCCACCCCTTCTCTGGAGCCCACATGGAAGCTGTCAGAGCAAACCCACAGAGGATTGGTGACGATGGGCTGGACACATCCAGGACTCTCCCAGATATGTCCTATTAATCAATACAAAGCAACTGGAACTCTGATGCAAAGCAGTCTGGAAATGAAAATCAATTTTTTTTCAGCCTATAAGTTACCAAAAAAGGGGGATCACCCCCAAAGATGCTCAGTAGTTGATTAGTGGTTAAAAGAAAGAACAGAGTTCTATTTTTGTTTTCATTTTTGCTTTTAATCCTAAGGGCTATTTTGTTCTGAAGTGGAAAGAGCTTCTGAATATTTGAACCATCTGCATAGAGAGAACTGCCCTAAATGTCACCCAGAACTTTCCAGTATTTTAAAAATCCAATGCACCTAGATCCCAAATTGAATAGGGCATAATGTAATCTTTTTTGCTTTCTTTCACAAAATTATAAATAAATCATGACTTCTAGATAAGCAAAATATGGTGACTTATAATCAAATACAACCACAGTCCTGTGAAACTGGAACTTTTATATGCATACACACTAGTTATGGTGCTACAGTCTAGTTGATAAGATGGTAAGCTGTTCACATTAATTGCTGTAATTGATGTAAAGAAAATGAACCGAAGTTTTGGTTTTTATTCCTTTTGATGTATTACAATTTCAACATCTACAATAATGGTCCGGCTCTCTCATCATATCATTTAGATGAGAATAAAAGACATAAAATATAAAAATCAAAGTTGCAAGACTTCAACTTTGGAATTGGCAAGGCTAAATAAAACAGGAAGCCTTCTCTAAGGCACCTACCATGCTGGTGCTTTCCAAGTTGTAATTTTCAGTACAACATGTAAAAGACTATTTTCATATGAGGCATAGCCTGAGATGGGAAACGGTACCCCAAAAAAGTTGTCTGTCACTAGAGATGCTAAAGAAGGGAGGAAGGACAGTGTGTCAGGTTCCCTTGTGGGTGGTAATTTCTGCATTGATCAGAAACTGAACCAGATGGACACTGCCAATAGAAGATGAACTGATTCTACTCTTTAAACACTATCGGCGCAGAAACATAAAGATATTGCATTCACATTGAAAACATTCAAGAATAATTATTTTTAAGCTAAGATCCTTGACTATCTCTCCAGGGTGCAGACCTCCTGCTCTACTATTAACCCTTTCCCTGCAGCCAACATCTCCAAGATCAGCAGGTCACCTCCATGTCTAAGATTACTGAGTTCTACTTATGGAACCTTATCTCATTCGTACTTTCTTTTGCAATTTACTCATCCCACCAATATTTAGTTGATATCTATTGCTTTTCCCTGGGAATCCTACCATTTAAAACAGAGGAAGGCCACTGCCTCATGATATGTACCCATTACCTAAGCAGTCTGTAAGCTCTTCCCCCTGGGTTTCCCCAGCTTCTGGAGGACTTGGAACAATCACAAAACATAAAGGCCTGTCCCGTAGATGAAGTTATGATTTTCAGAGGGGACAAGGGCAGAGTGTCAAGGGTACAGGTCATCCAGCTGAAGGCAAAATAGTACAAAAGAAGGAAGATATAAGACATCAGTATCTTGGGCCCACTGAACAAGTAGCTAGGAGTCAGAGCCTGTGGTCAGAGGGAAGAAAAAAAGGTTATTGAGAAGTGAATCATGTTCAAATAAGCTCAACTGTCCAAATAACTCTAACTAGCACTGTCTAGCTCTTGGATTCCTTGTCTAGGCAGCCCTATTTTATTCCCCATTACCCCATTCCAGAATCTTAAACCTACGAGCCTAAGTTTATGTTCAAACCCAACTGCAGATTAATTTCTCCTTTAGAACTTCATACCAACCAATCTTTCCCACCTCTCTGACAATACTTTAAGGTTTTTGACTTAAGATACATAGAACAAAATAGATAGGTCAAATACCCTTGAGACAAATAGTACATGGTTGAATTTTTTCTTAATGTCAGTGAAATATCGGGACACCTGGAGAGCTCAGTGACTGAGCGTCTGCCTTTGGCTCAGGTGGTGATCCCAGAGTCCTGGGATCAAGTCTTTCATCAGGCTCCTTTCTCCCTCTGCATGTGTCTCTGCTTCTTTCTGTGTCTTTCTTGTGAATAAATAAATAAAATCTTTTTAAAAAAATAATCATATCAGTGAAATATCAAATGATATACTACAAAAGCACACATAGCAGAAAGACATAAAGAGGAGAGCAATCAGACTGGGTCCTGTTTGTAAGGAATCAGGGGTCCTAATTAGACAATCAAAAAGGAAAGAGGAGGTATGAAAGAGGGCAGGCTGGGCACTCAGAAACAAATTTCTCTGATGTAATTTTTGTGATGTTAGGAAAAAATACTTTTACTTTAGACCAGACACATAGAGGTACTCTATGGAATTTCAAATGTTCAGGCACTCTGTAGTTGAACATCTCAGAGGGAATTTGAGAATCTTGTGCTAATAGTAAAGGTCTGAAGGATAAAATAGTGAATAAATAAATGAATAAACAGGGGAATATTAGAGATCATGTGATCCATAGCTTCGTGTGTGTGTGTGTGTGTGTGTGTGTGTGTGTGTGTTTGTAAATGCATGTCAAAATCTTGTTTAGAAGTTCCTTAGGCAAAATATCACATTATTAGTGATATTTTAGGATACCTATATAGTGGGTGGCTTTGGCTAGAATAAACATTGAAGATTACAATTCTTGCCTAGTAATTCATATGTCATGAAGTAATGAGTATTTTAGTGGGGTAAAAATTTGAATGAGACGTCCTGTGAAACAGTTGTGAGTCAGGAGGGAGTCAAATGTGCAAACATGAGTCACTTTGCTAGAGAGTGAGTCTCACTAACCCATAGGTCCTTACTTCTGTATGTATTCTTATTTCCTCCATTTTGCATTTCTAATGCCACAGGTTTACTGATGTAGAGGAAATATCATTTTTCTGTGTAAAAAAAAAAAGTCAAAAAATGACTCTGACAGTGAATAAGCAAGAAAGATCAAGACTTCTACAGACATAAAGAATAAGTTAAAAAAAAAAGATTTAGATAGATTTCCTTGGAAGAAAAGTAGAATTATATAAATTAAAGAGAATGATATCAAAGGTGATGGTAGTTAGAATATCTAACATGTTCACCAAAAGTATTCCAAAAAATACTTTTGTGAAATTATCTTAGCAAATGCTCTATCTGATACAAACAAAAACTTCTTATTCAGTGAGAGATAAAATAACAAAAGGTAAAAAGCTAATTAACTTGGATTCTGAGGCTATTTTAAAGGAAATATGATTTAAAAGGAATAGAATTAACATTTTTATAAATAGTTATATATAACTATTATTTATGTGTATATAATTGTTAACATAAAAACTCTTAATTTTTCTGATATGCTGCACCTTATAGAGAAAATTTTTGCAAAGTTTTTTTGAGTATATAGAAATTTTCAAAGCCTTGACACTTTCTTTTTATGATTGTCATAGCTTTGGATAATGCTACTATTCTCTGAAATGTTGACAAATATGAGGAGAATATCTACCAAGATGATCAGAACAAATTTAGTATGGTTAATTAAGAATATTTCATCCCCATTCACTGTATTTGTTTATTGACCAAACATTAAATACTCGTTTATGTCAGTTACTGAGTTTCTACAGTCCTGTTTCTTTGATGGTTAGAGTTAAGAACAATTCAATATATTTTAACAAAAATGTGTTCACCACCAACAATGTACCAAATACTTTGCTAGGTGCTGGCAATATGGCAATGAATTTTATGTCCCTTTATGGGCAATATTCTAAAAAAAATTATCTGGTTGGAATAGTTGGTGTTGATCCACTAAAGAGAAGCTATCCCACAATATTTCCTTTGTGAATCACTATTACCTATTTATCAGTGGTAAAGAATCCTCATTCTACTAAACCTCATCTTCTTTGGCAAGCACACTGATAGGCATTCTCTCTTACCACTATGGACACTGGCAACGACAAGTGGAGATTTGGAATGTCTAGGATGACCATCATCGGAAGGCTCATGCCTGATAGCTCTGAGGTCATTCAACATTACCATGGAGATAGAGTTGTATTTTTTTCTGTTGAACCACATGCAGAAAGGTATATCATCATTCCAGTTATTTGCTGCCTTTCTTTTAAGAAGATTATGAATCCCCTTCTCTTGCCATGAGACCTATAGAGACTCTCCATGGTAGGAACATACTAAACACCCCACTGAGGCAGTCTTGGCCAGTTAACTTTTTGTCCAATAAATGAATTGTGTGTGGTAGCTACTTGTGTGCCATGCAAGCAGAAACAGTAAGAACTGTCACATGATTACCACTGCCCAAATAGGAAGTGCCCCTTCAGCTTGTATCTCAGAATGAATAAGTTTAAAGCAGAGATGCAGCTGACCTACACAGACAATGGGATGCGAGACCTAAAACTTAATTGCTAGGATCCACCAAGATTTGGAAATCGTTCCTGTAGCATTGCAAAGTGAAAGCTAACTGACAAACCACATAAATAGACATTTACATGTTACTAGTAACATGTAATAAAACCAAATTTTATATTAAAAATAAAATTTTAAAATAAAACCAAATTTTATTAGTTTGTGGTTGTCCTCATTCCCTTTTTTGTTTTATTTTTTTTTTGTTTTTAATTCGTTAATTAACATACAGTGTAATATTAGTTTCAGGTGTACAATATGGTTGATGCAACACTTCCATACACCACCTGGTGCTCATCACAACAAGAGCACTCCTTAATCCCAGTCGCATATTTAACCCAACTCCCCCTCCCACCCTCCACCCCCTGCCACCCACCTCTTCTCTGGTAGCCGTCAGTGTGTTCTCTATAGTTAAGAATTTACTTGGTTTGTCTTTCTCTTTCTCTTTGCCCTTTGTTCATTTGTTTTGTTTCTTAAATTCCACATATGAGTGAAATCATATGGTATTTGTCTTCCTTTGACTGATTTATTTTGCTTAGCATTATACTCTCTAGTTCCATCCATCATCGTTCCTATTTTATTTCACTTTTAGTGAATCCTTTGATCACTCTACCATTAATGGTAAGATGCCATCTCTTCCTCTTGAGGCTTCCATCCTAACTCCATCCTTATCCTCCAAATTACATGAAAGCCTGGGCAGTATAGTCTGTTCCATGCAAAGAGGACCAGCCCTTAAGCAGAGAGAAAACAACATCAACAATAAAAAAAAAAAAAAAAACCACCAAAAAACTCCAATAAGTTCACTAACATCCATGATCTCTTTACTGTCCCAGGATGTAGCTCTTAAGCATTACTTCCATCTGTCTAATGGATGTTTGTCCACAGACGCCATGTTGTAGTTGTTGTCCTAGAACTCTCTCCTGGGTACTCTTTTATTTCATACTCACTTATTCAGCCACAATTTCCTCAAAATGCAATCACATGCTGTGCTGGAAGTAACCTTGCTTCTCCAGCCTTGGGCTTCATGTTGAATTTAGGTCACCAGGACACATAGTCCTTGCTTCATGAGGAGTTTCCTTCACATCATGGTGTCCTTTTAGTTAGGGGACCTCTTTTTATCCATCATGAGATATTTATCAAACATCGAATGACAGAAACTGTTTCAGATTAGTTCTATGACCCAAAAGGAAGTGGTCCTTTTACAGACATTCTGAAGCCCCCATGACATCCTGTCATTCCCTCACATAATTAAAAGTCCACTCTGGAACAATCAGAAGACAAAGAGTGGTATCATCAAGATGAACAATTATGTGTCTCTGCATGTACAAGGATGGGTATGGAAGCTACCTTAAATTTTAAAAGTTACTTTCTCATATTGATACATGTCACTCCTGTTATCTTGCAAATGTCACTACTGCATGTTCAGCTTTTAGCAGGAAACCTGGCATGTGTTATACGTTCAACAAATAGTAATATGAATGGGAGAAATATCAATTACAAAGTAAGTCAATACGATCAGAAATGGACTAGAATTTTCCCACTCCACAGTTTCCTGATTTTCTATTTCTTCAAGTTTCCCTAACTCTTGCAACTTAGTACCTAAGATCTTTGAGAGGGCATTTCAGAGACAAGGAAACTCAGACCCAGTCTTAGAGTATTCATAAGGGCCCTCCAAAAAACTTTAATAAATGATACACCTGGAAGATAAAATATATTAAGAAATTTTTATTCTATTTGTGTGATATTGTCAAGAATGTCTCTTGCTTTCTCATCTTATAATTTTAAAAAATTGATTTCTTCATTTACATGTATAATATAAGAATAAAAAATACCTATTAGCCAGTTTTGTCAGATGACAAAACACTCAAGGTGCTTTAGGGCTTGAAAACACATATGTCTAACTACATCATTAAAATCAGTAGATAATCATAAATTTTCCAAGTCTTTCTGATCTGCAAACAATACTGTGAGACAGGATGCATTTCAATTAACATTTTTATTTCTTTGCTCCAAATCCAAAATTGTATGGTATTATATATACATGGTAAAAAATATCCTTCAAAAAATTTGAAAATTTTTATAATTACTTCATTTTATTCCATTCCCTGGACTTTATATTTACACTAACAATTTTGACTGAAAGAATGACTAGCCAAAAGTCCTGGATGAACTATAAGAAACAACTGGCCAGCCATGAGCTAAAATATATACATTGTCACATGTGTAGGATCCCTATTGTTATTCATGTCAAGACCTCTTAGGTGTTGACAAACAATTGTGTTTTATTATTTTTATTAAAGATTTTTTCTAAGAGCTGTAGCATCTAGCTAATGTTTTGGAAGTGAAAAAATTTAGAATACAACATCTGTATCTTAGTGGCTAATTGTGCAACTTTGGGCCAATGACATCAGTTCTCTGGGCTGTGATTTTTCACATTTGTAAAATAACAATAATAATACCTAATTCAAGAGGTTTCTGTGTAAATCAGTAATAATACATGTGTATTATGCACAACACTTTGATTGCAAGATGCAGGAAGTGTAAGACAAGAAACATTTATTTCAGTTAACCAAGCCACAAAAACAAAACAAAACAAACAAAATGCCACAATGGAATCTGTGGATTCAAACCGTTAGATTGTTATTCTGACTTCTACATTTGCCTCTTTTTACAAGGAGCTGTGTTCTTTCAAGCTAACTCTCCTCATGGGGTTAAAAACAAAGTTACTGCCAGCTATGAGTTTATATTCTCATAAATTTAATGAATAGAAAGTTCTTTTCAGCCAACTTCAGTTAGAAAAATCCTGGGGAAGAAAGTTGACTCGTCTCACTTATGTCACATGGTCATTTGGGGACCACTCAAATGTCTGGTGAATGGAATCCATCATATGAGTAGCCCAGTTTTAGTGATATGTCCAGATCTATGATATGAAAAATGTTATCTTCAAACAAAAAAAGGGGGGAAAAAGGTGTGAGACAGACCAAAATTAAGTAGCAAAATAGATTGTTCATCATTTAGAGTATCTGGTATAATATCAGCTAACTTCTCAAAAATGATAGCTAATATTCGTGAAATTGACTTACATTTCTGGGATTGACCAATTAGTTAGCTTAATTTTGGTCTTTGGGCCACTCATGTTTGTTCACAATGGTAAGCTGAGAGGGACCCTCAGTAGGTTCAGTGCAGCATCCATGGCCACTAGGTTAAGAGCTTCCCTTATTGATGGTACATCATCTTTATCTCCAAAGGGCTCCTTCTGTTTGAGATTCCGATGCACAGATTTGAAAATGAGACATTTACAAAGGACTCCATTATTGACCCTCTCATTCAGAGGCAAAGTGAACTACAATCTGCTGGGAAATGCTGAGGTCATTTTGACACACCCAGCAGTAATGAAAAAAAAATCATTCCAGCTTTGTCACTTGCTAGCTGTGTGCCCTTTAATGAAGTTATGAACCTGTCTGCCTCCAAGGGTTACATAGGGATTGTAATAATGCCTAGATGTTCACAGAGTATTTTTGGTCAATTAAGTGAGTTAATGTACGTGCAGGACTTAAAAGAAAATGTTGAGATTGTTATTAATAATAGTACCATCATAGATTTTTTTTTCTGAATAATAAATCTCAATTCCAGTATTTCAGTGCTTCTATACAAAGACTATCTGATTATTTGCAGAAAGGCACCATAGTTCATTATTCATCATATTCATGCCTTAAAATAACAGTCAATATCTGGATGAGAAAATAAAATCATAAGTTCTTTATTGATCTATGTTCTTCTAAATGTCTATATGTTTGAGGCCTTTTAGACAAAATGCTTAGTTATTTTGTGTCTGTTTTGTCCAGAAGCTTGGCATGATGTTGACTTTATCAAAGTCAAAAAGAAAAGTACAACTGTTGTTAGTTTTATAATGTTCCTTTTTTGCTGATGTGTTTGAAAACACAAACGATAAACTAATAAACCCAATAGAGGTTTGATAGAAGAGATCAATATGATACTGTGCTGTCTTTCTCAGATCCTCCTTTTCATTTGCTGGCATATCCTGATCCCAGCTTCTCTGAGGGTCAACTGCTGATGGCTCATAAGTTGCCCCCTTTTTCAGAGAATATGCCCCCATCAGCTGCTCCAGCTAAAGAATTATGCCCATCCCCTGGGGGCAGCTCAATGCCAGGCTGACTGCTGGTGTATCTAAAGGGGGATCCCCTTGCCTTCAGCAGGACAACACAAATAAGTGGCTAAGGATTCATAGACTATCTTCTGTGGATCAAGCTACATTTTATCTGAGATCACTTTCTTGATCAGCACTTTCTCCTGTTCTGCTTCATTCTTTTTTTTTAAGATTTTATTTATTTATTCATGATAGACATGGGGGCGGGGGGCAGAGACACAGGCAGAGGGAGAAGCAGGCTCCACGCCGGGAGCCCAACGTGGGACTCGACCCGGGTTTCCAAGATTGTGCCCTGGGCCAAAGGCAGGCGCCAAACCGCTGATCCACCCGGGGATCCCCATGTTCTGTTTCATTCTTTATGAACTTTTCTGCCAATGCATCTCCTCCACAAGAATTAGGGTCTCAGATTCAACTCCCAGGGAACCTTGCCTAAGACAATATTACAAAAACCTGTACTGTCAAAGGAACCTGCAGGATAATTCAAAGTTACCAACCTATCTCTGAGATTTTAGAAATGCAGATTCCTAAGGAAAAAAAAAACCCATGGAATTAATAATATGGAGAGCAACATAGGAGATGATCATGAAACAAGATAATGCCTCAAGCATTAGACATGGCATATCCTGAACTTGATAAATAAGGTTTAGCAGTTGCTGTTTGTTGGCTTCTTTGTTGACTGGTTTGGTAGATCTGCTGCTGACAAATGTTCATTATTCACGTCCTCTACTTTTTTGGGGGGAAATAAGTCATTGTGTGAGGAGTTGGAGATGTACAGTTCTCTATCTCACAATGCCTTTGCAGAAGGCAGGGCATCCTTTGTCTGATCCAGAACCCTGGGTTCTGTTAGTTGATCGATACTTAGTCAAGCAGCCTTTTAGTCCTGGACTTTGAAGCTTAAGATAGCTGCTAACAAGTGGATGGCTAGACTTCATTCATGACAGCTTATGTGGTGTCCCGCAGTAGGAGTCAAAGATAGTGCCTAGGAATTCCAGCAGTGTCTAGGAGCAATGGTGACAACAACCATCATGAAAGAATTGACCCTACTGTTTAGATATATGCTCATTTAGTTTCTATCTGTGCACCATATGTAATCCTCCATTTTTCATTAATTATATGAGCTCCCTATTTTCCCCAAAAAGTCTCTTTCCAAGTAAAAATAGTACAGTTCCTCTCTCTTGCCTAAAATTTTAAAAAAAATCATTGACACAATACCTGACATAGATTTTCACAATGTCAATCTTTTATGTAAGCCAAACTATATGTTTATAAGTATGAAGAAAAATAACAAAATAATATAGATTAAAACAATGAATTGATTATCATAATGGACTGACTAACTTGACCAACTTTTATTCTACTCTCTACTTTTTGCTGCCATGGTTGAAGTGTTCACCTAACAGAGCACCCACAATATACTAGGCACAGACAGAAATGAACAAGAATCATGGGCCTGTCTCATCTATCACAGAGGTTTACAAATGTCAAAAAACTTAGCAATTAAGTAAAACTTTGCTCACAATTTTGGGGAAGTGTTATCGATGCAAATATAGGGCTAAATAATGAAATATAACAGTAGGACTTAACTCAGTCCAGATAAAGGTATGTAGAGATGATCTCTCTGAGTCCCACATAAGCTGTGGCTTGCTGCATAAGGTACACAAAAGGAACGGCAGACTGACCCCTCAGGGGAAAAGAAGTCAGTGCTAGCACAGGAAAGGAACTAAGAAAAAGCCAGCATGGCTGGAGTAGAGAGGAGGGCGGATGGCATGAAATTGGTGTATGGTGCTAGCCAGGAATTCTGTAGGGCCTTAGACACCACTTTAAGAACTTTTCTTAGGTTTGTGAAAGTCAGCTATCCCTTAAAGAACCATATAATCAGGCTACTTTAGTCAGAGTCGTGGCTCGTGATTAAACCAGATGCATATTTGAGTAAACAGTCTTGACCACCAAATAATTGGAGATGAAGAGAAAAAGTGGAATTGGGCAGGTGTCTGTACTGAATCATCAGGAAAGGGAAGAGCAGCAAGAGAAAATTTAGTCAGAGGGCAGGATCAAGAGACAGAGCTCCTCCCTTAGACCAGCAGGCTGAGAAGAGGTCATGAGGAGGAGAATGCATTTATATGGTAAACTGGACAGGCAAATGCAATCTGCTGGCCAAAATAAGGCCAGAGAATCAGATGAAGGGGACAAGGAAAGGCAGGAGCAAAGCCAGGTCCTTAAGCAGCAAGGAAATAAATCCCAGTAGGGCAAAGCCTCCCTGTAGAGGGAGGTCTGCCTCATGCATGCACTGGGCCTCTTTGGCCCACAATGGTTCACCACAGCCTGAAAGGGTCCACCTCTTCAGGGACTGAGGCTTCCTGGTGGGTGGCTGAGTTGCTTCAGTGCCTAAGTTCATCATCGTAGCCCTCCTCCTACTTCTTATCTCTGCCTGCCTTATCCCAGTTGATCATCTAAGCCAGGGTTTCCACAGCAGAAAATATCAAACACACACGCACACACGCGCACACACACTGAAAAGCTAAGAAATTAGAAATTGCTGACATATTCCAAGCTGCTCTTTCAGAAACTTCTAGAAAATAGGAGCAAAATATTGAAGAAGGCTGAAATTTATGGAAAAACTGAAATGTCTGAATTCTCTGCTTACTTCCACTGCTTCTTAATTAGATGTGCCAAGTTGGGAAAATAAAAGCCTTCATTATCTTCGTATCAAAGACAGACAGAGCTGTGCAAAGAATAACAAACGTGAGCAAATAAACGAAAGATTCTAGGAAGAAATAAGTGAAATAAATGATGTGTTTGGGGGAAATAAGGAAATAGACTTACCGGTGGATTAAAATTAGAAGATAACAGTGAGAGAACGTAAACACTTAATTTGTGAGAATGGAATTAAGAAAAACAATGATATTAATTGTAAATTGAATGTCAGGGAAAATGTGTTGGCAGCATGGACTAATTGGATTGTCGAAGCTAATCTCCCAAGGGAAGGGGTGGACGTTCATCTTGCATATTAGAGGCGAAATTCTCGCTGGCAGGAGTTAGGATAAAATGACCTAATAGGTCTTTTCCAGCTCTGATTTCTATCATTTGGCAAGACAAACCAAGTCAGGAGTTACACAATTAAGCATCCCTGGTGAAAAAATAAACACAGAACTATCAAATAATGCAGATGCTCCCCACCCCCTCGTCCCCATTTAAAAAAAAAAGGCAAAAGAGATGATCACACCACCAATAAAGCCATAGGATCCAGCCCAGAACAATTCTTGACATGGACCAGAGCTAAATAGATGCTTTCATTCCCCTAGTTTTCTTAATCCTCAAATCTGAATGGAGGGGGTGGCAGGTTTTCAGGGGTGCTGGAAGGCAGGGGCTTTGCATAATCTCACCCTGAAGGTTTGCTCTGTTTGGAAGAGGTTATCCTTTGAAGATGACTGGATAGGATCCAGCAAGTTTTCTTCTGCTCTCACAATCTTTTGCCCACTTTCCTTCACCCCTTCCTCTTGGCTCTACCCATCTCTGGGAAAGTAGGGAAATTACAACAAACTTTAGATCCTTTCTTGGAGAATTGTGAGTGGTGTATTATATCCTAATAGCCGGTTGGCAAATCCAAGCCCTATTCAAAGAAAATCCACTTTGAAAACTGAGTCTGCAGAAATGTGGACATTCCTGGGAAAATACATTTTCTCCTCTTTCTTTTTGCTTTCTTCTTTTATCTGAGGGCTTAAGTTTTCTGGTTTCGTTATTTGATTCAGTGCTTCCGTTATTCTGTTTTTTGGAAATAACCACAGTGTAGACAGAGCCGAATATGTTGTACAGAAATGCCTCTGACTGTTTTGACTGGCACAAGACTGTCCTCTAGGCAAACTGGCAAAATTAGGAGAAAAATAGCTCATCAGTTTGTAGTTTGAGAGCAAGCCGCAGTGAGTACCAACCCCAGTTCTGAGACCTTTCTTCCTCTCATCCTTGCCTTTATAAATGCCTATTTTGGGATTTTATCTCTGAATCATTGAAGTTAGGCAATGAGAAAAACCTGGCATGGAGAAGTCTTTGTGTTTTCTCAAGAGAATGAAACAGCTGCAACCTTTTGGATAAATAATGTTCATTTTCTAGCCATGAATGGACTTTTTTTTAAGTCCATGGAGTCCAGGGTAATTATGTTTTAAAGGCTACCTCTATTTGGTTTGCTTCTGTTATCCTTTTTAGCTCTGCCCAACTCCTCACTGGACTTCAAAGAAGGACACAACTAGATTAAAAACTGCTTCAGGGCACTCACAAACCCAAGGGCAGGTTTTACACAGATATTGAGAAACCAGTGGAAGTCCAACGCATCAAACTTCTAGCTCTTCTTCTAGATCCTTCTTCTGGAGGGTAGGAATATTTTTCACATTTTCTACGATTAATACAAATGACTTAATTTACTCATTTTCACTCAACAAGTATTCTTGAGCAGCTATTATGCACCAGGAAGGCTAGACCTTACAACATTATAGAAATACAACAGTGAAGTAAAACAAAAAAATAAGACATCATGTTTTAGAAAGAGTAATAAAAATAAATTTAATACTGACATTTAAAAATATAAAAGTGGGTTTATCATGAAAGGAAGAAGAAAGAAAGGTAAGGGTGAAGGAAGGAAAGGAGACAGGAAAAATGATTTCTTGAAATGATTTCTCGAGAAAATGATTTTTCTCATTTACTTCTTACCATAAAAGACCATAAAAATTGGACATTAAGGTTTTGATTTTTTTATAGAAAACTAAATATGCATTCCTCTGCTTCAACTACTGGCTAATTCACATAAACCAAACATTTTCTCTTGAATAATCTCATGGCAATGATCACTTTTAGGTCTCTCCAACAATATCAGACATCCTTCTCAACACATGGTATCTTTTCCTTTAAAAAAAATGAATTAAATGAATAAAGTGTTTGTTATCAATATAAATGAAAGACTGGAAAGTAGGAAGTTAGGAAAATCCTAACTACTTTATGGGGTCTCTGCTATTATTATTGCTGATTGTGTTTGATTTCAGTTGATCTCTACTTAATTAATGCATACACTCCAAGGAAGAAAACCTATCCATGTGAAACAGGCATGATGATATTCTTGGAAGTTCTATTTTAATGAAAAAAAAAATACAGGTTCATTATCTTTCAATATCTTTCAAGATATTGTCAAACAAGAAAGCTGTTCAGTCTGACAGTCTTCATTTTGTATCATTTTAGAGCCTAAAATAGTAAAGCATATGTATATGGCCTAATGCCTGTGATTACCATTAATAAATTGGGTCACCATATTTGGGTGCAATATTCGAAATAAATTTAGACACGGTGAATGAAATTAATTTAGAATTATTGATTTTGAACATTTTTTTCATGTCACTCTATAAAAAATAGGCAAGTGAGGAGTAGCAGATTTTAAGAATATTTTGAGTCCAGGGACGCCTGGCTGGCTTAGTCAGTAGAGCATGTGGCTCTTGATCTTGGGGTCGTGAGCTTAAGCCCCACGCTGGGTGTACAGTTTACTTAATAAAAAAGTTTTTTTTAAAGAAGACTGTTTTTTTTTTTATTTTTTATTTTTATTTTTTTAAGAAGACTGTTTTAAGAGTCCAATGTGGCAGAGATACTGTGACAAATTAAGAATATCACCCTTTCGTTGACAACTTCACAGCAATTTGGAGAAAATATTTAAAGCCGGCATATTAATATTTTACGAAGTTCTCAGTTATGTCATTTATTGAACTGTTATATTCAACAGTTCAAGGAATATTTAATAAAGCTCAATTTAATTAGGCCATGCACATATGTAAGTTTTCTCTAAATGCTTTTTTCTAGAAATATATAGCCATTAGAGTTCAACATAAGATAATCTGATAGATGTTACTTTATGAATACCAGTCTAGGAAACAAGCATAAGATGTTCCATTTTTCTCCTTTCTTCTTTTCAAACTATAGTAGGTGAAACATAAGCTACAAAACATTACAATTTGATTCTATACTGCCAAATAATATATCTATTTATTAGATATCTCAGAACTCTACTTCATGACTCACTTCTCAAAGTCCTGAAAACTGAAAAGGAATTTAAAAAAAAGCATATACTGCATATTTTTAAAGCTCAAAATTCATCCGGCTCATAACATTAAAAGTATTTTCCCATAGGTCTTAGCAAGTGGGTCAATACTTACTATCTTTAAGAATAACCCACAAATGGTAACTCTTGATGTTTAATTTGAAAAAGAAAATGACAGCATAGCTAGTGATTGACTTGTCAAAATTCTAACCACTCATCTCAAGGTGTTGCTGAGCAAATTACTCTAAGGTATCGTAGCCAAAATCCTCAGTTAGTTAAATTATCTGCTTCTATTTTGCACAGATCAAAGTAATTAAATAGAATGCACAGAAAGAGATTACTTGAGGGAAAATTTCAAACAGGCCATTCTATCCTTTATCTAACATTTGTACAAAATAAGAGTAAAAATATCTAGATTTTGTTCACTGTTGGCTAAGAGGGAGTTTAATGACCCTGCAGGAGCCATAGTGCAATATTTTCACCCCACTACACATTTTTAATACAACCCTGGTCACTGTGGCTATGTCTATGTTGGTATCTAATCTACAAGCTGTCTCAGAAGCAAAGCCTCTCCCAAGGATGCCGCCTCGCCATCCCCCTGCTGCTGCCAACTCCACTTTGTCAGCCCTTCTGATCTGGTAACTCTCCTGATGGAGTCTGGGTCTCCATTTTCCAAGGGGAGTTTTCAGTGAACTGTAATCTATCTTTCCATTGGCTACGTCTGTAAACCTTGGTGGGCTGGGTGAGTCCAAAAAGAAAAGAGGATGTTTTCTTTTTCCACTGTTTAAACCTCTTGTGAGTAATTCCCCACAGCTGTACAGAAACACCCCCTTTCTGAGTGGGGGGGAAGAGGTCTCAGAACAGAACAGCTCTCTCTGTTTATCAAATTAAAACAAATCATGGCAACAGCTCCTTACTTTAACCATAAGGGAGCCTCCGAGCCCCAATTCGTTTTGTAGGGGGCTTAATTGCACTCTGGGGCTTCAGGCTAGACTTATCCCAAGTTCTCTTGTAGAGTGAAAAAAAGGATGAGGAGAAGAAAACAAGTTTTAAATTGCTGCATGTAAACAAACTGGGATTCTTTTGCAGCTATTATGAGATTGTTCAACAATTAAATAGCTACAATTATAACCCCAAACAATGTTTGACTGGGCTGGCTGCCTAATCAGTGAAGTTGTATTTTCACAGCAGACTAAGCATATTATTGTTAAAATAAATGTTATTGGAAAAACAGCTCTAGAGAATACATTTCTGCCTACAGAGAATTGGTGGTTATTTTCAGAGATGCCAAGAAATTCAGTGCTTACTGTATAGAGGGTGTAAAATAACACCTGTTGTATTGAGTAGACAACATTTAGGTTTGTTTATAGACAATCTCTTCCTCTTAGCAGTTTTAAAACATTCACTACATAGAATTTTCTAGTTTTTAGATCCATTTGTTCTTCTAGTCCAATGTGGTTAAAACGAAGGCTAAGTGATTTTTTATAAGGCCATGCATTAGTATTAGACTGTGAAGTCACAGGTTTCTCTGCATAACCCCATAGAGTCCTTATAGTGACAGTAATTAATTTGTCTTATTTCATATAGATTGTGAGATACTTGAGAGTCTGAGTGTCTACGCCTGGCACACTGCTAGTCAGAGTGTGTGTGTGTGTGTGTGTGTGTGTATTTGGAGCAGAAGACATGGCTGGTGGTGAGGGTGAGCACTGTCTTAAGTTTATAATCACTTGTATGAAGTATTAATTAATGACCGGGACAAAACGTAAATGCAGGAGTGCTAATACTGACCTGCATGCTTAAACCTACATACATTTTGGAAGATTCTTTGCTGAGTATTTCTAGTTTCTGGAAGAATACTTCTGCTGAATGGGAGGGAGGGAAGAAGACTTTTAATCATAATTCTCTAAACCTTCTTTTTCATCTTTTTCAGCAATTTTTATTTATTTATGATAGTCACACAGAGAGAGAGATAGAGAGAGAGAGGCAGAGACACAGGCAGAGGGAGAAGCAGGCTCCATGCACCGGGAGCCCGATGTGGGATTCGATCCCGGGTCTCCAGGATCGCGCCCTGGGCCAAAGGCAGGCGCCAAACCGCTGCGCCACCCAGGGATCCCTTTTTTCAGCAATTTTAACCAACCTTAAAGCCTTCATCTTTCTACTTCAGTGTCCCTCAAACTTACCAGATCATAAAAATTATCTGCAGTACTTCTTCAAAACACAGCTTCTCTGTCCTCAGGCTGGCCTAAGGAACCAAAATAGAATCTCTAGACAAAGGGACCTACTAACAAAACAAAGTTGAAAAATCACTCTTCTAAATCATTTCTGAGTACCCAAGGATACCAGATTTATAATCTAGGGTAATTCCCACTTCTTTCATAAAGTCAACTGGAAAATTATAATCCAACAAAGTTTCTGTTCATTCAATTCTTTAATGATATATCTACAACCTACATGCCTGTTTTGACTCTAGATATCTATTTTCTGTATCATGATTTTTTAAGATTATTTATTTATTTATTTATTTATTTATTTATTCATGAGAAACAGAGAGAGAGAGAGAGAAGCAGAAACACAGGGAGGGGGAGAAGCAGGCTCCCTGGGAGGAGCCCAATGCGGGACTCTATCACAGGACCCTGGGATCACAACCCGAGCCAAAGACAGACGCTCGACGGTTGAGCCACCCAGGTCCCCCTGTATCATGATCTTTTAACAGCATCATGAACTTCTAAAGGAAAAAGACTGGGCCTTATATTTTTTTCCACATTTAATCTACATTTATTGAGCACCAGCTATGGTTAGACATGGTTTCTGTACACTATGCTTTGGCAAATAATATTTATGTAAGGGACTACTAATTTGTATTTCCTACGGAGTCTAGTCAAATGCATCTCATGTTCTAGATACTCAAAACTCAAACCCACTTGTTGGGCAAATGAATGAATGAAGTCAGACTTGAATGTGTAATACCCCCAAATTATAATCCAAAAAGCTTCACATTTGCCATTATTTCCCAGAATTAAAAATGATTCTGAAAAATGATAACCATGTTGGCAGTTAAAATGTGCCTGCAAGTTTACAGTTGACGAAGACGTTTCATTGCATTATCTCATCTCTTCTTCCCATCAACTGACTGAGACAGAAAGTGCAGATATTATTACAAATATTGTACTTCAACAAGCTCAATTAACCTAGTTAGTCAGAGTCTGACCTTGAAACTGAATTAAAATTCTTGCGGATGGTATGTTGACCCTGAAATGCAAGACTCAACAGCATACGGCAATCCCAAGATTCTGGTTTGGAAGATAAAACTCAGGAGGACACAGAGTTCAACACTTATTAAATGAGTTATTATTATAAGCCACTTAACCACATTGACCCCATTTTCTCATTTAATAAAATAAGGTTGATACCTTCCACTTCATAGGATTATTATAAACACTAAAAGCCTGTTAGAATGTTTTTAGAACTTTTATGTGAGAATTTTGGTTAAGCTCTAAACCAAAATGGATGCCTTCACTTTTGAATACATACTTCTGCCTAATGAACCCCCATAAATTATCAGAGGCAAGACAAGCTAGTGGTCTAACCACAGGCACTGGGATTGCTCTGGCTTTATTTACATCCAGCTCTGGTACTGAGCAGCTGTGTGCCCTGGGAAGTTGTTCAATCCTCCTCCATAGCCTCATCCATTAAATGGATATTAAAAATACCATCTATTGCATGAAATACTTGAAAGAATCAGTAGTAATTACATATGTAAAGACAATGTCTGACACATAGCATTTAACAGATTATTGTTTTTTTTTTTTTTTCTAGTGCACAGATAGGAGCTGTGAACTAGAACTCCTCTAAGGTTAATTTCAAATTAATATTTGTTAAAAAATATATTGAGCACCTATTACATGCCAGCTACTGCTCCAAGCAAGGGAAGTTTATTCTTAGGCAAGATTATACTTGACTCTTTCTCCCTCCCCACCCAGGACCCCCCACTATAGAAATAAGGAGAAAGGGAACTTTCCTCTGGGTTTCTGAGGGCACAAGTTTACTCAATGAAGGTAGAGAAAAAGGGAGGTCCTTGTCAGCTGTGGAGTGCTGTGATTAACCTCTGGAAACTCGGAGATCAGCTAGGCCAAGACTCACCCGTGACAGTTCACATAGGTTAGAAGTTCACTTTTCCTTAATTGATCCCAGACTCTCGTTATGGACTATGTCTTCGTTGGTGGCGGGCTTGCTAGGCAGGCTGCTCTAGGTGTCACATCAGATAACAATGACTTCATTTTCCCCCTGGGCATGCTCAAGACACTGTACTCACTCAAGCTGTTCCTATTCTTCCTGGAGAAGTTTTTCCTCATTTATCAAATGACAGATCTAATACTGCCACATTTGCCTAACTTGTTTATCTCAGGATGCTGGAGTCAGCAGTTCTGTATTAATTACTGGCCTTTTAAAAAGCAGAAGATGCTATCTGGAAGTCAGAAATCAAAGTGTTATTAAAATGTAGGTAAATGGACTAGAAAAATATCTCTTCTCTACCTCAAAAGGTTACCATCAGCATCAAGGTAGATTAAAACAAACTAAGTATATTTTCCCAATTAAGCTTTTTTATTTTGAGAAAATTATCAAGTCACATGCAGTTGAAACAAATAATTCAGAGAGATCCAAATTACTCTTTACCTGATTTTCTTCATTGGTAACAGCTTGTAAAAATGTAGCACAATACTACAACCAGAAAATTGACCAAATTTATAATAAATTTATAATAAATAAGTAAATTTATAATAAAATCCACCAAATGTATTTAGATTGTATCAGTTTTACCTACACTCACAGTTGTGGGTTCATATATCTACTGCCACGCTCAAGATACAGAATAATGCCGTTACCATCACCACAAGGATCCCTCATGTTGACCTTTTATAAACACATGCACCTAAGTCCCCCACCCCTACCTCCATCCAGCACTAACCCCTGGCAACCACAGATCTATTCTCTATCTTAACAATGTTGTCATTTAAAGAATATTGTACAAATGCAATCACACAGTAACTTTAAATAGTCTGAAAGTATAAAGAAGTGCCAGCTATTTGTTATTATTATTTGTGGTAATTTTAGAAGCAACAATTATATGCTATTCTTTGCATTCATGATACTACTTAGACAACTATAATTTTCTGTTAACAGTAGGTTTTCTGGTTTATTTGGTGGCCCCATTGAAAGGAAAATGGTATTAAACAGTAGCTGGAGAGGTTGGGTTTTCTGACAGATTTTCCTGTGGGAAAAGACCTTGTTTTGACAAAACATTGCTAGGGAAAAGACTGGAATCTATAAAACAGGGCTGTTCACTCTTTCTAGAAGTTTTTATTATTAGCCTTATAAAAATAACCAGTGGCTTTTCCCAAAGAGATATACAATTATCTAAAATGTGATATATAATATACCTTGACAGTCTCTGAGATCAAAGTTGATCTTTTAAGAAGACCAGATGCAGCAAAATCTTTTTGCAGTAATTCTGAGCCAGGACTCCCTGAGAAAAAAACAGATTACAACAATTGTTCTGACAATACAGACAAATTAAACTCATTACACAAATTATAATTATTACAATAATTATCATAGAATGTTTTTAGCATATACTGAATTCTACTAAGCATATTACATAAAATATTTCATTTAATTTTCACAACGTATCTTCATGATTAGTTTCTTTTATCCTATTTTATTGATGAAATTATCAAAGCTTGGAAAGATTAAATACCCCTCTCAAAGCTCCATATCTTGGCAGAACTGATATCCAAACGAAGTCTGTCCAGCTACAAAGCACATGCTGTTTTTTGGAAAGGAGGTATTTTATTCTATTTTATTTTTGTTTTTATCTTGCTAATGTTTATTTCAATAAAATTTAAACTAACAGGAAAATTGCAAGAATGGGACAAGAATATACTGCTTGCCTAGGCTGATCAGTTGTTAAAAATGTACTGACTTTGATTTCTGTTGAAATCAATTATTCCAGTAATAGTCTTTTAGACATATTTCCTCAACCCAGGATCTAAAGATTTGGTTTAGATTTTAGTTTTCTCTTGTTCTGGAATAGTTTTCAAAGGCCAGGTTCTTAGCCACTGAGGAGTACTACCAGGCACCTGTAGCATGACTTTAATGGTGAACCTTAAAGACATTGTAAGGATATAGTTATTTTTCATCTTTTTCTACCATGACTGAATAAATACTAAATTTCCCTTCTCTCCATGATAGATGGTACAAGTGGGCATGGTGTTACTTTCTTTATGCCAGATTTTTCTACTTTGTTGTATATTCAAATAATAAAATATGAATACAAATTTTATTCTACTCAAGTTTCTAGGAGGCCAGATTTCTTGTAGCTTATATAGTCTTCAAAGAATTTCTAAAATACACATTTCAATTTGTCATGGTTCATGCAAAAGCAAAAGGGTCGACAATAAAGAATACCTAGGATTATTAAATATTTTGACTTTGGAATGGAAGGACTTGAGTTGAATCCCAGACCCAGTGTTCCCCAGATATGGTACATTCACCTTCCCAAGGTTTAAGGGAAGGTCCAGTATCCTCATTTGTTAGATGGATATCACAATGGTTTTACATGAATGCAACATAAGTGATAGCCGTCAGCCAAATGTCTGGCACTAGTAATCACTGAGTAAGTATAAAGTACTCAGACATATTCCAGTCAAAATGGTAGGATCTGTTGAAAAACATACTCCATGCCACATTCATATGTATAGCTTCTTTTCCATGAAGAGTTCATTTATTTCTGTGCAGAAAATTAAGTTGTAACAATCCTTTTTGGCTTCAGTGCCTTTATCAGTTGTCTTACAGCAGTTGCTAACTATAGGGCCACCTGGGTGGCTCAGTTGGTTAAGCATCTGCCTTCAGCTCAGGCCATGATTCTAGGGTCCTGGGATTGAGCCCTACATCAGGCTTCCTACTCAATGGAGAGCCTGCTTCTCCTTCTCCTCCCCACTTGTGCTCTCTGTTGCTATCTCTGTTACTCTCTCAAATAAATACATTTTTTTTAAAAAGGAGTTGTTTAATATAAAGTCCACTGATAGATATAACATCAAGCACAAGATTTTTCCTTTCATTTCCATGTTGGATTACCACTAGAATTATGGCTCATCAGGCATCCCAGTTTGTGGTTAGAAAGTTGTCCTTTGGGTTGGCCACAAACTGATTTTCTCATTCTGTGGTTTGCTGCAGTTGATTATGTGCCATATTCACTCCTGTGAAAACTATGTCAGTACTCTGTATTTTATAGTAAATCCCTGAGATCAGTTCCTCCTCACTCTGCTATCTCACTCTCCCAAAGTGATCCTTAGCTTTTACAGAAATAATTGCGTTGCCAATTTTTTTCCTGTTTCCCATCAAACAATGATTAAGAAATCCATTTGTTTTTGTTTTTATCATAGTTTCATTTATTCCTTCATTTATTTAAAACTTTTATGAGACCCTGTTTCAATCATCGTTCAAAGAGCTTTAGATACTGTGATGGTTAATCTTATGCGCCAACTTGATCGGGCCACACAGTGCCCCAATAGTCAAATATTATTCTGGGTGTTTGGCTGAGTGTGTTTTGGGGGTGAGATTAACATATAAATCTGTAGACAGAGTGAAGCAGATTGCCCCCTATTAATGTGGCTGGGCCTATCCAGTGAGGTGAAGGCCTGAGTAGAATAAAATGGCTGACCCTCCTTGAGTACGAGAGAATTCCTTCTGCCTGACTGCCTTCAAACTGGAGCATTGTTTTTTTCCTACCTTCAGATTTGAATCGAAGCATTGGTCCTTCCTTAGTCTCAAACTACTGGCATTTGAATTGGAACTACACTATTGATTTTACTGGCTCTCAGGCCTTCTGATCTAGAATGGACATAATTCTATGATATTATGCTTTCCTGGGTCTTCACCTTGCAGACTCACCCTGCAGATCTTGGAACTCATAAACCTCCAAGTATGAGCATGTGAGCCAATCCCTTATAATAAATCTCTTTATATATATATATATACATATATATACATTCTGCTGGTTCTGTTTTTCTAAAGAACTCTGATATAGATAGTTTAATCTCATTTAATCCTCACACTAAGCTAGTTTTTCTTGGACTTCTTTCAACTTTGAAGACCCTGGTTCTCAGTCACTTTGAAGTACTTGCCCACGATTACTTGCATGATAAATGCCCACTATCTTTGCTGGGAATTGTCTGACTTCGGTGTCCATACTCTTTGCTTACAAGGGAGATAACCCGGCAAAGATTTGTGTAAGCATCTTCATCCCTTAGTACCATGCCGTGTGAACTCTGTACATTCACACACCAGCTCCAAGAAGGGCACAATTTCTGAAAGATATTGAAGGTACTGAAGACTTTATTTCTGCAGCAAAAACTATGACGTCAACCCTGAGCATTAATTTGCTGCCCAGTGAATCACACCACCTTCGACATGCTAGGCATCTCAATAAAGCAAACTGCAATTATCACAAAGGTATATAATCATTTTAATGGCTTTTGAAAAATACATTGTTTGTATTTTTGTACGGTGTTTAGAATCCCAAATATGTGCTCTATCTATAATTCTATCCTCATTTTCTTTGCCTAGAAAACTACCATTTGTCTTTTCAAACATTTACTACCCAGATCTAGATGCATGCCTACCTCAGTTAAGTCTAGGATATGTTTTCTTTAACACACTTATCAGGCAGCTTATCATAATGATTCCAATTGTTTCACTCCCCTCAATTAGATTGTGAACACATTGAGAGTGAAGACTGTATTTTATTCGTTCCTGTTTGCCAGTACTTGGTATAATGCTGGGCACCTAGCAGATACTCGATTTAGGGAATAAAGAAATGTTTTTAGGGCAGCCTGGGTGGCTCAGCGGTTTAGCACCGCCTTCAGCCCAGCATGTGATCCTGGAGACCCGGGATCGAGTCCTATGTTGGGCTCCCTGCATGAAACCTGCTTCTTCTCTGCCTGTGTCTCTGCTTCTCTCTCTCTCTCTAACTCTTTGTCTCTCATGAATAAATAAAATATTTAAAAAAATAAATATTTTTATTCAACAAACAGTTATCAAGGATATATGTTATTTGGAACACTTTCAGGTTCCAGTAACAGATAAACAGGTAATAAGGGACAACAAACAGGGCAGCCCAGGTGGCTCAGTGGTTTAGCACCGCCTTCAGCCCAGGGCATGATCCTGGAGAACTGGGATCGAGTCCCACGTTGGGCTCCCTGCATGGAGCCTGCTTCTCCTTCTGCCTGTGTCTCTGCCTCTCTCTCTCTCTGTTTCTCATGAATACATAAATAAAATCTTTTTTAAAAAGGGACAACAAACAACTAAAAGTTCAGACACATATAATGTCTGAATATACAGGCATATCAAAATGTGTATGTACTGTATAGACACATAGAACGTTTTATTGAACTTTATCGATGTAGCAGTTTCATTTGGGGAAGACTATTTGCTGAATGGCATATATTTGATTAGAAAGTAGTTTAGTCAAGAATAAATATAGCTAAGTTTGCTTTAAGATAGATATAAGTAGCACTCACCACATCTAATAATTTTGCTAGATTTACAAACAACTAACAGATTTTATGGGTTCTATAGGTCCCCTTTGAAACTGTTAAAGACATTCTAAGTACTCTCAGTTATATTTGTTAAATATGCAGGTTATTCTTTCTAAACAAGTTTTAATGTATCAATTTCCCTACATCTATAATATGATAATACACAAGAGGAACTTGAGAGCTCATCCTGAAAATCATTTGGTTTGAGGTCAGAATGTTTAGAGAAAGACATTTCATTGCACTGTAGCTGAGGAAACAAAGGCAGAACTTTGGGACAAAGACGCTGAAACCAGTGGAGACTGAAGGGGAGGGGGAATGAGGGAAAGAGAGCATTTCTGAAAAATGAAAGGAAAGAAAAAGCAAGACAGCTTGCCAGGGAAATGAAAATTAAAAACAGGCAAAGCTGTGTGTGTGTGTGTGTGTGTGTGTGTGTGTGTGTTTAAGAGATTGAGATTTCAGGAAAAGAGAGGAAAGTGCTATAAATCAACAGACAAGCTTATTTTGTGGGGAGTGAGGAGAAACCTCTTTTAAGTTCTTATAAACTGCTTCAGGAAGGTAAGAAGCTTCCTGTAAACTTTACTTGAATTGCAAACCTTCCTGAAGACTCAGCCGGGAATGAGGACAAATTCAGCAGATATCCAAGAGAGGAAGTGCCATTTATTAGGACCTTTTATATTATAAACAACTATGTATCTCGACCTTGAAGTTGCCCAAGCATTGCTACTCGCTATTTAAATAACTTAATGTTTTTATATACCCCAGGAAGTCAAGAATATACCTAGGATGGGAATAAACATATTTGAATACATTTAAAGTGCATTTGGGAGGGGAGGGCATCTTTTTTCTGTCATCACTCACCATCATCTAACAACATCCTATGAAATGTACTCCGTAATGAGTCAACTCAACCACCAATTAAGAGATGTGTGTTTTACATATTTCTATATAAAGATATATGCAAATATATTTGTATGTTGTATATTTCAGCTCATTTATTCATGTATTCAATATTAGCCTTCTAACATATGCAGACTCATTGCTTGGCCCTTGAGATATTAAGCTAATACAGTATTCCTACAGATGTGAAGATCATCTAGGAAAGAAGATAGGCATATAACTATTTTATGAAATAAAACATTAATGATGGATAAAAATAGAGGAGAGACAAATAGTTATATTTGCAATAGTAAAGACATTTTCCAAGAGATCCCATTTAAGCTGTGTCTTAAAGTGGTACCTGCTATAGATCTTTAAAAATTCCAAGTCTGTAACCTTGTTAGTCAATTCATTCAATCACATGTAAAAGGAAAAGCAACCGAATTATATGATGGTGCATGATAAATTTTCTGGAACTTAAAATCAGCATTACATTTCCCCAGTCATAATTACTTTTTCCCCTCTTCTCAAATTGTCCTGCATAGATAAGAGTTTTGTCTAGTCTTATGCATCTAGCTAAAATATATGTTTCTCAGCCTCTTTTGCAGCTAATGGAAGCTATGGAATGTAGGTGGTTGTGTTGTTTGCAGCTTCCATGTCAGTTGCTTAGAGGATGTTGCTTCCCCGCTACTTCTCCTTTTCTTAGTCTTCCTGTGGGATAAAACCTATAGCAGGGGCCAGTTTTGGCCTGGGTTTTCTTAATGGCTTGTAGAGCAGTGGCTCCACCAACCTGGATATTCACTTCTACACTATTATAAGAGAGAGATAGAAGTTTCTATCTTATTTAAGCCAGTGTTTTGGACCTATTTGTTAAAGCAATATAGCCTATATCCTAATTAATGCAAGCATCTCTTTTCCCCCTTGTCAAAATTCAAAATTGAGTTTAAAAAGCAAAAACACACTGTAAAATAGTTACAGGGGAGCAGGGGAGTGTTAAACACACACCCATACTTAAATTGCAGAAAGAACTCATATGTAAAACTGACTTTTAAAGCTTTTCTAAGTAAATGTTCCATTAGCTCATTTCCTTATAATTTATTATAATAGAGTGCATTTTATAGTTTTGAAGTCACACAGACCTACATTCAAATGTCAATTCTCACAACATAATGATAATATTATTTAGTGCCATTTGTGTGTTGGAAACTGGGTTTAATGCTGAGTATTTGATTCCATTTAATCTTCGGAAAAACCTAATGAACTAACTAAATATTCCCATTTTACAGTAAGATAGTGAGCAGCTTAGAGTACCTCAAGAGGTCATACTTACTGATAGGAGAGATGGGATTATATTCCAGGTCATTCTGGCTTGGAAACCTATATTGTACACTGCTTCATCACGTGCTAGCTGAGGGCCCGGCTCAAGTTCCTTATCTATAAAGTGCCAATAATATTTAGCTACTTTTGAGGTTGCTGTGAGGATTGGGTAAATCTGCATTTGATGCCCTTTCAGATCCTGACACATAGTGGGTACACATAAGTGTTGGGTGCCATTCTTTCCTTGAAGGTTTCAGAACTCTCAGTGAAGGAACAATATTCTTCTCACCTCCATAACCTTCAGTGTCCTGTAAAATGTTGGTAAAAAGGAGGTGTTTCATAAATATGAGGACAACGAGGAGGATGAGGAAAATAGGTCTAAAGACCAATAAATTTTTTAAAAAGGTAATAACAAGCATCAATAAGGCCAAAAGCCTTGACATTTACTATATTTTAAGATATATAGTAATTACTTGACATACATTTCCTCCTTTACTCTTCATGATAGCCCTGAGGTTCATTTTATTATTTTTCCCACTTTACAGATGAGGCCACTGAACTCCAGAGAAGTTAAGTAGCTCACTTACAGTCACACAGATGTTAAGCTATAGTTACAGCTTTTACTTGAACTAAGCTTTATGTTTGCCCAAAACCCATCTCTTACTCTCCTCTCCATGCCAAACAATGGAAATTAAGAAACTAAATGCAAGCCTTAGATCATAACACATTTATCTGGGCTCCAGGATGCCCCCAAAAGCCCTGTTCGGCACTATTCAGCAGTGAAGGTGGTGGTTTGGAGACTCCAGGCTCTTCCCAGCTTGACCTCTCAGTGTCCGGTAGTAGCCAGGTGGGCTGTAGCTCCGGCTTCTCCCCTCTGGGGAGAGCTCCTGGGTGGCCAGGCAAAGCCTGTGGGCTCGCACAGCTGCCTTCCATGTCATCGTCCAAGCAGCTGGGCACGTGAGCGGCTCCAGCAGCCTGGAGTCAGATTGTGTAAACTGCTGTATGCTCCTGGCAGCTTTGGGACTGGCTAAGTCCCTTCAGGAAATGAAGGGAAAGCTCCAAGAGAGCTTGACAAAGGCTGCTCTGGAGCAGGAAGCAACAGACACTTGACCTCTGTTGAATTGCCAATGCAGTCCCTTTCAAAGGCACATGCTGGGTCTGCTGGGTCTTAAACTTCTATGAATGTACTCTTTTGCCAATCACAATGCTTGTTACACTGTACATGCTCAATGAAATTTTGTTGAGTAAATGGATTGCATGAAAAAGGTGCAATACTGTTTGCTATCTGTAGGGGCGATTGTAAAATCCAAGATGTGTTTTGGGTCCTTCACAAAGCTCTTTGCAGCCATGACCCTCACTTTCATAGCCCCTCCCACCTGCCTCTTCCTCTTTGCCACACCACTCTCCCTTTTAAATTCCCTTTTAAATCTTCTCCTTACCCTAAAAATTAACCTCTTTTTGATCCATTGTTTCAAGACCATGCTTGAAAACAGTTACCCATTTGATCAGAATGAAATGTAGTTCTGTTGTTTTTCAGTGTCCATCTTCCAAAAAAACGTGGATAATTCTTAACAGTAACAATCTTGCAAACATTTTTTATTTCTGCTTGAGATACTATGACTCTGACCCAACAATAGAAATATACTTTGCCCAAGGTTGATGCTTATGAAATCTTCAATCTATTAGTTTTTTTTATCCCTACATTTAAGGTTGACTCTTAGGAAAAGAGTCATAGATAATACCCAGTCTGATGGGATTTACACATATAAATACATATGTGACTATCATGTATATGTGTCCACATAGACCTCCAGGTCTTTGGAGTCATACCACATTGAAGTATTGTTTTGTGGGTTTTTTCTACTTCTGAAAGATTGCATCATCAGAAATTATGAGTAAATGCAGTCTTAATGGTGGATGGCACTTAAAATTCCAGTTTGCATTTTAACTACTCTGCATAACTCTTAGTTAAACATACATTAAGAATCTTTTCTTCATAATAAAAAGAAATATGAAACAGTATACAAGAATCAAGTTCCCAAAAGGATGAAGCTGCCAAGGTATTTTTATCCAAGTTTGTTTACAAGTCCATTTTATTAAAGAGGAAAAATCAGTACTGAATGTGTTAATACATTAAAGGATGACTTTTTCCCCTTTTTGTTTCTAGATATGGATTGTTATTATAAAAGTAGTGCTGTTTGGGGCACCTGGGTGGCTCAGTGGTTGAGCTTCTGCCTTTGGCTCAGATCATAATCCTGGGGTCCTGGGATCGAGTCCCACATTGGGCTCCCCATGGGGAGCCTGCTTCTACCTCTGCCTACGTCTCTGCCTTTCTCTCTGTGTCTCTCATGAATAAATAAATCTTAAAATAAAACAAAAGTGATGCTGTTCAAAAAATTCTAACATTAAGGTATATATATAAGGTAATAGGTAAAAATTCTACCTACCCTCCATATTTTTCAGTCATAATCACTAACAATTGATACACTGTTCCTTGAGACTAGGTTCTATTTTATTTGAAAAAAAAAAGACAAATTTTTTCCATAAATATTTATTAACTACATTCTATATGCCAGGCACTATAGTAGATACTTGAAATATAGAAGTAAAGAGAGTGGACAGGGATCCATCCTCTTATGAAACTTACTTTTTTTCTTAGAGAGAAACCAACAATAAATAAGAACTATAATAAATAGGTAATAAATAGTATATTAGGAAATGCTAAAGGTTATTTAAAAAAAGAATAAATAAAATAGGGAGAATAGTGTAAGGGGACTGGAGATCACTAGAGATGAAGCTGGGAATGTGGTTTGCAATTTTAAACAGGGTGGCTGGAGTTGGCCTCATTGAGAAGACGACACTTGAGAAAAGACTTAAGGAAGTAAATTAGTCATGTGGATGTCTGGAGGAAGTCACTCCAGGGATGTGAAACAGCCTGGTAAGTTCCAGGACCAGCAAGGAAATGAATAGAGCCGAAGAGGCATGGAGTAAGAAGCAGAGGAGAAGGAGAGGAGGACGGAGTGGTGAGTCCTAGGAGGTGAGATCACAGAAATCTTTCTACTCCATTGTAAAGAGTTTGATTTTCATTGTGTATGAGGCAGGAGTCCCTGGAGGGTTTGAATAGCACAATAACTACGATATGACTTTCAGTGTAAAGAAATTACTTCACTATATTGAGAACAGACTGCAGGGAGGCACAGGTAAGAGCAAGGTGAGCCTATTGGATATGAGATGGTGTCATAATCTGAAAGTAGAACCAAAAAGACATCCTGAAGGATTGGAAGCAGGGTGTGAGTTAAAGAGGAGCAGAATCAAGGAGGACTTCAAAGTTTAATCTGGGATGTTGGAGGAGTGGTATCCAAACAAAATATACTTTTCTGAAACTTAATTTTTTTAATTCACAATATATAATGAACATCATTCTGTGTCAAGTTATGTAGACCTACTTCATTTTTCAAAATTCCCTGGTAGTCTATTGCATTTTACACTATAATTTATTGAATCAATGTAGATTGCTTTCTGTTTATTTTTTTTCTCTAAGTCGTCTTCTACAGTTCCTAAAGTTTTAAAATTGCTTTTAAAAATCTGATCTCATTACTTTTTTTGAACTGGTCAACGTAGTGCCCTAAACCTACATTTAAAGACCTAAGAGTGCATCTTTCTGAAATCTAGTCAATTAGCAAAATGATATATTCATATATGTTGTGCTACTATATGATTTCTTTTAAGCTTTTCATTACTAGAATCATGTGTTCAGTAATTTTACTTTTTATTACAATCTACCCTAATTAGGAGTCTGGAGAGAAGTAGAGAGTGAGTTGGAATAATCTTAATTCTGTTTTTGGAGAAGTAAGACCCAGAAAAGGAGCTCATGGTGATTCTTGTCTTATTTATTACATAAATGCATCCTTTGCTTGGCTAAGAGCCATAAGTTTATGCTATTTATCACTTATTGAAACAAAAAAATTCTCATTTATAAATCTTACCATTGGGCAGCCCGGGTGGCTCAGCGGTTTGGGGCCGCCTTCGGCCCCCAGAGTGATCCTGGAGACCTGGGATTGAGTCCTGCATCGGGCTCCCTGAGTGGAGCCTGCTTCTCTGCCTGTGTCTCTGCCTCTGTGTGTGTGTGTGTCTCACGAATGAATGAATAAAATCTTTTAAAATAAGTAAATTAATTAATTAATTAATTAATCTTACCATTGATAGAAATGGTAGGATTATCCCGTAAATTTGTTTTTTAGTTGTTTTTATAATTATTCTAGAAAAATATTTGTCTATCTCACCTAAAAATAATTCTATGTACCTGGGGAAAAAATCTATTTAAATAATTTAATTATTTACTTCCTTAGGAAAGAGAGAATAGACTATATAGCTGCTTGTAGCCCTGGTCCCTTTAGACCCAAAGTCACTATAATGCCAAGTGGCTTGACTGGGCTTATTATTAGTAGATGAACAGAAGGACCCTTCTGCAAATATTGAGTAACTAAAGGCAGAAGAACAGGCCATTCAGGAATTGTTTGTACAAAGCCTGCCATACAGCCATAGAGATAAACCCAGGGTTATATATTAGCACTAGAAGACTCTCAACTTAAAAAAAGAGAAATTATTTTAATTAGAAAAACATTTAATTTTTTAATTTAAACTCCAATTTAGATAAATGGAAAAGTTTAGTAGTAGTCGGTAAAAAGAAGCATCCATGAGAAAACTACTAGACTTAAACTTCAAATTTTAACTTTTTATATTCTTACTAGAGTGACTGTATATTTTATATATATTTTTACTAGGGTGGCAGTATATTTTATTTTACTTTGTCTAAGTAATTATGTATTATATATTTGTTTTAACTTTCTGAGTAAGTGTATATTGTAAATCATGTACTGTATGTACACTAAGATGAGGTATTTTGTTTGAATTTAGAAATATGTAGAATTGTGTGTGAAACTATCTGAAACCCAATCATCAAGTTTAAGGAAGGATTTCCACCTTGACTTTTTTTATCTAAATGCAATTAACTAACATATAGTCAATTACTAGTTTCAGAGGTAGAACAGTGATTCACCAGTTATATATAACACCCAGTGGTCATTATATCATGTGTCCTCCTTAAAGCCCATCACCCAGTTATCCCATCCGCCCACCCACCTCACCATCCATTTTGACTTTAGATTTAAAAATATAGAACGGTTGTTTATTCCACAATAGGTAAAATGCTTGAAATTGAAAAAAATTAGATATATTCCAAATCTCCTAGCTTCAGTGGGGGACAACCATCTTCGTGGTGATTATGTTTTGAACAATCCTTTTAAAAATGTTGTAGGCCAGAATATGTGGCAAATAGATGATAAGAAAAAAAAAACCTTAAGAGATATACTCAAATGATATATCTGAGCAAATGATATGTCTAACAACCTTCAGCATGGGATTGCATGTTGCTAAATTTGTCTTCATTTATGTTATACAAAATGTATAACTGGAAGAAACTTATGGCAGAGTCAACTGTCTTTCCTAAAATTTATAATTTGAGTCTACTCAACAAAATAAAAAATTATCCTGTATTACAATGAAAGATGTGTTGGAGCACACACACACACTAGATAATTATTTATGAGCCATTCATATTAGGTTACAGGTAAATAGTATATTATATACTGTATCTATACTGTAAAGAGTACAGGCTATGAAGAAGATGGACCTTGATTCCAATTCCATGTACCAACTTTCTTTTCTCCCCCAAGTTTTTATTTAAATTCTAATTAGTTAACATATAGTGTAATATTGGTTTTGGGAGTAGGATTTAGTGACTCATCACTTACATGTAACACACATTGCTCATCACATTCTTAATGCCCATCACCCATTTGGCCCAGCCCCCACTAACCTCCCCATTTTTTTAAAGATTTTATTCATTTATTTATTCATTCATAGAGACACACACAGAGAGAGGGGCAGAGACACAGGCAGAGGGATAAGCATGCTCCAGGCAGGGAGCCGGACGTGGGTCTCTATCCTGGGTCTCCATCCTGGGTCTCCAGGATCACGCCCTGGGCTGTAGGCGGCGCTAAACCGCTGCGCCACTGGGGCTGCCCCAACCTCCCCATTTATACCAAGTTTCTAACCTCAGGTGAGTCCACTTCCCCTCTTGGAGCAAAGGTCCCTCTATATAAAGCAAAGGGAAGATATGTATCATAAGAGCTATGAGGATGTATTTAAGAGTCCTTGCACATAGTCCTGTACAAAGGTGCTCCATAGATAGTGGCAGTTTTGGTCAGTGGTTTCATTATTGAAAATCCTAATCATCACCTGAAAATAAAGTTAGGAAATCCATTGTCCCAGCAGATAAATATAATAAAGAGAAAATTTTTGTGGTCCTGGTGGGAACACAGACGTTTTAAGAGAAAGATATGATATCATGGAATAAGTAGAATGTGTATTTTTTTTCAAACAAGCCAGATATAAAGTTCACTAAAGAGAAGTAACTAGGAAAAAGGAAGAGCCTAGGAAATAAGAGAAGATAACTTTTGGCTGTATCTTTGAGTACAGGCCATGTGTACAGAAGAAAATATAAAAGTTACTATTCCAGGAATATGTGATTGTGTACTTAGAAATGCATCAGTAAAATGACTGTAAGTTCTTAATAAATGTAACAGATCTGCACTTAACTATAATAATGTAGGATTTTAATATGATTATTTATTGAAGTGATAAAGTAACTATTTATCTTCAAAGAAACACTGTGTTGCTATATGTTCCCTTGAGTTAAGTATAAAAGTTTTGGTTGGTCACTGAAACTATGGTGATAGAGCAAAGGACCACACTTTTTGTGTGTTTCTGGATTATTTCAAATACTGGGATTTTGAAGGAATTTAAAGTTGAAAACCAACAAATAACTCACAATATCTATAAAAGTATTCATTTGTTCACTTGATCACTTTTCAATATACCTCACAACTTGAACAAAATTTGTGCTGATTTCACAGATGGTACTCTCTCCTTGCTCCTGAATCCAAATTATTACATAATCTAATAAAAATGTGATCTACTATTTCATCTTCAGTTTTATATTACATCTAACAAATATTGTTCTAATGGGATATATTCTTATTTACACCAAAAATAAACACATCAAGATAGAAATTTAGTAGTACAGAAGAATGAAGAATTAATTCATGGTCCTGTGGTTAAGGAAGGACCACTATGCTGGATATTTTTAGGAATGTTTGTTCATATATTAGATATATTCAAATTAGGAAAGGAAACTTGAGAACTGAAGCAATTTCTTTATAATTTAGACCAACACTGTTCAGTAAAAGGAGACAAAGCTTTTATATACTTTTCAGTTGAAATAATAAACCAAATAAGAAATAGAAATCAACTAAGGTAAAACATAAAGCATATCAATTTTTTAGCATATCAATTTTTTTGCACAGAAACGAGTATGAAGAAATCTTCATTAATTTTTACTGTACTAATATCTGATAACATCGGTTTCATCTTCTTAGTTATATTTGTCTTGAAAGTGATTGCTACAAGAAATTAGAAAATAAGCCATAAATGAATAAATTCAACTTTTGCTCTCAAATACACCACAGGAAATGAGAAAACTTGGATTGAATACCCAATTCAAAAGAAAACAGATGAAGCATATTTCAGCACCTGTGGGGCTCAGTGAGTTAAACATCTGACTCTTGATTTTGGCTCAGGTCTTGATCTCAGGGTCGTGAGATTGAGCCCCAGGTCCGGCTCTGTGCTGGGCATGGAACCTACTTAAGATTCTCTTTCCCTCTCCCTCTATCCCTACCCCACCCTGCCATGTGCAGTGTCTCTCTCCTGCTCACAAAAAAAGGAGCAAATTTCAGGCAGAGAAATAGAGCATGTGGATGGTGAGTAGCTTGTGAGCAGCAGAGTTACAAAGCAGTGCTGGTATTAGTCCTACTGAATCAAAAATACAAGTTCAGGCCAGTCTGTGTGCATCACACTCAACGGCTTTCCAAGCCAACCAAACAATATGCTTTCCCAAGAGAGGAGAGAAGCTAACATTTACTACGTGTGTGTTGCACACCACGCACCTTCACAGACTTCTCGTAGTTAGTAATGAAATGGACAATGATAGTGGCAATGTAAATGTAGGGCCAAAGACTAGTGCTCAGAAAACACTCAAATTTTAAAAATCTGAAACTACTTAAAAGGAATCAGAAGTGAGATCACTTTCCATCTGAAGCTCCCACAGCTTACTCTACTCTTTATATAAGGCTATTAATTTAAAATTATTCCTCTCCTGGAAATCCAGGTCTTTGACTCCTTGAAGGTTATGGAGAATATACAATTTATTTCACAATATCTGCTTGATTGGTGTTACATTGATTGGTGTTATGTGTGTTCTTTGAGTGGAATTTTTCTTTTTCCATTCAACTATTTGTCCTTGACTCAGAGGCACTTACTTGATTGCTCTGTAGAGGTCATTCAACCATAGTGATCAATTATTTGGCCCAGTATCATGATAGACCCAGAAGGTTCTAGATGACCACTAATCTTCTCATTTCAGGAAAATCTTTTTGTCAATGGCAGCCTTGTCTTAATATGGTTGATTGCCGTTTTTTGAGGTTGTTACTTCTAATTCTATAACATGACTGTGATTCCACACAGAGTAATCATTTGTGTGCTCTAATGCCCGTGCATTAATTTTTCCTAATTATTTTCCTTTCATTCAATACTTATGTATATGCATAAAAACAGACTTTTGTCTTCCATTTTAAAGTTCTTAGTTCAGGATGCCCGGGTGGCTCAGCATCTGCCTTTGAACATCTGCCTTTGGCTCATGTCATGATCCTGGGGTCCTGGGATCGAGTCCCACATCAGGCTCTCTGCAGGGAGCCTGCTTCTCCCTCTGCCTATATCTCTGCATCTCTCTCAGTGTCTCTCATGAATAAATAAATAAAACCTTTAAAAAAATAATAATAAAGTTATTAGTTTAAAGTCATGAACTTTACTTACCTACTTAATCTGTTTCCTTTTTTTTATTTTTGGATTTTCTTTTATTGGAGTTCGATTTGCGAACATATAGCATAACACCAGTGCTCATCCTATCAAGTGCCCTCCTCAGTGACCATCACCCAGTTACCCCAACCTCCTGGCCACCTCCCCTTCCACTACCCATTGTTCATTTCCCAGAGTTAGGAGTCTCATGTTCTATCACCGTCTCTGATATTTCCCATTCATTTTCTCTCCTTTCCCCTTTATTCCCTTTCACTATTTTTTTATATTCCCCAAATGAATGAGACCATATAATGTTTGTCATTCTCCGACTGACTTATTTCATTCAGCATAATACCTCCAGTTCCATCCACGTTGAAGCAAATGGTGGGTATTTGTGGTTTCTAATGGCTGAGGAATATTCCATTGTATACATAAACCACATCTTCTTTATCCATTCATCTTTCGATGGACACCGAGGCTCCTTCCACAGTTTGGCTATTGTGGACATTGCTGCTAGAAACATTGGGGTGCAGATGTCCTGCCATTTCACTGCATCTGTATCTTTGGGATAAATCCCCAGTAGTGCTATTGCTGGGTCGTAGGGTAGCTCTATTTTTAACTCTTTGAGGAACCTCCACACAGTTTTCCAGAGTGGCTGCACCAGTTCACATTCCCACCAGCAGTGCAAGAGGGTTCCCCTTTCTCCACATCCTCTCCAACATTTGTTGATTCCTGTGTTGTTAATTTTCCCCATTCTCACTGGTGTGAGGTGGTATCTCATTGTGGATTTGATTTGTATTTCCCCGATGGCCAGTGATGCGGAGCAGTGCTTGCTGGCCATGTGTATGTCTTCTTTGGTGAAATTTCTGTTCATGTCTTTTGCCTGTTTCATGATTGGATTGTTCATTTCTTTGCTGTTCTTAATCTGTTTCTTTATATGTAGATGGGAAGCTATATTTCACAGTAATATCTTAGAAAGAACTCTTCATGATGATGAGAACGCTGAATCTTTATTTATCAATTGAAAACCCTCCAGTGGCTTTTCAGGATAAATTCAAGGTTCATATCACTATCTTCACAAGGGTCTAAGTGACCTGGCCCCTGTTCTGCCTTCATGTCACTGCCCTTCCCCTTCTCTAATGCACTCCCAACCAATGTTCTTCTGTCAGTTATTTCAATGTGTCAAGTCCATTTCTGCTTTAGGTTATTTTTTACGACAAGAATATTCTTCCCGTGACTCTGATTCTTGTCATTCAGATCTCAGAGAGCTCTTCTTTGACCACTGAGTATGAACTGGTTGTCTACCTCACATCATTACTTCAAGCTTCTGTGTAATAGAATTTAAGTTTCACCACTATAGCTCTAGTGTCTAAAATATTCTTACCTCAACACACACTGGACTGATGGATGCTAAAAGGGGGGGCACCTGGGTGGCTCAGTGGTTGAACATCTGACTTTGGCTCAGGTCATGATCCTGGGGCCCTGGATCGAGTCCCACATCAGGCTGCCTGCAGGGAGCCTGATTCTCTCTCTGCCTATGTCTCGGCCTCTCTGTGTCTCTCATGAATAAATAAATAAAATCTTTTTTAAAAATGGATGCTAAAGGAATATATTTACAAGTGAATATGAATTTAATTATAATTTTTCTTGAAACCAAACCAGGCGAATGTAGATAGCAGTTATTTTTTAGATTATTAATTAGAGTGAAGAATCTATATATGTACTATTTAACCATGTTGTAACGTGCTGTCTGGAGCCTACATAGAAATTACCTAGACCCATCAATATGTTAAGGAAAATAAGGTAGATTGATAGAGAAACATGTATTTTTCTCAAAGGCTAAGGAAATCCTGACAGTCTGTACCAAAGGCTAAAGGTCTAACTGTGAACGTGTTATTTAAACCTCCCCTGGGAAATGAAAGCAAATGACCCTAATAAAGTTCATGCTGACCAAAAATGTTGGTTTATTTTGTATGTGTCGTCTTAAAAATCAGAAACAACAGACATGTTTCTTCTTCCATCGCTATTATTTATTTGCCGCATAAGAACAAACTGCCACAAGACAACCCAGAATGTAACTTGACTTGAAATTTTATTTTTCACCAGTCCCAAGCTGGCTATGAAATCCTGGTGAAATAAAATGTCAGGGTGTGGTCCCTTTGCTGTTGTTACACATTTTTTTCCTTTCTTTCTACAAGAGTCAGCCAGCAAGAGGAAGAGGATACAACTCAATGGGGAAACTTAGATACACTTCCCCACTTTGCCTACCAATCCTGCTGTGCCTGACAGTGAATTCTCAAAGGGTGGCTAGGGACCCTAAGGTCTCTCTGCACTTTTTTTCTGTGCTCAGTGTTTACAATCTGACCATGCCCCTGCTTCTGCTTCAGTGAGGGAGTGAACATTCAGTTGGAATAGTTAATCCAATCCAGACGTCACCATGATGGTGTCTCATCCCGAGGAAAGGCATCCTCCCATTCATTCGTTCGGTGGTTTCGCAACAGCAAGCACATGGGGGAGGTGGGTTACAAAGTCTTTCTTTTCTGCCAAATAGACTTGAATCAATTCCTTTACTATCTGTCTGGTGATTCAAATCTCTTAGGAATAAATTGGAACTTGAAATTTTATCTCCTTTTTCCCCTAGAAGAGTAACAAGTTTGATACCATTTAGGGTGAACAGAACATACTAAGTTGTTTAAAAAGAAAATTCCTATACAAATTAATTTATTTATAAAGCTTCAAAATAAGTTTGAGTCTCCAAATGTAGTAAGTTTTATTTTTGTTTACCTCTTAGATTCTATCCAATAGAATAAAGGTACTCTCCACTGACATTTGTTAATAATTTTGATGACCACAGAGCAGAGAATTGAGGGTGTAGGGACAATTTATTTCTTGACAATATCAGGAGCCCAATTGGAATGAATCTTCATGCCTCTCAACACATTCAGTACAAGGAATGTTTTCATAAAACACAATGCCAAGAAACTGCAGAGATGGAGGGCTAAGGGCAGAGAAGAAAGCAAGGATGAGGTGCAGATGGATTTAAGATCTTGTCTTTGGTTGATTAATATCAGTATAAGTGATCTTATATGATGTACTTCTGTTCAGCAAAATTTTCTTCCCTGGCATGGAAGTAAATATCTGCAAATGTAAGTGGGGCTCCAAAATAATGAAGGCCTCAAGTCACAGGACAGAACATAGGGACAGGGCCAAGTTTATTGAAGGCAGAATATAGAACTGCCAATTTTATTGTTTGATGGTACCAAATAGAACCATGATTTATTCTCATTAAAATGCTGTCAATGTTTAAGAAATATGATGGATGTCTTACACTCTGACCTGCTATTGATAATATTTAACCTCATCTAGATTATTCATATAGCAGAGTCCGGAGAGGGTAGAGTTCAGACCTAGCAACTTGATGGGTGTCGGGGGCAGGTGGGTAGGGGTAGATGTAATAGTCACTTCTGGGAGAGCCAGATATATGAGCATGACGGACTCTAGAAGGAGACAGAAAGTATAAATTCAAAGAAAGGGAAGGAATGGCATCCCCTAATTACAAGAAGAAATGGGATGATTATAAGAGATACTTTCAATTGAATAGACACACAAATATCATCTCCTTTGATTTATGAATACCTTCCCACCACACCTAGGCTTCTGGGGCTCAGGATTAAGGGGTAGGGAGCAAGAAACACTGTATTCAGCACAAACAACAGGATCTCTATCAGAAGATGGAAAACTTCAATTAAACTCATTTGAGCCCACTTTCTGGATCCTAATACCTCCTGTGGCTTGTCATTATATAGATCATCCTTCAACAACCATTTTATAGCAGTCTCCCAGTTACAGAAGCACTGTGGGCCAATCTGCAATGAATGAGTTGTTCCAAAAGAGCCAGAAATAAGGCCTAGGGGACTTTCTTCTGAGGAGTGATTACTATAGATCCCATCATGTAGTTGTGTAAGGGAATGAAACATATCCAAGTTAAAATTTTGGAGAATGCTCTGGAAATTGCCTGCCCAGCTCCCAGGGCCTCCTTTATGTTTCTTATGGGCTTTCTAAAACTAGAAGCAATCCTGTTTGCTGATGCTCTCCCCCAAAATCGCTACTCTACAACTTCCCCACAGATGCAGGACAAAAACAGAGAAATTAGCATGGGAAAGCATACCAGAGCTTAGTATAACCAACTCTCTGTACAAATGCAAAAACTGAGAGTAAAAGGATGACACTGCACACTTGAAACAGCTGGGAAGTGGCCCGTGTCAGGCCAACACTCCAGTTTTCTGACCCTTGGTCCAATGTACTCTTCATTATAATTCACAGATATACCTACTTTCATGCAAGTAGCCACAACTTGCAAATTTGACTTGTCTGTGTTATGGGAACATGTATGTGTTTGCTGGTTTAATTTTATACTATATCACCTAATCTGTTACTCTTGCTGCATTTTGGCTGTCTCTAATGAAATGATCTAAGCATTCCAAGAAGTGATTGTACCTGGAAGCTATCTTTGCCTACATTTCCTCGGCTCCTATCAAGCTTCTTGTGACACAAACCCAAGCATGTGACATAATTGAATGCAGTAATAGGAGAAAGAGCAGGACCAAATGTAGTGAGGCTAGAATCTAAACAAATACAGGGATCTTGAACAGGTTGTACAGCCAGGATGTGGTGTACTGCCAATCTCCTCCTGGCTGTAGTATTTCTTTTGCCCTCAATTAAGTGTATAAGACTATAAGCATGAAAAAGAAAATCTCTCCAAGCTTTCTCTACAATTCTAATTTGATCTGTCATTTTACATCTTTTTTCTTACCAGTCAATTATGTTAATATGGTTCACTTCTTAGTTCTGTCCTAATGTTAAGTCAAGGGATTCAAGCTAAGGAAAAACAGCCCTTTGCTGGGAAGAGGTAGCAGTACAGAACCCTTGAGAGCAGATCAATAGATAATACAATGTAAGTTCTCTAGAAGAAGTCCGCATACGGCACAGACATCCAGCTTAGCATAGAAAACAGAGTAAAGACTGAGATGTCTTCCTCAAAGAGAAACTATCTAACCATCTAGGAATTTGGTTTTTAGGCAAGTAGGAGAAAGAGAAATGGGTTTCTAAGCTGATGGAATAGTATATGTACAAAGGCATAGAAATGGGAGATAGTAGCCTTTTAGGATCAAAGTTAATCATCTCTTGACTAGAATATAGGATTCAGTAGAAAAGCAGCAAGAGTTAAGCAAAAGCTGTTTTTCCAAGGGCTAATACCTCACCTTTCCAACAGAAGTACTCAGTAAGTGGAATTCATATAATAGAGATATTGATATTTGGGACAGCAATAACTAAATGAGGCAAACTATACAAAGAACATGAATCGGTGATCCCTGGGTGGCTCAGGCTCAGTGGTTTAGTGCCTGCCTTCATTCGGCCCAGGGCATGATCCTGGAGTCCTGGGATCGAGTCCCACATCAGGCTCCCTGCATGGAGCCCGCTTCTCCCTCTGCCTGTGTCTCTGCCTCTCTCTGTCTCTCTCTCTCTCTTCCTCTCATGAATAAATAAATAAAATCTTAAAAAAAAAAAAGATCATGAATCAATTTGTTTGTTCTCAGAAAAGCTTGCTATTATTACCCCACTTTACAGATGAGGAAACTGAGGCATGGACGGGTTAAAAAAAAAAACTTATTTTAATCAAACCAGGTGTTGTAGCTCCAAAGTCTGTAGTATATAGAAATCTACAACCCACCACTATGGCAAAAAGCAAGTGACTCTACATGTAATAGAGCAGGGATCAGTAAACTCTAGTCCATGGACTAATTATGACCTTCTGCATATTTTTTATGGCCCATTAACTAAGAATGGATTTTACAATTTTTAACTTTTTCAAACCAATAATTTATGCCTGGACTTTTTCCACATTAAAGGGAAAAAAAAGTTTAACTGTGTATTAGAGTTCCTTATTCGCTGAAATCACCTTATTCTGTTTGAGGTAGGATGAAATAACACTATTCCCTTCTCTTTCCAACCAACCCCTCTAAAGCAGCATAGACTTGCAAATTGCTTGATTTTCAGACAGGGATGAAAGAGAAAACTTCAGTTATCTAGTGTGGAAAGAGCAGTTAGCTAAGGAAGGTGAGGATGAAGAAAATGTCCTCAGATTGCTGTTTGGTTGGCTAATCTCCAGCTCAGAATGAAGTGCTCATTTTCCTGAAGAACAGGGAGTGCTCACACCCAATTACTTACACCTTGTAGGTAATCTTTTTTTTTTTTTTTTTCAGACATGAAATCAATCACTCAATGAAACCTTTGTAAGTTAAGGGCATAAACTGTCCAACCTTGTGGCTGTTTGTGATTATAGCTGGCAAAAATGAAAGATTGTTCAGTAGATATTAATAGTTAAAACGACAGAGGAAAAGAAAGAAGCAAGTTAATCTCTTTTAGGGCTTCCAAAATGAGGAAACCGGCTCATGAGGAAGTCCTTGGATCTCAATGGGGATGCCCAGTGCTCTGTTCTATTTGACCCTCAAAGCACTACCTTCATCTGGAACAGGTGTTGATGAATGGAGGCGAAAAACCTGACACTGCCTGGTATTTCTCTGCTACAGAGGAAATGAAATTTCTCTTGGTCTAGTTTCTTCTCTGTTTTTTTACATTTTCTTCCAGTAAGTTAGTATAGTACTACTCAAAATATCTTCTAGAGAATAAAGGGCATCTTATTTCTAAGAACAGAATCTGCTGAATATTAGAATAATGGAAGTTGTGGCAGCCTTCCCAAGTAGAAATTTAAAATTGTAGCATTCTGGGAAATTTAAACTTGAAGGATTCTCTTGGCTCTTCCATTGAGCCTAATGCTTCATGGACCCCAAAGAATATCACAGCTTCCTAAACCTTTTGGCAAGTGTGCTTCCAGAGCAAGCGTGAACAAAAACACAGCCCATAAACTAATTATGACTTTCTGCATGCTCTTATATGGCCCATTAACTAAGAATGGATTTTACACTTCTTAACAATTGAAAAAGTATCAAAAGAAAAATTATAAAAAATATCAAAATATTTCAATTGAAATTTAAGCGTGAATAAATAAAGTTCTATTGGAATCCATCTATGCTCATTCCCTTACATATTATCTATCGCTTAGTTGCACTACAATGGCAGGATTGAGTAACCGCTACAGAGACCGTATGATCTGTAAATCGAAAATATTTACTATATGGTTCTTTACCAAAAAAAGTTTGTCAATCTCTGGTCTACTAGGGTATTAGGAAATTAATTAGGTGAGAAGAATGTCTTCTTTTGCTAAAGCTACAGCCTAATAGAAGTTGAATATTTCTCAGGGGTGTTTGTAAAAATCCATTATAGTCTACATGTATCTAGGAGGAAAAAATAAAACCACTCATTTCTAGTGAATATGATTGAAACAAACTGAAAACTTGCCTGAATAAATTTACCAGATTTGGCACACTACACTAAGTCCAAATAAATTCACCTGTGAGCTGCCAAATCTCCACTAATTATTGTACTGAAAAATATGAAATCACAGTTTTTGTAGGTCAAAAATAATTAAATATTGGCTATTTCTTACAGTTCATGTGATTTCATAAGATGTTGTACAAAGGATGGAGTCCGGTTTAATATCCATCTTCTTCATCAAGCTTCCTTTGTCTGGCTTTGTATCTGATTTTGCTTTATTTTCCAATACTTAACAAATGGCTAGTACATGTTTGTTGACAGCCTAGTAATGAAACATAAGTTAAAGTTCTTTCTAAACATTCTACATTAGGAATAATATTACAAAGAAAGGATGCTAGTACTTGAAACTTAAAGCTAGAAGTAAATTCTAAGGCATTCCTTAGCACTTGCTATGTTGCTCTGGGTGGGCAGGAAGACTTAACAAGAAGGAATAGAATTTTAATTTCTGCCTTCAAATTGTGCAATTGCCGACACTTTTAATGCCAGAGCACTAGAAATGTTGTGTATTTATACTACTGTAATCAGGTTTCTTTGTCTTTTCAGTGAAAGAACAACAAAAATACTAATAATCTAACCTACGTGTGTGTATATATGTACACACACACACACACACACACACACATACACACACACAGAGACCACCTCCAATGTTACATGCATGGATTCCAATCAGTACCCTCTTTGTGTTAAGCCTTTTGAAATAATTCCATAGAATAATTATTATTATAAAACTTGATCAGAATAATACAACCTTCATGTCCAGGGGATAAATATTTTCTCATTGCTTTGCAAATTTTCTTTTTATTTTACTCTTTCACTGGTCTACATACTCCATGAAGGCAAAGGACATGCCTAACTTATTGATTAATCATGAATACTGCAGGCTTAATATTATCACTGAGGCATAAACATACATACGATGAATGAAAATAGAAAGAAAAAATCCAGCAGCTCAGATGACAAGAGTAACTTGAAATTTTTTTTTTAAAGAATTTTAAATTTTTTTATTTATTTATGATAGTCACAGAGAGAGAGGGGGGTGCGCAGAGACATAGGCAGAGGGAGAAGCAGGCTCCATGCACCAGGAGCCTGATGTGGGATTCGATCCCGGGTCTCCAGGATCGCGCCCTGGGCCAAAGGCAGGCGCCAAACCACTGCGCCACCCAAGGATCCCCCGTAACTTGAAATTTTAACACAGGCCCACATATATCCAAGCAAATCAGGCTTGTACCTCATGAATGGCCATAATTAGAAAAAATGAAGAAATGTTTCAAGAAAAATGTAACATGGGAAAAAATGTGACATGCTATTGGAGAAAAAAAATGGATTAGAAAAAAAATGGATTAAAGATTAATTTAATCTATAGAAAACCCTAAAAATAAAAAATAAAAAAACAATCAACAATTCACAGAGGCTCCAGGTGCTTTTGCATTTCACATAAAATAGGAATTTAAACTTTCCTTAGGTAGCTTCATTTTTTTTTTTTAATGTAACTATAATTGTTCCCTTTGACTGCTAGAACAACGAGCACGGACTTGTGTTTCAGAACAGAAAAACTTTATTCTCTCATAACTGTGGAAGCCAGAAGCCTGGAATCCTGAGTTTGGCAGGGCTGCATTCCCTCCAGAGGCCCTGGGGGAGAATCTTTTCCTGACCCCTTTTAGCTTCTGTTGACTGTCAGCATCCCTTGGCTTATGGCTTCGTCTCTCTCTGCTCCATGTTTATATTACCTTTTTCTCTGGGAGTTTTGATTTCTATTACCTTTCCCTTATAAAAACACTAGTGATGGTCATTAGGGTTTGAAGAAAATCCAGCCAACACATTTCCTCTCGGGATCCTTAACTTAATCATATCTTTTGCCACTAAAAGGAACATTCACTCTTCTTTCCATATAAAGTGACATTCACAGATTCCAGAGATTAGGAAGTAAATATGTCTCTGAAGGACCATTTTGACAGCATACTGAAGTGTATCTTAAAGAACCACTTTTAAATTTTCTGAAAATAAAGGGAAGTGAGGCCAAAATACACCTTACCTTAGAGCTAATTAAGATCATTTTAAGATAAGACAGATGAACATCTTCTCCAAGAGAATTCCTTCTTAGAGGGGCTACCTCTGCATTACTATAAACAGATATGTATGGCACTTGTGAATAAAGCCTCTAAGCATGCATTACCAAAGCCATGTTTTCAAAATGAGGGAAACTAAATGAATTATCAAAGAAGTTTCTGTTATTAATTTTTCAATGGGTTCACTTTTTACCCACAAGAAATATTCTCCAGTAAAGACCTTTTTTTTGATTAAAAACAGACTCTAATAAAAGTGGGTTAGGATCACAATGATAACCTATATTCAAGAACATGAATAAAAAGTGCACTTGAAGGGAAAGGCTCACATGTGTTCACATTTGATACCGGAAAATAACTGTATGATGTTGAAGGGTGATTACTACCAGCTGCAAGTGTGTACACCACACAATAACATCTCATCCGTGCAACCACTAGGAAAATTTCTTTCTTACTCTCTCTTTCACCCGGAGTTCCATAAAATATGGCCAAATCTTTCCCCTCTTACAGAATACTGACCTTCTCAAATCCTTGTATGTGAAATGAGAGACTTTGAATCTTGAAAGAACAGTAAGAAGAAACACGGAGTTTACATGCTCTTCTCCAAGAGTAAGATTGGCGAGACCATGCCATTGTATCCTTTCTTCATATTCTGTTGGGAAATGTTTTATATTATTTTCCAGTGGCATTGGCAAGTTTATAATCTTCACAGCCTAGAAAACATCACTGAACTATAAGAAAAACTGTTCTGAACAAAAGGTGTTCAGATCTCAATAAAGCATCATTTATCTGTAGACTCTTAGCACTGGATATAACTTGAAAAGTCATCTTGACCAAACTCCTAAATTTTAGGAATGGCAAATTCTGAATCACTGCTTTACCATAATTTCCTTGCAGAAAGCCTGGTGTCTTCCTAGATCTGTCTTACTTTATCCTAGCTAAACTAGAGTCTGTAGGAGGATTTCTAGAGTGTTAGATAAGAATCTAGAGGAGAAGGCAGAGAAAATTTGAAAAACACTTGATTCACAGGAACATATCTGGGTTTTTTTTTTTGTTTTAAATATTTAATACCCCAATAAGGTTTTTGTATGAAGAAACTGCACCCAGGAAAAAAGGAGGAAAAAAATATTTATTTAATCTTTTTAGTAGGCAAGTCAAGAGAAAGAAGGGTATGAGACACTATCAACATGAACATCAGAGACTTTTTTCTTTAACTTGATGCAACTACATGTAAATTAATCAAAGGAGGGCAGCCGGGTAGCTCAGTGGTTTAGCGCCGCCTTCAGCCCAGGGCCTGATCCTAGAGACCTGGGATCAAGTCCCACGTCAGGCTCCCTGCATGGAGCCTGCTTCTCCCTCTGCCTGTGTCTCTGCTCCCCCCCACCCCCCCGTGTCTCTCATGAAAAACTAAATAAAATCTTTGAAAAAAAAACAATAAAAGGAATAGAATTTTGGCAAAAGCACTTAATGTGTTCTAAAGTGTGACCCAAGTAATGTGGGACATTTCAGCCCTTGAAAGAAAGTTAAACAACAAATGGTCCATTAAACAATAAGGTAGAAGGTGGTGATCTCTTTGTCTAAGTATCACTTCTTTCCATCGCTCAGGCTTGGACTGCTGTTGCTTTGCACATAAAATCCCCTTTACAACACCTGCCTAAGCAGCCAACACACTTCATTGTAATCAGCTGCCATCCCCCACCACACACAGTCTTCAATATAAACTTTGTGACACGAGGTATTAGCTTATATTATTAAAATTATTATAGGATATAGCAGTGGATATGATTTATCTTAAATAATAGACATTTGTTGAATGAAAGAATAGAAAAATGATATCTCATGAAGAGGGGAAATTGGATTCCTACACTCAGAAGCACAGAGTTCTCTTGGTTGGAGTATCAGCTAAAGATTCATATAAGTTAATTCCTTGTCCATAATGGCCCACCCAGTCTCATGTCAACCATCAGTAACCTAATAATGAGAGAGCAATTGTTCTAGGCCAGGTGTATTACACACATTACCTCTGTAGCAATGTCACCTCTAGAGCAGGTGAGCATTACTGTCCTAACTGCAAAAATGAGAGAATTATACTCAGACATGCCCCTGCCTGCAAGTGACCATTTCCAATTTTAAGCCCTCCTGTGTATAGCTCTCAAACTAATGTTATTCCCATTACACTACTCTGTCCTTCGTTTCCTCAAAGCTCCTTTACCTTTAACAATGAAAAGGTTGGGGCACCTGGGTGGCTCAATGGTTGAGCATCTGCCCTTGGCTCAGGTCATGATCCCAGGGTCCTGGAATGGAGTCCCTGCAGGGAGCCTGCTTCTCCTTCTGCCAACGTCTCTGCCTCTCTCTGTGTGTGTCTCCCATGAATAAATAAATAAAGTCTTTAAAAAACAAACGAAAACAATGAAAAGGTTGATGAAAGCTGTTTTGATCTTATTTTGACATGGAATTCATACCACATCTTAACGGTAATATACAGCAAGGGATTGCGGATCTATGGATGGGAGCACAAGTGATCAGTGAATAAGGACAGAGGGGTTACCTGAGATTGTGAAAGGAGAGATATTAGCAGAAACTGAACAGCAGCTCCATGTCCTGGTCTCTTACTAAGGCTGAGAGCTTGATAAGACAACATACCCTCTAAGAAGGGCTCGGGGCACTTTAAGCATAAGACTTTCAGAAAAAGCCAAGAATCCAATGCCCAAAAATGCAGGGGAGCCAGAGTACTTCCTGATGCTCAGTCACCATGAGGACTACAACAGAGAGCCCACTAGTGATGACCCACAAGGACCAAAAAAAAAGGTGGGGCTTTCCAGAATATTCTATTCTGTATCAGATCACGTGAAGCTTTGCATAACTCCCTGGGAAGGGGCAGGGAATAATTCTCAATAGCAACAGAGACTGGAGTTTTGGGCAGATGTGCAGGATGAGAGCTCATAGTAAAATTCAGTTTGACCAATCATTAAACAACATAGTGTGTCATTTCTCACATTCCTGAGACTGCTGTCAAAAACTCATACCTCATATATATTGGTGAGGTCATTTGTCATTTTGATCACATTGTCCTTTAACCTTCATTTTCTCCTTTTGGAGGGAAAAAGGTATTCTTTTCTTAGTCCCTCTTTTAGCCCACACATTAAACATTGTCATTTTCCATCACCAAGATACTGCATTGTCTAGTTGCTCCCATGCTTCACTAACATTTACTGTTACCTGAGGTGAATATTTTTTAAGTATATAATCCTGTGTTTTATCCTTAGATATTCTGATTGATTAGTTTTTTCCAACCCAAAAATAATGGTAAAGAGAAGGACAGTGAAATCCATTATAAAACATGGCTAAAAAAGGAGGTTGCCAGAATTCTGATTTCATTGCTCATTCCTTAATTTGATATGATCCACATGCGTGGAGACCTTTTGAAAGAAATTTTTAAAAGAGGCAACAAACAGATCAATGACTAACTCAGCCTTATAGTTGACTAAAATCCAGTTTTTTTGGCTTAATGGAACAGTTTAGGACCAAGATTATTCCATCAAGAGAAAATTATTTTCATAAAATGGAAATTGGCAATGTACCCATTGAAGTCTGGAAGAAACTCAAATGTCTGCATTTCCACTGGGAATGAATTCTGACAGGCATGTGTAGGGAGCGCTGACAGTACAAAAATAACCACCTGTTGCCCCACAGGAGAGGAAGAAGCCAGGTGGGACACATCCCCCATAAAGGAAATGTGAGCAGTCTCTTGGCTTCCTCTGGGATACAGGGGAGTAAGGGAAGCTGGCAGGAGGGAGGTTGAAGAAAGGAAATCTGAGCAGGTTCCCTAACTGTCTTCCATGTGGGGAAGGCAGGACTGAATTGGAGAGACCATAGAACGGGAAGATTGACAAGAAAAGCTTATGCACTTAAGGCACATTTAAACTATTAGAATGCTGAGAAATATATAATAAATCCTCTGAAATTACAAGGATATCTAAATGGATATGAAACCAGGAGTTGCCTCAGTCACCATCATTCTAGAAAATTTAAATGCTCAGTAAAATGCTCTTCTAACAACATAGTATTTTCAGGAAAATAAACTTTTAAACATAGAGGAAAAAATAAATAAATAAATAAACATAGAGGAAGCACAAGGACAAAGGAATATGCTGCTACAAATCCAATCCTTAAGGCTCATCAAAATGAAAGGCTTTAGCCTTTCTTGACATGTCTGATACCAAACTGGGCAAGAAGAGTAATATTTATTTATATCTTCCCCTTTCTTTCCGACTCTTTCTCCTGTGAGGTAAAAGAAGAAAATGAAATATTTTACAATAAACATTTAAAGAGGAAAAAAAAAACTATAAACAGAATACCTGGGTCAGTAATCATACTTTGAATAGTTGGAAATGTACTGTCAACTTAGAAATCAACTTAAAAGGGTGTAGCAGATTTAATAAGCAGCCATCATATGCCATGCTTTGTTCTAAATGCTTTACCTGTATTCCTCATTTCAACCATGTGAGGTGTCATTCTCCACACTCTGCAAAATAAGAAAGGAAGAAATAGTAGGTAACTCTTTCAAATATATAACACTCCTCAGTGATAAATCTGAAATTTGACGCTAGGCTCTACAAACATTCTACAGCAATATGTTATGATCAAGCAGCATGAACGATCCAAAATAAAACCAAGATTCTGAAAAAAGTTTTGAAAAAATAGAATGTTTCTAAGAAATTAAATACACATGTCGCAAAACTCAGTCAAGCCTTATCAGAGCCTATTGATTTATGTTAAGTAAAATATTAACAAATAGGTTATTTCATTTCTAAGCCTGGAACTGATAAATAATAGCAAATTAGTGGGGTGTTTCAAGAACTGTTGGGGAGAGACAAGGACACTGATAAAATAAGAAAGAGCGATGGTAGCCTAATTCTGGGTAGATTGTCACTTTCCTTTCTCTTGGTTCCAAGTGACAGAAAAATTAATACATTCACTTAAATAAGGAGAATTTATTAGTTATGAATCTCCTACTTGTAAACCTGAGTCATAGAGACTCCAGGGGCTCAAATATAAGACTAGGACTCAGTTTCTCCCCTTCATCTTCTACTTCCAGGCACCTCCAACACCTCTTGAATCACTTTTTTTTTCAATCTCAATAAAAGCAGAAGGAAAAATTGTGCACTTTACTCCATGTAGTCCCAGAAAAGTAGTCTCAATGGCAGTTCTTAATTCTAGTTGGCCCTGGACACAGATATGAAAGAAACATGGTGGTCACAGGGAAAGGGAAGCCTGGAATGGGGCAGGATGGATCCTTACCTGAAATGTACACACTGAGGTTATAAGAAGGTTGGTTCCTTAAAAAAAAAAAAAAAAAAAAAAAAAAACTCAGGTTTTACAAAAGATGAAATGATTAATTGGTGCTAAGAAGGAAATTTTTAAAAATGAAAACAAAGACTGACAAATCTGTTTTAAAAATGCAAGCTTAAGAATACAAAAGACTAGCTAAGCTTCCATTATTATTTAGAGCTAAGCAGCCTCAAGCAATTCAATGCATGGAGTAGATATCCCTTAAAAGTATGGCTTACCTTGAGTTTCCAAAAGTGTAATGTTCAAAAGATAGAAAGGATATCAAACAGGAAGATAGAAATAATATCAAATTAAATAGGCTAACATCTTTGTATTATTGACTATGCGCCAGCCATTAGAACATATCACAACAACTCTATAAAGTATCGCGACCTCTTTATTAGTATTATCCCCACTTTATAATGAAGATTACATGAGGCCCAGAGCAATTTCCCAATGAGACTCAATTATTTACTTGCACAATTAACATGTAAAAGAATGATTATTCAAATGTCTACAATATTACTCACTTTGATAAAATACTCAGTGTGAGAGCTAACCATGGATTCTTTCAAATATAGTTTATTGTTACTCTTTGTGCTCAGTTCTTTTGATTTTGGCATGATTGCTGAGCATCTACTATGTGCCAGGTATTACACTACACATTCAGGATACTTGGGCTTGCAATCTATACTTATATTCAATTTTTGAGTTTGTCTGGCATGCATTCCCTATTCAAAGTTTAATATTTATACAGTTCTATGAACTTTTTATTAAATATCTAATCCTAAATATTAAAATAATAACAATACCATATTCTTATTACTGCTAAATGGGAAAGAAGAGAATTAGTAGCGGTAACAAAGAATTCATTTTCATGCCAGATAAAATATTGGATGCCAAAACATGTTAACACTTCGAGTTGTTAAATATCCATCTATCAGTTACCCAGTAGAGATTGGCAGGCATTTTTATTAGGCATTATTAAACAATTCTCTGAATTTCTACGCTTGTGGTTGTCTACTCATATAATGTAGAAAACTAAGACAGAAATACTACATAAATATCTTTTACACAAGTGAAAAACACTGAAAATTCTAATTAGTACAGTAATTTACACATTTTCCTTTATCTTGGATTTGTCTGAAGCTGATTTATAAAAATTTCTTTACATGCATCTGATCCGTTACTTTTTTTTTTTTTTTTTTTTTTTTTATGATAGTCACACACAGAGAGAGAGAGAGGCAGAGGGAGAAGCAGGCTCCATGCACCGGGAGCCCGACGTGGGATTCGATCCCGGGTCTCCAGGATCGCGCCCTGGGCCAAAGACAGGCGCCAAACCGCTGCACCACCCAGGGATCCCAATCCGTTACTTTTAAAATAAGGGTAAAATAATCCATTACCTTTAAAATAAGCCACCAGGGGCACCTGGATGGCTCAGTTGGTTAAGCATCTGTCTTCAGCTCAGGTCATGATCTCAGGGTCCTAGGATTGAGCCCTGCATCAGGCTCCCTGCTTGGGGCAAAGTGTCTGTTTCTCCCTCTCCCTCTGACCTTCCTCCTTGCTTGTGCTCTCTGTCTCAAATAAATAAACAAAATCTTTTTTTAAAATAAAAAAAAAGCAGACAGACCAAAGAGAAATACTAACTTGTAAAGACAGAAGTGGCAAAAATAGTTATCTGTGATTTAAGTATTTAAGAAGTGTATGTATATATGGCAAAATTTGGGATAAGGATTAGGGACATGAGAGAGGCAGGAAGGGAAAATCCTTTGAGATTTATTTTACTGTAGATTTCCTTTGACTTTCATCTGTCCCTGAAGTCTAGGCGATGTTCTCACCAAGGGCATTTTCTTTCAAAGTTGAATAACAATTTTGTTATCATTTTCATGTTTCTGTTTTCATGCTGAAAACATCTTAGTTTCGTAATCAAACCTCTATGGGTCTGGAGGCTCAAAAATTATTTCTTCTGCTTCATGGAAAGGTTTCACCTCCAGGTAAAACCCTTACTCCAGCTTGCATAGATATACCAACCCTAGAGAAAGAGAAGTTGCCCCAGGCTTCCTATGAATAAATGTTGGGTACATTGAGCACATCCTTTCATCAAATGAAATGGGTAAGAATCTAGACTCCAGAGTCAGAATTCCTGGGTTCAAAACCTCACTGTGTTACTCTTAGTCAGTTCTGACTGCTACAACAAAATTCCAGAGATTAAGTGGTTTATTAAAACCAGAAATGTATTTCTCACAGTCTGGAAGTGGGAAGTCCATGATGAGGGTGTCAGGATGGTCAGATTCTGGTTGAAAGCCCTCTTCTTCCTCGTGGCAGACTGCCAACTCCTCGTTGTATCTTCGCATGGCAGAGAAAGTTCTTTTATGGAAGCACTAATCTCATTCACAAGGGCTCTGCCCTCACATTCTAATCACATCCCCCAAAGCCCTACTTCCTAATACCATCTCATTGGGCATTAAGTTTTCAACAGATGAATTTGGAGGGGACAGAAGCATTCAGACCAAAGCTCTTACTTAATAACTGGAGGCCCTAGGGATTTACTTAACATTTCTAATCCTTAATACACTCATCTGTATGCCGATTTCATGGGGATGCTGCACGTCAAATATTCCACTTAATACATTGCCTAGTACAGGAGAAATGTTCATAACTGTTGTTATTTTTACAGCTATTCTTAGTATCAATAACGATAAAATATGTTTTTCTTTTTAACAAGATTTGGATAAATTACATGGGTCCACAAAGAAGGGATAGGATTTCCACAATGGAAAATGGATTGAGGAGGGGGAGGTATTGAACAAAAGAAAGAAAAGGAACAAGAAACCTCTGCAGAGGCATAGTGGCTAGAAAATACCAATCCATTAAGGCCAGAATGTTAAAAACACTTATCCTACTCATATTGGAAAGAAGGCTGGAATCACATTTTTTTTTTCCTATCTTGGATTAGTGGCCCTTCTGTATATGTTCAAAGAAGGCTTGATTTCTTTCAATACATCACAGAAATAAACCAGGAACCTTAGGCTTGGAAGACAAATGATCTACATTAAAATCCTGGTCTTGCTACTTACTTCTGTGCAAAATGGAGGGGAAAAAATAATTTTTCTGGGTCTCAGTTTTTAACAAAATGGGAAAGACTTTTGCACAGTCATTGTCGTGATTAAAAATAATGAAAATCTTAATAGCATCAACTATTACCCTTGAACGAGTACCAGGCTCTGTGCTAACATCTTTGTATCCACATTTTATTTAGCCCCCTCAACTTCTCCAGGATAATGAATGAAGAGTGGTTATCATAGCAGAACTACCTGTGGAGTAAGGGTCCCAAACAGAAGCTAAGAAAAGCTATTAATAATAAGAAATAAGATGGACACCTTTGAGTTTTTAATAGATTATAGAAGGTGGAGTTGAAGACAAATCTTAACTAGATTTCTGAGCAAAGAAATTTTAATTTACACCTAAATTATGATAATATTGTCCTACATTCCTCATAGTATTGTTGTTAGGATAAAAAAAAAAATACTACACAGTAGATAGAAGACTCCTTATCTTAAAATGTGTGATAAGCCTATTAATCAAAAGGTCAATTTAACAAAAAGAACAATAAAAAAGACACAAATATTTAATCTAACAAAACTTTTTAAAATTAGCCAGATTTTTCTTTCTTTATTATTGTACTTATTTATTTGTTAGAGAAAGAGTGAGTGCATGAGCAGCAGGGAGGGGCAGAGGGAGGAGAAGCAAACTGCCTGCTGAGCAGGATTCTGGGATCACTACCAGACGGTTAAGTGACTAAGCTACCCGGACACCCCTAAAATTAGCCAAACTTTTGATGTAAGGCCAAGACATTTTGAACACAGATTCACTGATTTGAACTCTGCATCATCTCTCTTATGGAAAGCACACCACAATGCATTTGTGAGATTTGTATATTTGCTTTCAAGTCGGAACAGAATCTGTGGAAAGACACTTGCAGAGCAACCTAAGTACAGAGATGTGATAGATTATTACAGTTTCCCCTCCATCCTTTTTTTTTTATATATAGGTTGTCTTGTCCACTTATATGCTGCAGCATTTTTTAATGGTGTAGAACATCCATCCTTTCAAAGCACAGAGTTTGTTTTTCTTAGGAACAATCTCTTCTTCCACACTCACATTTAATTGGTTTTATTGATATTTAATTAAATTACATAATAGCTACAAAGGATTGACATATACAAGTTTAGGAACCACCATGCTTGACACTTGCTAAACATTCAACACATTTGATAGGAGGAGAGATGTGTAGACAACCAGAGAAAAGTCTGCTGGTCATGAGCTTTCAGTACATTGTGGGCTTCAGCTATATGACTAATAGCATGCATAGTATCATTTAGTCTAGCAGCTCCACTAGGAGATAATTAAGAAAAGTCTACTCTTTGTTAAAGTGTATAACAAGTTCTTTTTATTAATATGAGAGAAGAGAGACATCTGGGTGACTCAGTAGTTGAGTGCCTGCCTTCCACCCAGGATGTGATCCTAGAGTCCTGGGATCAAGTCCCACATCGGGCTCCTTGTATGAGCCTGCTTCTCCCTCTGCCTCTGCCTCTGTCTCTCTCTCTCTCTCTCTCTCTCTCTCTGTCTCTCATAAATAAATAAATAAATAAATAAATAAATAAATAAATAAATAAAATATTTTTAAAATAAAAAATAAATAAAAATTTAAAAATAATATGAGAGAAGACATCATATTTCTTTCGCTCATTCTTCTATGACATAAATACACTTCAACATATTTGATTTTACACAAAGAAAAAAATTCAGAGCCATATAAGAAATCATCTAGGTCTTAGCAGCAAACATGAAAGGAGCACCTCTTCAAGATAAGGGATCTTCCTAGAAATGTTTTTTTGTGTGTGTGGGGTTTTGGGGGGAGGGTTTTTTAAAGATTTTATTTATTCATGAGAGACACAGAGAGAGAGGCAGAGACACAGGCAGAGGGAAAAGCAGGCTCCATACGAGGAGCCCAATGTGGGACTCCATCCCAGATCCCAGGATCACACCCTGAGCTGAAGACAGACGCTCAACCACTGAGCCACCCAGGCGTCCCTAAAAACATTTTTTATACATCTCTCCTTTACCCATTCGCCTTGTTTGTGTTCCATTGGTGGCATAACACAGCCAAGCAGAGAGACGGTTTGGTTTCTCTACTTCTCTCCACTTTTCATTTCAAATTGCCATTAGTGATGTTGCCCAAGGGCTCACACAAACACACACACACACACACAAACACACACACACACACACATCCCAAAACAAAACAAACGTGATTGTTTCCATTAAAATTGAAGGCCTGAGAGAGTAGTCCCACATGAATCTTCCCAGTCCCTGTGCCATCAGATTTGTGCCATGAGGCTATTCTGCAGGCAAGGCTAAGAAGAAAATACATGCAGGATACCACTGGACCTAGACATCTGGGGACACCATTGGTCAACCACCAAATCTGTTCTATATTTATATTCATTTAAAATCCATTATAGTAAATCCTGAAATCTCTTTTATTTTCAGCAGTGGAGAAATGTTTATTCTCTAGATTGATGAAAAATCAAACACTAAGATAGAATTTCTTTTTCTGTCAATGAAGGATTTGTGGCAGTACAGGGTAGGAAATATCTTAGTCCCTCAAAAAGTGGCAGAGTATAATAACCCTAAAACTTAATATAAATATCTATTATTATTCCCCCACAAAATTTGATTGCCAGTATATTCTTATTTTCTTGCCTACTATGTGGAATCCTTTCATCAAATTGGCATTCAAATATGTTCCTTAGAACTGCAGTTCATGGGGGGTGGGGGTGACTGGGTGACGGGCACTGAGGGGGGCACTTGATGGGATGAGCACTGGGTGTTATTCTATATGTTGGCAAATCGAACACCAATAAAAAATAAATTTACAAAAAAAAAAGAACTGCGATTCATAAGCAAAAAATATGAGTAAGAATCAGTAGACCCTTAAATTCTTTGTGGGCTATAAGTCCAAGCCCTTTGTTTTACTGTAAATAGGTTCTATTCATCTACCCTTTGCAGAATCAGCCAACTGGTTTGCCAGCTATGGTTGTGCGGTGTGCATTACTTCTTCAACCTTAGCATAGTGAGAAATAGTTTTATTCCCACCACATTCATGTCCTATGAACATGTCTGCTGGTCCTTAACTCTGCCTCTGCATTTAGCAGAAGGAAAAAGAAAACAAAATACTATTGATCAAGTACCAACCATGGGTGAGGCACCAGGCTAAGCTTTTTACGTACAAAGTGTTCTTTCTAGAATAAAGCATTTTCAAGAGGTAGTAGGGTAAAGAAGCCAAACAACACATATTTTAGAAATTAAGTAATAAATGCTCACAACAAAAAGAAAAGTTTTTTGTTTTTGTTTTTTTTTTTAGTTTGAAACAGCAACCGAGGCTTGAATTATGAAAGCTCTCTGGGGACAGTAACTTTAGAGTGACATAGGGGAGAAGTAAGAATGATGACCCAGTAACAGAGGTTTTTCAGCATTAGCAGATCACACAACATACAGAAAAGACCTCAGTGTCCCTCTTCCCTTTAGCTAACTCTGTCATCAGGATTATCTTCCTACTGTTCAGATTATGGCGTTGAAAGAAAAATCAACTGAAAGTCTGACTAAGAGTTAGGTAATAAAACCACTTACTATTTGTGTGATTTACTGTTCCAGTTTAAAGAGTAGTGTTCCTACAAAGAAACCAGTTGCTAGGGAGTTGTTAAAATAAATCCAGAAAGAGGTTCTAATAGTTAACTCTAGTAACTACTTTCAATCAAGCAAGAAAAAAAAAAACCTTTGCTTGATTAGGAGACAGAAAGAATAGAATAAGTGAAAACAGCCCAAAAGTTTATCAAGGAGAGTAGATAAACAAATTATCATATAGTCACACAATAATGCAATCCTTAGTAACGAAAGGAACAAATACACCAAAATATAGATGTCAAAAATATCATACTGAGCTAAAGAAGTCAGACGTAAGTATATGTGAATTTATTTCTATGAAGTCTAAGACAAACATAAATTACAGTGATAGAAATCAGAAGAGTTGGGTGGCTCAGTGGTTGAGTGTCTGCCTTTGGCTCAGGTCATGATCCCTGGGTCCTGGGATGAAGTCCCGCATCCGGCTCCCCACAGGGAGCCTGCTTCTCCCTCTACCTGTGTCTCTGCCTCTCTATCTCATAAATAAATAAATAAATAAATAAATAAATAAATAAATAAATAAATAAATAATTTTTAAAAAGAAAGAAAGAAGAAGAAAGAAGAAGAAAGAAAGAAAGAAAGAAAAAGAAAGAAGAAAGAAAGAAAGAAAGAAAGAAAGAAAGAAAGAAAGAAAGAAAGAAAGAAAGAAGAAAGAAAGAGGAAGAAAGAAGAAAGAAAAGCTTATGATGAGGTAAGACTTGACAGAAAAGGGTCATGAGGAAACTTTTCGAGATGACAGAAATGTTCTATATTTTTCCATCCATTTGTTTTCACTGTTTAACAAACCATTGCAAAACCTAATAATCGAAAGCAAGATTCATTTTATTCAGCTCATGATTTTGTTGGTCAGCTGCATAGTTTATGTCTTCTGGACAAGCTCAGTTGATCTTACGCATCTTTCATAGTACTTCTCTATGATCTGGATCCTCTAGGAAGGGCTCTTTCATGTGTCTGGTTGTTGGCCAGCTCCAAGCTGGGTTACCCTGGTTCCCCTCTAGGTGTGCTCTTATCATCCAGCAGGATAGTTCAATGAAATTATTCATATGAGCATCTTGGGATTCTAAGTTTGCAGCTATTCTTTCTATCTATTTCAATCTTGACTCAAATGTTATTTACATAGGTGTATACACATTGTCCGAATATATACTCAAAACCAGTGCATTTTACTGTATATAAGATTTATCTTATATATCTTAAAGGAAAGATACTAAAAAAATGCAGATGGGCCTTTGGGGTGGAAATATCAACATATTATGATATATGGCTTATCATTTAGCATTAGGTTTGTAGTAAGAAATAAAAAAATCTGACTCACATAGAGTCAAATAATAAAGAAGATTTAGTTTTTAAATAAAAAGGCCAATTATAGCTGCAGGCATGGCTTGATCAAGGCTCTAGTTCCACTGCTCTGTAATTACATCTTCTTTGCTATTCTTCTTATACAGGAGTAGACTTTGTTTCCAGATTGACACTCTTTATTGTAGCAAAATGTCTACAGCTATCTTAGGCCTTACATCTGCACACTGTCCAGAGAAGAATGCTGATTCTCTACCATAACCTATGAACAAAAGTCAAGGGACAATTGGACCTACTTAGGTCCTAAGCCTGGACAGAAACTGAAATATGCCTGGGTTACATACTTACCTATGAACCAATCATTGTAGTAGAGAAGAGTGGACATGTTCAAGAGCATGTTGACCAGGATCAACCCCTGAAGGTAGGAGTGAATTAATCCTGTCCTGATCCCCCTGAGCATACAAGGGGTGGAGTAGATGCTGTAGAAGCAGTCAAATTATACAGAGCAGTTGAATTTGGGGGGAAAACAGTAAGCAAGGAAAAATAATCTAAGTCGAATAACCAAATAAAAAACTAACAGGGGATCCCTGGGTGGCGCAGCGGGGATCCCTGGGTGGCGCAGCGGTTTAGCGCCTGCCTTTGGCCCAGGGCGCGATCCTGGAGACCCGGGATTGAATCCCACGTCGGGCTCCCGGTGCATGGAGCCTGCTTCTCCCTCTGCCTATGTCTCTGCATCTCTCTCTCTGTGACTATCATAAATAAACAAAAATTAAAAAAAAAAAAAAAACTAACAAAGAAGGGATTCTCTGGGGTTGGTTAGAACTCCCAATCAGAAAGAGCTCATGTATTTACTTTACTTTTAGTCCTAAGTAAAATAGTAAAATAAGGGAAAATATAAAAGACTGGCATGGCAGGGGCTGTTATTTTTCTTTGTATCTTTTGATACCTCCGTATAGCTCCCTGGCTGAGGCAGTCTTCATCCCACTACACCTGTCCTGCACCTGTTTGTTTCTCTGTTACCATAGAGTTGTTCTAAGGGGAACATCTGGATGTTGGATTACACCCACTCAGGGACACTAACCTGGTTTAGTTTCAACCTGTAGATTTTATTAGTGCACAATCTCTTACACAGACTACTGCTAAAGCAGAAAGATCTGGAGACCTAGACAACCAAGATATGATTTTGGAAATCTGCCTCAGGGACAGCTTTCTCCTCCCAAATATTTCTTTTTATCATATGGCTCTTTGTGAGGGAAAATAAGAGACAGTGGGTGCTTTTTGACACCCCCACATTCTCCAGTATATGCCTAAATCAGTCAAAAATCGTCTGTTTTATTTAACATTCTCCACCTGAGAATTGCAGATGACTGTAAAAGAAGAAATACACTTTTGCATATACTTCAACGTCAGTACATTGGAGGGCTCTGGGTACGTGGGGTAGGACAGACAAGAAAGGAAGGTGAGAGCATGAGGACATTGAGAAATCCTGAGTGTCTCCAGACAAGAGGAAATCACTAAGGGGAAAACTCCCTGAAAGTAAAACCCTAGGAGCCAACAGAAACAACATCTACTTTACAATTGTGTCCTGTCTACACCTGGGTTTATTCTCAGCGTGTTTAATGGAGCAGTTTGTGTAATGCAACACCATCACATTATCTTAGGGAGGACAAGGAGACCTCAAGGAATAGGGAAAGCGCTCTCGATATCGAGCTCTACATCCTGTCTTGGACACCTACTCTGCCACTTGCTGCCAATATGACCCCAGGCAAGTTATTTAGCCCCCGGTGAGCCTTCACCTTCTCATTTAAAAACTAAGGACAATAACATTTATCTCACAGCATAATTTCGAGAATGAAACTTCACGGTATATGAGTAAACCAGTGTAAAGTTATTTTTTAATCTTCTTTAAATTTAAATTCAGTTTGTCAACATGTAGTATAACACCCAGTGCTCAACCCATCAAGTGCCTTCCTTAGTGCCCGTCACCCATTAGCCCATCCTCCATCCACCTCCTCCTTCTGCAACCCTTTGTTTTTTCCCAGTGAGGAGTCTCTCATGGTTTGTTGTCTTCTCTAATTTTTCCCCACTCAATTTCTCCCCCTTCCCTAATGGACCCTTTCACTATTTCTTATATTCCACATATGAGTGAAACTGTATGATAATTGCCTTTCTCCAACTGACTTATTTCACTTAGGATAATACCCTCCAGTTCCATCCATGTGGATGTAAATGGTAGGTATTTGCCCTTTCTGACGGTTGAGTAATATTCCATTGTATACATACACCACTCTTCTTTATCCATTCATCTGTTGAAGGACATCTCAGCTCCTTCCACAGTTTGGCTATTGTGTATATTGCTGCTATGAACACTGGGGTGCAGGTGTCCCACTGTTTCACTATATCTGTATCTTTGGGGTAAATACCCAGTAGTGCAATTGCTGGGCCGTAGGGTAGCTCTATTTTTAACTTCTTGAGTTAACTTCTTGACCTCTACACTGTTTTCCAGAGTGGTTGCACCAGCTTGCATTCCTACCAACAGGGCAAGAGGGTTCCCTTTAATCCACATCCTCGCCAACATTTGTTGTTTCCTGTCTTGTTAATTTTAGCCATTCTCACTGTTATAAAGTGGTATCTCATTGTTGTTTTGATTTTTATTTCCCTGATGACAAGTGATGTGGAGTTATTCTAATCTTAGTCACACGCAAGCAACGGTTGTCATGGTGGGTGGGGAAGGACTAAATAAGAGGATAAAACGGAGGGGGAACTTTTTTCTTGTAACTGAAGCTTTTGAGACAGAGAAAAATGCAAAGTACTCTGTAAGCATCTGTCCAGCAGCAGAGTAGACATTGACAGTGATGTAAGAGACATAATTCCTTTCTTTACAGGTTTCACAGTCGTTGAAGAGGGAAGACAGAGCAAAAAGTAAGCGATACAAGAACCAATGTCAAATAAACAATGCGGTTGGAGCTATCATGGGTCAGAAGCAGCTTAGAGAGGTCAGGTAGGGCTTCATGGAGGAAATGGACTCATGCTGTTTCTGAAAGAATGGCTAAATAGAGAAGAATGCTGTGGTCTGTCCCTGGGATCCCAGGAACCAGTCGAGCTGGGTAAAGGATGATCTGCTATCCTCAACAAAAAGTACTTGCTGGCCTTCCTCCACTATGTGCCAAAAGAGCACCTGGAAGCCTTAAAAATGCAACCGTTGTAACAACTGAGATGAGATGATGTGTGAAGAAAGGCAGCCAGATGTGAATCACCGACTCCACATGAGCCATGGACTTTAAGGCCATACCTAATTCAGAACAAAGTACAGTCAGAGCATCTGAGGGAGGAACACCAGGCTACTCTAGTCATTTAGAGCTGGAAGACATGGCCATGGTTGAAGGTACTGAGGAGCGGGTCACTCAGGCCCATGCTTGACCATGCAGGGTAGTTCCAGATCTGTAGTCATTCCCTGACTGGCCACTGCCCTAACCGGGACTTCCTCTAAGGTTGGAATTTCAAAGGACAATTTCACCATAAACACTGTATCTTTCTCTTCTCTTCTCTTCTCTTCTCTTCTCTTCTCTTCTCTTCTCTTCTCTTCTCTTCTCTTCTCTTCTCTTCTCTCCTCTCCTCTCCTCTCCTCTCCTCTCCTCTCCTCTCCTCTTCTCTTCTCTTCTCTCTTTCTCTTATTTTCTCCTGAGATTAAAGAACTTGGAACAATCTGGGTTTTAATTTCCTCAATAGTGAAACGAAGATGTTGAACTACAGTATCACCATAAACTCTCTTCATCATTTTTCTGCCATATTGGAATTATTCTCCATGTTCTTCTGAACACTTTCTTCTCATTGGACCATTGGACGTGATCAAGATTGTCCTTGAGGAGTGAAAGTAAAATTTAGGAGGACAATGAGAACAAATATTAACAGAGCACAACCACTTGCATAGGGACTTTGTGGTGACCCCGAGGAAACTATGAAGTCCCTTTAAAAAAAATTTTTTCGAGATGCTAAAGCTGTCTTCCATAAATCAGATGACTGGCTAAAGTGATATATCACCTCAAAAGTGTACATAAGAAACAAAGTAATGTGAAGATAAAATCAATATTATTAAACTGGATGGACCAAGAGACTCAGATCTTTGTAGTTCCTCACTTGGTGATATCTGTGTTTTATTTCACTGCACAAAAGAGTTCATGTCTGCCAGGTGCTTTCAGCTCCTCAGAAGAAATGTGCTTAAATAAAATATGAGGTGTCACCTTGAGTGGTGAGCTTTGACCTCCAAGTCCAGGGAGTATGGGTTTAAACTCGGGGAACTGGAAACTCATTTGTTTTGCTTCACAGCTCCTTCTGAGTCCTCTGCTTTGCTGCTCAGCTTAATAGCGTAGGTCTGGAGGTGAGTCTTATTTTTACCTATAAACTCAAGGTTTGGTTCTCATTAAAAGATGGTATTTGGAGATCTAACAATTCTAAAGGAAAAACAAACTGCAACTTAGCATGTGTTCAGTGGCTCTCCCGCTGTTGGTTTCCTTCTAGGAATCATTGTGCTGTATTGGAAACCATTTCCTTTCCCAGCCAGTGCAAATCCACTCTTATCTGAGATCTAGATCTTAACCAAACACCCTTACAATAAACCAGACAGCCCTACTTTTGATACCATTAACCTCTGACCTCTGAAGAACTTCCTCAGAAGGGAGCCAGGTCTGAGATGTTAACAAAACTTGGCCATCCACAGAGGCACTAGAGCTAAAAGAATTGGAATAGCTTTTAACTTTGAAAAGGCAGAAAGTTGTCTCCATTGAGTAGGGTTGATTGGGGTAGGCAGGTGGGAAGAGAGAATAAAAAAGGAAGGGACCTTTTGAAAGTCATTCTATCATAGATTAAATACGGATCGCCTGACACCCACGAACTCAGACCCAGCATTCCAATATGTCCTCTTCAAGGTCTTAATGGGCAAAGACTGCAATTATATTTTGAAAGAGATCACATCTTAAAAGTATCACTGATGCTCCTTGGTACTATAAAGTTTGTATAATGAGACTAAGCACAAAAAATTATCTGTAATATTAAATCCTCAGTTGTTTCAGATGAGGAAAACACACTGGGAAAAAGTTTAGATGTCCACCCTGAATACATTGCAGGAAGATCTTTTGGTTAGAAAATTTGTTAGGCAGAATAGGATTCCCCTAGTGCATCTACTGGTCAGAATGTCCAAGTTAAAGATTTTTTTCAAATCTTGGAAATCAAAACTTAGATACCTGCACATGAAGATTCAGAAAGCTAAGGAAGCAAGGTTGACCAAATGAACTCATTGGTTCACTGTGGGGATATATTTTTTTTCAAGTCAGATTGAGCAAGCAGATTTAAGAAGCAAAAAAAAAAAAAAAAAAAAAGATTTACTGCAGCTAACATCCCAGACAGGAAAATATGAAATTGGATGGTATTTATCACTCCCCACAGTAATTATCTCAACAGGCACAAGCTGAGGATTGACTCAACCAATTTTCTTTTGTTTGGGTGTTGATCATGTTATTTTCGTTTCTTTCTGTTGCCAAAGGATGAAGGAAAACTTGAAACCTGAACTAAAAGTTTTGAGCAATAGTGAGAGGAGCATTGACTTTTCTGTCACTTATTCCAGTGAATTCCTTCAGGGAAAAAAATCATTTTTGTCAATAATCGATATGTAATAAGTTGCAGATGGGTTGATGGAAGCACTGTTCTATCAGCTGCATCTTACACAGGTGTTAACTATCCCATCCGTCCAGGATCGGGCAGTTATTAGTCTTTTTTTTTTTAAGATTTATTTATTTGAAAGAGAGAGAGACCACATGGGCATGAGTGGAGGGAGGGGCAGAGGGAGAGAATCTTCAGGCAGACTCCCCACTGAGGAGGAGAGCCTGACACAGGGCTCAATCTCATGACCCATGAGATCACAACCTGAGCTGAAACTGAGTCAGACACTTACCCAGCTGAGCCACCCAGGTGCCCAGCCATTTTTTTAAATTAGAAAGACATTCCACAAAGAAAGAGGAAGGTGGCACCTGGGTGACTCAGTGGTTGAGCATCTGCCTTTGGCTCAGGTCATGATCTCGGGGTCCTGGGATTGGGTCCCGCATTGGGCTCCTTGCAGGGAGGTTGCTTCTCCCTCTGCCTATGTCTCTGCCTCTCTCTCTGTGTCTCTCATGAATAAATAAATAAAATCTTTAAAAAGAGAGAGAGGGGGGAAGACTTTAGAATTCGTTAGAAAAGTACATTCACTGCAAATCTCAAAAAACCAACTTAGCCATGGACGTGGGCTCTCAGTTGGCTTCTACAATGTCTCAGAAGAGTAGGAAGCACTAGGCCAATTCACACACAGTTGACAGGTATTAAGTATCCAATAATACAGATTGATCCTGTAGAATCTAAAAGAATAAAAAATACATAATCCCAACTTTCAGGAAATCCATAACCTAGTGGAGGGCCACATGTGTTGACCACTAGTTAATATAGCATGGTAAGTGCTATGCAACATACTTGAAGAAAGGATTACCCGGCAGAAGGAAAGTGAGAATTCTGATTAAGAATTCCAATTAAGGGGATCCCTGGGTGGCGCAGCGGTTTGGCGCCTGCCTTTGGCCCAGGGCGCAATCCTGGAGACCCGGGATCGAATCCCACGTCGGGCTCCCGGTGCATGGAGCCTGCTTCTCTCTCTGCCTGTGTCTCTGCCTCTCTCTCTCTCTGTGTGACTATCATAAACAAATTAAAAAAAAAAAAAAAAAAAGAATTCCAATTAAAAAAAAAGAGAGAGAATTCAAATTCCACAAATATGCTCTCCATAGAACACTATTCCCTCATTATAGACTATTTCCTTGGACTCTTCAAGGTTTTTTTGGACTTCAAAAATGTAAAGTACCATTTATTGAGAACTTGCTACTTGTGAGAAAGCTAAACCCGTTCACATAAGATCTACTCAAGGACTATGAAAGGAAAGCTTTATTTTCCATTTTTACAGATACAAGAGAACTCAGAGATGTTAAAACAAAGGTCACACAACTACTAAGAAGCAGTATTTGATATAATTCCAGAACTACTTGTCCTTGGGTTCAAATTTTCTGCCCACTCGATCTCATTCCTATTGAAACACAAACCCACCATAATAAACTCAAACCAGCACGAAATGCAATAGGGCTGGGGGGTTAGAAGGACAAGAGATAAAAAGACTTGGAAGGGGGTGGTTAGAGCACCTATGTAAAGTTTGCAACTTCCTAATTTTTCAGAGAGTGGCTCCTTGAGAGCGTTTTAATGGTATATGAATAAATAAATGGTGAAAGAAACGCATAAATTCTGCTATATATACGCATATGTGTGTGTGTGGTGTAAGCATACATAGTCCAGAACACACCAATAGTGAACAAAATTGGTTTGCTGAGCTTCCCTTCCTCACAGAACACAAACAAGTCAAATATTGGAAAGGAACTATCTTCTTCCAGGCCACTCTCCCACAAATAGCACAAAAATGAAGTCTTTTCACGATTCTCAGTTATGTAAGAGACAGATCTTGTATGCAGCTGTCCCTAAAATCAATGAATCAATCAGAGGAATGACTGCTTTATGGGCAGCCAGACCGGGGGTCAGAGAGGGGCCGACGAGGAAAAATGAAGTGGCTCCCAGGGCTGGTATGTAAGGGGAGGGGGGATTCATATATACATTAATAAATTAAACACATCCCATTAACATCATCTTCATCATTCACAAAATAGCTCTAACAGCCTAGCTCCCTCCTCCCCTCTCTGCATGTCCTGAGTTATACAGTTGGGATTCCTTTTCACCTTTCAAACAAATGCAGTTAAATTTGTCTCGGTCAAATCATTGTTTTAGGGAGGAGAGAATACAGCCAAAGGAGAGGAGAGTTACAACCTTTTAGACCCGTTGATTTTTACATTTCTCCTCTACAGCAAGAGATTAAGGCTTCTCCAAATGATCATCCGAGATGATCTAAACAAAACGCTGGTGAAATGAGTAGCATGTAAACAGAGTTTCACGGATGGTAGCTGTAGTCGTTGGCATTATTGCTTTTAAAAATTGTCATCGTGATTTTTAGAAACATTCCATGATGATTAGCCCCTGGCCTTGGTGTGAATCTAATTTCTTCAGATGTAGATTAACCTTTCCTTTTTGTTCTGGTTCTCATCCCCTGGTTTGAAAATGTGTGTCTTAAGATCTTTTTCTATTCAACGTGGTCCTTTAAACACGTTCCAAATTATCTGTAAAATTTCCATTTTGCCCATCTAGTCCTTCATATTTCATCCTCTAACAATCCCTTTAGCTTATAAAGTTCCCCTTATGCCATATCCCCTCCCCCACAACACCCTGGGTTTCCCCCTCTTTCCTTCTCAAATTTTCCCACGTTGCTTTCTGCAGTCCCATCAGCACCTTTGACCACTGACAGCTAGCTAATCACTGCCCATTTCTTTGCTGACGGCCAACTGGCCTTTGGGGAACATTATGTCACGGTGACATTGAGTCCTTTAGATGTTCACAAGTCAATCTGGAAACTCAAATCCCAAATTGAAAACATATTTCAGCAGAAATGAGATGCAGATTTTCTGTACTTGGAGAGCTTGTTGGAACTCTACAAGGTGGTGCCATTGTAGAGAAAGGAGAAAACAGACAAAGGGAGCCCTGCTCTCAGAGGCCGTGACCCAATTCTTCCTTTTGGAGGGTTTCCAATCAATTATTTCCTCTCTGTTTTAGGTTTTAGCTTTAGCCTCAACCATTTTGGGGTGGCATAATGAGGAAAGCTAATAGGATCTGAGAATAGACTTCACTGAGGTATGGACAGAGCAGTCCATATTTTTGAAATGGAATACAGAATCCTTCTTCCATCTTCTGGCCAACACAAACAAACAATGATCACAAATGCCCACATCTTCTGAGATGGCCTCTTGGAAATCCTGTGCTTTGCCAAGGCCCAACACTTGCCACAAAGATTTAGAAGTAGTACAAGCTGATGTTTCCTCTCCTTAGAATTAAGATTTAAGATCTTCATCTGTGTGGAAGGCTAAGTGCTGGAATTAAACGCTTCCCCTCTCATACACATTTTATTATGAATCCCTCTACTTTTAGGGGCATTTGCTATTTTCAGCTTCCCATTGTCATAAAAGTTTGCAGAACAGAGAAAAAATGTAATTATTAAAAATAAGATAGGTTTTGGGCAGCCCCGGTGGCTCAGTGGTTTAGCGCCTGCCTTCGGCCCACGGTGTGATCCTGGAGACCTGGGATCAAGTCCCACGTCATGGTCCCTGCATGGAGCCTGCTTCTCCCTCTGCTGTGTCTCTGCCTCTCTCTCTCTCTCTCTCTCTCTCTCTCTGTCTCTCATGAATAAATAAATAAAATCTTAAAAAAAAAATTTTAAAAATAAGATAGGTTTCAAATCACTAACTAAAATAACAAGTAGGAAAATGTTCATCTTCTCCATTGAGCCTTATTCTTTAATTTACTAGAAATTAATTATTGTATATTGCACATGATTTTCCAGTATCATTGTACTGCCTGCCATAACTGTCATCTAAAAACAGGGTAGTTGGGGCACCTGGGTGGCTCAGTCAGTTAAGTGTCTGCCTTTGGCTCAGGTCCTGATTTTAGGGTCCTGGAATCAAGCCCCACATCAGGCTCCCTGCTCAGCGGGGAGTCTGCTTCTCTCTCTGCCCTTTCCTTCCTTCCCTCCCCTACTGCCTCATGCTCTCTCTCACTCTGTCTTAAATAAATAAATAAAATCTTTAAAGAACAAACAAACAAAGGAGAAAGAACTTTATTTCTCACTCACGTGAGAGTCCAAGCCTCTCCTCCTTATGGTCACTTGGAGACCAAGGATGATAGCTGTGACACCACCCTTCAGACAAAGCTTTGAAGTTTGCCAGAGCCAACATCGTTTCCTTCGTTAGGAGGCAGAGAAAAAAGTAGGTACAGAATCAAAACATTTTTCTTAAGCAAATAAGGAGGAATGTAGCTACAGCCCTGCTAGAGAACTAAGAGAGAGAATGGATTTGGGGGAATTGGATCTGAGATTGGGGTGTCTGCTTAGAAATAGCAGTTAATGGGGTGATAGATGACTCAATCTTCAAGAATAACTGATGATGGGATCCCTGGGTGGCGCAGAGGTTTGGCGCCTGCCTTTGGCCCAGGGCGCAATCCTGGAGGCCTGGGATCAAATCCCACGTCGGGCTCCCGGTGCATGGAGCCTGCTTCTCCCTCTGCTTGTGTCTCTGCCTCTCTCTCTCTCTCTCCCTGTGTGACTATCATAAATAAATAAAATTAAAAAAAAAAAAGAATAACTGATGAAGAAGAGTTCAAAGACATTTGCCTGCAGACACCCACCATAATGTCTGAAACACTGCAAGTGTGTAATAAATTGAAACTATTGCTTGTAGTTTCTTATTGTTCCAGCTATTTACAAACATTTAATAGGCTGTGAATATATTTGATGTGCATTATATACTATGAGCTGTTGTGCCTGAGATGGAACTCCACGACTTCTGTTGTGGAAATACTATGAATTTAAAGTGGCAAATCGTTATCTGCTTTTCAGGATGCAGAGCGTTGAATTTGAGGGCAGACTATTTCTCCAGTTAGACTCCTTGAGTTATGCAATTGTAAAATTTTAAAATAAGGACAAGAAAAATCTATAATGAAGCTACCTCCCATAGCTTCAAACTGACTGGTGTAACAATGAAACAATTTTGGTGATAGCTGAATTATCTCTCCGCAGACTGTTTCCCTCCAACATAATTCTTTTCTATACGTGGAATAGTATAGCCTCATGCCTGTATTTATTGCTTATTTGCAAGGAAATGGCTATGTGTCTGCGTGATTCCCTTACATTAGATTTTTGCTCATGGCTTTCCCGAACAGCAGTGCTCCTCATCCTAATGAACATTGTTAGTGATTGGTCATGTGTGAATGAGTTCACTCTATCCTATATTATTTGCACGTGAGATATAAGACCTTAACCAAATAAGCCAACGTCTCAGGGTAGAATTAAGTGGCTGACAGTGTAAAAAAGGACCTAAGGGCAGAAGTAACATCCTTTAAAGCACACAAAATAGCTTTAGCTTAAAAATGGTCATAGATTTTTACAGTCTACGTGGCAATGACATGATTCAAGACATTTTTCCCCCGACTTTACCTTTAACCCAAGAGTGACCAGCAGGAAAAATGAGTAAAAATAAATATTAAATTGCAAATAAAGACTTTGACAATGACTTAAACTTATGTAATAGTTTACTTTAAAAAAAAAAAAGATGTCCATATACTTAACGAATATCATCAATTCACTACATTGTTGCACTCCCTGTGCACTAAGCCTCAACCTTGTGTGCTACCATATAATCATGTACAGGATGATTTGCAACAACATGGATAGACTAGAGGGCATTATGCTAAATGAAATAAGTCAGTCAGAGAAAGACAAATACATATGATTTTACTCATATGTAGAATTTAAGAAACTAAACAAATGACCAAAGTTAAAGAGAGAGAGATCAAGCAACAGACTCTTAACTCTAGAGAACAAACCGATGGTTACCAGGGAGGAGGTGGGTGCAGGGAGGGGTGAAACAGGTGATGGGGATTAAGAGTACACCTGTCGTGATGAGCACTGAGTCATGTACAGAACTGTTGAATCACTGTATTGTACATAGGAAACTAAGCTGACACTGTATGTTAACTGTACTGGAATTCAAACTTAAAACTTAATTTAAGGGGCGCCTGGGTGGCTCAGTCGGTTAAGTGTCTACCTTCAGCTCAGGTCATGGTCCCAGAGTCCTGGGATCAAACCCTGCCTTGGGCTCCTTGCTCAGCAGGTACCTGCTTCTCCCTCTCCCACTCCCCCTGCTTGTGCTCTCTCTCTCTCTCTCTCTGCCTGTCAAATAAATGGATAAAATCTTGGAAAAAAAAGGATCATACAGGATAGATAAAAGCCTTTGCTAGACAGGTGAGGCAGAGTGCTAAGCAATAAAATAATAAATACTACAGTTGTTGCAAATTTTGCTAAGTCCTAGGAAGTAAAAATGATAGCCTTGGAAAAAATAATAGGGGGAAAGATCTACCTTAGAAAGGATAGTGAGAGGGGTGGCTCAGTGGTTTAGCACTGCCTTCAGCCCAGGGTGTGATCTTGGAGACCTGGGATCAAGTCCCGTGTCGGGCCCCCTGTGTGGAGCCTGCTTCTCCCTCTGCCTGTCTCTCTCTCTCTCTCTCTCTCTCTCTCTGTCGATCATGAATAAATAAATAAAATCTTAAAAAAAAAAAAGATAGTGAGAGACGTTCTATCATTTAAACAATAAAGGGAGGGAAAAAAAAAAAAAGGCTTGGAGAGATTAAGTGACTGGCCCAAGCTCACAGAGTTAGAGGCAGAACTAGATTCTAGATCCAGCCCACAAAGCAGAAAAATGGAAAAGAGGAGTTTCATGTGTTCATTTGATGATTTGCAAGCTGCAAGGCTTATATTCCTCTTAAAATAGCCCAGAAAGAAAACTGTATCCTCTTGCTGTCTGCAATCTCAGACCGAATAGTCTTAGAGTGTGGAACAGAAATAAGAACGTGCCCGTCACTCTTCCAGGGAATCAGCCCGGCGCCAGGCTTGTTGACAGAACGGGGCTGGTGGACTAGAAATCGAGGATGACAAATCCGATCGTTGCTGCCACCGGCCCCCCCGGCTAGCTGAAATGTCACTTCATAGCCATGGAGGAGATTTTCTATTCTGTGCAGCTGCAGCTCCACCAGCCGACGGCCTACCTGTCAGGAGCATCCCTTAGGGAGCAGTTAGCAGGTCTCCAGGAACCTGCCACGGCTCCCGGCGTAAGGCTCTCTGCTGAAGGCTGGCCAAGCACTGCTATTTCCAAAAAAGCTCACAGTTGTCTAGTTGTTGTTGATTTTTTTTTCTCCCTTCGAGATTTTTCCAGATATTTAATTAATGAGTTAAGACATAGCTAGAATAGAGAGACAAATTTTCTGTTTCATGGCTTTAGTTCATGCCTCTTCCTTTCCAAACTACTTTGTTTAAACCCCACCACCACCACCACCGTAAATCCTACGTCTGCCCTGAAGAGACTTTCAATCCCTGACTTATCTCCCCTTCTGACGGGCACTGGGGGTTATTCTGTATGTTAGTAAATTGAACACCAATAAAAAATTTAAAAAAACAAAACAAAACAAAACAAAAAAGAAAACAATCCCTGACTTAAAGGATCTTCCCCCTCGGGCCACCTGGGTGACTCAGCCGGTTCAGCTTCTGACTTTGGCTAAGGTCATGGTCATAGGGATCCTGATGGAGTCCTGGATCAGGTTCCCTGCTCGGTGGGGAGTCTGCTTGTCCCTCTGCCCCTCCCCACCACTTGTGGTCTTCCTCTCAATAAATAAATAGAATCTTTTAAAAATCCCCTTTCCTCAATTTTCATCTTCTACTTATCATGACACTACTGAGCACAAGGTAAAAAAAGAGAGCAGTGGGGCCCCTGGGTGGCTCAGTGGTTGAGTGTCTGCTTTTGGCTCTGGTCATGATCCCGGGGTCCTGGGATCAAGTCCTGCATCAGATTCCCTGAAGGGAGTCTGCTTCTCCCCCTGCCTCTCTCTGTGTGTCTCTCATGAATGAAAAAACAAAATCTTTAAAAAAAAGAAAAAAAACTGCTAACATTAATGGAACACACATTGGTTGTTTCATGATTTTTACAGAACTCATCCTCAGAGCAAATCTCTGAGCTAGAGATGATGAGGATGGTAATAAAGGTGCTATTTACTGAGCACTTATTATCCAGTACTGAGCATTTTGCTGGACTCCTCGCTTACATGCACAATCCCACAAAGTGTGTTTCGTTTTCTTTACTTCCCAGACGAGGAAACTGGGAAGCATAAAAGTTCACAAGGCCACTCCTGATTCATACATTAGCTCATATGATGCCTTTTCTGCAAATGAGAAAAAGGTCCCTCCAAGTGGGTGCATCCCAAGGATATATGGCTTAGCATGTTAATAATGTCTCTGTGCTAATAAGAAATATCAACCTCTTCTTCCAAGTGGAAGGGGAAGTAGCTCTTGTGCCGGGGCACTAGGCTGCAGGAGCAGATTAGAGGCTGCGTTTCAGATCCTAGTCACCTCTGGGCCTGATTCCCTTGGGCAGAGAACAACCTGCACAGCCATATATGCAGTAGCGATGCAGACACACAGAGGTGAGAAATACCAGAGCTGGAACTTGAACTCGAGTCTGTGTGATTTGGAGCTTGTAATCTTAACAAGCAACCATACCTTTTGCTGTGGATTTCCCTATACGTGGATTTCCAATAGCAGAGGGCTGTTTCTTGAATGCAATTTAGAATGCTTGGAAGTCAAGAATCATGTCCAGGGAAACTCAGAACCCCATCATGTAACTTTGCACCCTAAATCAGCTCCAGATCCACCTGTCGCTGGATTGCTTGATACACGGAGGTGTTATAGGGCAGGACAGCAAACCTCACCCTACCAGTCCCCAGGGAACCAGCCAAGCAGCTACTTTTCCAGATGTTGCTTCTATGTCTTCCCTCTCTCCCCACCCTTACCGTCACCATGCCCACCCCCACAGTACTAGAACTGGCACGCCTGGCCTCAGCATAGTCGCCTGAAACGGGCCTTCAATTTAACTGATGCTCTCACAACATCATTAAATCAAAACTCCAGAGAAGCAAATACCCAGAGTTAATGAGACAAACCATGAGACTGATCCCAGATATCAGAGCCTCATTCTTGCAGTTCATTCTCCTTTCCAAGGCTTCAGAGACTTCAACCCCTTGTGTCTCTTCTGTTTTCCTGCCAGCCTTTTATGTGTGGGTGTCCCTTTGGGGACCAGAAGGGAGGCTGGCCAGATTTAGTCCATTGAATGAACAGGCTGGGAAATCTCAGAGGCTTTTAAAAACAGCATCACAAAACTTTGCAGCTTAGACTTCTAGATTCGTTCATTAAGACACTTAGAAATTGAGGTGCCCGGGTGGCTCAGTGGCTGAGCATCTGCCTTTGGCTCAGGCTGTGATCCCAGGGCCCTGGGATGGAGTCCCACATTGGGATCCCTGTGGGGAGCCTGCTTTTTTCTCTGCCTAGATCTCTGCCTTTCTCTATATCTCTCATGAATAAATAAATAAAATCTTTAAAAAAAGAAAGAATGAAGAAACAAAGAAAAGAAAGAAAATAAAAGAAAAGAAGAAAAGAAGAAAAGAAAGAAAAGAAAAGAAAAAAGAATAAAAAAGAAAAGAAAAGAAAAGAAAAGAAAAGAAAAGAAAGAAAAGAAAAGAAAAGAAAAAGAAGAAAGCTTAGAGATCCTCTGGCCCAACCCTGCCATCCCCAGATGAGAACACTGTGGGGGCAAAGGGCAAAGGAGTACCACTGCCTTTTCATCCCCACTGCTCTGTTCCTTCTGTCCCATCCATATCCCCCCCAACCCCAGGCTGAAGTGAAAGCCCAAGCAACATATTATTCCATCTACATTCTTCTTAACCTGCAGAGAAAGCTTTTTAAATTTCATTTTGGCTTTGATGTATCTGCTCTGGTGTTTCTTTTAGTAATACAATTAAGTAACAATTATATTTTTAAAAGATTTATTTATTTATTTGAGAGAGAGAGAGAGAGTACACACAAGTGGGAGGGAGAGAGAATCTCATGCAAGCTCTGCACGGAGAGCAGAGCCGGATGCAGGCCTGGATCTCAAGACCCTGACCTGAAATCAAGAGTCTGTAGCTTAACCACCTCTGCTACCCAGACACCTCAATAATTATTTCTTAAAAACAAAATTTGGGGGGATCCCTGGGTGGCTCAGCAGTTTAGCCCCGCCTTTGACCCAGGGTGTGATCCTGGAGTCCTAGGATCAAATCCCACGTCAGGCTCCCTGCATGGAGCCTGCTTCTGTCTCTGCCTGTGGCTCTGCCTCTCTCTCTCTCTCTGCATCTCTCATGAATAAATAAAAAAAAATTAATATATATATAGCAGACATAGCCAAGGACTACGATCTAAGAGGGTTTTTGCTTTGGGGTTTTTTTCTTGTTTTTTGAAGGAGAGGAGATAGACCTCTTTTTTTTTTCCGTGTCTCCTCCAGGCCTGCTAAATCCGGCCGCCCTCGGGCCCTGCATCTCAGGGTGGCACGGGCACCGCTGTCTGCCACTCGCAGAGCTGAGTCTGAGTGCTGGGGTGTGGACACTCTGGCTCGTAAGTGCAGCTTTGGGGGTTCAGGGTTTGCAGACGGGAGACTCGTTTGTGCTGCCTGGGGCTTGCAGGTTCGCCTCCCATCCGTCTTCCCCGTCCCCAGCCCAAGCAGCAGGCTCTACTCCAATCCCAAGTGACTCAGCAGGCTTTCCTAGGCAGGCCCAGCCGGAACACCGGCCACTTGGCAAGGGCGCGGGGTGTTCCCCCAACTGCTCGGGGACCTGGCAGCGGCGAGGCACAGCGCGGGCCCCTCCCCTGCTGCCTGGGGAGCCGCGCGGAGCCGAGCGGCGTGCGCTGCAGGCCAGGCCTCCCCCGGCCAGCGCGGCTCCCACCCCCACCCTCCTCCGCACGTCCCGCCCTCCGTCCTGCAAAACACGACACCCAGAAGCACCGAGAGCCGCAGGAGCGGCGTTGGCTGAGCCGCCTGCTCCCCGGGGGCTCCGGCTAATCGCAAACAGGGCGGTGCGCGCGGAACACGGGGATCCCTCCGTCCTCCCGGTGACGCAGGCGCCGCTGAGGTGGGGCCCGCGCTGCAGCTGTGAGAGGCCGCGGGGCTGCACCCCGGGCTCCGGCTGGGGTGGCAGGTGGGTCCCGGGCTGGAAAGAGGCCAGGGGTCCCAGACTGCAAGCTGTCACCCCCAGGAAAGCACGCTGTTCGCTGGCTTATTGATGCAATCCGCACACGCTTGCCAGGCCCGGGGCTGGGCGCTGGGGAAATCTGTGCCATAAAGGCCCGGAGAAGGTGGGAGAGGTTATGGTGACATTGCCCAGGCCGTGGTCTCCAGCCTCAGGGAGCTCACAGGCTAGTTGGAAAACCAAGAAGAGAAGGATGATGGCTGGCAAGGGGATGGGTTCTTTGAACGAGGTGGAGGGTCCAGCCAGGCCTTCCTCTTTTGCCTCTGGTTTTTTTTCTTTCTTAATAAATTTTTATTTATTTATGATAGTCACACAAAGAGAGAGGCAGAGACACAGGCAGAGGGAGAAGCAGGCTCCATGCACCGGGAGCCCGACGTGGGATTCGATCCCGGGTCTCCAGGATCGCGCCCTGGGCCAAAGGCAGGCGCCAAACCGCTGCGCCACCCAGGGATCCCTGCCTCTGGTTTTCAAAAGCACTGGGCTCCTGCCCTCGGCAACACTGCACATGCACGCCGGGATTTGCTCAGGTGTGGCTTTTACGTGGATGTCTTTCCCCGCTCTCCACCTGGATAATCAGAAGTTACCCTTCCAGACTCAGGCGCAGGCTTGCCCTTAACCATGCGGTCTTCCTGACGCCCCTGGCCCCACTCTAGGATGCAGAAGGTGCCTCTCCTTCCTCGGCCTTGTGCCCACCTGTGTCCTTGCACACGCACATTGTTTATGAAATCTTTGTGGGTCTTTGTCTCCCAGGAGACTGGGAGTTCCTTGAGAGCAGGAAACTACTATTTCTCTCAGCAGCTCTCACTCTAGCAGCAGAGCTGATATTCGATAGGCAACGGATCAGCATTTATCAAATAATGTAGAATGACGGTTGTGGGAGACGGCTCAGGGGACCCCCAAGAGTCCCAACCTGGTCTCATGTCCTCCCCTTGGGTGCAGGTGGAACTGTAACTCAAATTCTGCCCATCAGCAATGACAGGCAGTGGGAAAAAAGCAAAAAAAAAAAAATATATATTTATCATCCTCATCAGTTTAATTATGAATGTGTCAATGTGCTTTTCTTAAAAGAGCTTAAGACACTTTCCATGTCCACGATAAATTGGACAGTTGATATTATATTTTATTGCTTTATAATTATCGTCCTTCCCACGATAATCATGTTCTGATGTGTGGCAAAGTGATGAGGTGTCACCTCTACAGTCATCCTATAGCAGGCCAATTGCTCAAATTTTTAAATCCTGACGTTCACATCTTCTAAATCTTTATTGTTGGCTTTTTCTATTGGTCACGTAAGGTGTTAAAATTGCCAGCCATGATTGTGTATTGTCTCATTTTCCTTTTGTTCTATCGGTTTCTCTTGTGATTTGAGAGTATATCATTAGATGCATGAAATTTGGAATTACTCTAGCCTCTTATTCAAGTGGCCTCTTTATCATCATGAAATATCTCCATCGCCAATATTAAGTCATGCTTTAAAGCCTACTTTGATCAGTATAACTAGTCTGGTTTTATTTTGATTGATTTTTGCATGTGTTTCTTATCCTTTTACTTACAACTTATCTGGGTTCCTCTATTGAAGCGGTGTCTCTTGTAAGCAGGATTGAACTTTTTAAGGTTTCACCCTTATGTGGAATATAAGAAATAGTGCAGAGCATCATAGGAGAAGGGAGGGAAAACTGAATGGAAAGAAATCAGAGAGGGAGACAAACCATGAGGGACTCAGCAAGGAGAGTTGAGGGTTGCTGGATGGGGGTGGCTGGGGGGATAAAGTAACCGAGTGACTGGTATTGGGGGGGAGGTGATGTGATGAACACTGGGTATTATATACCCAGTATTATGTAACTGATGAATTACGAAACTCTACATCTGAAACTAATGATGTACTATATGTGGGCTAATTGAATTCAAGTAGAAAATCAGTTGTACTACCTACATTTTATAAAAGAGGTACTTACTGCATTTTTATTTAATATAATTGCTGATATATTTGACTTTAAATCTACCATCAAATAAATAAATAAATAAATAAATAAATCTACCATCATCCTATTTGTTTTTTTTTGTTGTTGTTGTTGTTCTTTGCTCCTTTTTGTCCTTCTATTTGAGTTTGTTAAAAAAAAAAAAGTACTTTAAATATTAGTCTTTTGGGGGCACCTGGGTGGCTTAGTGGTTGAGTGTCTGTCTTTGGTTCAAGTCGTGATCCCATGGTCCTGGGATCGAATCCCACATTGGGCTCCCCAATGCATATCTTTTTTGCTTCTTATCTTGTTGACAATTCCACCATCAGGTGTACTTTTGTTTTTTTTGGAGGCAATCTGTTTTTTGTTCTGGTTTAGGTGTTCTAAAATTTCACTAAGATGGAGCTTTTAATGTATCCATTTCCCTTCCATAGCTTATTGGTTAATTATTTATTTTTTTATTATTTTAGTCTTAAATTAGAAGTGGTAATAGTATTCTATTTGCACTCTGCCTTGAGTTGCACTTTTACCAATTCCCAGACAAAACCTGAGAACATTTGTATCAATTACCAATTGTATCAAATACCAATTTACCAATCTCATTCCTACTTCCAGCCTTTTATGCTCATTTCTAACACTTATTGTAACTCTGTATTATATGGTAGTTCTCACAGGTCCTATATATATATATATATATTATTATCTTAAAAGTCAATGTTTTTGGGGATCCCTGGGTGGCTCAGCGGTTTGGTGCCTGCCTTTGGTCAAGGGCATGATCCTGGAGTCCTGGGATCGAGTCCCACATCGGGCTTCCTGCATGGAGCCTGCTTCTCCCTCTGCCTGTGTCTCCGCCTCTCTCTCTCTGTCTCTCTGTGTCTATCATGAACAAATAAAATCTTTAAGAAATAAAAAATAAAAAAATAAAAGTCAATGTTTTTAGGTTTTTTTTTTATTCACGAGAGGAATGGAGAGGCAGAGACATCGGCAGAGGAGCCCCATGCGGGACTCGATCCCAGGACCCCAGGATCATGCCCTGAGCCAAAGGCAGACACCAACCGCTGAGCCACCCAGGAGTCCCTGTTTTATAAATTTAAAACTCTACACATTTACCCTTTTATTCCTAATTCTTTAGAGCTTCCCTTTAAATTTGACGTAGCAAAATCTAATGATAAGCAGTATGTCTACCTTCCTCTGTAGAAATGCAAGGAGCTTGGGATGCTTTAACCCTGGTCAGCCTCACTTGTCTCCTCTGTTATTATTAGCCAAGGATTTATACTTTGAATTTTGGAAACCTGTTATTATTAGCCAAGGATTTATACTTTGAATTTTGGAACCCCACAATCAAGCACCAATATTTTTAATTATCCAGCCTAGTCTATATTTATGTAGGTTTACACATATGTTTACAAGTTATTTGCTCACTATTCCTTCAATCACTTCCCTACTCCCTCTATACAACTTTCTTCTGCTGAAATGCTTCCTTCAGCGGGTTCTTCCAGGATGTAGAGGTCAAAACTCTGGATGTATAGAGTTAAAAATGCCTAAGGGGCGCCCAGGTGGCTCAGTGGGTTAAGCACATGGCTTCCTCTCAGGTCGTGACCCCCAGGGTCCTGGGATCTAGCCCCACCCATGTCAGGCTCCCTGCTCATTAGTCTGCAATATAAATTCTTAGTTGAAACTTTTGTTTTTCCCTATCTACAGCCCAGTTGGAGAGAGGATTTTCTTGCTATCAACCTGATGGGTAGAGTTTTCTACTATTCTAATCTTTTACTTTTCTACTATTCCAATAGACCTTCTTGGATTCTGGACCTAAATGAGGGATGTCAGTTCCAACTCCCAATGAGGCACAGGTTCAAAGTTTTCTTTCTGTCCTTGGTTAGATATCAAAAATGAGTTATCCTATACATTCACTGTGGCTAGCATTTCATAATGTATATAATTGTCAATTCACTATGCTGTATACCTGAAACTAATATTTTATATCAACTATATATAAACTTCCATTTCAACAAACAAACAACTAGTTACCCTCATCCTTCTAACCTCCACAGAAGTTTCAGTAGGTGTCTATATACCAAACAACGTGGCTTTTAGTTATGCTTTGTTTTTAACCCCTGGGGAGATAGTTTACATTCTTGTGCATTCAAAAGAAATGTATGCAGGGCACCTGGCTGGCTCAGTGAGTGGAGAAGGCAACTATTGATCTCAGTGTTGTGAGTTCAAGCCCCATGATAGGTGTGGAGATTACTTTAAGAAAAAAGAAATGTACATTATAATTTATCCATAATTTAAAGGATTTTTTTTTAAGGATTTTTTATTAGGGAGTGTTTTCAAGTAATCTTGTCTGTCATAATTCTTTAACTAGAAGTCAAGTCAGGTGTTCCTTTTAAGGTAATGGATTGCCAATATCGAGCTTTTGAAATTCATACCATAAATGTCTAAAACACTGTAAAAGAAATTGTTTGTCCTCACCAAAATGGGACCACTCCCAAAGAGCCATAAGGTCTCATCATGGCTCTTGGTCTCCAAAGGGCGCCATCCACTTAGACCAGGCATCCGCCAGGCTACAGTCCATTCTTGCCACAGGCTATATGTCTCTTCTCACTTTTCTCTATCTCTCGGGCCAACATCTGATTGTAAAGTTGGATTGCATTTCTATTTTGGCTCTAAGGCTCACACTACTCTTAGGAATTTAAAGGATGGAAACAGGACATCTTTTTCTCTCTCTATGGTACAACCTTGTCATTTCACCCAGAGAATCCTGCCTCAGTTCTTCCCTCTGACAGTCATGAAACTATGAACTTGCAAGACTGGTGTTCAAATACAGGTTGGCCCTTCTCCAGAAACTAAATTCTTGTCAAGCACCACACACTTTCTTTCTCTCTTTTGTTGATTTTTCAAAATCATGCACTTGGAGATCCCTGGGTGGCTCAGCGGTTTAGCACCACCTTCAGCCCATGGAGTGATCCTGGAGTCCTGGGGTTGAGTCCCGCATCAGGCTCCTTGCATGGAGCCTGCTTCTCCCTCTGCCTGTGTCTCTGCCTCTTTGTGTGTGTGTCTCTCATGAATAAATAAATAAAATATTTTTAAAAAGTAAAAAAATAAAAAATAAATAAAATCATGAATACCCTTGTTCCCCTCCTACTGTTTCTCAGTTTTCTTCCTTTGGCGTCAAGTGCTGGCCTTCAACAAGACCAGGAGGTAAAGATTCTCTAAATGACTTGTGAAGGTATGTCCCTGGCTTTTAAGGTCACCAGTGCTTTGGTATGTATTTTTTCTTCCTATAGTTTCTTATCAAAAGATAGAGTACCACGTTTGTGTTAAAAGCTCATGAAAAACTTCTTGGCAGGATTCAATTCTAAGCAAAATGTTCCAATTAACTTACAGACACCAAGAAATACTCTATTTATAATGGAAATGATGAGCTCATCACTGGATTTTGCTCTATGAATAAAGGACCCTGAACAGTACTACTTTTTAAAGCCTATAAACCATTTTGGTTTTATAACTGTTAAAGATATCTTTTCAGTTTCTCTCTTGCTAGAGAACAGCCTATAAAAAGTTACTCTTAGAGCCAAGATGGAAGAAGCTCTTTGACAAATGTCCCATTCAGGGGATAAAAGAATCATATGCCTTGAAAGGAAAAGATTATTTAATCTACCTTCATCAGTTTTGAGAGGAGAGAAGAGAGAATCTTAGAGATTGAAGTGACTTGCCCAGAGTTACACGACAGCTGTATGGCAGAGCTACCTGCAAGATCTAGAGGCCAGGTGGCTTGAGCCCAATCCAGTTTTCTTCCTGAGTCACCGCATTCTTAGGCCTATTGTATGTGACAGGTGTTTTGGCCTGTATTAAAAAGTTTTTGTGTAATCTGTGCTATGTTTCTGCTTGAATGAAGGAGTGATTTGATAAATAGCTCTAAGAAAGCAGTGGCACTGCCTATCGATTGCATCTTACTTATACCTTATTACCAATTTGGTCTTATTTATTTATCTACTCAATCAGAAAGAACTATTCCACAAACTTGGAGCACAAAGGCAGCCACAGTTCTTTTAATTTTTTACATAATAATATAAAAACACAGGGGGTTTTTCTGGTAGGAAGACATTTAAGATCTTCCTCCTGAAGTTTTACTTGGATTTCCCAAAGAACCCTAAGGATTTGTAAAATTCAGGGATCCCTGGGTGGCGCAGCGGTTTAGTGCCTGCCTTTGGCCCAGGGCGCGATCCTGGAGACTCGGGATCGAATCCCACGTCGGGCTCCCAGTGCATGGAGCCTGCTTCTCCCTCTGCCTATGTTTCTGCCTCTCTCTCTCTCTCTGTGTGTGTGACTATCATAAATAAATAAAAATTAAAAAAAAAACTTTAAAAAAAAGGATTTGTATAATTCAAAAGAAGGGATCAAGTAGATTTCTACACTCATACAGCACCAGAGATATAATCCCACCAGCGCTCAACTGCTAATGATTCTCAATATTATATGAAGTTGAGGTTGTAAAGTTGTTGGTCACATAGAGAGGGTCATCTGCTGATCCAGATCCCTGAACTGAAATTGTGGTCTTTAAAAATGATCCATTTCTTAAATTCCAAATCCATTTAGAGTACCCTGGCCATGGATTTGCTAGACTGCAGTTATCTGTGTTCAAATGCAGAGTATCTTTAAATGAGTGAGTCAAATCAGGCATGCTGGGTCATTTGCCTACTCTTGTAATAGAGGTTTATCATGTGTCTATTGGATGTGGAGTGTCTACCATATTCCAGGCATTATGTTTGGTTCTGGAAGGTACAATGGTCAACAACCTAGACAAGGTGTCTACTATTAGGAAGTTTATATTCCAGTCTTTAGGACTTGATCCAACAATCCAACACCTACAGTCCCAGGGACCTAACATGATGACTCCTTTCCTTCTCCACGGTTTCACATCTAGCTTCCAAAGAAGCATATTCCTTTAAAATCTCAAAATGTATAGACTCCTGGCTGGCTCAGTTGGTGGTATGGGACTCTTGATTTTAGGGTTTTACCCACATTGGGTATAGAGATTGCTTAAAAACACAATCTTTAGAAAAATAAATTTTTAATAAAATAAAATATCAAAATTTAGGAGTTCCTGGCTGGCTCAGTTAGTAGAGTATGTGCCTCTTGCTCTCAGGGTCATGAGTTTGAGCCCCATGATGGACACAGAGATTACTTTAAATTTTTTTAAAATAAAATCTCAATATTTAAACAATCTGATCACTTCCACATTTCTTATTTACCTGCATAGTGGTATGTTTTCCCATCCTTCTAAACGAAGCTTTCTCATAATCTCCAAGAGACTAAGTTCCCCACTCCCAACTCTTTACCATACATACAAACAGTCTTGGAAGAGATGACCTGAAGTGATGAAGAAATGCACCCAGGAGCCTGCCTTCTAAAGAGACCACCAAAGCAACTTCAGGCAATAGGCATCTATCCTTCAGACCAGAGGGGTGAGTTCAATAGAGGCTACCATCAGTAATTCAAAAAGAAATTTCCTGGCACTTTACTACCTAAGGAAGACATAATCTCTGGGTGAGCAGGCACATAAATAAATGCAGTTTTCAAATTAAAAGGTATCAACTATCCTAATGCTTCTCAAGTTGTTTTCCAGAAAACAAGTAACCAGTAAATGGTGAGACATACGTCAGATGGAGAAGTCAAGTCCTGAGGACAGAAACATTGCTGGGGGAAATGATAGGGAACCCATGTTCCTGAAGCCCACTCTACGTAAATGGCCTGGCTTCATCTAAATTCAAAGTATGTTGGCCCAATGTTAGTAAAATGAGGATGAAGATAATTGAAAGAAATTTTGCGACTATTGATAGATAATGTGGAATAGATGAGTGGAATCTCCTTTCATTAAAGTTCATCAACCAAGAGGTAAAACTCATCCCCCAGGGAAGCCTTGCCCCCAGATCCATACCCCAAGTTTATGCCTTTAGTCACCAAGCAGATTGAGAGCCTATCTTATGGTGGGATAAAAACCTGGATTTGCTTCTGCCTGAGGGCTTTGTGTGTGACATTAAAACATGAACTTTCATTTAAGAGGCAGTAGCCACTGGGGTGGCTCAGTGGGTTAACGCATCTGCCTTTGGCACAGGTTATGATCCCAGGGTGCTGGGATGGAGCCCCGTGTTGGAGCTCCCTACTCAGTGGGGAGCCTGCTGCTCCCCCTGCTGCTCCCTCTGCTCATGCTCCCTCTGCTCCTGCTCTCTCTCTGTCTGTGTCAAATAAATAAATAAATAAATAAATAAATAAATAAATAAAATCTTAAAAAAAGAGGCAATAGCCAGTACAAAGGTTATTTGAGAAGGTTAATGACTTAACCATAGTTGACTTTCAGTAAGGTGAATCTGAGGTAAGTAGGACAAGCTTGAGGAGTGGAGATATGTAGGTAAAGAGATCAGAGGGAGGCCATTGTGTCAGGTGAGCGATGAGAACTAGACGTACAGTGTGGCAGTGTAGATGGACAAAGAAGGAAATTTTCTCAATTTGACTTGTTTTTGCTAAGCTAATTTGAGGTGTTGATGAATACATTTGATATGGGGCTAAATGGAAAAATTACTAGCCTTTTGATTCTTTCCTCATAACTAATCTCTGTTGCTGGGGCAAAAGCAGGAATGGAGACAGGACATCAGTTGAAGATTTGCAACCAGAATTTAATGATATAATCAACTATGAATTGTATGATAATTATAAAGTAATAAGATATAATATCCACTGTCCAATTTATCATGGACATGGAAAGTGTCTTGAGCTCTTTTAAGAAAAACACATTGACAACAAACATTCATAATTAAACTGATGAGCATGATATATGTCTTTTTTTTCTTTTTTCTAAATACCACAAAATACAACTGAATAAGAGTTTTCTCTTAAGGATTCCAAAATGAAAGGAAATGACCCAACCTAACTAACTTCTTGAGGGTTCGGCACCGTCCAAACCAGGTAGAGGAAAAATAAAATATTTTCTTGAAAGTAGAAAAAGGATAGTCCTGGAGAAAAACCTATTTCCAACTTTTTGCCTCAGGGTTGAATGCTAAGAAACTTCTGCCAGAAACCAAAAGTGCACAAATGCAGAGAAGCAGGACTGTGGGGATGTGTGTGATCTGAAAAGTGACTACACGGACGTAGTGATTTCTCTGTGTGGAAAACCAAATGAACTCTGTGATAATCATTTGTGAAAGAAAGAGAAATATGTTGTGTTTCAGAGCAGAGTGAAAGGGTTTTAGCTCACTATCATAAAATCACTATTAGAATGGGAGAAAACTATGAATCCCAAAGCAACTATTAAAACAAAGACAATAACAAATAATGATCCCTCCATAAATTTATTCTGATGATTATACCTTGTGTTCCATCTTCTGCCAAGCTGTCAGCGGCAAGATATGTAGACAGACGTAAGCTTTAAACAGTCTAACCCCGCCCAAGAGTAGAATTAGGCCATGGGCTCTCACTGCAGCGATAGTCCTTGAAGCTGATGCAGATCGCCCCTCTGTGATGTCATGGCTCTCTTCTCCTCAGAGAATAATCCCCCTAATTCCTCTGCACTACCCATTCCTTCTACAACTTTGGATGGCTTCTCTATAAAAATCACACAAGTGTCTTCCCTTCCCGTAAGAAATCATTGCATCGTTCACAGGGGGCCCTCCCTGCCCCTGAAATAAGAGAGCCTCCGTCTTCTCATTCCCACAGGTACAGAATGGCAGAAGAGGCCCCCGGGAGCCTACAGAAAGGAAGCCAGTTGGTGTTTCAGATGGAAAGAGCAGTATTATAATAATAAATCTGCAAATGAACCATAAAATCAGAAGAGGACAGATAACTTAATGGGGTGGGAAGGCAGAAGAGAACCTCCCATAAAAAGGAGAGCTTCAGCTTCTCAGGGGTTTCCCACCCATTTGGGAAGTAGTTCCATGGCAGGTACTGTCTTCATTCTTCCGAGAGCAAGGATCTAGAGGTCAAGAGCTAAGAGTGTAAAGTCTGAGCCACTCAGCCAGAACCTCTGTGCTGCGTCGCTGCCTGTCTTGTGCCTCTGTGAGGTCAAAGCTGCTAGATATTCCCACACCCCTGTTGCCAAGACTCAAAGGAGGAGAGAGGGCATTGGTCTAACCTACTGTCTTCTGAATGTAGGGGAGTGTACATTCATGGGTCAGAAAGAGAGGAAGAAGGATTGTGAAAGACACAGCAGGGAAAGTGGGTAAAAATAGACAATGACAAGCATTTTGCAGTATTTACAATCTACAATATGCTTTCACATGCATGTTCTCATTTGCCCTAATAGTTCTGTATTTTTAATATGCACTGTTTTTTACAGAGGAAAAAATTAAGATCAGAAAGGGTAGGTACTTTGTCCAAGGTTGAGTGAGAAACCAAATGCAAAATTGTGGCTCTAAATCCTAGCCTATTCCATTTTTTTCTATTGCAGAGTTGTATAGATTTTGTTTAGGGATTAATTTCTTCTTGGGGTGTTCAAAGGCCAGTTTTCTTCGATGCACAAGGAATGCACCCATTTTCCTGGATTCTATACTGAGTCGTCTCTTCCCTAACCAATTTTGATTCTACCATTGGAAAACAAACAATTGCTGGTCCTGCCTCTTCTCCCTCTAGTCTTGCTAATGGACCCCTAATAAGGAGACCAGTAGAGAGGTGTGCAGTCCTAATAAAGATTAGAGAGGGTCTGCTGGCCCCTATGCCCTACGGAGGGGTGTGTATCCCAATGCTAGGACCACTTGCAACTGGTTGGCTTGGATCTGACATTCACATTCCCAGAGATGGATTTCCGTTATTTGTGTCTCAATCATGCCCTGCAATAGGTTATTTTGTCCTCAAGTCTCCAATGACTAAGATTTCCATCTCATGACACAATTTTGCAATAATTATGTGGTTGCTCTATATCCTATCCAACCCCACATGCATGCAATCTTTTACTTGGGCACAAATCTCCCTATGAGTGGGTCCATGATGCCTACAATGTGATGCCCTGATAGCTACTTACCTCCTTGGGCTTTTGCTGATTAGCAGTTATAAGCTTATTTGTCAATTATTTTGTGAAATAGTAAAATGAGTTGCTACTATGTTTGGGGCATATAAATGCCTAGTACTATACTAAGCATTTTACCTGGGTTATCTTACTTACTTCTCAAAACATCCCTGTGAGAGTCATGTACCACAGGTTCCGTTTAAACTTGGGCCAAAATACTTCTGTAAATGTGTATGAATGCAAATTGACAATTTGTACAAAACAACTAGACAAGAATACTTTATTTGGTAGAAAATAAGGGTCTATGTGTTTTAAACTTTCATAACACATATATAAAAACCATATATCCTGGGCAGCCTGTGTGGCTCAGTGGTTTAGCCCCTGCCTTCAGCCCAGAGCATGATCCTGGAGTCCTGGGATCAAGTCCCTGCATGGAGCCTGCTTCCCCCTCTGCCTGTGTCTCTGCCTCTCTCTCTCTCTCTCTCTGTCTCTCATGAATAAATAAATAAAATTTAAAAAAAAACATATATCCTTAAATTGTCTATAGAATGAGTACTTGATAATTATTTGCCCTTAACCATTCAAGAAAATTAGATGAGAACAAAAAACTATAGGAAAACTTCCTTTGAGCCCTATTATTTCACTTTTGCGAAGTGGTGGGGGAGGGAGGGACAACTGAAACACACACACATATACTCACACAAATTGTTTTTCTCTGCTTAGATCGACACAAAAGTCTAAAAGCTATCAACAGTGATTTTTGAGATAATTGGAGCCTCTATATTGAAATGCATTGGGACTCCATTACACCATTGAAAAGGATACAGTCCATTTACTGTTATTTAACCACATTAATCATTATGATGAAATATGTTGTGAACTAATTCATGAATTTCATACTTAGACAATTACAGTGTTGCATGAGGTAATGACTTCAAGCAGTGACAGGTAAACTCCTTCCATGTTGGCTACAATGAGTAAATATTCACTTTCCTCTGTAGGGACCAGATATTCTGGACACACCCAAACTTCTATAGACAAGCATCAGTAATGTGAAAATGAGATCCATCCATTACTATTTTAAATGTTAAATATTTCTTTTTCTTTCTTTCTTTCTTTTTTTTTTTTTTTTTTTTTTTTGTCTTCTACAAGAACTTGACGTCTTTGCTCTTGACTATTATAAATTAAGCAGGGGCAGAATTTTGCTTATGCTAGGAATCTAAATTCCCAGGAATTTCACTGCCTGACTTTATGATATCTACAATAATCAAGTATCAGCTCTGAAGTTCATTCCTTTCACAGTCTTCTCACAGGGGAACACAGTGAAACTAGTTATCAGTGTGCCAATGGCTCCGTTAGGGCAAGGACCATGTTTATATTTTATCACTGTGCCTCTGTTACCTGGCATAATACTTGGCACTTAATAAGGGCTCAATGAATAATGACTATTCCAGGTCCTAAGATCCACCGCTAATTGCTTGTGTGGTTTGGGGCTAGTATTTAATACGGTACAGGAGCTGGGCTTAACGGACTCTTAGCTATGTTCTCAACTCTAATATTGTACTAGTCTTTAACTGAATTTTCTGGGTGTTCACCAGTTTACTATAATGACCACAGGGAAAAACACCGTTCCTCCCAAAAACACTTAAAATGAAATAATCCTCATTTCCCTCATTCAAACAATTTGTGACTTCTTAACTCAATCTCTCATCTGCCAAAGGAACACCCATTGCTCATGTTTTATAAAAGGATTCTCAAATCTATCCCATCATGGTGCTAACACGATTTCTGGCCCAGAGTAGGGAACATATGTTAACTTGATCTAATACTGCTTCTAGTTTGGATTTCAGAACTCAGCTCTCCTTTGGAACCATTATTAGTGCCCCTTAATCAAACCAATACCTACTATACCTTTTAATTTGTTTGTAAAATATGTCTTCTATGCACCACCAGGAGGCAGTGTTGAAGTAGCTCTAAGCTAACGAAAGACCCATCAGGCCAGGGCTCGCAGTGGAATCTGACTCCCCAAGCTTGGAGGTTTCCTATAGAATCTGCTTCAAAAAATAGAAAAAATATTCCAACATCTTCCTCACAGAGAGATGGCCAAGAGTCCTAAAAGATGCATGCACCTGTCAGAATCCATTTTTCTAACCTCTCTGCAGTTGATAATGCCATCATTAAGGGGCATTCCTGAAGTTTAATTCGCCACTTAGCCATTCAGAACTACTTCTTGTTGTGCTACTAGCTATTTTTCTATTATTAGTTATCAATGACTCTTTTGTTTTCGAAAGGATGTGATCAGTAACTAAAAGGTAGCCCTTCCTTAGAAAAATGCTTTACTTTTTAAATAAAAAATAAGTTCTTAAAAAGACCATAAGCTAAGGAAAGGGGAGAAAAAAGCATATTCTTTAATCCTAGTCATGTACTGAAACCTCACAGCAACACTGTGCAAATGTTACTCTTCCTATTTACAGGAGAGAAAATTAAGTCCAACCCTATTAAAGGTCAGATAGATAATTCAGTGCTCAGCATGAGGATAGGGCCTGTCAGGTTCAACGGTCTACTAGATCAAATGGCCTTGTGAAAAGAAACAACAATCTAAGTGAAGTGTTACAACAGTTGTCAAATTTGGTGCAAGAGTCTCTCCATTCAATGCTCTAATCTTGGTCACAGTCTGGACCCTCTTCATTCAGACACAAAATCACCTCAGGCATTGCACCTCAGGCATTGCTGCATGCTCATCAACACAGTGTATTTGAAGCATTTTTATTATTATGGGAGTATTGACACAGCCATCCTAGGCCTCCTTCTTCCCGATTGGAAGGGCCATCCCCCCTACTGCAGCCCTAAATTGCCTTTTCTGAAAAGAAAAACAAACAAACAAACAAAAAAACAAACAAACAAAAATCAAAGCTCTTATCTCTACTGATTTCCAAAGCCTAAACTCTGGGAAGAGCATTTGAAAAGTAATTAGAGTCACAGTCTTCTTCAGGCAGACCTCACACACTGTCCTAAGCCTCACAGAGTTAAGAGACACCACTCTGTCCAGGCTTGTGAGTTTTATTTTTGGCAGTTTTTAATGTTAGTCCTCTATTGACTGTCCATCACCTATGCCCAGGTTTGCATAACTACAGATGAAATGGCTGAATTTTCTGTATGCTTTTAGAATTACTCAGACTATAGAAAATACAGGTAAAGAGACTCAGAAAGGGGGGAAAAAAGGAAGTTTCATGATCTCACTTATATAGAGAATCTACAGAAGTCAATGCATAGGAGCAGAGAGTACAGCAGGGGTCACCATATGTGGGAGGTGGTGGCCAAAGGGCACATAGCCACTCATGAATAAGTCTAGGGACTGAATGTAAACCATGGTGACTAGAGTTAGTAATACCATGTTGAATTCTGGAAAGTTGGTGAAAGAAGATTTCTGGTGTTTTTATCACACACACACACAGATAACCATGTGAGGAGACCGTGTGCTTATTAGCTGACAGCGGTAATCATTTCACTAGGTATATGGATATTAGGTCACCATGATGTACCTGAAATACATACAATTTTTATTAAAAAATGAAATTTTCACGAAGAAATAAAAGAATATACAGAGAAGGGACGTCTGAACAGAGATACGATTAACAAGACCATCCATACCACAACAAAACTTTTTGCAAAGTCTTGCAGAGACAAAGGAGTAGTTTAATTAATTGTCAAGGTATCAACTATCCACATGTAGGAGTGGTTCCCCAGTGATACTGTTCTTAGAGCACACGTTTCACAGATTCTAGTAGAATAATATGTAAATATAGCCATCACACTAGTTGTCCTCCTACAGTTTTTATTTGCTAAGGAGGGTGGTGAAAAATTATAAGTGCTTAGTAAAAAAGGAGGAGCTCTAGACCTTTGGAAAGATTTCATGAGTCTACAGATGGGCCGTTGAGAAAATAACTAGAGTAGATCTTGTGTATTTGAACATTTCTTCCAAGATAAGAGACAAAACAACCAGAAGAAATCCTAGCACGTCATTAGCACGGTGCGATCTAGAGGAAGGAAATAGGAGGTAAAGCTGCCTTCCACAGAGGGAGGGATTGAGGAAAAAAGAGAAAAAAAAATGAATGGCAAAGGGGCAGGCTCTGGGCCCTGCTGTGAAACTCTTTACACTCAGCAGGTGGGTCATTATTATTTGTAATCACCTCCCCATTGATTTAGACCCTTTCCGGTGGCAACTGAGGGAAAAACTGCTAGGGCCCGAGTAGGGAAATGGAAGGAAAGACGATAAAAGCTAATAGCTCTTTGAAAAAAAAGAAAAAAAAAAAGCACACATACACATTTAACGTAATAGCGATTTTATTGCCTACCCTGATTTTAGGAAGCTGAAAATGCAGAACCATGTCTTCAGATGAAGGAAATGCGGCACGCTGTATCTTTCTCTAACTCATCCATACAGCCTCCCCTGCCCCTCCTTCAGCTGTCATGAAAAACACCAAAATAAAACAGTTACCACCATCAAATCACATTGCACTGAAACTGAGGCTGAAGATGAAACCCGTAGATGTCGTCTTCAGGGAGGTTCAAGAGTCCTATAGTTACATACCAGCATTGGGGTGCCTAAATAGGCAATAGAAGCACTCACGGGATTTCCATTTTCCTGCCAGGATGGTTTCATCCTCATTACACAGAGCCACCCTAGTTATTGCCAAATGAAGTGGTCACCAGAGTGCCTCCAATTTAAAAGTTAGGAAAGATTTGCATTGTGATAAAATGCTTCCCATGGAATGGAGATCCTTTGACCCCTCTAACCCTCCAGCATTTTAAGGGTTGTTTGCTGAGAACCTTGTCTTTTTGCACGCCTTTAACAGTCCAGCAACTGGTCACAGCATACATAATTGGCCATTTGTGTTTTCCAGCAAAAGGGCCAGTGGTGAATGTGGCTTTTAAGCCAAGAGCAGGGCTCCACCCTGAACAAATTTGGCCTTAAAAGCAGACCTTGAAAAAAAAAAAATCTACTTCTCGCTTGCCAAATACTCTAACATAAATACTATTCCTTTTTGCAAAGCAAGATAGATCAGAACTAGATCAGAACACTATTGCTTCTTTTCCTCTCCAGTTCTATTCTATCAAAGAACAGGAAATAAGAGGCTGGGACCAGAATGTATTGATTGACCAGCCTATCAGAAATTCGTGTCATCCTCAGGGGGATTATAATAATTACAGAGAATGTAATCAGAGGTCATTGGAGATACATTTTTATATAAAAATACTTTTATTTATGTATGTAAACATGGACATATTCACAGATTCTTACTTCTTTGTAAATAAACATTTGTATATATCGATACAGCTGGAAGAGATTCTAAAGAAAATTTTAAAAAGAAATTATCTTTTTCACTGATCACTGACTTAAATCATATACTATATTTCATCCAAATAAGAATTTTAAAAAAAGATTTTATTTATTTATTCATGACAGACACAGAGAGAGAGGCAGAGACACAGGCAGAGGGAGAAGCAGGCTCCCTGCGGGGAGTCCCACGTGGGACTCAATCCCAGGACCCTGGAGATCATGCCCTGAACTGAAGGCAGACGATCAACCAATCACTGAGACACTCAGGTGCCCCTAAAGAAGACTTTTTTAAGTTTTTCTCTTTTGAAGCATTTGGGATGAAAAGAGAAAGAAACAAGCTTTTATTGAGACCAAATTATTTTCTTATTCTCCATTTTTAATTTTATATATTTAGTAAACACTTACACAGCCCTTACTATGTACCAGGCACTATTCTGAGCACTCTGTAAATATTAATTTGTTTAAACTTCCAACAACTCTATGAAATATGTACTATTTATTATCCCTATTTGACAGATGAGGGCACTGAGTATAGAGAAGACAAATAACTTGCCCAAGGTCACACAGCTACTAGCGGTCAAGGTGGGATTTTAGCTGGGCATTCTGTCTTTGAAATCTAAAGTCTATGCTCTTGACTCTGCTTACTCCCTAGGTGAAAAATTAACTTAGTCTCATAAAAACCTTCACAGATGATGAAACTAAGGCACAGAACTTATATAACTCTATTTAATTGCTGCCAAATTTAAACAAAATATGGTAAATTAGAAAAATAGCACTAACAATGGTATTTTCGCATCAATTTTGTGTTCTTTTTAAGTTGACACCTGTTCTTTTCTACCTATTACCTCCAACTGGCATTTCCTATATGTGGTACGTAGCATAGTTCCTTGTATGTATTTAGACTTCTCTCTTCACCAGTTAAAAAATAGATGAATCACTTAGTGCCCCATTCCCAATCAACAGTTGAAAAGCCAGGCACCTGGGTGGCTCAGTGGATTAAGTGTCTGCCTTCCTCAAGTCCTGATCTCAGGGTCCTGGGATAGAGTCCCAGGTCAGGCTCTCTGCTCAGCAGGAAGCCTGCCTCTCCCTCTGCCTGCTTGTGCTCTCTCTCTCTCTCTGTCCTATAAATAAATAAGATCTTAAAAAAAAAAAGTTAAAGAGCACATTCAAAAGAATAAACTCACACATCAGCTATCAGTTCATTGTAAAATGGTGTAAAAATTAGATTGGTAATAAAAAATTTTATTAGGTACATCCACAGTGCATCTGCTAAATGAACTGGACTTGACTGGACTTTAGATATGCTTTTCTAGGACACTCACATATAAAGTTTGCCATCATTTGATTTTAAGTGAATAAATAAGAAATAAGATGATGTTAGCAAAAAAAGATATATTTTCTAATATTTTCATTCACACACACTGTAGAATTTCTGGAGAAAAGTAAAAGCAAAAGCAATCAAATCTTTCTGGATGATGAGGTATTTTATTCATGTTCGTTGCTGGTTATGGGGGTATGGAACCATATTTCATTGTCTTCAATCCATCCCCTTCTCAAACCCTGTTGAAGTTTTAATCTCTCTGTTTTCTTTTTTTTTTTTAAGATTTTATTTCTTCTTCTTTTTAATATTTTATTTATTTATTTGAAAGAGAGGGTGCTTGAGTGGGGAGAGAGGCAGAGGGAAAAGGAGAGAGAAGATCTTAAGCAGACTTCAAAATGAGCATGAAGCCCAAAGTTGGGCTCGAAATGAGGATCCTGAGATCATGACCTGAGATGAAATCAACAGTCAGACAGCTAACTTGAGCCACCCAGATGCCCCCAACCTCTCACTTTTCAATCTTCACTCCTCCTCTATTTAATTTTCACAGGACTGATAGATTGATCTTTCTGAAAAACACATAAATTCCTGTCACTTCCTGGTTAGAATATTTCTGTTAGGGACGCCTGGGTGGCTTAGTGGTTGAGCATCTGCCTTTGTGTCAGGGTGTGATCCCAGAGCCCCTGGATCAAGTCCCACATCAGGCTTCCTGCATGGAAGCCTGCTTATCCCTCTGCTTGTGTCTCTGCCTCTCTCTCTCTCTCTCTCTCTCTCTCTCTCTGTCTCTCATGAATGAATGAATGAATAAATAAATAAATAAATAAATAAATAAAATCTTTTAAAAAAAAAGGATATTTCTGTTATTCTCTAATATATTTTTTAAAAAATTTTTAAAGTAGGCTCCAGGGCAGCCCAGGTGGCTCAGCAGTTTAGCACCGCCTTCAGCCCAGGGCGTGATCCTGGAGACCTGGGATCGAGTCCCATGTCGGGCTCCCCACATGGAGCCTGCTTCTCCCTCTGCCTGTGTTTCTGCCTCTCTCTCTCTGTCTCTCATGAATAAATAAATAAAATATTTTTTAAAATACCTTAAAATGTGTCTGCCTTCAGAGTTTGCATTTATTAGAGAACACACACTTAATTGTATAATCATAGGTTCAGGTTGAGAAAAATTGTGACTTGGTATATTGAATCTTCCTATCAATGAACATGAATTATCTGCCTATTTATTTAGTTCTTCTTTGATTTTATTTATATAGATTTTCTAGATAGGTGTAATCGCATAATTTAAAAAGTCTTCCTTCCTTCCAATCTGTATACCTTTTTATTTCATTTTCTTCTCATATTGCATTAGCTAGAACTTCCAGTACAGTGTTAAAGAGGAGTAGTAGGAGGGGCCATCTTTGCCTTGTAGCTGATCATAGTGGGAAAGCTTCAGATGGACAGAATTTTTCACAGTATTCCTTTACTATCCTTTTTTTTTTTAAATATATTTATTTATTCATGAGAGACAGAGAGAGGCAGAGAAACAGGCAAAGGGAGAAGCAGGCTCCATACAGGGAGCCTGACATGGGACTCGATCCCTGGACTCCAGGATCACACCCTGGGCCAAAGGCAGGCACTAAACCACTGAGCCACTCAGGGATTCCCCACCTTTACTATCCTTTTAATGCCCATAGGTTCTGTAGTGATATCCCCTCATTCATTTCTAACATTAGTAACTTGTGTCCTCTCTCTTTTCTAGTTAGCCTGGCCAGAAGCTTATTGATTTTATTGATCTTTTCAAAGAACTAGCTTTTGTTTTTATTGATTTTCTCTTGATTTCCCAATTTGAATTTCACTGACTTCTGCTCTACTTCTCATTTCTTTTCTTCTGCTTACTTCGGATTTAATTTGCTCTTCCTATTCTAGTTTTCTAAAGTGGAAACTTAGATTTCATTATAGATGTGTCTTATTTTCAAATATATATATATGTATCATTTTTGTTACTGTTTTCTATTTTTTTGTCCTTGTTTGTTGTTCCTATTCTTGTCTTCTGCATTCTTTTTTCCTTATGTGCTTCTTCTCTCTACCCCCTGCTCCCCCAGGATGCTACCACAGCTGATCATGCCTTCTTGTGCTTATTATTATTATTATTATTATTATTAAAGTAATCTCTATATCCAGTGTGAAGCTCAAACTCACAACCTTGAGATTAAAAATCAGATGCTCTATCGACTAAGCCAGCCAAGCACTTCTGTTTTTGCTTTTAATTGAGCATTTTATATGATTCCATTTTCTCTTCTTTTTTTAAAAAAAAATGTTTATTTATTTGAGAGAGAGAGGAAGAGAGAGCATGAGTTGGGGAGGGGCAGAGGGACAAACAGATTCTCCACTGGGCAGGGAGCCTGACACAGGGCTTAATCCCAGGACCAGGAGATCATGACCTAAGTCAAAGTCAGACACTTAAATGAGCTACCCAGTGTTCTGAATTATCTCTCTTTTCTTAGCAAAACAGTTTTGCTTCTTCTCCTTTTTTAATTTCTATTTTTAATTTATTTGGTGGGGGGTTCCTAAAGTTAGCAATATACATTTACAACAGATAGATGTCTACTTTTGTACATACTATATTGCTTCACAGGAAGCTCAAGGACCTTATTATCACAAACAATTTTAATTCTTCCCTCCTGTCTCCTATATCATTGCTGTCATTCATTCATTTATATATAAATATATATCAGCATATATACCATATATAGATAAGAATATATACTATTATTTGTTAGATCTTTTAAGAATAAGAAAAAGTTTTTATTTTACCTTCTTCAATGTTCTTTTTTTTCTTATATAGATTTAAGTTTCTGAACTATAATAGTTTCCTTCTCTTGAAAGAACTTTTTTTAGTATTTCTTTCAAGGCAGAATTGCTGGCAACAAATTCCCATAATTTTTGTTTGTCTGAGAAATTCATTATTTCTCCTCCACTCTGGAAGGATAATTTCACAGGGTACAAAATTTAACTTGGTGATTGTTTTTTCTTTCAACACATTAAATATTTCACTCCATTCTTTTCTTGTTTGTATGGTTTCTGAGGAGTTGTCATATGTAATTATAGTCTTTGATCCACTATAGGTAAGGTTTCCCCCCCTTGGGGCTTTTTTCAGGACTTTTTCAATATCTTTGATTTTCTATAACTTGGATCTGATATACCAAACTGTAGTGCGTTGTTTGTTTGTTTGTTTGTTTGTTTTGGGCATTTATCTGCTTGATGTTCTCTGAGTTTCTTGAATCTGTAGTTTAGTGTCTGATATTAATTAAGGGGAAAATTTCAGTCATTACTATTTCAAAATGTTTCTTCTGTTCCTCTCTCTTCTCCTTCTGATATTCTAATTACGTATCTGTTACACTCTTTGTAGTTGTCTCACAGATCTTGGATACTTTGTTCCGATTTATTTATTTGTCTTTTCTCTCTTTGCTTTTCAGTTTTGGAAGTCTCTATAGAGATATCCTTAGGCTCAGTGATTTTTTTCTCCAGCCATGTCATCTACTAATAAACCCATCAAAGACATTCTTCATTTCTGTTACAGTGTTTTTGATCATTAGCATTTTTTATTACTGTGGGTTTTTTTCTTGGAATATCCACCTTCCTGCCTGCATCGCCCATCTGTTTTTCATGCTATTAACTTTATCTGTTAGAGCACTTAACATATTAATCATAATTATTTTAAATTCCCAGTCTGAAAATTCCAACAGCCCCATCGTTGCTGAGCCTGGCTCTGATAAGTGCTCTTTCTTTTTTTTTTTTTTTCAAACTGAAATTTCTGTATTTTAGTATACCTTGTAATTATTCATAATTGTTACACATGATGTACTGAGTAGAAGACATTGCCATAAGTCAGTATTTATTAATGTAATGGTAAGGTGTTGGGAGAAGAGAGACATTCTGTATTCTCATGATTAGGTCTCAGTTTTATTTTATTTTTTTTAAATATTTTATTTCTTTATTAATGAAAGATAGAGAGAGAGAGAGAGAGGCAGAGACACAGGCAGGGGGAGAAGCAGGCTCCATGCAGGGAGCCCGATGTGGGACTCCATCCCCAGACTCCAGGATCATACCCTGGGCTGAAGGTAGTGCTAAACTGCTGAGCCATCTGGGCCACCCTTTTTTTTTTATATATTTTATTTATTTATTAATGAGAGAGAGAGAGAGAGAAAGAGAGAGAGAGAGAGAGAGATAGATAGATAGATAGAGACACAGGCAGGGGGAGAAGCAAGGTCTCAGTTTTAAAGACCAGTGCTGTTGGCATTTCCCTCACTCCACATGGAAGGCTAGAGCTAGCTGGAATTGCATACTTCATTCCCCCAACTCAGTTAGGCTTTGCTAAAACGCCAACAGGTTAGGCTCTGGCTAAATAATTTCTATGAGGGCAGATCTTGTTAAGAACAGATTGTAGGGCACCTGGGTGGCTCAGTGGTTGAGCATCTGCCTTTGGCTCATGTCATGATCCTGGGGTCCTGGGATTGAGTCCTGCATCAGGGTCCCCACAGGGAGCCTGCTTCTCCCTCTGCCTATATCTCTGCCTCTCTCTTTGTGTTTCTCATGAATTAAAAAAAAAAATCTTTAAAAAAAAAAAAAGAACAAATTGCTCTGGCATATTTCAGAATGATTCCTTTTTCCCTCCCCTGCCAGAAGCATGGGAGGATTTTTCTTTGATATTTTCTGTGAGACCCTGGCAGAGTTTTGAAGGTACAACTCATAAAAGTTTAGGGCTCCCCTGATGATCAATTCTCCCTGGAGTTATCTCTCAGAGTTGTCTACACTGAGCCTCTAGCAAATTTATCAATTCCAATTCAGGTTTCCCTACCCTGGTAGTAGGTCCTGCAGAGATTTCGGTTATTATCGTATATGTTGGCAAATCGAACTTTAATTTTTAAAAAAAAAACAAGAAAAATATTTCTGTTAATATTAAAGTCTGTTGTGCTTTTCTGTATTTGCTTGTTGGTGTCTCCAATTTGAAGGCAATGGTTTGTCCTGTGACTTCATTTCTTTAAAAGGTTGTTGATTTTTCAGTTTATTCAGCTTGTGCAGATGTTATTTTTTAAAATAATTTTTAACTAAAAAAGGGAAATTTGAGGGCACCTGGGTGGCTCAGTCTAATGAGTGTCCAATTCTCAATTTCGGCTCAGGTCATGATCTCAGGGTCTTGAGATCAAGCCCCACATTGGGCTCCACACTTAGCAGGAAGTCTGTTTGAGACCTCTGTCTCTCTCTTTCTCCCTTTCCCCCCAACCATGCTCTCTCTCTCTCTCTGAAACTAATAAATCTTAAATAAATAAATAAATAAATACAATTTTAAAAATTCCCCAAATCACTATATTTTAGAATAATTACACAAAGAAACACTTGAAAGTTCTTGACAACAATTTAAGTGGAGTTATTTTGAAACGTGACTGAATTAGCATGCATTACTATTTGTAATTATGAATTCTTCAGATGGGTATTTGTCTACTTCATACTGTAAGCTACTCTAGGTGGTACTGAAACTTCTTATAACCAGTCAGTACAAAGCAAAGATGAAAGAATATATATATATATACATATATATATATTTTTAATCTTCCTTTTAGCTTCAACTTCTGGAAGGATAGAGTAGTTCTTGCAAGGCCAACTAATGCTCCAAAACACCAAACCACCTGATAAATTCACATATTTGAAGATAATCAGAGATCTACTGAAGCATCTAGAAGGAAAGAAATCTTTAAGAGGTGAACTGAAGATCTACTCCTCTCCCTGGAAGCCTTTGCTGATCTTAGGTTGCAGTAAGGCTAGAAACTTGAGGTTGTCCTGGGAAAGGTCTTATTGGGGGACAGAGAAACTGGGACAGCTTTGGGGAGTTGCATATAATGGAAGTGCCAAAATCAGAAGACAAAAGGACACTAAATACAGAGCCTGCCTATTCCTGGAGATATTGTTAAGTTGAAGCTATAGGGCTGGGTGAACAGAAAGGTTAAGCCAAAACCTCTCAAAGGCATAACAGAAATTCCTATGCCCTCTCAGAGTTTGTAAGGAAAAGATATTCTATGCTTTGCTAATTGATTCTTCCAAAAATTTAAGGGAGAAATAAAGCTAATTTTACATAAAATCTCTCAAATAATGGACATAGAAGGAACACTTCCTAACAGTTTTAAAGTGTGAATAATCTTTATATCAAAACATAGCAAGACCATTACAAGAAACAAAAATTACAGACCAATCTCTCTCATGAATATTGATATAAAAGTCCAAACTCAGTGGCATACAACATGTATTATATGTTGTATTCAAATAATAAAATAAAATAGTTCTTTTTTTCAAGTTTGTATTTTAATTCCAGTTAGTTAACATACAGTGCAATACTAGTTTCAGGCATACAATATAGTAATTCAACAATTCCATATATCACCCAGTGCTCCTCATGACAATCCCCATCATCTATTTCACCCAAAATAGTTCTTTTTTTTTTTTTTAAGATTTTATTTATTTATTCACGAGAAACACAGGGAGACAGAGAGAGAGAGAGAAGCCGAGGGAGAAGCAGGCTCCATGCAAGGAGCCCGATGTGGTTCTCAATCCCGGGACTCCAGGATCACACCCTGGGCTGAAGGCAGGTGCTAAACCGCTGAGCCACCCAGGGATCCCCAGAATAGTTCTTAATAGTAGAAGGTATATTCACAGATTGATAAGAGGTATATTCACACTTTGAGAATACTAGGTAATACAATGAGAATGAAGGTACTACAACCACACTTAAATAAAATGTTGATTTAAGAAAGAGTCCATCGTGAAAGAGTGTACACTTTATTTATGGTCCATTTATGTAATAGTCATAAACAAAACTAATGTAATGATATAGGTCAGCATATAGTTTACCTGAGGGAAGATGTTGACTACATGGTGGTACAGGCATGTCTTCTGGGAAGTAGTTGATGTTTTGTTTCTTCACCTGAGAGTTGCTTTCAAAGTGAAGTCACATTTAAACATTTACTAAGCTCTAAACTTATGATTTATGAATTGTTTTGTATGCATGTTGTATTTCAAAAAAAAATTGCTTTTTCAAAATCTTCTTTTTACCCAGGCTCTTCTACCGCCAGGAAACACCAAATACATCTGTGAAATACAGGGTTTTTTAAGGTTCATTTTGAAGTTTCTCTTCTCAAATTCAGCATTAAAGATACTCCAAGATTAATTCTCTGCACCCCACTGATGTAGGTATGAGTTTGGCTCTGCCATCACTATTTAGCCATTTTAAAATTATTCCCCAAGGCCTATTCTCTTATCTCCTTCCAACTCCCTCAAAAAACTGTTAGTGACGTTGGACTCTAGACAATTACACAACCCTTTTATTGTCAGTTCTGGAATGAAGACTTTATGCATCACTAGCTGTGTGCCTGTATAGTGAGGTAAAATTAATATCCTCTGTGTTGTTTAGTCTATATTCCATTGGCGAGCTGCCTAGAATGACTAAGGAAACTGCCTGAAAAGTTACCCCTTAGTCCTCAAAAAGAAAAAAAAGAACAGGCAAACTATGGAATTACTTTGAGCAGAGGGAAAATTAATAAATGATTTCTAAAATAAACTGAAAGGAGAAAAAGGAGTTCTCATACTAGAAGTTTCCTTATTGCACAAAAGGAAAAGTACTTTACTCAGACCTAGTTGTGGTCAAGCCAAACTGTCACCATGCTCTGATGATTTACAAATTGAGAGATGATAGTCACAGGCAATGCTTGTGTCACTTCAAATCTTAATGTGAAGTTAATTGTATAGCTTGGGTTATGTTCCATAGCATCTCAGGTAACATTGATGATATTGAAAATATTATTTGACAACTCTCTGAAAAGTCATGAATGTATCTCCTAACTAAGCAAAGTTTTGGAAGGACTTTGATCCTGCAAAATAGTTCATTGTAAATTAAATTTAACCATTATGTGCGTGTGTACGCGTGCACTCAATTATTAAAATGTCAAGACAAGAATTAACATATATGATTTTTTGTTCATAAATTGTTTTTGATCATTCCAGAAACTGAGAAGCAATGACTCCCTTCTCTGCTGATATTCTATATAATTTTTTAATGGTCTAAATTTCCCTTTTTTTAAAGATTTTATTTATTTGTTTATTTATTTATTTATTTATTTATTTATTTATTTGAGAGAGAGACAGAGAGAAAGCAAGGAGGAGCAGAGGTAAAGAGACAAGTAGACTGCGCCGAATGTACAGCCCAATAGGGGACTCAATCCCACAACCTGAGCCAAAATCAAGAGCTGGACACTCACACGACTGAGCCAGCGAGGCACCACTAAATTTTCTTTTTTTAAGAGGTGAAGTTTTTTTTTTTATCCTGTATACAGTATGGCTTTTAGAAGAAAAGAGCCCTCCTTGATGTCTGGAAGGATATTACATGCGTTTTGTAGCTTTATATCTTCTGATTATTGGCTGCAGTTTTGTTCTTTGAAATTCCCATGGTTCTTCTTTATCCAACAGATATTTAGGACACATTTGAAATGAAGTCATTGATGCAATAGGCTTCAAACCTTGGTGTGAGCTCTGGTCCTAGCAATGTTGTTAGGTAACAGAGAAGTATAGCAAAGAAGTAAATACCTGATTTTTCATCCTGAAGTTTAATTTTGGAAACACCAGTGCTGGAATGAGATAGTCCACTTAGACTGAACCTGTACGTTTCAGGCATTAAACACTACAAATCCCCTGTTCATTGAGGTGAGATGTTGTGTGTATCATGCAGGCTGTATAGAACCACAGCAATGACTTGTTGCCTTTCTTCTCTCAGGCTCGTCTTCCTGACTTTCCAGTCTGAATTCTCATGTTTATTGATGGCTTACTCAATATTTTCCCAATATGGGAACACTGCCAATTTCCTTCTGGTTCTCCAGATGGTTTTTGGTCTCATGTCCAGAAGGATCTTTATCTTTCTTTTCTTTCTCCACAGACCACCCTATTAGTTGAAGGCACATTCTTGTTCTTCTTTCCATTTATAAACAACTCTCTAGCCCACTGCCTTCTTATCTTTTTTTTTTTTTTTTTTTTCAGCCTACTCTTCCCTTGTGGCCTTTTTGGGACATACTGAAAATCAATGTTTGCTCCAATATTTGCTCTGAGGCTAGGCTGCCTTCATTCAAACCCTCATCTTTAAACTACAGACAATTGAAGACTTTTCTTTCTTTGCTTCCATACTTTCTCTGTCTTTCCTCTGGATTCAAGGTGTGGTCCTAACCACTCCCAGTTTGGTGCTGCCTGATTGGAATCAATTTTTTTTTTTAAGATTTTATTTATTCATTCATAGACACACAGAGAGAGAGAGAGGCAGAGACACAGGCAGAGGGAGAAGCAGGCTCCATGCAGGGAGCCCTATGTGGGACTCGATCCGGGGTCTCCAGGATCACACCCCAGGCTGCAGGTGGCGCCAAACCACTGCGCCACCGGGGCTGCCCTGGAATCAATTTTTGTTCAAATAAATTCTTAAGAATTTTAATATGCCTCAGTACATCTTCTAACACATTGCTTAAGCCTTTTAATCTAACCATCAATGAAGAAACCCCTAGCTGAAGTTTGCCAGTACATATACCAGAAATTTCCCATTTCCTTAAACAATTTTGAATTGAATTTTGTCTCTTTTCACTCAAACAGGGTTGCCTACTACAAAGCCCTACTGATAAAAACATAAAGCTCTCTTTGCTTGCTCTCACAATTTATTCTCAGTAACAGCCCATAACTAACCCATAACTGTGCCACTTTCTCATGCTTTTCCCAAGTCTAGGGTAAGAAGCCACTGTTCACAAAACGCATTGGTGATGCTGCAGGAAGGGAGGTTCAGGGAGTCTCTGCTCCAAATCAAATACATACTTGTGACTGGTGCCTTGAAATTGAACCATCAATACTTGCTCTCTTCTATCTACTATCCCTTCCCAAGACATAGGTACTTCAGTAGGGTGTAAAAACTAGTAAGACATGTTCAACAGGGAAAAACAGCAGCCAGAACCCTTGTAGTATGTGAATATCTTCCTAATGATGTCTGAAGAATAATGAAGTCAGTTTCCAGAATATGTTCTTGGACATGAAATGAGAAAAGAAAACAAAATGAAGCAAAGCAGGAACCTAATCACCTGAATTAGAATTTATGTACTGAAGAAATGACAAGTTTTGGAAAATTAATAAGGAATAGTTTTCCAGGACAAAGAGATCCAAGTAGATTTTGCTGATTTTTCCCCCCATATTATAGTGGTTAGGTTCACTTTCTTACTCCACAGCTTTAAAGCTGGACGACGTCAAGACATGTCTTCAGGCATCAATTCTACATATCTTGTAACATGTTCCACAGAGTTAACACAGGGCATTGCATGCATTGCACTTGAAGGATAGAAATTAGTACATTTAGTAAATTCGTACATATTCTCATGAGTAAAATATATATACATATATATGAATACATTTTTATGATAATATCTCCTGAAAAATGGTATCTCTCTCATTTTTTCCCCATGTGCCATAAGATCTGTTGTTTTGCAGGTAGATTTTCCTAATCACAGGTATCCAAACTGTCAGGTCAATCTCTGGCCCACTTTTCTGATTTAATCTATTCTTATGACACAGATATCTATCCAGAGATATTCTGGTCAAAAAGCACAACTTGATCAGTTGATATATTAATGTCCAACTCTATTTTTAGCTCTGTTGTTATTAATTTAAAAATGGTTATTTTTAATAGCCATTAATATTTTAATAATTTAAAATGGTTATAATACATGCATGTATTATAATTGATAAAATGTGACATATTGCATGACTCTGACTGATTTCATTGTTGCTAAGCTTGACCTCCTTTTTTCTTTTTTGGATATATAAAGCAATATATGGGGTGTGTAGCTGGCTCAGTTGGTAGAACATATGACTTTTGATCTCGGGGTCATGAGTTCAAGGCTTACGTTGGGCATGAAACGTATTAAACATATATGCGTACATATATATATATAGCACTATGGAACTCTGATATCACATGTGAAGGAGAAACTCATGCCACTTTCTAGCACTAGAGAGAGAAAAAGTACATAAGAAGTGATTTATTAAATTCTAACAAAGAAGAGCTTATACAGAATGACATAATACCAAATATGATAGATATAGATATAGGTTTAGGTATAGGTATAGATATATAGATATAAATATCTATATCTCCCTTTCCTTTTCCACTCAGAAAATGATCAGTTTTACAATTTATATCTTTTCTTTCATTTGAGCATTTCTTTTGTCATCTAGCCCCAATTTGCTAAAATGTTAAAATAAAATACACCTTGCATTTTGCCCAAAGTATGCTTAGTGTAAAAGTGACAGAAAAAAAGTCAGGATGTTTTGAATACCAGTTTAATTCAGGCATTATATTTTAAAAGGATTGGAACGGATTTTTTTTTTTTTTTAAGGCTGTTTAAGATGCTCAGATGTGTTCTGGTGCTGGTTTTGCCACTTAATTTATATATAATCCAATTTCCATCTTAATCTACTGCATTATCTAATGTTTAACACTAAACCAGTCAATTTGGGGATGCCTGGGTGGCTCAGCAGTTGAGCGTCTGCCTTTGGCTCAGGGTGTGATTCCGGAATCTGGGATCGAGTCCCATATCAGTCTCCTTGTCAGAAGCCTGCTTCTCCCTCTGCCTGTGCCTCTGCCATTCATTCTCTGTGTGTGTGTGTGTGTGTGTTTCTTTTATGAATAAATAAATAAAATCTTAAAAAAAGGTCAATTTGCCATCTACTAAATGAGGCATTCCTAAAATTTCCCTTTAGCTCTATTTCTCTGTGATCCTTAAATTTAGGGGAAAAAATATATTCTATTCTTTAAAAATTGGTCATTTGAGAAAAAAAGGATCATGTCCTTTGATCCTAGTTAATCTTACTAATTTGAAAAATCAATCTAGCCTAAAGTAATAATCCAAATGAAAGCAAGAGCTTACATGCACACAAATGTTCACCATATTGCTTTTTATAAACCCTCAAAGTAAGGATAGAGTAAATGTCTGAGGATAGGGGGATGGTTAATCAAATTAGGTTACATCCTCAATGGGATATTATGCAGCTGTAAATGATATTTGAGTAACTACATGAAAAATTCTTATGATACACTATTAATTGAAAACGGCAGACTTTCAAATTGTGTGTACCCTGTGGTTTCATTGATGCAAAAATGTGCACACATGTAGAAACTGGCTGGAAGGAGACAGATGATCCTATTTTGCTAGAATCCTGAAAATTATTTTTTTGGTAGTCCAAATCTTCTGTTTATTGTTGTATTATGAAAAATAATACAAGGAGAAAAAAACCAGGGCGGGGATGGGGGCGGAGGGAGTTGTTTCCAGTTATTTCCTGAAGAGAGATATTGCTTCCTTTTCTAAGAAGGTATTCTTTGCCCAACCAAAATTTTTTTTAATTTTTAAAAATTAGGATATACTTGATGAATAAAATTGTATAAGTTCAAGATGTACAATATGTTGGTTTGATATATTTATATATTGCAATATGATGACCACCATAGTGTCAGATAACACTTTAATCACATCATCTAATTATCATTTATTTTTGCGGTGAGAACAATTAAGATCTAATCTCTTAGCTATTTTGAAGTTTATAATATAAAATCAATGACTATATTCTCTATGCTGTGTGTGAAAGAGTTTCAACCTAAAATAAAACTGGAGGATATGAAGTGGTAAATCTCACGCATGCACCCTCAGAAGAACAAAGCTTTAAAACTGAAAGACTGATTTTCCACATATGTCTGATTTACAGAAAACCAAGACTTATCTCCTGCCCAATACATATCTGATAAGAATCTTCCCCCATCCTCAAGCCAATATACTTCCTGCTTGGACTCTGGCTGGATTTCCCCTCTTTACACTCTTTGCCTGTAGAGATAACCCACCCAACTCTCAACAGACTCTCCTGTAGCTTCCTGCTGCACACATCTCCTGCTATTGCAAATCCTCTGCTATTCCAAAATAAACTCAATTTCTGCTAATTCAAACTTTTTATTTAGGTTAACACGTGCATCACATCTTCAGAATCTATTTACTTACTAGTTACAAGTTTGTACCCTTAAACATCTCCCCTATACCCTTTGAGGAACTGTCATACAGCTTCCCATAATGGCTGTACATTTTATGTTCCCAAAAGCAGTGTATAGGGGTTCCCTATTCTCCACATCCTCACCAACATCTGTTATTGCTAGTCCTTCTGATACTAGCCATCCTAATAGATAAAGAGGTGATAGCTCATTGTTGCTTTAAATGCATTTCCCTGATGATGAGTGATATTGAGCATCTTTTCATATACCTATTGGTCACTTGTATGTCTTCTTTAGAAAAAATGTCTATTCGGGTCCTTTGCCTGTTTTTTAATTGCATCACTCACTGTTTTGCTATTAAGTGGTGTGAGTTCTCTGTACTTTTTTTTATATTAATCCCTTGTCGGATACATGGTTTATGAATGTTTTTCCCATTCTGTAGAATGCCTTTTCATTTTATTGATTTTTTTTTAAAGATTTTATTTATTTGAGAGAGAGAGCTGGAGCATGAGCAGAGAAGAGGGACAGAGGGAGAGGGAGAAACAGGCTCCCCACTGGGCAGGGAGCCCAATGAGCCCAAGACCCTGAGATCATGACCTGAGCAGAAGCCAGATGTTTAACCCACTGAGCCACCCAGGTGCCCGTTATTGAGTATTTCTGTTGCTGTACAGAAGCTCTTTAGATTAATGTAGTCCCAGTGCTTATTTTAGTTTCTGTTGCTTGTGCTTTGGTGTCTTATCTAAAGAAATCATTGCACAGCTAATGTCAAAGACCTTATCCCCTGTTTTGTCTAGGAGTTTTATAGTTTCAGGTCTTACACTTAAGTCTTCAAACCATTTCAAGTTAACTTTTGTTAATAGTGTAAGACGGGTTCAATTTTATTCTTCTACATTTGGATCTCCAGTTTTCCCAACACTATTTATCAGAGACTGTCCCATCCCCATCATGCATTCTTCAAACCCTTGTCAAAAATTGGTTGCCCATATATGTGTGAGTTTATGTCTGGGCTTTCCATTTTTTTTTTAAGATTTTATTTATTTATTTATGAGAGACACCAAGAGAGAGGCAGAGACACAGGCAGAGGGAGAAGCAGGCTTCCTATGAGCAGCCTAATGCTGCACTCAATCCCAAGGATGAGACCTGAACCAAAGGCAGACGCTCAACCACTGAGTCACCCAGGTGCCCCTAGGCTATTGATTTTGCTCCATTTGTCTCTGAGTCTGTTTTTATGCCATTACATGTTATAATATGATGCATAACTGATAACTGTCTATACGATACTTAATTGATATAATTGTGTAATATGGGTGAACTTTGAATATATTACACTACTTGGAAAGAAATAGTCCACATATTTTATGAATCTATTTGTCTGAAATGTTCAGGATGGGCAAACTATATATTAAGAAAGTAAATTATGGCAGCCCGGGTGGCTCAGCAGTTTAGCACCTCCTTAGGCCCAGGGTGTGATCCTGGAGACCTGAGATCCAGTCCCACGTGGGGCTTCTGCGTGGAGCCTACTTCTCCCTCTGCCAGTGTCTCTGCCTCTCTCTCTATCTCTCATGAATGAATGAATAAAATCTTAAAAAAAAAAAAAAGTAAATTAGTAATTGCCTAGGGATGAGGGGAAGGAATATTTTTGGGGCAGGGAGGATAGACTGCTAACAGGTACAGTTTCTTTTAGAGGTAAAATTTTTCTAAATTTAGATTGTGGTGAATGCCACACAACCCTGTGACTATACTAAAAAAAAAAAAAAAAACAATGAATTTTACACTTTAAAAGAATTATTTATATAATATGTGGATTATATAACAATAAAGATGTCTTTAAGTCTTATTTCATTTTATTTATAGTAAGTCCAGCCCAGGGGCTTACTAAAACCCCAGAACCCCAAGACCATGACCTGAGCCAAAGACAGTTGCTGAACTCAGTGACCCACCCAGGCACCCCCTACCATTGCTTTCTTAATGTGCAAGTAGGTTTAGCACCGATCTCCTTGAAGTGTTATATTACTGCCTGTTTGCTTATCAAGTGGTCATGGATAATTTGGGACTTCACATGGAAGATTTAGCAGTGATTCTAGTTGCTATTTTAGGCAAAATGTATGATAAACACTGGGCAAATTCCTGTCCCATCCTCCTAATCACTTGCTACAGGTTTCCAAAATCCCATGGTTGGACAGCCGTCCCTTTGTGTCAAAGAACAAGGCAGCACTTCTCCAAGCTTCAGCTTTAAGAAGCCCTGAGAGTTAGTAACTCATTAAGCATCCTATCATCATTAACACTTTATGATGCTAATCAACCTATCAGCTACTGACCACCAAGCCTAAAAGTTCAATTCTAGGCCTTGCCTACAAAGAGTTTACAGCGTAATTGCATGGAAGAAAAGGCATAGGAAGCTGACTATGCTCATATAAATTCCTTTATAAGAGAATCAAATAAAAGCGGTAAAACCATGAAAGCTAGAAGACTGGTGGGAAGCAAGTGTTCTGAATTCTTCCCTCTCTCATGAATTATCAGTTATTGCTTCTCTCTAGAAACATGTAAGATTCCTTCCACCTACACACACACACACACACACACACACACACACACACAACAAACAAACAAACAAAAATTGTCTTAGGGCACTGCAATCTCCTCCAGTACCATTTCCCTGTGACTTCAGGCTCTAAATTCCTTGAAAATGTAGCCTCTATTCTTTCATTCTTGTTTTCTCTCAAAATTATTCTGGTCAGACCATACAGCCCCCACCATGTCACCAAAATATCCAGTGACTTCCACAGCACTAAATCTCGCTGTCAATGACATGCATTACCTTCTTTGATCTATCAGCATTCTTTGGCTCAATGATTCCTCTCCCCTCCTTGAAATATTTTCTTAATGTAGCCGGGAAACCACTTTTGTTTTTGTTTTTAACTTAGTGACTATTCTTCCTTTCTTTTTCTTTTTTTGACCTTCCTTATTCTATAGATTGCTAACCATTGAATGCATTAGGCTTGATTCTATGACTACTTCTGTTCTCTCTGCATTAATTCCTGGAAGATCTCATTTAATTTTATGGCTTTAATTGCCATTATTTGCTGACAACTCCCAATTTTATGAGTCCAGCTGAAATTTAGTATGCTCAGAACTAAATGCTGGATCTTCTCCCCAAACCTGTCCTGAATCACCATGTCAGTTGCTCAGATGAAATACTTGGAAGTCATGCCTGATTTCTGTTATGCTTTCAAATCCATTTCCAATTTCCAATAAATCTGTACATCTTTCAACTTTTTAAATTTTCCCAATCTAATAAATCTATTTATTCTATCTTTCAATTTAACCTGTAAATCTTTACAACTAGGACTAAGTAAACAAAGTCTATTTCATTAAGCAGACTAAAGTCTGGATATGTGGAGAATCAGAAAATTAAATAAGCAATCATATGCAGTGTGTTAAGTTTTATGTAAGGTTCATTAGCTATAATTAGGTTTGCTTTCCTTGAAGAGAAAAGCAGATAGATATTTTAAAGAGTATCAACTTATTTTTGTTTCATGTAAAATGAATGAATGAATGAATGATTCAATCAACCAATCCTGGTAGGAAAATAGTCCAGGTATGATATAACATCTCTACAAAGTTCTCAGAGAACTTACATGGTTCTCATCCTCAGAGTCGGCTTCTGGTCCCAGCTAGTTCTTGGCTACACAGCCAGTACATCTACATGCTAGGCTGGATCAAGGAGGAGTGTGAAGGAATAGAGAACTTCAATCAGCTCAGTCTGCATCCCTTAAGCAGCTTAGAAGTCCCATCCAGTACTTCCACTCACATTGTATTGGGCAGAAATTAGTTACATTGCCACATCTGACTACCAAAGGATGTTATGAAATGGATTATTCTAATATGTACAGTACATTGTTATCCCAAATAAAATAGGGGTTCTGTTATTAAGAAGGGGAGACTGATACTGATTGGTTTTAGGCATTTTTTGCCACAGATTCAGTGTTACAGGTGTTCAGAGGGGAGGTCAGAGAGAGATTCCAAGAGGAAATGGTTTCTGTACCCATCCCAGTTTGGCCTGATTTAGAATTGCATCTGCACATTTCTGTCTTCCCACTGGACTGAGCCCTGAGACAGCAGGCATAGGCATTGTGTCTTCTGCATATTTGTTACCCCCAAGGGGAGTTTTTTTACACAGCAGATCCTCAATGTATTTTTGGAAAATTGAGATGAAGGTAAGGAAGTTTTTGAAGAGTAAGAGGGTAAGGTGTGTCAGTTTTACTAGAACTTTCACTATCTTTAATCTTCACACACACCCACAAAAATACCTTAGGCTTTATATCACAAAGGCAGCTTATATAAACAATTTTTTGGAACATTTATTCTCTGTAACCCTTAAAAGGTCATCTTACTTTTTACTCATCTCATTAAGCAGACCTTCCCCTCCTTCCCCTGCTCCTACTCTCACTCCTGCCTTGGAGGTCCAAACTTGGCCAGGAGCCTAACAGACAGGCCAACTTCAAAATCAGGTAAGATCATATGCTTGATGTAGGAAAGGAGCAGTGACTCAGAGGTGCAGAGACCATGACTTGCCATCCTTTCATTGAACACAGCTCTTGGAATAGGTATGACGATAAAACCAACATTTGGACACAGATCATTACCGTAACTGATTCTCACATGAATCACATTAGCTATTTCCGGATTTATGGGGTTATCTAAAGTTGAACATGACAACTGCTACTTTAGAGAGTCTAAAACCCAAACTAAGACAGATCTCGATGACCAGGGCAAATTTAAAAGCAGCTGCTAACACACTTTCTCTTATTCCATCTCATTTGTCTTAGCTGGTTTGAGATTACACACAGAAGGAATGTCTCTGTGAGATGACAGCTGATTTACCCAGAAACGAAACCTAAACTCTAACAGCTAGTTACCTTCCTGTTTGGTTTCTCATTCTGTTACTAAGAAATGCATGTTTCTATACATGTTAATAATGGCAAAGCGGATAGAAACTTGGCTGCCATATCTAGCCACTGGCTGAGCCTGGATCTGGCTGGAGACCTGGTCCAGCTTGAAGCGAGATTATTTCTTGACCTGAATTGGCTTTTCCCACTTTCCAATTCTGAGACAGCCTGATATAGGCATGCTGCCAGTTGCCTCAACTCCGACATCTGTGCATTATCAGTTGGGTGTGGAGGAGAGAAAGCAGACTGCACCCCCTTCAGATTCTGCCCAGGAGATACGGAGAGTCATGTTGGAATGCAGATTTCCAAGGATCCCTAAGATGTGCTCTTAAGTGCTCTTCAACAGATGAACTTCTTAGAACTTTTTCTTATCTCTTAGGGAAAAGAGATAATTTTCTCTGTTACATTTCCGGTTTTCACATGTGATGATTTGTGAAGAAGCTATAAAGCCATGAGGTCCAACTTACTGTTGGAGGACAGTAGTACTGTCAAACAGGGCAAATTGATAAGCCCATGAAGTTAGGGAACATAAAGATAACCAGGAACTTTCATTCTACTCTTGAGCCTAAGAAGCACTTTAAGCATAGCATCTCAATGAAGAGAGGAGAAAAACCACCTTTCCAAACAGGAAATTGCTCCTTTAGTTAGTTAAGTCTACAGAAATCTCAAAAATCCAGAACACCCAGTGGGTTGAGATGTTTGGTCCTGTGCACAATGGAACACAGGAAGCAAAGAGTCAAAATATCACAGAGCTGAGGGCACACCTTAGATTTCAAATCCAGCATTCTCATGTTCCAGATGGAAAAGCCCAGACCTAGAGAGGCGAAGTCAGCGACTTCAAACCTAAACCCAGTATAAAGATGTGCTCACAAATCTAACACCTATCTCAACGTTTCTGTAAACTCAATTGTTTTTTTGTCACCATTAGCAGAAATAAGACTGCATATTAACTAATTTATTTGCTTTTGACTGGAATTACATCAGCTTAGTGTGGTCCACTGGATTCTCATGCTAAAAGGAAATAATAATGTCTAATGAATGCAAGATGGCCTAATGGAAAGAGTATAAATTTAATCCTGGCTCTATTAATCTGTAGTAAATTGAACAAGCTCCTTAAACTCTCTGAGCCACAGTTTTTTTCATCTATAAAACAGAGAGAATTCTCACCCATAGGGTTAACAAAAAGATTTCAGATAGTGTATGGAAAGGATCCAGTATGGTGTTTGGCATTGTTTGTGTTCAATACATAGCAATTGTTATTATTGTTGTCATTAAGTAATAAGAAGACAAATTCCCGACTTGAAGGTGAGAGGGCAGCTCATTGAATCATATCTCTACAAAGTCAAATGACTCATTGCCAACTTTTACAGAGAAGCTTCTTTTATATATAAAACAAAACAAAACAAAACAAAACAAAACAAAAAAAACCTTAGCTTTTTCACCTGGCAGCTCATAGTCCACTTAAGCTCCTGATTCCCCCAAGGAAGTACCCCTCAAACCTTCTTGTCCTGAATTACACCGTGTTCTCAGATATACTTCCATCCCACGTACATTTGCTGTGTTCCGAATATTTCTGGGGTTGCCATGGTTTCTAATCCACAGTAGAATGTTTGAACTGAGAGGTTACCATTTAAGGTAGGGAAGAGGCAGGCATGGTCATGTCATACTTTTAGGGTATTCCATACAATGTGGTCTCAAATTACCAGTGGATCCTTGTATTTTCCTTAATTATAAAATGGGATCATTATACCTATTTCACAAGTTTGTTGTAGGAATTACATGGACAAATGCATGTTAAAATATGTAGTTTGCAATTTATCAGGTGTTTATTCTTTATCCCCCAGGCTGTCCCATCATGAACACAACAATCCTACTAGTCTGGTAAGTGAAACTGTCCTTGAAACACAGACCTCTTTTCCTCTTTCTTTCACTCTCCTCTCAAGTAGCTATCCCTCTCCTTCTTTTTAACCACTTAATTATATGTAATTGTAGCAAAGAATAAGGAAACTTTTATAAATGGCTTTTTATTATTTATTTATTTATTTGTTTGTTTGTTTATTTATTTATTTGTTTAAATGTTTGCTCCATCTAAACTAAGCTGCTGAAATCGTTTCAGGAACAAGAAGAGGTCCCAGGGAGCATGGACTGTGTTGCTTGGTCATGTATGTAACTCCAGACCTGAGCCAAGAGTCTGGCATATTGTGGGCACTCCATATGTGTCAGGAGTTGGCATGAGGCTCTAGAAGCTAAATTTGCAATCTTAATTTTTTTCGCTATCCTTGGACTTAAGGCAAGTCACTTAACCTTTGTTCTATTTTTTCATCTGGAAAGTGGAGATAACAGTAGCATTTTCCTCTGTATTCTGTTGAGGATAAAATGTAAAATTAAATGCTCAATATATTTTACCTATTTATTGACAGTTATAATTAAATAACTATTAAAATAGCACATGGAGATGAAATAACTGACAAAAAAATGCACAAATATTTTGATATTATTTAACTGTAGATCTTGAGTTAGATGAGCTAGGGCCTTGGGGACCTTTTCATTCTTTTATAAAAGGACACCCCCTTGGGATGCCTAGGTGGCTCAGTGGTTTGGCACCTGCCTTTGGCCTAGGGTGTGATATAGGAGTTCCTGGATTGAGTCCCATGTCGGGCTCTCTGCATGGGGCCTGCTTCTCCCTCGGCCTGTGTTTCTGCCTCTCTCTCTCTCTCTCTCTCTCTGTGTCTCTCATGAATAAATAAATAAAATCTTTAAAATAAAATTAAAACATAAATAAAATAAATAAAATAAACAAATAAAATAAAAGGACACCCCCACCAAATGACATTCTTCTTTGCACAAGGTGTCCTTCATGCGGCCATGACATTACCCTTGCTCATGTACTTCATTTCATTTTGAATACTTCTTCCTTCCCAACCCATAAAATTGTATCCTCCTTTCAAGATACAACCTTCATGCAGAGACCCACATGATGTCTTCTTGGATTCCCCCAGCAACTGCCTTCCATATCCCTCTTTCCCTTTCCTTCCAAATACAACAGGTCACAGGTCTTCCCATCCTCTGCTACTCCATGGCAACCCACCCACACCTCCCTCACAACATTGCATGGACTTGCCAGATTGGCTTCTCTGGCTTATCTCTATTAGATTAAGAACTCCTTGCCTGCAGGGTTGGCTTCATTTTTTATTTCCCTAAGTAGGGAACCTGGCAGGCCTCTGTCCCATTTGATGGGATCACATTGGATTGATTTAGTTGGAACTAACAGCCCTTTGTGAAATCATTTGCTCTGCCCCTTCTTACATTCTTGTTGATGATTTACTCTCATTACCTCTTACTGGAACTATATAGTCAGTTTAGTTTCTTGAGATGGGAAATTAAAACAACAAACAGGTTGAGTGGGCTGCCTTAAGGGTGATTATAAAGGATTTGAAAGCAGTACTGTAGAGACATGCAAATCAGCACCAAGAATCCACCCCACCTTATTCTCAGAGTTGTGTAGTTTCTAGTCTTTTCTTTTGGGAGGAATCAGCCTGATGCATTGAGCACAAGAGTTGGTCTAACAGCAAGCTGACTGGAATATGTGTGAACTCCCTAACTCTTTGGATGAGTTTAACTAAGTAAGTGTCTTCTGGGAGAGTCTAGCCTTATCCATAGGTTTGGCTTTGAAAACAAGGGAGAGGACAAGAAAGCTGTATTGTTCACATGTGTTTGAGCTTATTTAAGCTTTAAAGTTTTTTTTTAAGTGTTTTATAAAAGAGCTTTTAATAAGATAATCATTTTTTGTAAAAGCAGTACTTGAAAAGAAAATGCTTAATGATTAAGAGAAGCTTAGGAAGGGGTGCCTGCCTGGTGCAATTGGTGGAGCGTGTAACTCTTGATCTTGAGGTTGCGAGTTCAAGCTCCATGTTGGGTGTAGAGATTACTTTATAATTTTTTTTTAAAACATCAAAAAGAGCCTAGGAAAAAGACTCCTATTTCTACAAAATGTCTCTACATTAAAAATGTTTCAATGTACATTGGTATCATATTTTTAATTTTTTCCTTGAAGAACATTTTGAACTCTTCCTAATTTCTTAACTGTTCTTAAAACAATAACACCTTTATTCATCCCTTACAAAGTGGTATTTTAAAATTATATTAAAAATTCTCATAAAATATCTTTTACTTTGGGAAAATTATGACCCATATTAAAATCATGTAAATAATTATAAATGAATTCATCACACTTTGAAGATGCCAAAGGCTTTTCTTTTTAAGATTTTATTTATTTATTCATAAAAGACATAGAGAGTCAGAAGCATAGGCAGAGGGAGAAGCAGGCTCCTTGCGGGCAGCCCGATTAGGGACTTGATCCCAGGACCCCGGGATCAGGCCTTGAGTCAAGGCCTTGAGCTTCTGCTCAACCAGGTGCTCAATGCCACAGGTTTTTTTTTTTTTTTTTTTTTTTTTTTTTTTTTAAAGATTTATATATTTATTAGAGAGAGAGAGAGAGAGAGGCAGAGACACAGGAGGAGGGAGAAGCAGGCTCCATGCACCGGGAGCCCGACGTGGGATTCGATCCCGGGTCTCCAGGATCGCGCCCTGGGCCAAAGGCAGGCGCTAAACCGCTGAGCCACCCAGGGATCCCCTGCCACAGGTTTTCAAGGCAGGTGGACCACATGAGTCTGTGCCCCTTCCATCACTGTGGGTCCTTGGATATAATATCAGCCTCTCTAAGCTTCCAATTCTCTGGACAAATCTTGGTACGTTTCCCATCAGACTGATGTGTGGATTAAAGTACAAGATGATGTGGGAGGGCAGCCTGGATGGCTCAGCCGTTTACCTCTGCCTTCAGCCCAGGGCATGATCCTGGAGACCCAGGATCGAGTCACAAGTCGGATTCCCAGCATGGAGCCTCCTCCCTCTGCCTGTGTCTCTCATGAATAAATAAATAAAATCTAAAAAAAAAAAAAAAAAAATTGATGTGAGAAACCAAGGCAAAAGAAAACTTAAGTTTCCTTATTATCCACAGCCCACTGACAAGTCCTTGAAACAAGCAGAGAGACATTCCTCTCTGAACTCAGCAGCCTTGATGTTAATACTTTGCCAAGGGTAAAAGGCAATCTGGGCCCAACCCCAGGATCTTGTAAGTCTATTTTAACATATAAAATTTCCTTTGGAAACTACCTTTATCTCTACCCACTCTCCATCCCCCAAATACATGTTGGCAATCATTCCTCAAGCATACAGCCTACTGATATCTGAAAGGTCTCATGACTAAGGTTTTACTGAACAGTAATAAATGATCTTTTCCTAACAACAGCTAGCCTCCTCAAGGTCCTGGAAACTTTGTTTCCAAAATATCTGAGAGGCTTAGGCTTTCCCTAAACCCCTCTTAACTTGAAAGTATATAATGGGCCACTTCTCAAGACCCCAGGGCAACTCTTTCTGTCCTTGGGCCCTGTCCTCATTATTTAATAAAATCACCTTTTTGTACCAAAGACAACTCAATTTTCTCTTGGTCATTGGCTCCAGACCTCACCAACATTCCCAAACTACGTCAGAAAATGCACACAACATGTTTAGCATTAGGGGTGCCTGGGTGGGTCAGTTGGTTAAGCCTCTTAGGCTCAGGTCCTGGGAATCAAGCCCATCATCAAGACTCTCTGCCCGGTTAGGAGCCTGCTTCTTCTCCTCGCTTGTGCTCTCTCTCTCTCAAATAAAAATAAATAAATAAATAAATAAATAAATAACTTAAAAAATGCTCAGCAAAGTGCCTGACACCCACAAATGCACAATAAACATTTTTTTAATTGTTAAAAATTTACATTTGAACTTTGAATAATGTGGCAGTTAGGGGCACCTACCCCTTGCACAGCTGAAAATATGGGAATAACTTTTGACTCCTCAAAAACTTACCTACTAATACCTACTATTGACTGGAAGCCTTACCAATAACATAAACAGTCAACACACACTTTTTTTTTTTTTTTAGATTTTATTTATTTATTCATGAAAGACACACAGAGAGAGGCAGAGACATAGGCAGAGAGAGAAGCAGGCTCCATGCAGGAAGCCTCATGTGGGACTCGATCCTGGGACTGAGGAATCACAACTTGAGCCAAAGGCAGATGCTCAACTGCTGAGCCACCCAGGCATCCCAACACACACTTTATATATGTATTTTATACTTATATTCTTATAATCAAGTAAGCTAGAGAAAAGAAAATGTTATTATAAAAATCATAAGGAAAAGAAAATACATTTACAGTACTGTACTGTATTTATTGAAAAAATCCATGTATAAGCAGACCCTTGCAATTCAATCCCATGTTGTTCAAGGGTCAAATGTATACTAAATTTCTACCTGTTTCAGGCACCATACTCCAGCCTATGAGGCTATAAAGACAAGAAAAGGGTCCTGGCCTAACTTCCACTCTATTTAGAAGAAAGCAAGGACAGTGAAAAAATTAAAACAATCTTTGAACTACTGATAGCCAGGAAACAGGGAGCACTGGAGACGAATAAAAATCTTTATGTTTCAGAAACTCCAGCTGACCAAAACATTCTACTGTTGTGATGTAAAAGGCCAGAGAGGGGTGGTTGAGCGTCTGCCTTTGGCTCAGGGCGTGATCTGGGGATCCTGGGATCAAGTCCCACATCAGGCTCACCACAGGGAGCCTGCTTCTCCCTTTGCCTATGTCTGTGCCTCTCTCTCTCTCTCTCTCTCTCTCTATTTCTCTCAAATAAATAAATAAATAAAATTCTAAAAAGAAAAAAAAAAGAAAGAAAAGCAGAGCCTAGAGAATGTTAGCAATATTCATGATATTTAGAAATAGAGCTTGGTGTTTCAGAGAATGGGCTCTAGAGACAGAATGTCTGGGTTTGAATATTGCTTCCACGGCTTGCTTGCTCTGTGACTTTAGGCAAGTTGTTTAAACGTTCTGTGCTTTTATTATCTATGAAAAGGGAGATGATGATGATTTCTATGAGATAAGGTTGATATAAATATTTATTAGTTAGCATATGTAAAGTGCTAAGAGCAGTGCCTGATTCATCAGAAGTAATAAAGATTTTCCCACCCTTACCCAATATCTCACACCAGTTAACAAAACAGAGGGTCCAGGAATCAAGTCTCCTGGCCACACAAACAGTGCATCTAACACTGTAATAGAGTGCTTTAATTAACTATCAATACAAGCTCAAAGAGAGACACTGAGTCTACTATGTAATCTGTGCTGTGCTAAGCATCTTACTACCTTTTCTCTTTATGGCTCACAGTGATCCTATAAGGTATTTTCAGTCTACAGTACCTTCTCTGCAATTCCAAAATAAAAGAAATTCTGAGCACTCAAAATGCTTCATTATTCATTGGGTGACTTGACTTGAACTCCTTTGGAGGTAAAAATCTGACTTATATTGATATAAAACTATCTTTAGACATCATTGCATTTAGTACAAACATGAGTATGATTCGCTGGAGAAATTTAATATTTTTTTTTTATAATGGAGTGCTGTCTCACATCCCCTGAGGGTGTTAATATACATTACTAGGTTGTTAGATAATATATAGTATTTGCACTGCATTACCTTTTATTATTCAAAACTTCCAAATTGTATCTTTTTATAATGATAGAAATGTTTTATAACTTTATTGTAAGGACAGTTGTACAATTCTGTCAATTTATTAAAAAAAAAACAAATCATTGAATTGGTTGTGCCTGGCTGGCTCAGTCAGTGGAACATGTATGTGACTCTTAATCTTGAGGTTTTAAGTTCAAGCAGCACACTGGGTGTAGAGATTACTTAAAAATAAAATCTGAAAAAATATCATTGCATTGTGCATATAAAACAGATCAGTGTAGATAATATATAAATTATACCTTGGGATCCCTGCGTGGCGCAGCGGTTTGGCGCCTGCCTTTGGCCCAGGGCGTGATCCTGGAGACCCGGGATCGAATCCCACGTCGGGCTCCCGGTGCATGGAGCCTGCTTCTCCCTCTGCCTATGTCTCTGCCTCTCTCTCTCTCTCTGTGTGTGTGACTATCATAAATAAATAAAAATTTAAAAAAATAAAAATAAAATAAATTATACCTTAATAAAGCTATGTCCAAAATGCCATTACAAAAAGGAAAACATAGATCATTATTAGGAATAAGAAAATTAATTTAGGAACACCTGTAACAACTGATCATGGTGTTTGGTGTTTTAGACTAAAGTCGGATCTAGCTGATGAAAGTACTTGAGTGCTATCTACATAGGATTTGAATCTGTAATGACATGTGAGTGAGTACTGTAGCAGTTTTCACAAAAGAGAAAGGAAACTGCACACACACATACACACATGCACAATGGACTAAAGGGTAGTAAAAATAACGAAAAGTTAATGAAATCGAAGAATAAGTCCAAATACTGCCTCTTTTATCATTTTTTCTGAGCCACGCCATTCCATCAGAATTCATTTTCTCCCTCTGAGCTTCCATAGACTTTTCTGACTAGGGAAACTTATAATGTGTTCTGGTCTTCTGCATTTGTTATACAGAATTGTAAGCTCCTAGACAGCAAGGATAGTTCTGTTCATTTTTGTATTACTCATGGTGCATAAAAGAATGCTTAAATAGGAGTCTAGTTAATATCTGAATTATATTGAACCACTTCCTCAATAAAAGTTTATACATAAAGGGTTGCCTGGGTGCCTCGGTTGGTTAAGTGTCTGCCTTCTGCTCAGGTCATGATTCTGGGGTCCTGGGACAGAACCCACATTGGGCTCCCTGCCCAGTGGGCAGCCTGCTTCTCACTCTCCCTCTGTCCATCCCCCTGTTTGTGCTGTCTCCTCTCTCTCTCTCTCTGTCAAATAAATACGTAAAATCTTTTGAAAAAAATGTTTATACATAAAAAATTATATTTTGTTTCTAATTTCCAGAACATAGCTGATCTTGAGTTTTGATTAAGAGATTATGGGCCATTGTTACCACATCAGTTTTACAAAAACAAAAGGTTAAAGATGTTAAGTTACTTGTTCAAGATGACACAGTTGTTAAATGGTAGAGCTGGTATTCCAATCCATGTCTGGTAAACTTAGAACCCAAACCTTTATCTGTTTCTCCTGAAAAAAATTGTAACTATGGGTACAAAACTAACAAATAAGTAATCTTGATTTTTTAATAAAATCCCTAACATATCAATGTTATAGAAATTTAAATTTTTTCTTTTTTTAATTTAAAATTTTTCTAAGAGTTGAAGATTTTCTTTCTTTCTATTTTTTTTTTTTTTTTTTTTGGTTAGAACAGTAATCAACCTCCTTTCTTCTCTTCAGAACCTACAGACTCTATCTGAATACTAAAAACTACTGAGTCTTTATTCTTTTCTTTGTCTATTCTCTTCAAACTGTAAGCATTACTGAGCTAACCTCAACAGCCAGAATTAGATAAGATAGTACAGAAAAAAAAATAATAAAAACATTTATCACCAACTGGGTTTTCTTTTTCTTTTTTCTTTTTTTTTTTTTTTATCAAACTCTTTAACAAATTATCTCCCCAAGCACATCTTCTCATACAGTTGGGTCCCTTACCATGATGTGAGGCCACAGGATGAACTGTCAGATTTGAAAAGCAATAAATACAGTGCAGTCCCGTTTCCTGGGAAAGATCAAATGTTTTGAGTTTGACTTCCTCTCTATTCCTAAAAAACATTTCAGAAGGAAAAGACTGATGGATTCCTCATTGGCCTTTTTCCTTTGTATGTTTTGTTAGATTTTTTTTTTTTTTTTTATCCAGGCTGTGAAAAGTTGTTGTTCATTAATGAAACTCAGAAAGTAGTCAAGTCCCTTTGAAGTTTAAGACAGCATCTGTTCCACTGTCCAAAGAGAGTAGAGAAATTAACATCTCCATCACATGGGTTTCAATGTAATTCAAGTTATTACCACCCAGAAGTTGCAGGTGCAAGGATATAGCTAACTTTGTTTTATGAAACATATTCGTGTGTGTGCATCTGTGTGTGATGCTTGCATGCATGCACCCATGTGCAAAATAAGGACCAGGTCTCATATAATGAATATTTCAAAAGGTAAGTACAAATACATTCATATTAAGTTAAAATTGCTCTTTGGGTGGACTTTTCTCAGTTAGCTCTCAAAGCCATTTACAGTTCAGTCTATAATGATCTAGGTCTTGTAGGAAAAAAATCTAAATTTTCTAAAGAACAACTTAATTTTTTCAGTTGAGCTACTTGAAAGGGATACATTTAACAGTAAGAAATCAAATTTGAGCAGCATTTAGAGAATTCCTATCTCACTTGTCCTTCCCAATTAAGACTTAAGAAGTAGAGTATTAAAAAATTAAATAAATATTATATTTTAATTTAACTTTGTATATAAATGCACATTAATTTGTCAGTCTTTTGATGTATAGTTATGGCATTTTGGAGAAGAGAAAGAAGCATAAGTCAAATAATCCGTGCCATCTACCTTTTATGAGCTATATCAGTAATGCAACTTCTATAATTTCCAGTTTTGGTTTTCTTAGAATGAGAACTCTAGAAACATTTGGAACATGATCTCAATGCATAAACCTTCAATATTTTCAATAGTTTATCATCCATACCTAATTTCATAGCCATTATTTCAAACAATGTTAGTTTTTATACATCCATTTATTCCCCCTGATACACACAATGTTGTGTTCATTCAAGTATAATTCATTAAAATAATCACAGTGATCCCTGGGTGGCTCAGTGGTTTCGCTCCTGCCTTTGTCCCAGGGCGTGATCCTGGAGTCCTGGGATCGAGTCCTGCATCTGGCTCCCTGTGTGGAGACTGCTTCTTCTTCTGCCTGTGTCTCTGCCTCTCTCTCTCTCTCTGTCTCTCATGAATAAATAAATAAAATCTTAAAAAAAAATAATCACAATAATTGCCAAAAGTAGGGTATGCTTATACTTCTAAGAAGATAGAGAAAATATACTTTTCTTTATTTCTTCTATGAAGTACAACTAAAAACCTTGGAAATTATCTATAAGACAAACCAAAGAAGACCTTGAAAAGTCTGTTTCTGGAAAACAGAAATAATATGGACAGGGAAAAAAAAAAACAAAAAACAGAGCCCTAGCAACCTGCGGGACTATCACAAAAGATCTATTTGTGAAGAGGAAATGTTTATGGCAATTATAAAACGTGGAAGTTAAAGGGACATCAAGGGAGGTAAGGCTTTTTTACATTTCACTCAAGCTGATAAAATTTCAACTTCAGTATTCTGTGATAATTACATATATATATAATGTAGTATTTACAACCATTATAAAAGACATAAAGCAATAAACTGAAAGAACTACAAATGAATCAAAATGGAATTTAAAAAAAAGTTTAAGCAATCCATAGGAAGCAAAGAAAAAAAGAAAGAAGTGAAAGAACAAGAAGAAAAGAAAATTTCAAATGGTGAACTTTAAGCCTGAACATATCAATAATATTAGATGTAAATGGCTTAAATACACTAATTATAAGATACAGATAAGCAGAGTAGGTAAAAAACAAAAAACAAAACAAAACAAAACATGGTGCAAGTATATGCACTCTATAAGAAACTTACTTCCAATGTAATGACACAGGTAAGTTAAAAGTAAATAAGTGGAAAAAGATAAATCATATAAACTTTAAAAGAAAGTGGGGCACCTGGGTGAGTCAATCGGTGAAGCATATGTAACTCTGGATCTCAGTGGTGTCTATGAGCTCCACATTGAGTAGAGATTATTATTAAAAAAAAAAAAAAACCCTTAAAACAGTGAAAGAAAGCAGAAGTAGCTGTATTAATATCAGCTAAAGTAGATTTCAAAGCAATAAAAATTACCATTTACTAAGAGGCATATTACATAATGATAAAAAGATCAATCTAAAAAAAATTAATCCTAAATGTGCATGCATCAAACAACAGAGTTTCAAAATCTGTGAAGGAAAAAAAAAATAGAATTGAAAAGAGAAACAGACAAATTCACACTGTTAGAACCTTCCAATACCACTCTGCCAACAACTGGGAGAACCAAACAGAAAATCAGAAAAACAGTACCATTCACCAACACTATCAACCAACAGAATCTAATCAACATTTATAGAACACTCCCTTCACCAAAAATGGAATATATTCAAGTGTCCACAGAAGATATTGCTAGATGGACCATATCATGGGCCATAAAACAAATTTCAAAACATTTAAAAGAAATGAAATCATACAAAGTGTTTTCAGCCACAGTGGAATCAAACCAGAAATTGATAACAGAAAGGAAAGAAAATCACCAAACATGTGGAAACTAAACCACATACTTTTAAATAATCCATGGGTCAAAGAGGAACTTTCAAGGTAAATAAGAAAATATACCGAATGGAATGAAAATAAAAATATAGCACATCAAAGCATGTGGGGAGTAGTTAAAACAGTGTTGAGAGGGAAATTTATAGTTCTACATGCCTGCTTTAGAAACGAAAAAAAATATCTAAGTAAGTATGAGAGAAATTTTTTTAAAAATTCTTACATGTTAACTTAGATTCATTTACGTGTTCTTAAAATCCCACCGGTTACTAATTCTTTTTACTACTACTACTGATTTACAAATTTATATGCCTAAGAGACAAAAAAGGATATTATTAATATTGTTAATTGCCACAATAAATAACAAATAAAAAATATAGGAAAAATAGAAGAACCTTCAATTTTGCTACTAAATAGAATAAAGTTGCAACTGATACTAAATTGTTATCGTGGCTTTCCTTTGGTGTGTAAGCTACCATTTCCAAATTTCTATTAACTTTTTTCTTCCCTTTCTCTCTCTCTCTCTCTCTTTTTTTTTTTTTTTTTTTTTTTGTGGCTTGTCTTTTTGGTGTGTTGAAAATGTGTTTAGAGAAAAAAATGGTAGAGTTCTGTGTGTGTTTGTATGTGTGTGTGTGATAGCCAAAATGGAAATCTGGCTTTTTATCCAAGTAAACTTAATATATTTAGTCTCCTATATTGCCTTTATAATTGGACTTTAAAAAACATAGTTGGACTTATCTTTATCTCTGGTTTCATATGTTCTATTCATCATCCAATTATATCTGTGAAAATAAAAGACCTATTTTTATTACATCGATGTTTTAAAAAGTTTTCATTAAATCCAGTTGATTCTTTTTTAAAATAAACTCTATACCTAACATGAGGCTTGAACTCATGACCCCAAGATGAAGCACCAGAAGTTCTACCAACTGAACCAGCTAGGTGCCCCAGAAAAATGACATTTTAGATTTGTGCATTTTGCATACTTCACATTGGTGGTTATATATGGAATTAATTTATGATCAGAAAATCTGTTGATAAATACTAAGAATCTGAACAATGGACTGGTAGGTGAGTTACAGAGGGGAGATCAGGTTTGAGAAATGCATAGAGGACAAATGTATAGAATTATAACAACTTGAATGTTAATTCAATTTGGAAAGTGGTAGACAAAAAATCACTTCGGCAACTCTAGCTGGGAGAACTTACCAGAGGGCGTCACTGTACAACATAAAAAAGTATGCAGTACATTTGCACCAAAAGTGCCATTGCTCTCCCAATAGGTCCTGCCCCTTAGGAGGGGCCCTCCCTCCGGGAGGATTATACTTTCCACTCATTTGATGTCAGCTTTGTCCATGTGACTTGCTTAGACCAATGAGTTATGAGCAAAGGCGCTTCTAAGCAGAATCCAGCCTCCTCTGCAACCTTCTCTTTTTCCTTTGAACGTCCCAGGGAGGAGCTGTTCTCTCAGCCTAGACACCAGAATAAAAAGGCATGAAGCAGAGCCTCAGTCAATCACACAAAGACAGTGAGAAATAAACCTTTGCTTTCCTAAATCACTGTGATTTGGGGTCGTTTTTTTGTTTTTTTTGGTTTTTTTTTTTTTGTGCTGTCGCATAACTTAATCTCAGCTGACTGATCTATGCAAATGAGTTTTCTTATTATCTGGTCTGAGCTCGTTATCTCTATCGGCTGTAAGTATTGACACCACTTTTGCACCTAGACTCGACTTGCATGAATGGTGTGATATATATTAAGTGAATAAGGGTTTAGAATATTTGAAATCGGGACTGCCTAGTAAATTCTCCCTCTATAGTCACTTTTTTTTTTTTTTTAAGATTTTATTTATTTATTTATGAGACACACACAGAGAGAAGCAGAGACACAGGCAGAGGAAGAAGCAGGCTCCATGCAGGAAGCTGGATGTGGGACTCCATCTGGGGACTCCCAGATCATGCTCTGAACCAAAGGCAGACGCTCAACCACTGAGCCACCCAGGCGTCCCTATGGTCACTTTACCTAAAGAATGTGGATGCATGTGTAGGTGGGAAGAAAGAATTTATATAGATCTGAATGCATTATATATATATATTATATATATATAATGTTTATATTGTTATATAAATTCATATTATATATTACATATTTATTTCGACTTGATATTATTTTTATAGCCACAGAAAACATTTTTATGTTAGACTCTATGAAGAATAGGAATTTTTGTGAAAGTTAGAATAAGGATGATTTATGCCAATTTGTTAAAACAACTATTTTTAAACCACAATTATTTCCTCTAAGGATCCAAATGTCACTATTTCCCCCCAAAATAAAAACTCTTAGCCTTTTAGATTAGAGCCCATATTTCAAAATATAAATGGGAGTATTTGGAGAGAGATAAAAGAACAAAGAATCTTTGAAGACTGATTTAATCTTACTTGGGTCAGTTACTGTGGATGTTTGGGGATGATTAAAATTTCATCTATCAAAATAAAAATAAGCCAATGACAGTTATTGTTAAAGAATAATATTTTGTAGAAGATATCAGCATTAGACTCCCTTTGTCTTTGCTCCTTCCCTCCTTTTATAGGAATATGTATATTTTTAGGATCTAACACGTACCAGGCAGTGTGCTAGATGCTAGGGATTAATCAAAGAATAGGATAGAATCCGTCCCTTCCTAAAATGAATTACATGTTTTTACTTAAAAACTACCGCCTACTTAGGCAGCACACATTCCTGCCTTATCTTAACAAGTGACAGGATTTTCAGCAAACTTGCCATCTTCACCAACTGGAAAAAGCAAAGTCACCCTCAGGTGTAGCTGGTCTGTTGGAGGCACTGAAGAAACAGAAGATCGTTTCTTCTTCCAATTTGTATCTTTCCATTGGCAAAAGGAGAGACCACCTGCAGAGTGATTCTAAGAAGCCAATGCCTGTGGCAGAGTTCTTCATTAAGATGAAATGGTGGAAAACCATCATTTGGTTAAAAAGCAAAGTGGTGGATTTGAGAAAACACGAGACTGGAGGAAAAACATAGTGTGGGGCTCCTTCCGCAAGGCAGGTCACCTTGGGCAAATCATTTCTTCCATCCTACTTCAGGTTCTTCACCTGCAAAATAGAGGCAGTGACATCAGCTTTATCTTTTCAGAGCATCCTTGGGAATAGCAAATAAACACAAGTAGTGGGGGCGCCTGGGTGGTTCAGTCCGTTGAGCTTCTGACTCTTGTTTTGGCTCAGGTCTTGATCTCAGGGTCATGAGACAGAGCCCCGTGTGGGCTCCCCTCTCAGTGGGGAGTCTGCCCCTAGGCCCACTGGTGTTTTTGCTCTCCCCCTCTCTCTCAAATAATCTTAAAAAACAAACAAATAAACAAAAACATAGGTAAGGAAGTGTGTCACTGCACATGTATCTAGTTCTTTTGATTTTAAACTTTATTATCTCCTTTTTTTTCTCTTGAAGTTTTTGTCGATGTAAATAAGTAGCATAAATCCAGATTGGCTCCTCCCAGAACATCCAATTAGAGTACTGCATTAGGTCAGGTATATACATAGATATTAAGTAGCCAATCACTAACGAATTAATGAATTTACTTATGTAGCCCATATTGATTTACTATCTATTTATTATAAGACTTCACATCAGGTGCTCCAAGAGATACAAAAGTGAATGGCACTTTTTTTTTTTTTTTAAGTTTTTATTTATTTATTCAGGAGAGACACAGAGAGAGAGGGAGAGACACAGGCAGAGGGAGAAGCAGGCTCCCCACGGGGAGCTCGATGTGGGGCTCGATCCCGGGTCTCCAGGATTGCACCCTGGGCCAAAGGCAGGCGCCAAACCTCTGAGCCACCCAGGGATCCCTGAATGGCACTTTTGTATCACTTTTCATGCTCTGACATGAAAGAATCTCTAGTTTTAAGAATTTATCCCAAGGGGATAATTGTACATGATTGGATCTTGTATGAATTGTACAATACCATGTCTTATAATATTTTTTATAATAGATAACAGAGAATAAAATAAAGAAAACAATGAAGCAAGAGAGATCAATTAAATAAATTGTAAAGTATTGCCAGCGTAGAATAATAAGCAGTTATTTAAAAAGACTAATGTAGATCTCTTTATCAATCAAAAAGAAAAGGTACAAAGATAAATGTTCTTCTTGCATAACTTCTATACATCGATCCATGAGTCTATATGAAAAAATTGGCAACATTTCTGAGTTTGTAGCCTCTTAAGCCATCTATTGTGGTATGATTCATTTACAACAAATAAGCATAATTTCTACAAAGACAATAAAGATATTTTCAAAGAACTGAAAGAAAGTGAGTGGCAGAGGACTAGTCCTCAACACCTCACAACCAAAACTAGTCTAAACATACAACTAGAGACTTAGTAAGGGATAAGTCTGATGGAAAGAATAGTGTGGAGTCTCCTAAAGGATAAGGAGAGATGAATAAGAATATCAAGCCAGGCAGAAACAGAAAAAGTATTTTAGGCAGAAAGGAGAAATAGAGTAAGTTACTGAGATGGAAACATGATCTAACTTGTTTACCGTGGGTACACTGGTGTTAAAGAACAAAAAACAATAAGTAAATATAAAGATCTAATTTTTTTAAAAGATTTTATTTATTTCTTCATGAGAGACACAGAGAGAGAGAGAGGCAGAGACACAGGCAGAGGGAGAAGCAGGCTCCCTGTGGGGAGCCTGAATGTGGGGCTCTATCCCAGGACTCCGGAATCACTACCTGAGCCAAAGGCAGTTACTCAGCCACTGAGCCACCCAGGTGCCCCCAAGACCAATTGGTTCTATTAAGTGATTCATGAATCAGGGAGCAGCATCCATCTAGCAAGCAGAGGGGAGTTCTGAGGAGGTGTACAAAAGGTTTTTATAGGAAAGAGGTTGGGGTGAGAAGTTACCAGAGAAAGAAAGGATTGTTCCAGGCATGGTCACATTCCCCTGGGGAGAAGGGCAGGGGATCTTATTAGGTAGTTTACCTCATTTTGGGGGGGATAGAGAGGGACAATATGATAGATTACCTCATTGGTGCTGATCAGATAATTCCTGACTGACTCATCAAGAATTACATTTCTGGGGGAAGTCGAAATTGCAATTAGGTTGGGTATTAAGCCCAGGTTTGGTAACTTGGCTTAGGTGAAACCATTTTTTTTTTTTTTTAAGATTTTATTTATTTATTCATGAGAGACACAGAGAGAGAGAGAGAGGCAGAGACACAGGCAGAGGGAGAAGCAGGCTCCATGCAGGGAGCCCAACATGGGACTCTATCCCAGGTCTCCAGGATCAGGCCCTGGGCTGAAGGTGGCACTAGATCACTGAGTCACCTGGGCTGCCCAGGTGACACCATTTTGACCTGCAGTTTTCTTTTTAACACTGTAGATGGAAAAGTTGGCTATCAAGTTGGAAAGTCTAAGGCCAGATCAGACTAAGAATTTGGACTTTTGCTGAGTTGACAATGACAGTGGTGATATTTTAGGAGAATGATATATATACTCAGATTGCATGGTGGAAATTTTAGTCTTGTATCGATGGCAAGACTGGTATGGCTCCTGGCAGTACCACCCTTAGATCCAAGCATGAAAGGCCTTATTTCTGAGCCAATTTCCAGGGCTAGCAGAATCTTCTAACCTCAGTCTGAAGGGCAGGGGTCCAAAGAATAGTACAGTGGAGCCTGATGTCGGGAACTGTGGATGTACTTGGATGTGTAAGCTGAGATTCAATGCATATTCAAATGCACTGTGACCAAAAAAAAAAAAAAAAGCACTGTGACCAGCTAGACCCCAACACCTGACATTTACTGCTCACCTGTTTGTACTCACGTTTGTCCCACATTTTTCCTTAAGCTCTTCTTGCCAGCTTACCTCTTAACTCGGGCAAATGAAACCTGAAACCACCCCTCGGGTGATGGTGACTGTCCTGACAAGATCTCCAGCCCACCCAGACCTTCTGAGCTATACCACAGTAGGGCCTGTGCAGACAGACCATGGAGTGACATGTGAAATGACCCACCATTACCTTCACCTCATTATATTACTAAAATCTCCACCCAAGGAGAAGCCTCAGCCTCATTTACATAATACACAATGTATATGTAGGCATGTTTTCTTTTTTTTTTTAAAAGATTTTATTTATTTATTCATGATAGAGAGAGAGAGAGAGAGGCAGAGGGAGAAGCAGGCTCCATGCCAGGAGCCTGATGAGGGACTCAATCCCGGGTCCCCAGGATCGCGCCCTTGGTCAAAGGCAGGCACCAAACCGCTGCGCCACCCAGGGATCCCCCTAGGCATGTTTTCTTAAGGTGTATGTGCGACCCTATGCCTGCCTCTTCGTACAATGACAAGGCTTCCCTGTCTAAAAACTCATCCTAACCCTAAACAAAAGGAACTCACTCACCCTCTCTTGGGGAGGAATGCCTTTGGAAGCTCTTCTGTGATCTCCTTATTTGCTGCAAATAAAAGTCTTTGTACAACAGTCACCCTAGTGCAATTTCTCACCAAAGAATGAACTCACGAACTCCTGTCGGTCCGGTTACCCATCACATTAGAGGATGAAGCTGGAAGTGGGAAAGAAAGAAGTCAGTTCGATTGATAAATATTAGGCATTTAGATATACTTAGTACTCTTGGGCTGAGTCCTGCAAATGCTAGTGGCAAGACTGTAGAATAGCCCATAGGAGATAATCAATACACTTTTGGAGAACGGATACTTGGCAACAATGAACACAGTAACTCAAGCTGAGGAGTGATGACAGAGAGTAGATCAAATTGGCCAGAATTTCCAAAAGATAAACTCTCCTGCGATACTTCCAATTCACTATAGTTAGTTACACATCATAAATTTCGCTATTTGGAAGACGGTTGGGAGGCCATGTTTGAGTTATTATATTTAGAAATATTTTTAAAATTTTATTTAGAAATTTAAATTTAATAAAGATGCAAGAAAATAGCAAATGTATCCCTTTTCTTTGCTCTAAAAGCAGAAGCGTAAATATTTATCTCAGTTAACCATTTATTTGTGGACACTCCCACCAAAGAAACTTGCCAGGAGCCCAGGCATAAAAATCCTTGATTCAATTAGCCCTGAATCACTGACTCATTGTGTGTGACCTGGGGCAAGTCACTTGACCTCTCAGCACCACAGAACATTCAGCTGGAAACATAGGTGTAAAGCAAGGGTGTGCTGAAAACCAGATGCCCCATCTAAACTGGCTTCCTTTGGTAAATATATCATGGAAGAAAAAGAACATTCAATTCTTTCAAATAAGTATTTTAAATTTGGCTTTTAATTCTCAAACATGGGCTTCTTATAATATGGGTGGATTTGGTGAATACTTACATAGCAAATTCTTTATGAACTGCATACTTACTGCTGGTACTCAGTACCTTAAAAGGATTTTCTTGGAATTTTTTTTTTTTAAGATTTTATTTACTTATTCATGAGAGACACACACAGAGAGGCAGAGACACAGGCAGAGGGAGAATGTGGGACTTGACCCCAGGACCCCGGGGTCATGACCTGAGCCCAAGGCAGATGCTCAACCACAGAGCCAGCCAGGTGTCCCTTTTTCAGGAATTTAAAACCAAATTTACAGCTTTTAAAATCTTCAAGATTTGACCAGTTTTTAAATGTTTTGAATTCCGAGCAAATAGGGAGTCTGGGTGGCTCAGTCGGTTAAGCATCTGCCCTTGGCTCAGGTCATGATTCAAGGGCCTTCATTTGGACTGAGTCCCCACTAGGGCTCCCTGCTCAGCGGGGCGCCTGCTTTTCCCCTTCCCCTCCCCCTGCTTGTGTGCGTGCTCTCTCTCTCTCTTAAATAAGTAAATAAAATCTTAAAAAAAAAAGTGAATTCTGAGCAAATCCAGGAATATACAGGAGCAGGAAGCATAACAACGAGGGAATAAGTTCTTGGGTGCTGCTCTTTCAACCTAATAGTGTTTTCAGTGACAACAGTAATTATAGTTAAAATTGCTTGCTCACTCAGAGTTTAAGATGGATAATTTTATTTACTTTCCCCATGAACTTCTAAGGTCCAATTTTACTACAATGCCTGTTTTACATAGAGAGAAACTGAGGCATAGAGAGATTAAGCAATTTGCCCAGACTATACAGTTTTTCCCCAAACAGGTAGGGTGAGTTTAGAGCTCTCACTTTTCTACTTGATATCGCCTCACTTGTGGTAGAAATCACTGGATTCAGATGCAAGCAGATACCGTATTGACTGTATAAACCTCATCAATACAAAGATGCTGTCATTATAAAGAGAAATTCGTTCAATTCACAATTCAGTTGTATTCTGCAAAAGAGGCATTTCTATTTTTTTGTTATCCAAGTAGAGTTAGGGACAAAAATCGAATCTTAAAGAGCAATGTGTAAAAAGCCCAGGAAATGATCTCTTCATCTACAACATCCCGAAAGCAGAAGTTGCCAAGCATCAGAGGGCATAACAATAACCTGGGCAATTTTTCAAAATAGGCATGTTCCCAGGACTTGCTGCTATAGATTCTGATGAAGTAGGTCTGGAGTCTGGGCATAGAATCTGTGTTTTTTAAAAGCAGCTTGGTAACTGCAGTGGAGGCCACCCTCAGTCCACGCTTTCAGAGGGTTTTAACATTTCTTTTCACCCCAGACTCTGGGAGACACTGGGCTTTTCAAAACAAACAATAAGGCTACTTCCCAAATTGCTTAATTAGAAGCTTGACAAATTCGGTGCGAACAAACACCAGGTGCTATTTGCAAGAGGTGAGTCAGGACCCAAATCAAAATGTGTCCTGGTTCTTGGCTTTGGCATAATACATAGATGGAACCACGGCCTACTAAGTTCTCAAAGCCACAGAGATCTGGGTGCCCTCTGAAACTGTAAAATACTAGAAAAATATTGCTATGGGGAAGAATATTTGCATAATTCAGAAAAATATAGTTCTTTCGAATAGCTTCACAGTTACTTGGTTTTACTCCCAAAATTATCCTGATATCTATGGTAGGCAGGAAGTGACTAATGCAATGCATGGAGTCACACCTCTTAAGGTATTTTTAGGATGATAGCGGCAGTACCAGCCCTCAGGTGCCATTGGAATGGTAATTCGGCTAATTGGGTCTTGGAGCTAACACCTCTTTTGGATAAAGGTAGGAAGTCTCACTTTACTGAATGGGTTCAGGGTTTTTCCTCCCAAAGATTTCAGCCACCTGTATTTGAAGGCAGGCTTTTTTATCCTGAAAGTTTGGTATCATTTTGGATGCTGTTGTTTTCTTAAAAATCCAAGATCAGGTCTCAATGCCTGAGGAAGGCTAGATGTAATGGATTCTTGAAATATTTTGTATTTCTAGGTTTCTGTTCCCTTTGAATAGCTTTCTCCTAAATGCCTAAAGTTCCTTTAATTTGAGATTTCCTTTCCCCCCAAACTTACGATTTCAAAAGAAAATTAGTGTGAATCAATAGAGAAAATAAAAGGCTCATTTCGTTTTTTTCCCCCTTTTGTTTTCTTTTTCAACCTTTAACTATATGGTGTGTTTTACAATGAAGTAGGAAGTTGTAGTATTTCCAAAGACTGAATAATACTTCTTTGGGACAAGGAGATTTTTCGTTCCTCCATGAATAGGTTTTGGGGAAAGCTCTCTGTGAACCCTCTGAAACTGTATGAAAACTTTTGAATGAATATTTACTTTTCTGGGAACAGAATCACTTTTTTAAAAATTACACACCAAAAAGGTCCCTCTACCTAGAAACTTTAACAACTAGTCAGAAATAAATTTGTTTATAATAAACAGGAATAAGGAATAAGAAATAAATTAGCTTCTAGAAATTAAACTATCCTTTTAAAGATTTTAAAAAGCTGGAAAGTTCAGATCTTTTCAGGAGTTGAGATTTCCAATGCAGATTATTTAAATAATGTGACTACTTACTCTAATTCCACAATTAAGACTATTAGCATCTGCTTGTGGACAAAGACATTATAACATCTTCCGCTTAGACATTATGATTAAGACTATTCGTTTGTGTGTTATTTCCTGTAAGTTTGTGTGTTATTTCCTGTAAATAAAAGAATTTGTACCAGAAAAAAAAAAGACTATTAAAATTTCAAAGGACAATTAGACTATAGGCTTCCCTTTGAGTAGCACTTTCTGCTTTTATTGATTTGTCATGTAAATTGTAAGCCCTTGTTGACAGAAATTATTGGCATTTAAATCAAGTAGGATAAATAGTCCTTTTCTGTAATCTTTGTCAGAAAAATGCAACTGATAAATGTGTCCTTTAAACTATGTAAAAGAATTTGTTCCCCTTCCAATCTGAAATACATAGGAGTCTGGAGGTAATTTTTAAAAAGTAAATATTCCAACAATATGAAAGTAAAGCTTCTGCTTATTCAGTGATTTAAGGTAAAGTTCCAAAATACAAGGCATTTTTTCTTTTTTTTTTTTTTTAAATCTTTATTTTTATTTATTTATGATAGTCACAGAGAGAGAGAGAGAGAGAGAGGCAGAGACACAGGCAGAGGGAGAAGCAGGCTCCCTGCACCGGGAGCCTGACGTGGGATTCGATCCCGGGTCTCCAGGATCGCGCCCTGGGCCAAAGGCAGGCGCCAAACTGCTGCGCCATCCAGGGATCCCGCATTTTTTCTTTTTAATTAAAAAATATTATATATATAAATTTTATATAGTAAATATATTAAGTAAACTCTACACCCAATGTGGGGCTGGAAGTCATGACCCTGAGATCAAGAGTCACAAGCTCTACTGACTGAGCCAGCCAGGCATCCCTCTATTTTTTTTTTTTTTTTAAATAAATCATCCAGATGGTTGTATTTGGAGATTTTATTGTCAATCAAATTACAATCATTAATCTCAGGTCCCTTTGAGCATCAACCTTTCAAAGTGCAGACTAAGTCATATAATACTTTTTAAAAAGATTTTATTTATTTATTCATGAGAGACACACAGAGAGGCAGAGACATAGGCAGAGGGAGAAGCAGGCTCCCTGTGGGGAGCCCAACATGAAACTCGATCTCAGGATGTGGCACCTGAGTGGCTCAGTTGGTGAACTGGATGCCTTTGGCTCAGGTCATGATCTCTAGGTCCTGGGATGGAGCCCCACTTTGGGCTCCCTGCTCAGCGGAGCCAGTCTTCTCCTTTTCCCTCTGCCTCTCCCTCTGAGTGCTCTGTTTCTCAAATGAATAAACAAAAAAAAATCTTAAAAAAAAAAAAAAGAATAGAAAGTCAGGAGAAGGGTATGAATACTTTTTGAATACCCACAATGGTTATACTGGAAACCACTGGGTTACATGAAGAACCATTGGCTTACATTACCTAGGAGTAGACTTTAGGCCTATACTAAGGTCTTAATATAATTTAACAAACTGTATCATCATAACAACTGTGTAAGGCAGGTATTTTCTTCATTTATCTACTAGGAAATAAAGGTCTAGTGAGGTGAATATGCTTCTAGTGAGGTGAATACAGATTCCACGGCTCACAATGCCACATCAAAGATTGGGTTTGAATTTCAGGTCTCTCTTATCCGGGATCGTCCCTAAGAAAATCTGATGTATATAATAGTCTGCTCTCAAGAACTTTCATGTCTAGCTTTAAATTGTACTAGTCTCTTCCCTATTCTCTTGAGGTAGGGGGAACTGATAGAAATGGATGGATGTGCAATGAGCTTTTATATTCATTCATAGTCAGGCAACATTTTACTTTTTCTTAATGGGCCATGAATTTATAAGTACAAGGGACAAACAACAAATGTGTTTTTGTTTAATAAAGAAACCCAGCTTTACTAAATGTTCTCATTGCTGGAACTATCAGCACAGGGACAGCTAAATGCTACTAATCAAGAATCTGCAGTCCTGCATTACATTTAATATTCCCTGAAATTTAGAGCTGAGGTTAAGTGTTCCCGTGGGGTCCCACAGCTAGACACTTGATACCCACAATTTTCACACTACCCCTAAATAAGCTTAATCCATATTATATGCAAGAGTACATAAGTTAGATGACATATTTTAAGTTACAAGTTAGCATTTAAAAACTACCATATATAAAAATAAATAAATAAATAAATAAATAAATAAATAAATAAATAAATAATAAAACTACCATACAACTAAAATTCAAGAAACAGGAGTCTAAATGGGATGAAACTGTGCTCTGAAATCTAAGCCAGTTCCTCAAGAGTTGAATCACCTAAGGCAGTGTTCAAACAAAGGCTGAAGCCTTGAAGGTTTGTAGGGGAAAATTAGTAAGTGGGTTTCCCCAGAGCAGTGTGAAGTCATCAGACCTGGGTAATGCTTCCCAGAGGTGTAACCGCCGCGGGGGGGTGTGTGTGTGGGGGGGGTGTGTGTGGAGGGGTGTGGGGGTGGGCAGGTGGCGGAAATGCGTGGTACTTTGCAGGTCGGCCCTGGCTGACTACCTGGTATCGCAATAAAGTTCTTGACCTCTAAGCACATCCCCTAACACCACACCCTGCGTGACTTGTTGAAAAGCATCGTTTCTAGTTTACTCGACTTTTCTCTTTCGCCTTGTTCGTTATTGTCCAAAATGCGTGATAAGCAGCAAGAACCCACTTTGCAAGGCCTAGCCGAGACCCAAAGAAGATACCTTGAAATACCAGGGATGCCTTGCAAGGGCAGGGAATAAAGACATCTCTTTTTACCCTAGAATAATGATAGCGGAACCGTCGAGGGCCAGATTAGTGAATTTGTAAACTCCCTCTCATTTTTTCCTAAACAGTGCCACCTACCGTCCGTTTTAAGTGATCAGGCCCAAAGAGAAATCGAGGGGGAAAAGGGTGACCGGCCCAAGGAACTCTTCCCAGCTTTAGGGCATCGGAAAAAAGGATGGAGAAAAGAGCGTCTCAAAGCAAAAGTAAGCATTTTGACTCGTTAGCTTCTCAGAAGGCTCGCAAGAAGCAAAGAGCCAGTTAAGTCATTCTCTTGGAAATGGCTTTTTCTAACCGCGCTACCTTCGAGGTCTCCAGGGCACGATTTTTATTTTACGTTTCATTTATAACGCGTGCTGCTTGCGTATCTCTACGTTAGGGGGTCAAGTTATGGGAAAAAGTCTAACTGCTTCGTCTTTTTTTCCGCCCCCCCCCCCCCCCCACCCATGGGAATGTCTGTATAAGAGGGGCTGTGACACAGGACAGCCCGGAAACTTCCGAGCTCCTGCGAAGAAAGGGTTAACCTGTAGCCGATTTTATTTAGAGTCGCAGCCGGCTCTCGAGGTTCCAGGTGTGCACACACACACACACACACACACACCCTCCCCAGCTATCTCCCCCCCCACACCCCCCACGCCCGGGCTGTTACTTAGCCTAAGGGCACCACTTGGCCTGAAAGCAAATTAGCTAAAAGGTGCGGGGACTTTTTCCGCGAAGAGGGAATCCTCGCAGCTCAGCCTGGAGGTCGGGGATGTCTGCAGAGCGCGGCCTCCCCGCTCCACCGCTGGAGGGAAGGAGGGAATCAGGTGGCGGCCAGCATCCGCGCACGGCCTTTCTCTGCACACGTTAGCAATCAAGTTAATTGAATTCATTGGAGTTTAGAACCGGCCTCTAGCTCAGAGAGGGCTTTGAATGGCCAATTTCTCTTTCTTCCTCTCCCCCACCCCACCTCCCGCCCGCCCGCCCGCCAGCCCGCCCGCCCGCGCGCGCTCCCAGTTCCCTCCCCCTGCGGGTTCCCCAGTCCGCACCTCCCTCCTCCGCCCTATTAAAACACCCACCGGCTCCCCTTAACTTGGAGGAGGCAGAAAGCAACAACAGCGAGGAAGGAGAAGTCAAGACGTCTGGAAAGAATTACCCACCCAGTCCTGGCTTCCCGCAGCCCATTGAACCAGGGACTTGAACCAGCCCCAGCCAAAGACTTTCTCCTAATTCTGCGCTTCCCGGGTTCTGCTGAGTCTTCACCGGGCTTTTCTTGATACGAACAAGAAAAGAGACTTTCCGATATCAGGGGAGGGGGAAACTGGAGCGAGAAAAAAAAAAAAAAATATATATATATATATAAAATAATAATAAATAAAATAAAAATAAAGTTAATTTATTTTTAAAGCACAGATTTTTCTTTTAAGAATTAGACTGAAGTGCGACGGAGACCTTAACAAGAATAGTGGTGGAATTTCCTTTTGAAGTGGGGGAGAACCAAACGTTGAAGACTCCCCCATCCTTTTTAAATGTTGTTTTTAAATTTTTTATTTTTTTTGGCCGGTCGTCTCAAATTCATCTGATCTCTTATTACCTCAATTTTGGAAACTGCCCGCCACCGACCCTCCGGGACCACACAGACAGGCTGAGGACAACTTTATGACCAAGAGCTGAACAAGGTATGTTGCACTGGCGCGAGACGGTGAACCAGGAGGGCCCCCCGAATAGGCCAGGGAGAGGGAAGAAATGATCCACATCAGCGTTAAAAAATTTTTTTAAAAAAAACTGTAAAGCTGGGTTTTTCGACAGAAAAGTTTGAGGTCTGCCAATTGCCCAGCAGCCTGAAAATCAGGGGATATTTCAGATCACTGTCAGGCTTGGCGGTGCATCCCTGTCTTTTCCCATCCCTGCGGCGCTCGCCAGCAGTCCGCTGCCTTTCTGGGGACACAGGTAGCCTCTCCGCCTGGGACAGCCTGCACGTCCCGGGATGTAGTTTTCCACTCCTCGTCTTCCGGAGCCGCAGAGGGGCTCCCAAGTTAGGAAACAAGGATTTCCACTGTGCAGGGAAAAGGCATTCCGCGCAGCGGCTCCCCCCTTGCCCCTTCCTTCCCATCCCTTCCCACCCCCTCTCCCGCCCCCCACTTTGCGTGGGGAGGACAAACCTGGAACAGCCCGGCGCCTTTTGCTTCTAAGGGGCGGGGTGGGGGGGGGGCCCGCTGCTTACTTGGAATGCAAAGGGTTAACGCGGCCCGGGCTCCCCGCTCCCGAGCGCCGGGACCCCGGGGAAGGAGGGTCCTTCGCCACCTCCTCGCAGCTACCGGCCTCGCTCGGCCACTCCCACTTCCCCGGGCTTCCCCTCCTTTGCACTCTCCGGACCCCCAGAAAGCGTCAGGCTGGGTCCGCGCGGGCTCAGCCGGGCTCCGGAAGCCGCGCTCGGGCGGGGGTCCCGGGGTCGCGGGGTCGCGGGGTCCCGGGGCAGGGCGTGCGTGGGGCCCGCGGGCGGCGGCACGGTCCCGGGAGCCGGCTCCGACGTGGCACCGAGCACGCTGGCGCTTCTCCCCGCGGGGGCGGCGCGGGGCCCGGCGGGCGGGGGGCTCGGGGTGCAGCCGCGGCGCGCGGCCCGGAGCTGGGAGCAGGGGCGCGGCGGGAGGCGAGCCGGAGGCTGGGTCGGGATGGGGACCGTCTACACCCCGGGCGGAGTGCGTCAGGCCGCCGGGCGGGAGCGAGGGCTCGGATCCCGGTCCCCGTGAAGGGGGGCGGGGGGTGAAAGGAGGGTCTGTGCGGGCGCGGCGGCGGGGACACTCCAAGGAGGATTCAGGCTGGAAAGCGGGGCAGGGAGCGGGGGGCGGAGCTGGGAGGGCTCCCGAGCCCCGGGTCCTATTACACCCGCTCGGGTCCAGCGCCTCGCCCTCCAGCCCCCAAACCCCCCCGCGGAGGAGGGGACCCCGCGCCCCGCGCGCCCCCGGGGAGCGAGCCGCGGCCGCCGTGCCCCTGGGTGCGCATCGGAGCCCGCGCCCCCTCCCTGCCCACGTCCCCGGCCTGGGCACCGCCGCGGCCCGGCGTCTCCCGAGCGGCCGCCCAGCTACGCCGCGCTCCAACCCACGTGGCTGGCCAGGGATTGCCTTTGACGTCACGCCCTGGGGGGAGGTGTGACGCAATAGGTCGGGGAGCCCTGATTGGCCCCGAAGGGCTTCCCCGAGCTGGAGGCCTGAGTATATATAGACTCTCAGCTCTGGGTTAGGAGTAAAGCGAAGGGTGTTGGTAGCTGGGCTTCGCGGAAGGCGAGGGGGGGGCGGGGGGGAGTTCTCTGCCCGTTGCGGATGTCAAGCTCTTGTTCTCCCCCAGGCAGGTTTCTTCTTTGCAGTGAAGGAGGAGGATAATGTACCTTTGGAAGCGTTAAACAGGATTAAGTTTTATTATTATTATTATTTTTTTTTAGAAAGGCAATTTAAACTTTTTATTGTATTTTATTTATATATTTTTTTGATTTAAACTTTTTAAAAGGTCAACACGTATTCAAACACATTCAGTGGGGAGAGGTTTAAAATTAAAATGTGTATTTACGGGATCCCTCGGTGGCGCAGCGGTTTAGCGCCTGCCTTTGGCCCGGGGCGCGATCCTGGAGACCCGGGATCGAATCCCACGTCGGGCTCCCGGTGCATGGAGCCTGCTTCTCCCTCTGCCTGTGTCTCTGCCTCTCTCTCTCTCTCTGTGACTATCATAAATAAATAAAAATTAAAAAATAAATAAATAAATTTTACAAAACAGGACTGAAGGGAATACTTAAAATCTAACCATTTTCTTTTCATTCCAATGTGTGCAGATTGATTCATTCATTATATTTTGGCTGCGCTTTTCTAGATGCTAAATAAGGTTACTTAAAGTACTGAGATACTGCATTTTTTATCCTTCCTTTTTATTTTTATCATTTATTGATTGATACTACATTTTTAGTACTCATCATATTCATTACAGGTCTTTTCACTACTTGGCTATTTTCGATTTTCCATAGAAGGTTAACTCTTTAAAGTGCCTATTTTAGTATTTATGTCATGTGTGAGTTTTCAGTTTTGGGACAAGTATTCAGAATTCTAGGTCAACATTTCTCAATGACAGCACTGGAATTAGAATATGAACCCTTCTATTCACTTCTGTTACGTATTCCTCCTGAATTGGAGGAATAGCAAAATGTCTTGTAGATTTATTAACAAACATATTACCTGAGTTGCTTGTATTGTACATGAAACTAATTTTTTTTTTAAGATTTTATTCATTTATTCATGAGAGACAGAGAGGCAGAGACACAGGCAGAGGGAGAAGCAGGCTCCCTGCAGGGAACCCAATGTGGGACTCGATCCCGGGACTCCAGGATCACTCCCAAGGCCGAAGGCAGGCGCAGAACTGCTGAGCCACCCAGGTGTACCTAACTCCTTACTTTACCAGAGGAAGTTATGCAGCTTCCAAAAATTAAGGTCTTAAATCTGAGGATTAGCAGCAGATTTGAATGTCACTCTCCACAAAGCAAAGATATAGTAGCTGCCTTCCTGGAACACAGGGATAGAGCAACAAATGAGTCAGAAACTCACCAGTAAGTAGTCAGATTGAAACTAATTGTTTTTGTTAGTTTTATAGAATAGCCTCATAGTTTTGAATCTTGTAAACACTTTTTTTAAAGATATTTATTTATTTATTTATTTATTTATTTATTTATTTATTTATTTATTTATTTATTATAGACCTAGAGAGCGAGAGGCAGAGACACAGGAGGAGGGAGAAGCAGGCTCCATGCAGGGAGCCCAATGTGGGACTTGATCCCGGGACTCCAGGATCATGCCCTGGGCCAAAGGCAGGTGTCAAACCGCTGAGCCACCCAGGGATCCCCCTCGTAAACACTTTTTTATACATGGTTTCTGGACCAGTTGTCTTTTAAAACAAAAATTTTTTTAAATTTTATTTATTTATTTATTTATTTATTTATTTATTTATTTGAGAGAGAGAGCACGAGCTGGGGTGGGGGAGGGGTAGAGGTAGAGGGAGAAGCAGACCTCCCATCACTGAGCAGGGAGCCCCACACAGGGCTCCATCCTAGGCCCCTAAGATCATGACCTGAGCTGAATGCAGATGCTTGACCAACTGAGCCACCCAGGTGCCCCTAAAATTTTTTTTTCTGAAATTTTAAAGCACAGACTGTTCACAGATTCATTTAGTGTCTCTTATTGGAACTGTGGGGAAAACCTTTATGGATAAGGTGTGGGTCCTCTTGGGCAAAGTTATATTGCAGTGTTACATTTCTTTAATTGAATTATAGTTCACACACAATGTTACGTTAATTCTAGGTATACAACATAGTGATTCAACAAGTACGAACTTCATGCTGTACTCACCACCAGTGTAGCTACTCACCTCTCCTCATCATACAGCATTGCAATACCATTGACTGTATTCCCTATTTTGTACCTTTTACCCCACAACTTATTTACCTGGTTATATTTTTTTTCAATTTAAGAACAAGTATTACATTATTAGCTTCCTGACTTTTATATAATGTGAGAGTGATGAATTAATGTAATTACAGGAACAGAGCATAAACTCCACTGTCCCCTTCTGGGTTCTGGGTTCTTTCTTTCTTTTTTTTTTTTTTTTTTTTAAGATTTATTTATTTATTCATTAGAGAGACAGAAAGGCAGAGACACAGGCAGAGGGAGAAGCAGGCTCCATGCAAAGAGCCCGATGTGGGACTTGATCCCACGATGCCAGGATCACTCCCTGAGATAAAGGCAGATGCTCAACCACTGAGCCACCCAGGCGTCCCTGTTTTTTTTTTTTTTTTTTTTAATTCAAATTCACCCAGGTTGTGTCCCACTAAGAGGCTGCAAGGACCAACCCAGTGGCAGCTAATGTGACAGCTGAATGGGGGAAGATAGCTCCCTGTAGAAAAATCATTTCCACTCCAACTTGGTTTTAATCCTTTCCCCTCTAGCGGCAATCTGCATAGAATAAATGTCACCCCATTGAATATACCTTAAATTATTCAAGTATATTTTGAATGTCATCAATGTATACAAATGTATATAGATGTGTACAATGTATACAGATGTGTAGTATATACTATATAGTGTATCCACTATACATCTATATATACTATATATATATATATATATATATATATATATATATATATATATGTCCTGTCCACAGTCTATCTTTCCAAGTTATGCCCCCCTGGGGGGGGGTTGGAAAGATGGGGGGCAGGGCTTGAACTCAAGACCCTGAGATCAAGAATGGCATGATCTACGGACTGAGCCAGCCAGGTACCCCTCATAACCTATGAAAATGTTGTTGATATTAGAGTCAAAATAAATATAATGAAGTTACACTCTTAAATATATTTTTTAAGATTTTATTTATTTGAGAGAGAGCAAGCAGGAGCAGGAGCAGCGTGGGGTGGGGGCAGGGGGAGAGAAAGAAGCAGGATCCCCACCAAGCAGGGAACCAGATGTATGCTTAACTAATTGAGGCACCCAGGCACCCCTCTTAAATTTTTTTTTGACTTTAATAAAATAGTTCCAAAAGAATGTCTCTTAAATTCATTATTTTTACTGCAAATTTTTAAAAAATAAGATGCAGTTCACATTTTAATGGAATTTGTCATACAAAAAATATACTCGAAGAAGTCTTTATAAATAACTATAGTGTAGGGCAAAATATAATAGGGTCCATAAAAAAGTAAAATAGCTACTGTTTATCACATGTCTAATATGTATCAGGCACTGAGTTAGATACTTAATATACATTATATCTAATTCCAACCCTCTATAAAGAAAATTTTGTAATTAAAGGAACCTTGCCTCAGATTAAGCAACTGAATCAAAGTCACAGTGTTTAGTGAGGAATGTGGATGGAATTTAGTCTAATAATTTTTGAATATCATGCCCTGGAACTAGACCATGCTGCAGCTGGCCTAGTCAAGTTTTATGGGGGCTTAAACTGAGAAGAAATCACATCTGAGAGAGATCAGAAAAAATTTCATGAGAAGACTTGGCATTTGTGGTGCATATGGCTACATGGGGTTTTGACCTATAAAGATAGTGCCCAAGAGCCAGTGAAGGAGGAGCATAGAGAGCAAAGATTCTATGCCAGGGCTTTTTGCAAACTTTCTCCTTTGCCATGCTGAACTTTAGGATGAAGTTTGTGATGGTGAAATTCAGGAACCGATAGGGCAGTTGGGGGAATTGGCATCCTAGGAGTAATTAATACTGATGGTACAAATGAAGAGAAATCTGAAACCCAGAGATCTGGATCCAGACACAGCTGGGGTGACAAGGCCTTTGACAGGCCTCAAGCCTAACCTTGCAAGCTTGGCTCCAGGGTCTCTGCTAGGATCAATGCAGTGGGACTGGTAAGACAAAGGCCAACTTCAAAGCCAGAGAAGGAGAGGAGGTCAGAAGGGGACAAGCTGAGGGTCATGTACTCTAATATGTCCCAGAGGGTAATGTGCTATAATGTGAAGACTGTTGAGAGGCTTTCTTTGGGTACTTTTACCTCGGATTTCTGGTCAAGAACAGTAGCAACAATACACAGGAGGGATGTGTGTGTGTGTCAATGCAAATAAATCATTGAAGTTTTATTAGACTTTAACCCAGTGATTGCCACACTTTGTTGTAATGAGAATCGCATAAGGAGATTTGAAAACTACTGATGCTCTGTAGCCACCCTATACCAATTAACCCAGAATGTTTCAAGAGGCACCCAGGAGTAGATTTTACAGATGCCCCAGTAATGTGGATGTACATCAAATTTTGGGAACCTCTTCTTTCTACCTTTGCTCATCATACCTTCGTAACTTACTCTTAGCAAGCAAATGCCTACAAGCAGAGTATGTCTTATATCACCAAGAGGCAGGTTTCCAGGATCCTTGCTAGTGTCACCTAAGTTAATATTCTTAATTCTAATCATTCTACGTATGATTTGATCTGTAGATACAAGTCAGGGGTAAAGAAAACCTGTGTTCTCGAACCAGGTATGCTATTTATGAGATGTGATTTTGAGCAATGCATTCGCTAAGTAAATGTCCTTTACGTATCTCCATTTGGTCTTTGTGTGTCTAAATATTGGCTACCAGTTCAAAAGACAGCAACCTAGTCTTCAGTGGATTTTAGGATATAATAAGGAAGAGGAACAAGTGCACTCCATCAGTTAAGTTACTCTCCCTTTACCTTAAGACATTGAAGCTGTTAGTATCCCATTGAACCTGAGATAAATATATATATTCCTTGCCTACTTACAGGAAGCCCACCAAGAGGTTGTATTTCTATTTAGCAGATGAGGAAATGAGGCTCAGGGAGTAGATACCGAGAGGAATTTATTACTCTTTGTATTCCTCCTTCAGGTGAAGAGCATGCCCACATTGCAACATACATTCATCCTGATAGATACTCAGCTATGGGTGGTTATGATATGACAATTAATGAAGTTTCAACCCTAATCCCCCAAATTTGAAGTTCAGAGATACTGATTGTCTAAGGACACATGGCTCATTCACAGGAACCCTCAGTTTGTCAGATATCTAATATAAGGCAGAGCTTGGGCTTGAATCCATTTCTTCCCAGCCCAGCTATGCTCACTATGCCACGATTATCCCTTATTAAGGGAAGGAGAGTCTGACTGATTAGCAGGAGGGCAACAAGTGGCAGAGAGTGAACATCACTGAGCTCTAACTGTTGGTACTTTATTTAGATACTTGTGAGTTCTCTTTTAATTTTATTTATTTGTTTGTTTATTTAGAAACACCATGCTCTTTTTTTAAAAGACTTTATTCATTCATTCATTCATTCATTCATTCATTCATTCATGAGAGACCCACAGAGAGAGGCAGAGACACAGGCAGAGGGAGAAGCAGGCTCCATGCAGAGAGTCCGATGCGGGACTTGATCCTGGGACTCCAGGACCACTCCCTGAGCCAAAGGCAGATGCTCAACCACTGAGCCACCCAGGCATCCCCTCTCTCTTAATTTTAAAAATCTGTCTTGTGGAATCAACATGATCATTTCCATTTTATCTTAGATGAAGAAACTGAAGATGTCAAGTATTATGTAACTTGTTCAGTGAGACCGCACCATTAAAAGAAAGAGCCAGGAATCTATCCCAATTCAGTTTGATTCCAGAGATGTGTAGGTGTGCATGCATGCACCCGCAAGTATACACACACCCGAGTTATTAGATCCAAACACGAAACAGTATATGGATCAGTAGACAATAAATATTGTAAGAGTACCAGATTTCAAGTTGATAAGAGATTACCTCATTACCCTCCATGTCCAGACTTGACCGCTGGATTCATAAGGTTCCTCAAATTGTAACTGGAGCAATTTCTGGAAATGCTTTTGGAAGGCCACTTGCCTTTTCTGACTTATCCAAAGATCTTCTACAGCTGGCCTGGTACTCCCTACAACCATTACATTTAGATAGTTGGGCAAGAAATTTTTTTTTTTTTTAAGATTTTATTTATTCATGAGACACAGAGAGAGACAGAGACACAGGCAGAGGGAAAAGCAGGCTCCCCGTGGGGAGCCCGATGTGGGACTCGATCCCAGGACCCTTGGATCATGACCTGAGCTGAAGGCAGATGCTCAATCACTGAGCCATCCAGGCATCCCAAGGGCAAGAAATTTTTTAAAAATAAAGAAAAACCTTGCTGGTAGAGGGGTAAGTAGTCTTAAGGGTTCAACATACATTCATTGACCCTGCAGCAGAGATAGGAGAGGGGTCTGTTCTTTGTCTGCATTGACTGCCTGAGTCCAAAAGGACTAATTCATTTATTCAGAATGTCTTTATTGCATGCCTACTATGTGCCAGACCCTGTTTTTGGTACAAGAACACACAGTTTGTTGAGATCATGAAATCTCTGTAGCTGTAGAGTATATATAGGACTAGTTAGAAAATCCAGCAGGGTCTGGGGAGAATCACAGGGAGTGAAGAAAGGGTAGGGTGGAGGAATCATTTTAGAAGGGAGTGGTAAGCTAATACCTCTCTGAAGAGATCTCACTTGGCCCTAATCTCTGTAGCCTTTCCCAGATGCTGAGGACTAATTTGCATTCACTTCTCTTCTCCCAGATTCCAAACAGAAGGACCACTTTAAGAAGCTGTGAGAGCAGCTGTCCTTCTAGCTCATTCCACATTGCTTTCTGGTTAATAAGACATCAAAGGGGAAAAAAAAGGCTGATACCCAATGACCTGTAGAGAAGTACTTGGGGTATGTGAGCTAACAGCAAGGCTTATATCTGCTCTACAGGTGGAAAAACGAAGGCAGGAGTGCCTTTCTTATGGTAAAGCAGGATTTTGGCTGCAAGCATTAATAGAACTGATACTGTATAGATGGAACCACTAGTTTTCTCTGGGATAGTGTCATTCTATGCCCTTTTGGGCTGCATCTGCATAGAAAAGTATATGAGCCCAGAAATCTTCCCTGAGTGTGGGCTGATCTCGTATCTGTACCTGAGTGTCAATTCCCCATTTTCCATGGTAGCAGGAAAGTTCATTTCTTTTTTTTTTTTTTTTTTTAATTTTTATTTATTTATGATAGTCACACAGAGAGAGAGAGAGAGAGAGGCTCAGAGACAGAGGGAGAAGCAGGCTCCATGCACCAGGAGCCCGACGTGGGATTCGATCCCGGGTCTCCAGGATCGCGCCCTGGGCCAAAGGCAGGCGCCAAACCGCTACGCCACCCAGGGATCCCAGGAAAGTTCATTTCTAACATGTCCTCACACAACATGTTGTATTAACCAGACACAAAAGGATGCTGCCTCTTTTGTCATGATGATTCAAATGTATTCAGAAAATATTTACTGAGAATACTCTAATCTGGCATTATGCTACCATGTGGATTCTACTCCTGATTTTGTGACTATGGACAAGTTACTTGAATACTTAAGAGTCTTGGTTTCCTCGTCCTACGTAAATGTTATTTGTAACATGAGATTAAGAGTACATTTACCATTTAAAGTTAAGATTAAATAGGATCATGCTACTCAACAAAACAGACAGAGCTTGCCCAGGTGCCAGGAACCTAATGAACGGTGAATGTTAGTGGATATAATAGTGATGCCAAGGATGATGTGGATGCATAAAGTCCCATCCATTCACTCAGCAAATATTTACTAAATACCACCCATAAGCCAGGCAGTGTTGTATGTCCTTGAGGCACATGAGTGAAAATAGATTTTTAAAAAATCTGTTGACTTTGTGGGACTTATATTATTGTACATTAAGGTATTCTCAAACATTTGGTTTGGCTTAGAATTCCGTGAAGACTAGTAGTTAGTGAATAATTAGTATCAGGTGTAATAGTAGCTTAAAAATCAATTAAAGTTTGATTTGGGCAGAAAAAAAGAATCCAGGTTTTAGGTCTTAAATACTACTGGAAGGTGGATTTCTAGATCCCCTTTCTATGTAGCAGTAGACTCTTATGATCCAGGATGGAACTAACCATATTTCCCAATTTAACAATCAAGCCATATGTCTGACAAGGAGAGTTTGCTTATGAAACAGAATCTGAATTGAGGATTGTCTCCCAAAGTCTCACACATATGGTGCCCATATCTATGAAATTGCCCTGGGGGAAATTATAAAGAAACACTCTGCGTGTCACTCCTTGAGATCAATGTATTCCCTCAGGAAAGCTGGCTCTGAAATGTGCCTTTTGCCCTTTGGCTTGGCCAGAGATGTCGCCTGTGTCATACCAGGCAACAATCTGATACGTCGCCGAAATAGGTTCGATTTTAGTCATGTTGCTGTGGTTTACTAGCAGCTTTTCCCAGGCTTCAAAGGGACATTCTGTAGACTCCTATGATGTAAGAGGGTGTTCCCACTTCAGCTGTGGCCAGCAGATGCTATGTGCACACTCTCTTTGTCCACGTGTGCTGATAAAAGCAAGGAAAATGTGAATAATGGAAAAGAATGGCAGGCAGTTCTTTTGCTGGCTCTGGTGATTTTAAACACAAGCGAAACACACACTTCAGCTTCTCCCTGGCAGAGCGTTTTGGTCTCCTTGAAATTTTTCACTCTTGTGAGAATGACTCACGTCTTGGAAACGTCAAGTTCCAAGTCTGGTGCTCCCCGCACCTTTAGGCATTGGTTAAAGTGCCCGATGGGAGTTTTCAGCATCCTGTCAGCTGTTTGAATTAACAAGGGATGCTGTGCTCTCTTGCCTTTCACTGGAAACTCAACATTTCACTGTTCCCCAGCACCGTGAATTTTCCATTGTGTTGTGATTACCTTAATCAGTCTCTGATGTCCTATGGAAGGATGCGAAGGGGACCGCATCTGTGTACTGTTGTTTCAGCTTCCTTGTTAGCCGATATTTCAAACTGCATTGTGTCTTTTGGTTTTGTAAAACCCTTTCAAGAAACACTTTGATTTGGCTCCTCACTGCAGCTCTGTGAAGGTCCTTGACAAATACTATTAGCTCCACTTAACAAAGGAAAATAATGTCCACAAGCTGGAATCCTGGTCACCAGGCTGCTTTGCATTACCCTGGTTGTATAAGTGAGGGGGAGGTAGACTCAATTCACAGTGGGTAAAAAAAAAAAACACACACACACACACACACACACCCAGAAATTATTTCTTGCTAACTCAGTGTCCAAGGCAGGTCTTCCTGATTGGTGGCTGGCTCCCTTCCACGTGGGAATTCAAAAACCAAGATCCCTCTATCTTTGGGTTCTGCAATCCCCCCGGGGAATTTGTTGGTATGTGCATCAAGCCTGTGGAAGGAAAAGAGATTGCTCCTGACTCTCCCTCAAGTCTTTATTGGAAGTGGCCCATCTCGGGTTTCCAAAAGCTGGAACACCAGGGCCAGCCACGTCAAGCAGTCTGTGCGTAGGAGAGGAAGCACGATTGATGAGCCAGTCATGCAAAGGGTCCCCAAAGCATAATGCATATCCACTCAGGACCACCTCAGTGGAATATGAATGGTGCCTCTTGGATCTGAGCGATGTGTTGACCACACAATGAGTAACAACCAGAATCATACTGGGTGCTACGTGGACATTCAATTTTAAGTCAATGTCAGAGTCGGAAAAATAGAAACAGCATATCCAGCAAGAGACTGTGCAGATAATTGCTTACTTTAAGTTTCCACTTAGAGTAGATTTAACCAGCTTTCAAAAGCTGGTTGAATTAAAGAATAAGGTTAAGTATTAATTATACATAGATAGGATGAAAACCCTGAAGTCAGTGTGAATGATTGAAGATTGGGACACTGCATTTATGCCAACTGTGTCCTTCATTATAGTTCATTATTGAAAGAGGAAGAAAATAAGCTTTGTGTGAAAAGTTCTTATTGTGACTTATAATAAATACATATTTGGTCTTCATCTTGTTCAGGGCAGAGCTTCTAAAACCCTTGGTACATTGAAGTGAGACACGGGTGTCTTTTATTCTGTTAAGTGACTTTAAGACCTTCAAAGTAAGGGTGAAGACTGGTTGCCAATGGAGCCAACCGTTTGATTAGAGGATTGGAGCATCTAGTCCCACCCCCAAACCTCTGGGGAGCTGAGTGGGGCTAGAGATTGAGTTAAATTAAAACACAGAAGAGAGTTGAGAGGGCTTCTGGGTTGGTGAACACACCGAGATTTGAGAAAAGTGGTGCTCTTGGAGAGGCATGGAAGCTCTGTGCCCTTTCCCCAGATCTTTTATCTGGCTGCTCCTGGGTTAGGTCCTTTTTATAATAAATCAGTAATCTAGTGAGCAGACAGGTTTCCTGAGTTTGTGAGCCACTCTAGCAAACTAATCAAACACAAGGTGGGTAGGGCTTGTGAACCTCTGATCTATAACTGGTGGGTCAGATGATTTATAGGTCACAACCTGGGCTTGGGACTGAAGCTGGGGAGATGGGAAGCAGTCTTGTAGGACTAAACCCTGGAGTCTGATACTATTAGGTAGATGGTGTCAGGATTGAGTTAAATTGTGGGACACCCACAATTGTTTGTTGGATGTCTGGGAAACCTTTCCACCACACACTGGCCCTGGGTCCAGGGAACCCAAAAGAAAAACAAAATAACAAGTCTACCAGGTAACTCTAATGCATTCAGCTTTGGAGATACTTTAGGAAATATAAAAAAAAAAAAAAAAAAAAAAAGAAAAAAAAAAGAAAAAAGAAATTGTCCTCCTATACTCTGGATGTTCGAAACCTTATTCAGGACACACACAAACTATAGGGAGGAGCACACAACTGGCTGTTATTAAAAGCTGAAATGTGTCTCCGGTATAATGTATTAGAGCTTCGAGAGGATGGGAAATTTACCTGTTGAAATTAAGCATGGTGCTATTTCTTCCTTAACTTATGAATCATTTCTATAAACATTTATTGTGTGCTTACTCTGTTACAGTAAGCTCTCTGATCCCCAGGATTTAACCATCTGGTGTTAGTGCTGGTGGATGGAGGAAAGAGACTTCTGAACAAAGGAATGCAAATCAGAATTACCAGGGCTTGAGAGATGTATGTGCAGGATCCCCAGGCATGAAGAACTTTTAATGTCAACAGAGATTTGGAGTCTAAACTCCCTCTTTTAATAGATTAAAAAACCCTGAGGCTCAGAGGGGTAAAGTGGCTTTCTCAAGGTCACACAGCTAGTTGTTGGAAGAGTTAGTACTAGAATCCAGATATCCTGATCTCCAACCTCAGCTGGCTGCATGGAAAGGATGTGAGCTGAGGGGTTTGGATTGGAGAAGAGATGAAATTTAGCAAAATCTCTTATCTATTTTTCACTGGTCAGTCTGGGGGGTTCGGAGTAACATGGTGTAGGAAGAATGCCTTGCTCACTAGGATGTTTAGGTTCTACACCTAGCTATGACCACCTCCATAGAGTGCATCCTTAGGTAAATGATCTAACGTATCTAAAATAATACTTGCATGTATTTGTTTAACACATTATGGTTTTCAGTACCACCTTGTCACCATCATCTCATTTGATTCTTGAAACAGCCCTCTGAGGTGTACCAGAAGGGCAACCTAAATAGATAGATCCGAAATAGGCATCTATTTTGCAAATGAGCAAACCTGAGGTATAGAAAGTCACACAACTGGTTAAGTGAAAAAGTGAGGTTGGAGCTCCCAAGTGCTTCTCGTCCAATACTCCCCATGATACCATGTTTATAACAAGTACGGGACCGGAGTGGCTAACCAAGAGTATCCTTTGATTATATTACAGATGCATTGTGAGAGGTTTCTATGCATCCTGAGAATAATTGGAACCACACTTTTTGGAGTGTCTCTCCTCCTTGGAATCACAGCTGCTTACATTGTTGGCTACCAATTTATCCAAACAGATAATTACTACTTCTCTTTTGGACTGTATGGTGCCTTTTTAGCATCACACCTCATCATCCAAAGCCTGTTTGCCTTTTTGGAGCATCGAAAAATGAAGAAATCCCTAGAAACACCCATCAAATTGAACAAGACTGTTGCTCTTTGCATCGCTGCCTATCAAGAAGATCCAGACTACTTACGAAAATGTTTGCAATCTGTGAAGAGGCTAACCTACCCTGGGATTAAAGTTGTCATGGTCATAGATGGGAACTCGGAAGATGACCTTTATATGATGGACATCTTTAGCGAAGTCATGGGCAGGGACAAATCAGCCACTTATATCTGGAAGAACAACTTCCACGAGAAAGGTCCTGGTGAGACGGATGAGTCACATAAAGAAAGCTCGCAACATGTCACCCAGTTGGTCTTGTCCAACAAAAGTATTTGCATCATGCAAAAATGGGGTGGAAAAAGAGAAGTCATGTACACAGCCTTCAGAGCACTGGGACGAAGTGTGGATTATGTACAGGTAGGTTTCCGAATTCCTGCCAGGGCAAACATACATTTAAATAAAGCAGCTTTTGTATCTCTGCAGGCATATGCTATAGCCCATCCTTGTCCCTCTGAACACAGTACTCCTTTCAGTTCTTTTGAAAACAGCATGACTGTTGAAAGCACATTTTGAAAGGGAGGGAAAAAAAAAAATCTTGTGTAACTGTTAAGACTATCTACGAAAATGCTTAACTTCTCCAGTGTTATTGGTTGGAAATCAAGATTATTTTGAACAGGAGACCCTTCCTTCCTTCTCTGCCCCCCTCCCTTACCTTCTCTGCCCCCTTGCTTCTGCCAAGTCAAATCCAACGTCATTTTCCACAGTCTTAAAATCTCCAGCCTTGTAAGAAAATAGTGTCTGCCGAGCAGAAGGGTCTTGAGAAAATCTGCAGGCTCGAGAGATGGCTATAAAACGTTTTTCACAGAGACTGGGCAAAATGGGGGTGGTGAGAACAATTTTGATTTAAAAGGCGAAGGAATTCAAAACTGAAAGACAGAAAGAAAAGGAAAACAAAAAAGGGAGAAAAACAAACACACACACACAAAAAACCCTTCCCAGAGCAAAAGCGAAGTAATGTTTATTTCACTCCCCAAACAGCATTACCTCACTCACTGCACTTGACCTTTGAAAGCATTTGTGATGGTGTTTGGTCTCATGAAAATGAGACAGGCTGTATCTGTCATTAATTCCCTGACTGCTGGCCCTGGGGCTTCTCCCCTCTTAGTAGAAGCTTTCTTTAGAATGTTAGTAGCGTCCCTGTGAGTTTGCTGGTTGCAATTTTCCTGCAGATACTTTAGTTGGGTTTTGGCCATGATGATTTGGAAAAGGGAGACATGTCTCTGATTTAAGAAAATCCATTGGGACACCCTCCCTGTCCTCACATAGGTGAAATGCTTCTTTTCAGAAGACCTATCATATACTTTAGGGACTTTTATTCCCACAAAGTCATGCCCAGTGGGATGACATGCTTTGTGTAAAGGGATGCCAATGGGCAGTGGCTGCAGAGTCCAAGTATTGCTAGCTGGGTGACCTCGAGCAGGACCACCTCCCTTGCATAGAGTTTCCTGCATAGAGTAAACCAATCTCACAAGGGGTTTGTGAGGACCATGGGGTTAATTTTGGTTAATATCTGAAGAGTTTTGAGGCATTTTAAAAAAAAAAGATTGTATTTATTTATTCATTACAGACAGAGAGAGGCAGAGACATAGGTAGAGGGAGAAGTAGGCTCCATATGGGGAGCCTGATGCAGGACTCGATCCCAGGACCCCAGGATCATGACCTGAGCCAAAGGCAGATGCTCAACCACAAAGCCACCCAGGTGGCCCGCAAGGCATTATTTTTTTCCAGTTGATACCAACCCGCGTGTTAATCTCTTCTAGGGAATTGATAGAGTTTCACTCCTAAGTTTCTCCTAGTCTCCTAATTTTTAGAACCATCGCAGTTGAGGTAATTTTAGTTAACTCAGGACATTTTTATGGGTTTTCATAATGCAACTTCAGGCCCAGATAGAGGATGAAGCAGTCCTTTTAAAGGAAGTGATGAGATGGTCAGGGAACTTCTAGAGAGGGTTTGAAGAATGAGGCTCTGGTCCTAAAATGAGGAAGCGTGTTTTGATATTTTGCCTTTAATTCTAATTAAAACGATTGCTACATTTGTCATTTCTAGTCAGATTGTCATTGTGAAGGTTTTCTTTTCTTTTCTTTCTTTCTTTCTTTTTTTTTTTTTTAAAGCCTATTCCTCCCAAATCTCTTTCTCCCATCATTCTTGTTTTGAATTTTGTTTGTATCCTTGACGACCTGACATTGTGCCTGACCAGGGCAAAATAATACAAACTATGAAATGTTAGAGTAACCTCCTTGCTAGAGCCCAAATCAGGCTTGAGAACTCGCCTTCCATCAGGGCTGAGGACTTCAGGTATAGACCCACTCTGAATCCTGCTGGAATTTTTAGCCCATTCCAAGCACTCACACTAGGGTAGAAAATCTTTTGGCATTCATCGGCTCCCCGATACTTAACCATGTGCGCCCTATAAAAATGGAAATGTCATAAGGCTCAAATCAGTGCATTCTCACCATCCATTCTGACTGACCCAGGGTCTGAGCATTACAAAGCAGAAGCCACAGAAAGACGGAGAGGGGTCAAAGGATGTTGGCTACTAAACATTACAAGTGACTGAATGTGGAGAGCCGATTGCCTACAGAAAGTAGGAAGTAAAGTTTGGGTGCTCATACACAAGAGAAAATAAGGGCTGGGCAGAAACAGGACCATCTGCTCACATGCTTGCTTTTCTTTTTTTAAGGCTGCTCCTCCCAAATCCCCTTTTCCCATCATTCGTGTTATGGCTGAAGACACTGCTTAGCTGTGCAGACATGGCCAAGACGATTGGTTTCCTCCAGGCTCTTGGGCACTGGTTAGCCCTCTTTCCACCCGATGTCGAGTAGATGTCTTGCTTGTTGCTCTCATGACCTATTATTTCATGCCTTCACCACTCTCCGAGCACCCATCCAGAGTCCTCCCCAACTGCTCATGCATGAGTCTGCCTCCTAACAAGAGAAAATCAAAAGTCCTGCTTCTGAATGCTGTCAGGATTCTTCTTTTCTGTTCCTTGTTTACAGTTGCAAAGGTACCCAAGTTCACTTCCCATCTCAAGGTTAACCTTTCTACACACACACCTGGGCTCTCTCGGTTGGTTCCCTCTGCTCTCCACCAGAGCGAGGCTCTGCTGCCTGTCCCTCCGCCTCTCTGTTTTCATCTCTAGTCTTCTTGACCGACTACTGTCTCAGCCTAAAGCCATCCAGATAATCAACACTGCTCTAGAATGTAGAGGGACGCTTTAGTCTAAGAGAAAGCAGAAGGTAGCAAATTCACCCGGGGTGCTAGAGGCTGCTTTCAGAGGTAAAGAATGTAGGAAAACATCAGTAATGAAGTGAGAAAAGAAGGAATTGAGAAACGAAGGGGAGAATAGGGAAGATTTTCTGAATTTTGAATCAAAGCATTTTCTGGAGAGAACTTTTTTTTTTTTTTTTTCCAAAAAGAGATTCTGATCTGTCTGGAATGGCTTAAGTAAAGTAGGGCAAAAGTCTTTTTTACCTTTTTAAAATAATACTTTTTTTTTTAAAGATTTTATTAATTTGCGAGAGACACACAGAGAGAGAGAGAGACAGACAGACAGACAGACAGACACAGGCAGAGGAAGAAGCAGGCTCCATGCAGGGAGCCTGATGCGGGACTCGATCTCGGGACCCCAGGATCACATCCTGGGCCAAAGGCAGATGCTCAACTGCTGAGCCACCCAGGCGTCCCTCAAATTAGTACTTCTGTTAGCTTTTTTATTTACCATAGTAACATATGCTGCTGATGGTGTGTTTAAAAGTATGGAAATGGACAATGAGCAAAATTAAAATCCTCCACAGCAAATACATGACCCATAGATTCTCAAGTCTGATACTTGACAGCATATACCTTTCTAATTTTCCCCTATTTTGGAAACAGTTTTCAGGTTATGTTGTATTCGCTTTTCATTTTCGTTTGTTTGTTACTTCTTAACATCAGAAGACGTTTTTAGGTGTACTTTGATACCTAGATTATAGAATTTCTTTATTCTTATGTCCTATTACTGAACGTGGATATTACAGCATAGCGGGCACTGGTCTGTGTGACAAGGGTAACTGACAATATCCCCTGATGTGTGCTATTAGGGATTTTCTGATGGGAAAATCTATAATAAGTATAAATATGGTCTACCAGTGAAGATGATAGAAGACAACTTTTTTTTTAAGATTTTATTTATTCATTTGAGAGAGAGAGTGTGTGCATGCACAAGTGGGGGGAGGGGCAGAGGGAGAAGCAGGCTTTGCCAAGCAAGGAGTCCAATAGGGGACTCAATCCCAGGACCCTGGGATCATGACCTGACCCCGAAAGCAGCGGCTTAACCAACTGAGCCACCCAGGCGCCACTCCCCGTTTTTTTTTGTTTGTTTATTTGTTGTTTCTTTTTAAAAACATTTTATTTAAATTCAAGTAATTAACATACACTGTATTATTGGTGTCAGAGGTAGAGGTCAGTGATTCCTCAGTCTTCTATCACACCCAGTTCTCATCACATCACTTGCCCTCCTTCATGCCCATCACCGGGTTACCCCATCCTCCCCCTCCCTCCAGCGACCCTCAGTTTGCTTCCTAGGATTAAAAGTCTCTTATGGTTTGTCTCCCCTCTCTGATTTTGTCTTGTTTTATTTTTAATAGGAGACCATTTATTATTAATTTAATCTGACAGTGTCCTAGGTATCCATGTTCCTTTTAGCAGGAGACAAGTGAGACTAAATTATTCATAATTGTAGAGTTGACCTTCATTATTCATGGAGTCTGTGTTTGTAGATTACCTTACTCACTAAAGTGTATGTGTAACCCCCAAATCAGTACTTGCAGTGCTTTTGTGATCATTTGCAGACGTGTGGAACAGCAAAAAAATTTGAGTCACCTGATGTGCATGTTCCCAACTGAGGTCAAAGAAGACTGTGCTAGAAACTGTACTGAACACGGTACAGTACAGTATAACAAGGAACTTCATAATCTACTTGGTATCATGTTTTTCACATTGTTGGGCTTTTTCTTGGTCATGCAGCTGTTTAAAATGCCCCTCAAGTGTCCTGCTGAAGTGCTGGCTAGTGTTCCTGAGCACAAGGCTCTGATTGCCTTATGGAGAAAATATGTTTGTTAGGTGAACTTTGTTTAGGTGTCAGTTATAACTGTTGGTGCTGAATTCAATGCTAAGGACTCAAATTATTTATTTATTTATTTTAAATGATTTTTATTTATTTATTCATGAGAGACTGAGAGAGGCTGAGACATAAGCAGAGGGAGAAGCAGGCTCCCTGTGGGGAGCCCGAGATGGGACTCCATCCCAGTACCCGGGGATCACGAGCTGAGCCAAAGGCAGACGCTCAACCACTGAGCCAACCAGGTGTCCCTAAGATTCTATTTTCAAGTAATCTCTACACCCAACATGGGGCTCGAACTTGTACACTCAACCAACTGAGCCAGTCAGGCTCCCCTCACTTTCATTTTTAACCTGCTGTTCCCCCCAAATTTGGAATCTTGAATTTAGGTCCTGAGTTAAGTGCCATCATTATGGGATTTCCTGATTCCTTTCTTTAGAATGAGAATTCCAACCATTTGGAATAGGGGTGTTTCATGACTTAAGCCTTAGAGGTGTCAACATTTGGTTTCCCACGTTCCCAGCTGGCTTGTCACCTTTGTTTTGCACCTTCTAGGACTTTCACTCATGTTTAAGCCTTCCTAAAAAGAAAAGAGAATGACCAAATGACTTCTTTTTTAACCTTAATGTTTTGAAGAGATTCTAGGTTGATGAAAGACAGTAATTATTTTACAAAAATTTGGATAATTCATTCTACCAGGGAAGGCATATATCTTCCTAATTCTTTTTTTAAAAAGCAACAGAGAAGGGCCAAATTGCTTAGATGTCTATGATTGTCTTAGATGTTCATTGGCTAGATTTAGAATCCCTTGCCATAAACTTAATTGATGTAAGAAAAGATGGTCTTCCTCATTCTTCCCTCTTACAAAAGAAAGATTACCTTTCTCTTTCTTGGAGAGTATTTTTTTCTGGAATGGTTTTACTAACTAATTTCAAAGAGTCTTTTTAGCTCTATAAGTCTTAGATTTTATGATTCTTGTATTTGCCACTTTAATCTGAGGCTGGTAAATTTAGCTGCATTTGCAAATTCCGTTTATCTAGAATACAAATAAATAGAAAAATCAAGATTTTTAAAAATTGAAAGCATCATGCAATGTTGATAAAGTCCTAGAGGTTTGCTATAATAAAGTTAATTATTGTGTACCATGAACTTTTGAGTGACCTTGTTGGTTATATGAGAAATTTTAAATTGTGTGTGATATTCTGTTTTTGTGAAGGTTATTTTCCATTCTAACTTTAGTTTCCACCATCTTCTGCATGTTTATGGTCCCATCCAAATTATGGATTCATTTTTAGCAGATAATTGAGTCTTCAAGTCCAGATTTAAAAAGTAAAATTCTGCCCTGTATGTTTATGTACTTATAAAACCAAAGAGTATGTTCCTATTTTAAATAGTATCACATTCAGCAGATACAATGGCAATGAGATACGAAGTCAAGATACAACAAACATGGGACGCCTGGTGGCTCAGTGGTTGGGCATCTGCCTTTGGCTCAAGGCATGATCCTGGAGTCCTGGGATCAAGTCCCACATTGAACTCCCTGCATGGAGCCTGCTTCTCCTTCTACCTTATCTCTGCCTCTCTCTCTCTCTCTCTTTCATGAATAAATAAATCTTAAAAAAAAATACAACAAATACTTTTGTAAGTTTTAAACCCAGGATCTACCCTTTGCTATAGGAGCAACTTTCACACTTTACACCCCAAGAGTACATTCAAGGCTATAAATGAATACTCATTAGCAGCAAACTACTCTCTATTTTTTTTTTTTAATTTCTTTTCTCTTGTAAACAACCCAATCTAAGGATTTTACATTGCCTGCTCAGAATTCAGTTTGCTTAACTTCAGCTTATTGGGTATGGTGTAGGCACTGGCTTCTTGCTCTCTCAGTGAGCCATCACTTATTTATAGTGATAGTAAAAAGTGATAGTAAAAAAGTAATCCACTTCTCATCGGATTAGTGTCCTTAGTTGGGGCCTCTGTTTTTGGTTTGTCACTTCTGGTTTAGGTTTACCACTTTATGTCTTCCTTTTATTGAGCATTTACTATGAGCTAGCCATTCTTAAGTGCTTTACATGCATTATCGAATTAACTTACCAATACAACAAACTTTAGGTGGATATGATTAACCACATTTTTCATCTGAGTGGTAGAGGCTTAGGAAGATGATGTGAGGACACTAAAGTCAAGAAGCTAGTCCAGGTTTAGATAAACTTGGTGAATGGCGGATTGGGACAGATCTGTTTGGTTCCAATATTTGCATAGTGCTTTCTCTTCCACAGCAGAGTGTTTCCTCTGGTATTATACTGTAAGAATTCAAGGAGACTGGCACGATCTTGTGTTTGCTAGTAAATAACTATTTGTGATTTTTGTTATTGTTGGTCTGGCCTATCCCTTTTCACTAGAGAAATGTCTCCAGGGAAAGGAGGGATGAGGGAGACTCCATTTACTTCATGGTAAAGCTGTGTCAAGAAGGCTGGTAGCAAGGTCACGACCAAGTGTACATTCCACACACTATAGAAAAAAATAGTTTCACTGGGTCAAGGTTAAGATGAAGGGTCAAGTCTTGTAAGCAGGCAAGGGATAAAGACAGTAGCAGCAGAAGGGGTCCTGATTTATTTTCAACCTGTTTCCTCATTGAAGGCAGCCAGAGTAATTAAGATTTTCTCTTAATCTGTATAGCTCTCAATGCCCTTTGAAGTGGTATGGGGCTGGAGGTGGGGGTGGGGAGATCCACCAGGCAGTTTCAAAAGGAAACACGTTTTGAAAAGTGAAACATTTAAAAAAAAGTAAAACCCGGAGACTTGAGATTTTAGACTTCGGTCTTAGATTTGAACTGTGTTTTGTAGAAGAGGTAGGAATATTTCTAAAGGAGATTTTTGTTTAAATTGTAGTGAGGTAGATTCACTTTAAGATCAGTGAGATAAGTTGGAATGAATTTATAGTCAATTAACTTATATAATAGACTATAAACTAATAGTTTTTAAAAATATTTATTTATTCATGAGAGACACACAGAGAGAGGCAGAGACACAGGCAAAGGGAGAAGCAGGCTCCATGCAGGGAGCCCAATGCGGGACTCGATCCTGAGACTCCACGATCACAACCTGAGCTGAAAGCAGATGCTCAACCGCTGAGCCACCCAGGCATCACTAAACTAATAGTTTGTAACTGAATTATAGTTGCAGACACATTTGAATTTGTTTATTGGGATAAAAGTACCTTGATATGTAATCAATTCCCATGGTCATTTTAGAGATTCTCTACTAAGCCATCTATTTGTGGTAAGAATTGTCATGATCCCTTAGGTTAGGGTTACTTAGTGAGTATAAAAAGGTAAGAATTATTACCTTATATTAATGGTGTACCTCTCTACAGTCCTTTGTACTTTACAAGGTACTTTGATGTGCAGTGTCTCACTCCAGGACCATGATGATGGTCAATGGCTTGTTAAAGGTCACAGAAGTAGTCAGATACAGGACCCAGGACTTAATCTGGGGCCATTTGCCCTTATAATAAGCCAATGTTGGCCAAAGAAAAAAAATCTGCTTTACCTAATGATGTACTTTACACCTTCTATGCATTTACTGTTCTTTATAACACATGACGATGGAGGCAATGTTTTTTAAAAATCCACTAGAATTAAAATTGGGTTTAGAATACATTTAATCTCAACCTTTTTTTTTTTTTTTTTTTTTAATGAAAGAGAACCCTCCCCCTGCAACCAATTATTTTAGTCTCAGGGTTGGCAAACTTTGCTTGTAAAAGGCCTGATAGTAACTATTAGGCTTTGCAGGCCATATGGTCTCCATTACAACTATTCCACTTTGCTGTTTTAGTGTGAAAGCAGCCATAGCTGATGTGACAATGAATGAATATGCTTGAGCTCCAATACAACTTTATTTATGGATACTGAAATTTGAGTTTCATATAATTTCCATGTGCAACAAAATAGTATTTTTAAATGAATTTTTACATTATTTTTAAAGATAAAAACCATTTTTTTTTAAGCCCACAGACTGTATCAAAACAGGTGGCAGGCTAGACTTGGCCTGAAGACCTTATTTTGTCAACCGTTGTTTTAAATAGGGAGGGAAGGAAAGGCTATTAACCTCTTGACTGCAGAGAAGGAGGAAGAAGGAGGAGTGGTAGTCATAGGCACTTCAGTTGATGATTCTGTGGTTAAGACTGAGGTGGCTGGTTCCTCCCCAAAATGTCATTCTGTCTTGACATTTTCCACTCATTTTAGTGAAAACTTGATGACTTTGCTTCATTTCCATATCTCCTAGTGAGAAATCTTATGACTAGTGATCATGTGGTTTAGACAAATGACAGTGAGATATTCAGTGTGAAGAGATTTGCTTTCTAATTGTTTCCTGGGTGCTAATCACAGCCTGTATTTTGTCCTTAGGTGAGGTCAAACTCTGTGTCCACTGGCTGTATCCCCCCCCACCCAGTTTCTAGCCTAGAGCTAAATAGCCAACATTTATGGAATTACATACTTGTTATTAACTGGTGGGGAGACAACTAGAAATCCTGTTCGCACTGTCTTGATTTTCAGAGGAGCTAAAGTCACACTCTTTAGATACTCATAAACACATACCATTAGGTCCATGGGCATACATGCTGATTGTCACCGATGATGGCTTTCTAGCTGGCATTTGGTCACCAAAGTGCATCCAGAAATCCAGACATCGAACTTATTTATCTTCTTTCTTCTCTTTTTAAAATATGGAATGCTTCACAACTTTGCACGTTGTCCATACTCAGGGACCATGTTAACCTTCTCTATATTGTTCTCAGTTGGGTATATGTGCTGCTGAAGCGAGTCACAGAAATTGTACTTCTTTAAAGCTCTGTGATCCTGCTGTAGCAGGGATCTGGGAGCTTTCCCTTCTGACACTTAAACCCACCAGGAGAACAGTCTCTCTCAGAACTGCTGGCGCTTTGCTGTTGGAAACTGGGAGGGACAGGACCAATTTAAATATTCAGAGCCTCAGAAGTTTAGTCATTTCAACAGGGCAGTTCCCTTGGCTTGCCTGTGCTCACAAGGCGGGGTTACTTGAACATTAATTCTAGATTGCCCCCTTCCTGTTATTTTTAGTCTTATTTTAGCTTTCCGGCTTTACCTGTCCCAGCCTGAGTCAATAGAGGTGGGTGTGGCCATAAGCTTGGGATCCTGGATTCTAAAGGTGGGCTGAACTCTTGCCTTCACCCTTCTACCCTCCTTAGAGGCCGAACAGGTTTACAGCCATCCAAAGACAAGCCATCCAAAGACACCCTTCTCCCTTGCAAGACACAAGGGAGGTAAAAGGTCACTTTGGGAGAAATTTGTTGAGGCTTCTGAGGCTTGCATATGAACCCAAGTATTAGTAAAATCCTACTTTCTACAGTGAAAAACCAATGCCTTGCTGTTGCCTAAATAAGTGAGCTCATGCTGGACCAAAATAGAATGCTAAGAAATGAAATAAAACAAAATAAGTGGTTATAACTGAATACCCTACATCCTTCTTAATTTACAAGCTTCAATAATGCATTTAAATTGTTTTCACCAACATTATTCATTAATGTTTTCAAAAATATATATTAATCCATGTTTGTTTCAGAAAAATATAGCTGTTAGTAAAACGAGGCAGACACTTTTTTTTTTTTTTAATTCATGAAAGACAGAGAGAGGGAGAGAGAGAGAGAGGCAAAGACACAGGCAGAGGGAGAAGCAGGCTCCATGCAGGAAGCCTGATGTGGGACTCGATCCCAGGTCTCCAGGATCAGGCCCTGGGCTGAAGGCGGCACTAAACAGCTGAGCCATCCGGGCTGCCCATGCAGACACGTTTTTAAAAATGTTGAAATTCCTTAACTAATTATGTGAGAGACTCATGCTATTTATATATATATATATATATATATATATATAGAGAGAGAGAGAGAGAGAGAGAGAGAGAGACCCTTTCAACTTAGTTTATGCTTTTACAAGTTACTAGGTTTTTTTTTTTTTCATTCAAAACTGGTATATCAGATCTCTACTATTTTATTTTATTTTTAAATATTTATTTATTCATGAGTGACTCACACACCGAGGCAGAGACACAGGCAGAGGCAGAGGCAGGCTCCCTGTGGGGAACCTGATATAGGACTTATGATCCAGGACCCTAGGTTCGTGACCTGAGCCACAGGTAGACACTCGACCACTGAGCCACCCAGCTGTCCCAGATCCCTACTATTTTAATAAAGTAGTATGGAGAACTATAAAGATAATTACTTTTGATATAAATAAATAGGCTTAATCTTGATTAAATCCATCCAGTGGTCAGAATAGATGGCAAAATATTGGGAATTGCTGATAACTCTCCCATCTCAATTATGTCCTATGTTGTTTGGATGGGGGTGTGAAACTGGTTCATTACAGGTCAACTCTCATTAATTTTTATCTACTAGGCTTTGCTGCAGTCCCCAGAAAAGAATATGGGGACTATGTCTAACTGGTATTAATCAGAGATAGAGAGATGGGAGCACTTTTCCTCCTTCTGATTTTCTTTGATCACGTGGAAGAAGCTCTGTCCCCAGGTATAACCCACCTGGAGGGAAAGGTAGTAGCCTGCCTCACTCTTTCCTTCCTAGGACAAGTGATTTAATATGATAGCTGAGGATGGGAGAAGGGGTAGCTGGCTCCTCCTTCCCCCTTTCTTCTGGGTGTGGATTACCCCCAAGAAGCCAGCACCTGCTATACCTTTAGAAGGGAATGCACTTTACCTGCAGGAGGAGGCTGACCCCACTCAGATGCTATTTGGACTTTATAAGTCTAATACTGGGAAACATAATTATGACACCTGCTATTCCACAGGTATAAGCTCTGTTCTCTGTATTAGCTTTAGGATTAGACACGTGATATTTTGGTTTTTCCTCTCTTTTATTCTTCTGTTTCATTTTCCAACTGGCTCAGAAATCAGGCTGGAAAGAAAAGTAATTATAACCCTGCCCCCTTGGACCTCCAACAGAACTGTCTGTCAGAGGTTCACTGGTAGAGATTAATCCCAATAATTTTCTTGAAATTGTAGTTTGGTTTGGTTTCAGAATTACTTTTTTTAGACCTATATAAAGATTGTCTTCAAGAACAACTAATGGCATTTCTAGAATGGCTTATGATAATTTACATTTGTTTTTATGTACAAAAGGCTAGTTGAGTACTTAATGGTTTAGAATAGGAAGGTGGTCTGCAGATCAAGCTAGTTCCCTTCTCGTTGCTCTGTCAACTGCTAAGTCCAGCTCATATGGACATCTTGCTTCAAAAGTATACAACAGATGTAGGGGAATTACTCTTCTGCCTTTTAGTCACCATATTAAAATAGAGAGAGGGCACCTCGGTGGCTCAGCAGTTGAACATCTGCCTTTGGCTCAGGTCTTGATAACCGGGGTCTTGGGACCAAGTCCCACATCAGGCTCCCCACAGGAAGCCTGTTTCTCCCTCTGCCGGTGTCTTTGCCTCTCTCTGTGTGTCTCTCATGAATAAATACACAAATAAATAAAATCTTTAAAAAGTAAATAAATAAAATAGGGGAGGGAATTTGTTGTTAAACATGCCTCCTTTTCAATAGAATTTTCTGACCCTCATTCAGACCTGAGGGATAAGCTGCCTAGAGGGCTTATTTAAGGCAACAGTAACAACAATAAAAGACCTCCGTGGTGACCAACCTAATGTGTTTCCTAAGTCCTGGAAAACTAGTGTGTTACCTGGGACATAAGACTTTTCATTGCCAAGATAAGGAACATCCATGGTAAACCAAGACGAACTGGTTAGCCTGTAAGACACACCTAGCACATCACTTCAGCTGGTCTATCTAGCTATGCCATTTCCTTCGATATCAAGCTTGCTCTTTGTATTGGTCATGACAGAACAAACCGTCATCCCTGCAATACTGGCTTATTGAGGCCCTGTGACAATAAAGCTGAAGGCATAATATGGATGCTCAATGTTGACTGCATTGACCACACTTGTGCTTCTTCCTTTTCTTTAACTCATTGCTACTTCTTTGCAGGTTTGTGATTCAGACACCATGCTTGACCCTGCCTCATCTGTGGAGATGGTGAAAGTTTTAGAAGAAGACCCCATGGTTGGAGGTGTCGGGGGAGATGTACAGGTGCAGATCAGCTTCACTTTCTGCATGACTTACTTTTCATTATACTCTTTGATTCATTGAACATATATTTATTATACACAAAACACTCTATCAGATGTTGCTTTTGGTGCTAGTGACATGTTAGTATGTGCCTTGGACCCACTTTATTTCCTCTTTTCTAAATTGAAAAAAAAAAAAAAAGGATTTTTTTGCTTAACCCTGGGATATAATTCTTGTCTGTTTTGGCTGATAAGTTATACACAATTAATTTAAATGTGTAATGATTTCTATCATATCTTCTTGAACCATAACTTAATGTTCTGGTAAAATCTTGATATTGGAGTTCATTTAGTTGAGAAGGTAAAAAAAGAATGGAAGAAGGGCAGAGATGGATGCTGTGTTTTATACCTAGGTATTTAAAAGCTGGTCAATATGTAGTTGATTAAAAATCCAAATTAGGTTACAAAAGAGGAAAAGAGAAGTAGCAACTCATATTTATACTGGTAAGAAAGGCAAAGGAACAATTAGCAAGTCGGTTTTCTGATTATGATTTATTTCTCACTAATTACTATTGATTTCCCATTATTGGCTATAAATGGAGAAACAATGAAGCAAATATTAACGAAGGCAACTTGGAATCTGTGGGATGGGAAATGAATATATATGTGAATACCTGAAAATATGTGAAGATTAAAATGAGTGCTTTGCAAATGTGATTTTAGCAAAAGGTGAGAGGCACATGGAAACTGGAGTTTAAAAATTAGGTATTGCATTGCTGTATAACCCATTTTATACATGCATGGTGTACGTATAAAATGGCAAAGACAATGCCTGGAAAAGACAAAGAAACAGCCTGGTTGGTGGTAAAAGAGGAAGCAGGCGAAATCCAGATGAGAACCGAGCAAAATCGAGATGGAGGAAAGAATTTAGAAATCTTGCCAAGAAAAAGCTGATAAGTTTCAGTAGCCTTTACATAAAGCATGATTTCAGGATTTAAGTTTTGGGGAGAGGCCAGAACAAACAGTTTATCACTGGCATTGCATAAAAGAGGGAAAGAAAGAGGAAGAAAATTGATAGAATTGAATGAGCTGGAAATTAACCAGAACAGGAGAGATTAAGACTTAAAAACCTTTCAGATCTTACATGGTAGGAGAGAGTGGGAGAATTTAGGATCTGAGAAGTAATGCCTAAAAAAAAATGCTGACTATTATAGCATAACAACAAGAAAAATTTTAAAAAGCCCAACAAAAACGAGGACAGAGTCACGAAGTAGAGAAAGTATTGCTCGTCAAAAACTAAACGCATGCACACAATTTATCAGATTAATCTCGGAACACAGAATCAGAGAAAACAAAATATAACCATGTCAAAAAGAAGGACGGCTAACTAACCTAGGAGGATCAAACAACAAACATCGCTCTAGGTAGTAACCTCACGATGGCACCGATTTTGTTGGTATTAGTGAAGGCTTCCCTTTTATTTATCCTTTTTTTTTTTTTGTTTCCTTCTTGCAGATTTTAAACAAGTATGATTCCTGGATCTCCTTCCTCAGCAGTGTGAGATACTGGATGGCTTTTAACATAGAAAGGGCCTGCCAGTCTTATTTTGGGTGTGTCCAGTGCATTAGTGGACCTCTGGGAATGTACAGAAACTCCTTGCTGCATGAATTTGTGGAAGACTGGTACAATCAGGAATTTATGGGCAGCCAATGTAGTTTTGGGGACGACCGGCATCTAACGAACCGAGTGCTGAGTCTGGGCTATGCAACAAAATACACAGCTCGATCCAAGTGCCTTACGGAGACGCCTATAGAGTATCTCAGATGGTTAAACCAGCAGACCCGCTGGAGCAAGTCCTACTTCCGAGAGTGGCTGTACAATGCGATGTGGTTCCATAAACATCACTTGTGGATGACCTACGAGGCCGTTATCACTGGATTCTTCCCTTTCTTTCTCATTGCCACAGTGATCCAGCTCTTCTACAGGGGTAAAATTTGGAACATCCTCCTCTTCTTGTTAACTGTCCAGTTAGTAGGTCTCATAAAATCCTCCTTTGCCAGCTGCCTTAGAGGAAATATTGTCATGGTCTTCATGTCCCTCTACTCAGTGCTATACATGTCAAGTTTACTTCCTGCCAAAATGTTTGCCATTGCCACGATAAACAAAGCTGGGTGGGGCACATCTGGAAGGAAAACCATTGTCGTTAATTTCATAGGACTCATTCCAGTATCGGTTTGGTTTACAATCCTCCTGGGTGGTGTGATTTTCACCATTTATAAGGAATCTAAAAAGCCATTCTCAGAATCCAAGCAGACAGTTCTCATTGTTGGAACGTTGCTCTATGCATGCTATTGGGTCATGCTTTTGACGCTGTATGTGGTTCTCATCAATAAGTGTGGCAGGAGGAAGAAGGGACAACAGTATGACATGGTGCTCGATGTATGATCTTCTGTTGTTTGACGTTTGCAGTCACGCACGCAGACACACACAAAACCTTAGTTCCTCTCGGGACTGTACAGTATCGTGGCATCAGATAATGCCACCAAAGGAGACATATCACTGCTGCTGGGACTTGAACAAAGACATTTCTATGGGTTTATTTTGATTCTGCCAAAGTAAAACAAGACATCCATGAGAAGAAACTCAGATTTAACCTGTTATTTCTATGAAAGTGGGAAGCATTCTTTGTTTATGCACTTTTTCCTTACTGTACATCCGCCTAACAGTGTTTGCCCTATATACCTCACTAGCCATGCTTTATGTGGGTTATCATGGAAGAAAAGGATTTTGGAAACTCAAGGAAAAGTTCTTTCAACATATACAACCTAACTTATGGACTGTGTTGATAGCTAATTTGTTTTTTTTTTTTTTTTTTTTTTTTTAGAAAGGATTTTCTGTTTAACTCTACCAAATGAGATGCCAAAGGAAATTTTAAAGGCCGTTGGCTGTGCTGTATTTTTATATAATTGTACTGTGTTTTAAAATTTTGTATGCCAATTTTTAAAACAAATTTTGCATATTCTATATTTTACTTCTCTGCCAAAATACACCTGTTCTTTTTTATTATTATTAAAATAAGTTCTGAAAAAATTCATACTGAAAAAAAAAAAAACCTACCCAAAATGTGAAGCTTGGTTGACTGATGTTGTTCATGATAGAAAGAATAAAATGTTTCTCTCTCTCTCTACCTTTTAAAATGGAATAGTTTATTTCCATGGAAAATACTTAAAACTTTCAATATTTTAATTTTTTTTCTTTACCTTTAGAAAAGGCCAATATACCTGTCACACTTTGGGAGTAAGAAATACATACTTACATGTACAAAAAAGAAAAAAGAAAAGAAATAATTGAAAATCAAGGCCAAGGGGGTAGAAAAGTGCAATTTTTCATGAGATTTAAACGAAAAAAGGGAATGCTAGTCCTTGAGAGAAAACACTAAGCATCCGGCACTGGACAAATGTGAAGATTTCTGGCAGTGTTTTCTCAGGCTGAGTAAATTGGAGAGTGGAAAAAATGATCTGTGTTACTTGGATAAATACAATACAGTTCATCATTTTGTTCTGTGGCCTGAATTTACCAGATCCTGTCTACATATGGAACATAATTTACCTGTCTTTTTTTTTTTTTTTTCAGCTTGCCAGTTCACTTTACATGAGGTTTACAGGGGTGAGTTGGATACATTTTAGTCAGTGTTAAGCCTATAGATACAAAACTGGCACATTCAAGCTCCTCTTCTACTTCCTAGGGAGGATTTTTTTTCCTGAATTTATACAGATAATTGCTTCTTCTGTCCTGCTATTGGCCTACATAGATATGTTTACGTAGTCAAAATAATATCAAGGTTTAATACGTGTATCAAGAATTGGCACATAAAAAAAAAAATTGATGAACCTGGTAACCTTAACCCGGCTAATTTAACTACTTCAAGGGCCTCAGTTATCCAGTTTGGCTTTTGACATGAACCATCTTGCCTTGTAGCTGGTGCTGTGTAGACCTGTGTTAGAAACAATCAAATACACGGGTCATTGCATTAAAAAAATGTTGGGATGAAGTGGAGTGCGAATGTGGAGAAGTGTTCAACCTTGTGCTTCTGCCATTCTGCTTCCTTTCCATGCAGATGTCTATGCTCCATCTATCCTGCCCAAGAAAAAGCTGCACATTCTACCTTCGATGTACAAAAAGGTACAGATCATTCTGCAACCCAGACTCACTGACCAGAGAGTTTGTGGGAAACGAAACACACAGCATGCCAATAAATGAAACTGAAACTTGAGTTTGCCTTTTTAACTATTTATGTTCTAAGTTAAGCTTTGATAACTTTCAAATGTCAAATTCTCTCATTCTTATAAAAGATTGAATTAATTGCCTGTATTTATTTTAGCAATTATTCAATGTATTTCCAGGATAGGATGTATAGTATAATTGATTTTTTTGTAAATAAAATATTTTTGATAAGACTATCGCCTTTTTTTCTAAGGGAAGGGGGAATTTCAAATGAAACAAAAACTTTGTTTTCCTGATTGTAGTGGAATAGATTGAAGAACGGGGTATGTAAAAAACAGACAAACATGCTTGGTCAAAGATAATAGAAGTCGCTTAATGTTACTAATCATGAAGCAGAAATCCCCCAAATTGGTGTTTGGAAATCAGGAAAACGAGAGAGAGAGAGAGAGAGAGAGAGAGAGAGACCCAATTAATAGAACATGTCTTTACCTTCTACTTCCCTTGGAAGCAGCCCAAATTTAGACCGAAATTACTTTATTATAGTAATTTAGGGGAAAAAACAGATTTTCAGAAGAGTTACAAGCAAGTTTGTTTAACAAATGATACTTAACAAATAATAGCAAAATCTTAAAAGAACTTCAAATCCAATGAGTAGCAATAATTAAATGAATTATGAATTATGGCATTTTCAAACATTGGAGCATTATTATCCTTTAAAATATTCTCAGAGGATATGGGGAGTTAGACAAATGTTACATTAAAAATATACAACCATTTTGTACAGTAACGTCCCGATTTTGTAAAAATAAAAATGTTTAAGCTTGGTTATCTCTACTCTTGGGAGTATCACCGATTTCTATGCTGTATACATTTTTGTATTTTCCAAATACCATGATCCTGTATTGTTTTTATAATCCGAAAAAGGACAATAAATACTGCTTTTTTAAAAAAGTGGGTTGGGGCATCTAATAGCATTTCCTGTTCTGAGGAGCTTTGATGGTAATCCATTTTGCCACTCATCCCTCAAATTCATCTTATTTCCCAATTTTTATTATTTGGTTCCTAAGAATCTCTCATTACTTTGGTACAGTTACATTTTATATATAAAGAAAAATAACAGTAGCCACTGAACATTATTGGCACTCTAGTGGTGGTTCTAATCCCAATAATTCACTGATAAAGTCACGTGGTGCAATATAAGAGGTTGGCAAACAATGTAAAGAGCCAGTGTACGCTGCAGTCTTTCCTGGCCATGTGGTCTGTTATGGGACTACTTACTTTGTTCTTGTAGCACAAAAGCATCCATAGGCATTATACCAACAAATGTGTGTGGCCATGTTCCAGTAACCCTTTATGGACATCGAAATTTGAATTTATAATTTTCATGCATTATGAAATCTTTTCATATTTTGTAGTCCTTTAAATATCTTAAAACTCTTCCTAGCTTAACAGCATTACTAAAACAGGCGATGAGCCAGGTTTGGTCTGACGGCCATGGTTTAATGGCCCTTGCTCTTTAGAAATCTGTTGACTTATTTGTACCCTTAAATACTTCACACCAACACCTAATTTTTGAGCCCATACCAGGTTATCAGGGATTGCCAGAAGTACATTGTATAGACTGCCTATTTTAATTCTATCAGTCCAAAGGGGTTCCACTGTTCCTGCCATTTTACGGGTGAGGAATCAGAGGCTTAAAGAGACTTGGTATCTTGGGATCATAAAGCTAGCAAATTGCAATGGCAGAACTTGGCTGCACGCATTCTGATGTCAGACTTCTTCAAACACAACACTCAGTGTGCCATCCATGGTCCAATGGTGCCAGCATCACATGGGAACTTGTTAGAAATGCAAATGCACAGCCTTGGTCCAGACCAGCTGAATCAAAAGCTCTCACTGAATCAAAATCTTGGGCTGGGCCCCAGGACCTGTTTAATAAGATCCCCAGATGACTTTGACTCACCTTAAATTTGAGAAGCATTGCTCTAATCTAGTACATTCTACTGTTTTCTTCATACTAAGTATTGTCTCTATGATAACTGTCAATTCAAATATTTGTATTTTCCTACTGAGATTCTTACCTTTACTATCAAATATAGATGTTGACACACACCTGGTTTTAGTGAAGTTCACTGAATACCCATCATGAGTAAGAAATTGAATAAGGGATACGATAATTATACTAACATTTGGTGCAAAATGGCGTAATAAAGGTATAAAGAATGGCACAGGGATATAAAAAGTAGGAATGAAGTGGATGATTAACTCTGTTAAGATCGATTTCAAGATAGTGTGGCATTGAGGTGTCTGGGATGAGTGTGCAAATTTATGGGAACTAAGGACTTTCCAGATGAAAAGAATATGGGTAGAGCAATAAAGATGTGATTTTTTTTTAAAGATTTTATTTATTTATTCATGAGAGACACAGAGATAGAGGCAGAGACACAGAGATAGAGAGATGCAGAGACACAGGCAGAGGGAGAAGCAGGCTCCATGCAGGGAGCCCGATGCAGGACTCGATCCTGGGACTCCTGGATCACGCCCTGGGCCGAAGGCAGGCGCTAAACCGCTGAGCCACCCAGGCGTCCCAAGGTGTGATTTTGATATATGTTCCTTTCCACAGAACTAACAAGTTTAATTAAGGTTGGCCTGTATCTATAAGCAAGAGTGCAGACTTAGCTATAGAAAGTACATTTGAGGACACCTGGCTGACTCAGTCAGTAGAGCATGTGCCTCTTGACCTTGGGGTTGTAAGTTTGAGCCCCACATTGGGCGTAGATTGTTTAAAAATCTTAAAAAAAATAAGTACATTTGAAGGTAGATCACAGAAAACCAGAATCCAACTGGGAGAAATACTAGAATGAGGTGTTTCAATTTGATAGGGCACAGGACATGCAGGTAATTTTGAATGGGGTGCTGACATTTTTGCAAACCAAATGATATGATGGAGGTTTGGATTTGAGTGCCCCACATGGACAAGTATGATTTGGTTCAAGTGTGCTTATAATAAACTGGCATTATGCTTCCGGGCACTTGACTATTTTCATTCCTATTCCATTCAGATCTCCCTCTAGTTGCCCAAACACCAGCTTCTTTTATCTGCCCCATAACTGGATAGTCCCAATCATTTGATTCCCTCCTTGCCATGTCCGTCAAATTCTTCTCTCACCCTAGTTAAGACATACTGTATCTCCTACCTGAATCATTAAAAACACCTCCTAACTACCTCTTTTCCTCCTTTCTGTTTCATCCAATGAATTCTGTACGTTTCTGTCAAAATTTCCCTTCTAAGACCTAACTGAATACAAAGGTTTAATTTCATCTCATTGTCAACAAGATAAAAGCATTAAAACAAATGCATTCAAGGCTAATGATTATGTTTGCATCCTCTCTCATAGGCCTTAATCCTATTTTTTGAGGTCCCACTAAAGCATATTACTTTGCTTCCTCTTGCACACACTTTGCCCTTTACCTTAGCTTTTTTTATTGCAGAAACTCTCGGAAAACTTAACATGCTGATAAAGTTTTATGAGTCTGCAAGATAGGCCCATCACATACAGAAATATCTACACTTAGATGACTACAGTATCCATTCCACAGGGATGTTGGTTAACATCTAGATTAACATTGTTATCCCACAGTATATAGTTTAGGTTATGCTGGTATATAACCCCTGACACCACAAGTTGGATTTATTTTCACTCAAGATCTGGAAAAAATATGCAATGCTTAAGCTCCTTATTTCTTGAGTAATCAGCTCCAGGTGTGGAGACCACAGGCTTAAGAGGGAGGAGGCTTCAGGTTCATTTGGCTCAGCCCCTGAGTTACAGAGACAGGCTCTTTTTGAAGAGTTGTTTACCCACTTGCTGTCAGAAAGCTCTCCCCACTCTGGCTTCAGCAAATCTAGATGACTTCTTTTAGCTCTGCTATCCAGGGCAACAAGGAGTTCAATCCTAATACATTGGGGGAAATGTGCAATGAGTAGGTGAGCCTAATCTTTGAAATAACTTGGCAATGTACAGGGTGCTGACTGAAAGGAAGCACAATTGCTTCATAAACTGAAGGGGGGGTTGCCTTTTATCTTGGACTGAGTTGGGTTGTTGAGTCGAAAAATCAAATACAATCACTTTTAACAAGGTCAGGAGAGGATCACAGTTGTACATGTTCACTCAGAAAGAACAGATGCATGAGCATGTCACATAAGGACACATCCCACTTTTCTAGACGATCCACTTTTCTAGACAACTCAAGCAAAATATCAAAAACATAGGGCAAAAATTTTAAGGAAAAAAGAATCTTGGAAAAAATATTTCTGGGATCCAAGTTGAATGGCTGTTTAAATGAAGTGATCAGTATAATCCCACTGTACAAAGGCAACTTGAAGTTCATTTAGTCCAACTCAGCTGCCTCAAATCTTAGTTGGAATCAGTCAAGACCTAAAGAAAGGGGGAGAGTAAAGGCCCCTTATCTCAAAGGAATCAATTGCAATCCAGTTGATTTTAGCACCTCGCTCAAGGTTGCACAGCTGGCTACAAACCCTGAGGCTAGCATCTGGGGCTCTTTTACCCAGATGTTTTGGCCTGCTTTATAATGCAGAAAACCTCAAATTAGCCGTTTCTGGGCAGCTACTCCCCTCTTAAATCTGACATATTGAGGCTATGCTTAAATCCATTCCCCTCGAAAGGAGTTGTAAATCATAAGCTTTCAGGTTTACGGGTCTTTGATATTTAGACTTTAAATAAAAAGCCACCCTGGGCTGTCTACAACAATACCTGACATTTTCAGTACCACTAAGAAATATTGCAACATATCAAAAATGGATCTTCTAAAGTTCTTGCCCTAAACCAAATTATTGCCATATTACCCACTTTGGAAGTGCACAGGCTGGAACAGGTTTGGAGGTCTGACTTATTTAGTATTGAGGTTTGGGTTGCAGATTGACTTAAAGTTGAGAAAATCCCACTTCTTTGAGCCTTATTTTCTTCATGTGATTAATAATGGAGATGACACATCTCAAAGTTACCAGGCAGTCAAGACAGCCTACAAAGTGCACCTAGGAAAGATATTTGCCTCCAAATAGAAGTTCAATAAAATTTTCTTTTCTTTTTTCCCTCTTTCCTGAGCAGCTAACTTCACTTATGTTCCTTTCTTCTTTCTTCCTTCGGTTGTCCCTTACTTCTTTTTTATTTTTATTTTTTTTAAGATTTTTTATTTATTCATTCATGAGAGACACAGAGAGAGAGAGAGAGAGAGAGAGAGAGGCAGAGACATAGGCAGAGAGAGAAGCAGACTCCTTGTGGGACTTGATCCTAAGACCCCAGGATCACGACCCGAGTCACAGGCAGATGGCTCAACCACTGAGTCACCCAGGTGCCCCCTTATTTCCTTTTTAAAATTTCTTTACACAGCAAACCACTGGACCAAGAGCTGGGACATTTAATGCAAATACCAAGGAATTTTGCTTCTCAGAAATACATTTTAACTTTTTTCCTAGGTTCATAATGTATTGTACGAATTGACTAGCACATGATGAGTTGACATTAGCTTCTCCAGGCAGGGGTACTTAACAGATACAGTATAGTTTATTTCTATTTTCTTAAGATTTTTATTTTTTCACCCATTCTTGAGAGACACAAAGAGAGAGGCAAGGACATAGGCAGAGGGAGAAGCAGCTCCCCATGGGAAGCCTAATGTAGAACTTGATCCCAGGACCCCGGGATCACGACCTGAGCTGAAGGCAGACACCCAACCACTGAGCCACCCAGGCGTCCGAGATATAGTCCAGTTTAAAACTCATTTATATTGCTTTCACAACTGGTGTGTTTTTAGATCTTAGGTTGATGTATTAGACCATCAAAGCAATGCCTCCATCTGTGGCCAGTACACTGTGAGAATAGGAGAATAGAATTTTTTTTGATACCAGTGAAATGGAATTGAGCAGCAGTTTCTTTAATCTTGCCAAATGGACCAATTCCACTGGTTGTGTCCTTCAGCATACCTCAAAAATGCATTTTAAATCATCCATTTGTTGGCTTCTTTACAGCCTTAAGATTTTTTCTAGCAAGAGGTGGCCTTCTTTTCCTTTAGACACAAAGCAGGAGAATTGTTATAATTGCCTAGTATATAGGCAATCCTGAAGTTCTAACTTCAAGAAGAGCACTTGATTCAATACAGTTTTGTGTCTGACAAAGTAAATACTCTGGAATGCCTGAAACATGGTAGGTGGGCCAGTAGGAAGAGCATGGTGTTGGCATCCAATGGATTTGAGTCCTGGCTCTGCTGTGTTCTGGTTGACTCTTAGTGAAAACCCCAATTTATTCATTTGTAAAAGTATAAGAACTCCACTGCTACGAACCTCGTAGGGCTGCTGCCGGGCTCAATAAAAATAATAGAAGGGAAATGCTATCGGAGATTCAGAAGAATCCTTCAGATTTGAGTTTCTGTTATTTGTTGAGAGCATTAGGAGACATTCAGACATTTACCACAACAGAAGTCAGATTCAGGCTCCGAGTCCTAATGACCATGTTTTCTCATCCTTGTTGCTACCATTCCAGCCACATCGCCACACCATCTTGTGTCTGCTGTCACAGACATCCCATTGTGTCCCCCATTCTTGGTCCTCTTTATTTTTCCATGGAACAGTGTGAGATCATGACATTTACCTGCTTAGAACCCTTCGAGTGTCTTCTTATCTTGGGATAACACACTCTACAAGATTCTACATGATTTGCCTTCTGTTTCCATGACCTCTGTTGAACTCCTATCTTTCTTTTTTTTTTTTTTTTGAACTCCTATCTTTCTTCCTTATTACACTATACACTGGCACTTTTTCTGCTCCTCAGCCAAGACAAACTTGTTTCCACTTCAGGATCACTACCTAAGGACTTAGCATGGTTGGTTTCTTCTTGTCATTTAGGTCACCTCCTCATAGAGGCCTTATCTGACCATGCTCCCTAAAGTGACATCCACATTCCCACTTTCCAACGCATTATCCTGTGATTTTTCTCAGTGCATTTATCATTAATGGAAACGATGACATTTATTTATTTACTTGATTGTTGTCTCTCTCAGCACTTAGAGTTTATTTATTTATTTATTTAAATTAATTTATTTATTCATGAGACACACACACACACACACACAGAGGGGGGAGGGGGCAGAGACACAGGCAGAGGGAGAAGCAGGCTCCATGCAGGGAGCCTGATGTGGGACTCACTCCTGGGTCCCCAGGATCACACCCCGGGTCAAAGCCAGGCGCTAAATCACTGATCCACCCAGGGATCCCCAGCACTTAGAGTTTAAATAAAACCCTGATAGCAGGGGGATAGTCTGTATTTCAGAGCCTAGAGCAGCACTTGGTGGAGAGAAAGTACCCAGTGAATATTGTTGAATGCATGCAGGTCTAAAATAATGGTGCCAACTGCTCAACTTTTGTAAATCTTGTACCTGCCTTCCCAAAATCTCTTATTCAAATTTTAAAAAGGGATTTTCCTCTTCTCTGTTATTCATTTCCACAAATCAAGAACTAACCCAAGTTAGATCCAAGGAAAAACTTAAAACTGGGTGGCTTGTTTATACATACACCGTGGATCCAAATTTGCTTTCCATGTTATAATCAATATTGCATGAATGTGTATTTAGCACACCAACCAGAGTTTTACATTTTTTACCATCTTTGATAACCGGCAAGATTTTTTTTAAATGTCTGAGTATCTTGGAGAAGATCATTTTAGAAAGGGAAATAGACTAACTCTGTGTGCGTTGATGACCACAGTCATTGCTTGCCTAATTTTCAGCTCCACCCAAGAAAAGTCCCACCCAGTATTGCCAAGAATCTAGGCACTGGATGGTAATTTGGAACCAGTACCAGTTTTCCACAAGTATATTTTTGGCAGAAGAAACAACTAGAGATTAGGGAGTGTAAAGAGGGCTGAAAGCTTCCATTGACCTTCTGAGACCTTGACTAAGGCTGCTTATGTTGCTGTGACCCCCATTAGATGGCTACTTTCCAAACTGTTCAGAATTACTTCTGGGCATATAGAGCTCATATCTCACTGCATGGATAGAAGCCCAGGCTGGACAAGGTCCAGTTAAGAAAGCATCTCCATTGGAATAATGTTATCTGGCAAGGGATAAATCCAATGATGCCATAGGTATTAGCCGTCTTTCCTTTCTATGCTTGAGTCATTTCCTTCATAGACCAGATAACAGGCAGTCTACAGAAATATAACTGGGTGAGAATCTGTATATAAACACTGAAATATTTCTTCAGAGTTAATCTCGTCCAGCTGAATTTCTGGAGTCACACAGGGATATGAGCCCCAGCTAGAACCTCATTCTCTTTCTACCATGATGAATGACAACATATGAACCAGTTGTTTCTGTTTTGTTTACTCTGAACCCACTGATAAAATCTTTTTTTTTTTTTCCTGTTTAAACTAAGTTGACAAGTGTGAATGCTACAGTGGATGAAGGCTTAGATTTGGAGTAAAAATTAGTAGATAATCACTTTAATTCAACTGATTCCTATTCATGATGAGTTCACCAGTCCTGATAAGGTCACACAACCTGTCACATCATCTTGTAAGGCCTAGGTGAAGTAACAACTTCCTCTGTGAAGCCTTTGGATGGTCACTAACCAAGAGGTAGTGACTCCATCCTTTCTTTCCAAAATGCACATGTATTTTCCAGTAATAATACCCTTCATATACTATATTTAATTATTTAAAAGTTTCTGTCTTCTTCTCTCTACTAAGTTGTGATATGCACGAGGAAGAGGGCTATGTCTGATTCATCTTTGTAAACATATCTTACTAACATGAAATGCTTATCCATTAAGGACTTTGTATTTGTTGATCAGGTAAGTAAATAATTGATCAAGTGAGTGAATAAAAGTTATTTATCTTAGTTTAACAAAAAAATACAGAACCCTTAAGTCAATGACAAGTAAAGTTTGTTTGAGTACCTGCTGAATGACAAGGAGTTTAGAATACATGATTTCACTAACACTAAACAAGCCTATAAATTAAATATTAATGCCTCCTTTTTTTCAGTAAGGAAGGTGTCATGAAACACAGGGTTGAGGGTGCGAGTGCCAAGTTCAAGATCTCAAAAGTAGAAAAGTGTCTTACTTAATATGAATTTGTTTACTGTGTGGCCAAACTTATGTTTTACTGAACTTAATTAATAGAAATCAAGCTAAGTGGCCCTCAATGGAGATATCTCTCAGAATAATGACTTTGTTGTTCAACTTACTCATTTTGCATAATAACCCCATTGTATAGATGAAGAAATTGGGACTCAACAGTATAAAAAACTTCTTTAAAGTCTATAATGAGACAGAATTAATTCAAAACAGATTTGTTCCCTTCAAGTCTGATGCTCTTTCAATTTCTCATAAACCCCTTTCAATTTTTTTTCTATAAATCCTAGTAGCATTACATTAAATCATATCCCAATAAACACATTTTTGCAGGGTGTTAAAATAATGGAGTCCATTTATGTTACTCTAATTACCAAAAAACAAAGATATCTGTTTATCTAATAACATGCAGCTCAAGAGAATCTAAAAGAATCTAAGATTGGAGTGATTAAAAGCATAGGTTTGGGCTGAAGGTGTGAATTAGAATCCTGGTCTGCTATGGAGACCCATATGAGACTTCCCAATGAGGCAAGTTTTCTCATTTATAAATAAACCTTTCCTTGAATGCAATGGAACATGACTGGTTAATCAGAGCAGAGATGGAATGCCCTGGACTTTCTAATGAGGAAAGACCAGAGAATCAGGTAAAGAAGAGGGTAGAGACATAGTAGATCTAGATAATTAAAGGAGAAATCTCATCTTGATTCCTACTCTTTTCCATGCCCACCTCCCACAAGGAGTGAGCTTCAGCCCAGTTTCTGTCTTTGCTTAAATTCTCACAAGGGAGGTTCTGATTGGTCCACGTGTCCATTCTGATAGGTCCCATGACTACCCTTGGCTAAGACTGGACAGAGTGCTTCAGTAGTCATTGCCATCAATTCTGTACACAGTAAAAAGGAGATAAAAGGTAGCAGAAATCCTCTTACCAAAAAAAAAAAAAAAAAAAAAAATCCCAGGCATCCCCCAAACAACAGACATCTATAGAACTCCTTCATAGAATTATTGTGAAAGTGGCAGTGGCAGGGCAGAGACTCAAAAGAGGGTAAGAGAAAGGAAGAGATCTTTGGTCTTCAAGCCACAGATTGCTTGATTAATACCGCTATTAATGAGCAGGGTTATATTATTTTAGAATCAATTTTGGATATTCTAAATTTTAAAAAGTCCTATGAAATTGATCATTAGTTGTAGAATCAGGAATTATAAGAGCTTTGCTTTGTCTGCTATGTTTCTATATTTATACTTTATGAGGTTAAGAAAGCTCCTTTGTAGGAGGGAGATACTAAAATATCAATCAGAAACACAATTTCAGGGGCTCCTGGGTAGCTCAGGGGTTGAGCATCTGCCTTTGTCTCAGGCGTGATCCTGAGGTCCTGGGATCTAGTCCCACATTGGGCCCTCCAGGGGAGCCTGCCTCTCCCTCCGCCTGTGTCTCTGTTTCTCTCTCTCTGTGTCTCTCATGAAAAAATAAATAAAATCTTAAAAAAAAAGAAACATAATTTCAGATCAAAAGAAACATCAGACATAATTAGGTCCCTCTTTATCAGAGAGAAAAGCTGAAGCTTAGAAGAGAAAAGGAGCTTGCCAATCCTGTTCTGTAATTGTAGGTCTTTTTCAGTTATATGAAGAACCGGGAACAAAAGGCCAAATGAATGAATGAGGTAACCTATAAAAGCCTCTTTTTTATACATGAAATTCTTTTTTTTTTAAGAGTTTATTTATTATTCATGAGAGACACAGAGAAGAGGCAGAGACATAGGCAGAGGGAGAAGCAGGCTCCATGCAGGGAACTTGATGCAGAACTCGATCTCAGGACCCCAGGATCACGCTCTGAGCCCAAGGCAGATAGATGCTCAACTGCTGAGCCACCCAGGCATCCCGACAAAGGAGATTTCTTAAAGATGCCTAAACTTCAGCCTTTATTTTTGGGAAAAAAAAAAGAAAAGAAGAAGAAGAAGAAGAAGAAGAGAAGAAGAAGGATCCATATGTCATGCATATAGCTTTATGGAAGTTTAGCAGAGGGCATGGCATTCTGGAACACAAAAGTACCCCTAGCTCCTCGTAACAGAGAGGAAGGTCCCTGGCAACCTGCCCCCATGACAAAGCTTGTTCTCAAAATTTAGGCTCCCCTAGGGTTGGCGATGATGGTTTTCATTTAGGACTGGTTGGGCCCCCCAAGTAGAAGACTTCAAGACTGGTTCTGAATCAACTCCGTCATGCAGTACTTGGGGTGCCAGACTGGAGAAGGAAAAAAAAAATAGCGAAACAAAAAACACTCTCAAAGTCCAGAATAGTTTGGCTCAAGCCTATGCATACCATAAAAAAATAGCAAGGAGGAAAAGTGTGTGTTTGTTCTTACAAAATATGGAGTCAGTGCTTTTAGGTATCATCAGACTTCAGCGTCAGACCTCAGTGACAGCTGCTGCTAAATGGCTCTGAGAAAGAACTGGAAGGTGAGTGCCTAGGGTGGGATTATGTGAATCCTTGCCTGACAAATCTGTGGATTTCCACAGCCCAGCTAATTACAGGGCAGGGCAGCCCCAGCACTGCCTCTGACAGAGAGACCGGGTTCCACATTCGGTGTAGTAACTTAAGCCACCCTGGGTGTCCAACCTCTGCTCTCAATCTACCCTCAGAACAGGCTGTCCTCAGGCTTAATCTACAGAACTCAAGAGGAAAGAGGAGGCAAAGAGGAATTTTTGTGTGCCTTTTAAAACTCCAGCTGAGTTCAGGCTTCAAAAGGCAAAGGAGAGCTTCCCATATCCCTATGCCTGACCTTTCCTGCAATTCAATCTCTGGGATTTGAAGGGTTTTAAATCAGTGTGTCTCCACCCTGTTTGGAGGGTGTCATGGGAATCTCCAAACAAAGTCGTATTTCACTTTTACTCCAGCCTGTGGGAATGCGGTGTGCGCCTCTATCAGCTGTGCCAGTCCCCAGCCCTTGGGTTTGGGTGGCATCGCGCCAGCTCTCTGATGGTTGAGGGCTCTAGTGATTAAACTCAATTTAGATGTGGGGTGTCGAGGTTTTGAATGCAAGCTGCAGAACTGCATTGCCTACGGTCAGATTTCAGCGCCACGATTTTAAAAAGGCATCAGCTCTACCTGGTTGGTTAAACCCCAAGTCTGTTTCTCCACCTAAAAGAGAGAGACGAGAATAGCAAGCATTGGCTGAATTCTTACTCCATGAAATAAGCACAGCACTGTATGCTTCCAACCCATGTCATCTTCACAATATTCCTACAAAGCAGGTACTCTCAGCATCATTGACTCCCCTGTCTTATTGAGAATAACAGGGCACAGAGTGATTAAATGTCACAGCTCGGGTGGCAGGCTCACACACAGAGGACAGGGATTTAAACCCAGCAAATTTAGGGCACCTGGGTGGCTTCAGTTGGTTAAGCATCTGCCTTCAGCTCAGGTCATGATCCCAGGGTCCTGGGATCGAGTCCTACATCAGGTTCCCTGCTCAGCAGAGAGTCTGCTTTTCCCTCTGCCCTTCCCCCTCTGCAAGTGATCTCTCTTTCTCTCTCCCAAATAAATAAAATCTTAAAAAAAAAAAAAAAAGCCACCTAGCAAGTGTAGCTCCAGTGACATAGTGCCTAGTTACTATGCTGCATTGCTTCTCCAACTTTGATAGAAAGGCACAGTACCTAACTCAAAGGATTCTGGTCATGCTGTATAAACAGGTTATGCATAGTGCCTGGACCATAGTAAACACTTCATAAATGCCAATTATTATTGATAATGGTGATGGCAGTGTGACCATTATGGGAATGTGATGATGCTAATAATGATGTTTGAGAAAATGTACATCCATCCTTCTCAACCACATGTCACCTTCTTGAGGACAGGAATCCAGGACAGTGGAGTTTCTCATCATCTTGAACTGGTGGAAAGGGGAATGAAGCTCCCACCTCTTTAGAAGCAAAGCTCTACTGTCTTAAAATAACCCCCTGCCCCAGGCCAAAAAAAGGGCTCCTCTGTCTCTGGATTACTCAAAGATGAAAAAAAGGAAAAGAGCCAAAAGAAAAAAAGAAAAAGAGCCGAAGCAAGAATTTCTCTGCCCTCCTTCCCCGAATCTGACTTACCCCGCAGGCCCGACCCTAGGTGACAGCCACAACAAATTTGTTGGGTGGACCTTAGTTTACAATTTTGCAAATCAAGACACTGGAACGTGAAAGAGGCTAAGAAAGGTGCTGAGATATCACAACTACAACTACAACCTCTGAGCCATCGTTTCATTCAGGACCATGGTGCCCCTGCTGCTGTAGTGGTCATCAGTCACTGGATGTAGAAAATAATTGGAATAAACCTCATAGAATCCCCAGGGTAAGCATCATCCCTGACTCTTCACGGCAATCTCTCACGTGACAAACGCTGGCTGAGCATCTTGTAGACACGAAGCCTGTGCTGCCGGATGGCCTCCACCAGCCCTGCCACAGACCATTCAGAAAGTGTCTGGTCAGTTAAAAGCAGGGCTCCAGAGCCATTATAGCAGGAGGCAGCTGTCCAGGAAGATATTAAACAAGGACACAGACTCATAATTCCCAACAGTTGGGAATCTGTTGTTTTAAATACTCTTCAGTTCCTCTTTAGTTCTCTGTAGGCAAAAATAGCTCAGTTGCCAAGAAACTTATGTGTGGTGGTAACTTTGCGCTAAACAGATGTACAAATCTGTTGTTAAAGGCTAAAAGATTGCTCTTTAAAGCTTCCACTTATGTTTGCACAATATAAGATGGGTTCATCATTAACACCCTAAAAATCTGTTTTCATGTTTAAATAATGGGAATTAAGACAAGAATACACTGATCACAAAAAGCTGTGTGATCACTAAATACTGTCCCTATCAATCTTGTCTCAGAGACCGCACAGTTTGAGGTAGGTTGAGGAAATTGGGGCATCTGGGTGGCTCAGTCAGATTAACATCTGCCTCTGGCTCAGGTCATCATCCCAGGGACCTGGGATCCAGTCCCACATCAAGCCCCTTGGTCAGTAGGGACCCTCCTTCTCCCTTTGCCTCTGACCCTCTCCACCCCTGCTTGTGCTCTCTCTCTCTCTCAAATAAATAAATAAAATCTTAAGAAACAAGAAAAAGAAAATTGTTTCTGAGGCAAAGCTGTCACATTTCCAAGTTAGCTACACCCAAGGCACATATTGGATAGAAGTAACTGATTTTAGAATCGGTTTTTTTATGGGTTGAATTATGTTTCTCCAAAAAGATATAGTGAAGTCTTAATGCCCAGTACTCCAGAATATGACCTTTTGGAAATGGGACCACTGTAGATGTGATGAAATTAAGATTATGTCCCTGGGGATCCCTGGGTGGCGCAGAGGTTTGGCGCCTGCCTTTGGCCCGGGCGCGATCCTGGAGACCCAGGATGGAGTCCCATGTCAGGCTCCCTGCGTGGAGACTGCTTCTCCCTCTGCCTGTGTCTCTGCTTCTCTCTCTCTCTCTCTGTGTGACTATCATGAATAAATAAATAAATAAAATCTTTAAAAAAAAGGTTATGTCATTCTGGAGTAGAGTGGGCCCTTGATTCAGTAGAACTGGTGGTCTTATAAAAGAGAAGAGGGACATAGGTAGAAGATGGCCATGTGACAACTGAGGCAGAGATTACTGCCTACAAACCAAAGAATAAGATGTTCCAGTAACCATGAGAAACTAGAAATAGGCAAGAAGCATTCTTTCCCTCTGCCATTAGAGAGAGCATGGTCCTGCCATCACCTTGATTTCAGACTTCTAGCCTTTAGAACTGAGAGAGAATACATTTCTGTTGTTCTAACCCACTCAGCTGTTGCCACCTTGTTACAGCAGCCTTAGGAAATGAATACATAGGTCATTCTAAGAATAAAGACCAACTTAATTCAAGATAGAAGAAAAGTCTTCCCAGGTTAGATATTATGCAATATCTTATTAATTGTATTGATTTTGTCTGATTTGTTTATCTTGCATCCTCAGTGCTTAACAAGAATTCAGTGAATGAGGGATCCCTGGGTGGCGCAGCGGTTTGGCGCCTGCCTTTGGCCCAGGGCACGATCCTGGAGACCCGGGATCGAATCCGACGTCGGGCTCCCGGTGCATGGAGCCTGCTTCTCCCTCTGCCTGTGTCTCTGCCTCTCTCTCTCTCTCTCTGTGTGTGTGACTATCATAGATAAAAATAAAAAAAATAAAAAAAAAGAATTCAGTGAATGAATGAATGAACATCACTTTGTTTCCTGCATAAGAGGGACTATGTTACCAACCTTCAAATTCTCCAAAATGCTAAACAGCGCTTTGTAGAAAACAAACACTCAATTGCTCAGTAAACATTCATTAGATTGAATTAAGTTAGTCGAATTTTCACTGTTACCTCCATGTTCACTCTCTCAGTCATCTCTCCTAAGCTCTGCTTCATAATTTATCTGGTTACTATCCCTTTGTCCCGCACTTCAAAGACTGAGATGTTAGAACAGCTGTTCCAGTCCCTTTAGGGAGCCAATGAACAATTATTAACATTTTGCCATATTTACTTTATGATTTTTTTTCTGAAATTTTAAAAAGAAATATCAGACATCATGACAGTTTACCATTAAATACCTTAGTATGTATTTCTAAAATGTAAGACCATCTTCTTATTTAATGCCAAGATTATTATTACACCCATCTTACTGTAATTGTATCAATATTATCTAAAACCATCCTAGTTCATATTAAGTTTTCCCTAATTATCTAAGAATGTATTTCATAGCTGTTCTATTTAAGCTATGATCTAATCAGTTTTCATTCATTTCATTTGACTCTTCGGTCTTTTAAGTAACTTTCCATTTAGACAATTGCCCTGTTGCCCTGACTTCCTTTTTATAACATGATGTTAAATCTAGATCATAGGTTTGGAGAGTTTATATTTCTGTTCATCTGTATGTTCAAAGTTCACGCAGAGTAAAAAGTTTAAAAAAATAATCAAGGTCAAAATGGATCATAGATTTAAGTGTAAAATATAAAACTAAAACTCTATATCAAATGACATAGGAAAAAACTCTTTGGGACCTAGGGCTTGGTGAAGTTTTTATATATGATACTAAAATCACTATTCTTAAAGAGAAAATTGGTAAATTGGATTTCATCAAATGTAAAAAATTCTGTTTTGAGAAATACCTTATTTTTTTTTTTAAGATTTTATTTATTTACTCACAAGAGACACACAGAGAGAGGCAGAGACACAGGCAGAGGGAGAAGCAGGCTCCATGCAGGAAGCCCCATGTGGGACTCGATCCTGGGTCTCCAGGATCACGCCCTGGGCTGAAGGGGGCGCTAAACTGCTGAGCCACCTGGGCTGCCCGAGAAATACCTTATTAAGAGAATGATGAGACAAGCTACAGAAAGGGAGAAAATATTTGCAAACCTCATATCTGAAAAAGGACTAGTATTTAGCATATATAAAGAATATGTAGTACTCAACAGTAAGAAAGCAAACAATCCAACTGGAAAGTGGGTGAAAGACATGAATAGAAGAGGATATGTTTCACCCAAAAGTATATTCAGGTGATAAATAAATACATAAAAATTTATTCAATATCACTTGCCACTTAAGGAAATGTATATTAAAACCATGATGAGGTATCACTACATACTCTTAAGAGCTACAATCAGGGATGCCTGGGTGGCTCAGTGGTTGAGCATCTGCCTTTGGCTCAGGGCATGATCCCACAGTCCCAGGATGGAGTCCCACATCAGGCTTCCTGCATGGAGCCTGCTTCTCCCTCTGCCTACCTCTCTGCCTCTCTCTGTGTCTCTCATGAATAAATAAAATCTTAAAAAAAAAAAAAAAGACTGCAATCAAATAGTGACAATACCAAACATTCACGAGTATGCACAGAAGCTGTATATCTAATATATAATTGGTAGGAATATAAAATTGTAGAGTTACTTTGGAACACCATTTGGTAGTTTCCTAAAAATAAAAAACTAAAACTAAATATGTACTTGCCATACAACCAAGCAATCATACTGTTGGACATTTATTTCAAAGAAATGAAAATATGTCTACATGAAAACTGGTACATGAATGTTCATAGTATCTTTATTCCTAATAACCCAAACTAGAAACAACTCAAATCTCCTTCAATAACCCAAACGACTAAACAAACTGGTACATTCATACTAAGTAATATTATTTAGCACTGAAAGAATAAACTATTACTATATCTAACAACTTGGATGGATCTCAAAGGAATTATGCTGAGTAAAAAAAAAAAAAGCTATTTTAAAAAGGTCATATGCTATGTTGTTCCATTTATATAACATTCTTTAAGTGGTAAAATTATAGCAACAAAGACCAAAGTAGTGATTGACAGGTGTATGGGATGGTAAGGGAGTGTAACTTGAGATCTATGTGGTGATGGAATATTTCAGTATCTTGATTGCAGCGATGGTTACATGTATCTATATATGAGATAAATATGATGCAGAATTGTATACATGTATTGTACCAAAATCAACTTCCTGGTTATCATATTTCATTATAGTTATCTAAAATATAATCATTGGGAAAGCTGCCCCAAAGGTTCATGGGACTTGCCTGTACTATCCTTGCAACTTTCTGTGAGTTTATACTTATTTCAAAATAAAAAAGGTCAAATTAATTAAAAAATAATGAGTTGTATTCCATATAATTTCTGGACTCCATGCATCATTATCTCATCTTCTTACACTTGATTGAGTGCCTCTTTTTCCTGAACTTTACCTTTCAGTTTGGCTTATCTCTTGGGTTCCTTTCTCTAAAGCATTTAACAAGTAATGATGTCTATGCCAAATTACAGCAGCGGTGTGCTTCTCCAATCAGAACTACATAGGAGTCTTGTTAAAACACAAATTCCAGGGACACCTGGGTGGCTCAATGGTTACACATGTGCCTTAGTCTCAGGGCATGATCGTGGAGTCCCGGGATTGAGTCCCACATCAGGCTTCCTGCATGGAGCCTGCTTCTCCCTCTGCCTATGTCTCGCCTCTGTGTCTCTCATGAACAAATAAATAAAATCTTTAAACGCACACACACACACAAATTTCAGGGCCCAGCCCAGCCTGAAATAGTCTGACTCAGGAAGTCTGGGAGATACCAATAATTGATGCTTTTAACAAAATTTCAGGCGATGCTAATGGGGACTGCACTTAGTACTTCCGGCATAGTGTTTTGTATAAGGCTGATAGTCAAGACCCTTGGAACCTTATCTCCACCCTAAATGCTGTTCATCAAGATAATCTCTCTGAGCCTTGGTTTTTGAAAATGTTAGGTACTCAGTTTATGGGATTATTGTGAAAGAGATAAGTATAGTAAGCTACTGAAATAAGGGATGTGAGGGCTGGAGTCACAGAGATAGCCAGGGGCACTCAAGTTTAAAGAGTCAGATCTCTTAACTCTCAGCTCAGGCTTCTTTCCCCTATACCAGGCAATCACTTCTGTAATTAAGAATCCTGACTATCTTTTTTTTTTAATATTTTTTATTTATTTATGATAGTCATAGTCACAGAGAGAGAGAGTGAGAGGCAGAGACACAGGCAGAGGGAGAAGCAGGCTCCATGCACCGGGAGCCCCACGCAGGATTCGATCCCGGGTCTCCAGGATCGCGCCCTGGGCCAAAGGCAGGCGCCAAACCGCTGCGCCACCCAGGGATCCCAAGAATCCTGACTATCTTATACAACTTGACACTTCTTGTACTATCAGTTTACTCACCTGATATCACTTCACCTCACTAAGTAAAACCTAGCTCAGGGACTACTCAGTGATTCAGCTCTACTTTGGTATAATTCTATCACAAAACACCACAGCAGAAACATAAATATGGGGAAATTTCCAGATGTATATTGTCATGCATAGTATAACTTTATAGCACCACATGTGGCTTTATTTTATTTTATTTTTTAAAAAGATTTTATTTATTTATTCATGAGAGACACAGAAAGAGAGGGGCAGAGACACAGGCAGAGAGAGAAGCAGGCTCCATACAGGAAGCCCGATGTGGGACTCGATTCCGGGACTCCAGGATCACACCCTGAGCTGAAGGCAGGCGCTTAACCGCTGAGCCACCCAGGCGTTCCACATGTGACTTTAAAAAACAATTCCCTAGCCAAAACATTTGTAGTGGACCCTAAATTGGGGGGCCTGGGTTTTCTAGGTCTAGTTCTGCCATTAAAGGTCTTTGACCCTTGGCAAGACACAGCTCTTCCCTTGTCTTCAACTTCCTCATCTATAGAATAAGACATTTGACTAGCTGGTCTCCAGTGGGCCTGCAAGCTCAAGGATTCTGAGTCTGATTGTACCAAAGAGATTTTTTTTTAAAGATTATTTCTTTGGGGGCACCTGGCTGGCTCAGTTGGTGGAGCAGGCAACTCTTGATCTTGGAGTCATGATTTCAAGTCCCATGTTGGGCTTAGAGATGACTTAAAATTTTTTTTTAAATAAAGATTATTTCTTCAATCTTTTCCCTACCTCGTTAATTAATAGTGGTAGTGAGGATCAGAGGACAAAGCATGGATTTGGAATCTTATTCAGATTCAATCTAGCTCTGTCTGTGATCAACAATACTAACTTGTCCAACTGACACAATTTTTATGGACTTTTGTTTCCTTTTCTACAAAATGAATATAATAATACATCCTTCCTAATTTAGTTACCATTATTAAATACTATAATATATATACAAAAGCTACAGGCGTGAGCAAGGTAGCATTCTCTGATCCTTCTATATTTCCTCCTCCTGTTTTTCTCTCCTTCATCCTCCCTTCCTTTTGTCTTACATCTTCACTCACAGAATTCTGTTTTCTATATATGACCTTGATACACATTTTCTGGGGACTAAGAAAATAAGGCCCTATTCATCAATTCAACAAATATTTAACTAGTACTTAACATATGGCTGGGAAATTCTTGGAATCATTGGAAGTAGGTATCTTTTTAAGTAGTCTTAAAAGGATAATTTCCTATTTTCCCCAGTCCAAACTCTTCGCTACATTGATTTTTGAATGTACTACTGTATTCTCCATCTTCTTTACATACCATAATAGCATAATAATTTCCTGGCATCTGAGAACTGAAGTCAACCCCAAATCAGGTAAACCTTTGAGTTTTCAATGCAATTTTATATTCATTATCTCATTGTACCCCTTTAAAAGACAACCTTATGAGAACTCCATCAAAGGTTTTAGCTCCATTTTAAAACTGAGAAAACTCAAGCACAAAGAGATCAGGTCTCAACCTTGAGCTCTATGTGTTTTTTGTTGTTGTTGTTTGTGTTTGTTTTTGTTTTTTTTGTGTGTGTGTGGTTTTGTTCGTTTGTTTTCCAAATTAGTTCATTTCTCTTGCAGAGACTGGCTAGCTAGTCATTGAAACTACTTCCTCTTCTTTCTGTATATACAGGGAGACAACACTCTCCACTCTACTTGTAGTTCAGTGTGATCATATGTTCTAGTTCCAGTCAATGGGATGTGAGTGGAAATATGTTGAATACCACTTCTGGATCTGGTCTAAAAAGCTTCCAGTAAGATCCTCCCTTCATGCGTAGTGCATTTCTGTTTGCTACAGCAACTAACATTGTCTTTACTTAAAATAATTTCCTGTCACTCCTATGTCTCTATTTCTCCTTTTCCCAAACATTCTGTACCTTATGCTTCCCTTCCTCACTATGTTTTCCTTTCATGAAATGCACTGATTTTCTATCTATCCTTTAAGGCTCACATTATGCTTCCCTTCCTCACTATGTTTTCCTTTCATGAAATGCACTGATTTTCTATCTATCCTTTAAGGCTCACATCATGTGAGCTGCATGATGGCTTCCAAAAAATCCTTTCAAGTACTCTATCTCTAAATACTTGTAGCATGAACAATCAGTGCTATACATTTTGCTACTTGATTAAATTGGAGAATATTGGTCATGTATCTTGGGTTTCACTGAAATCAGATTGTCTCAGATCACCACATATCCATGATACCCCATGAGGTACTGAATATATGGTAGGAACTTAATAAAATCTCTGCTGATTAATTGAAAGTTACTGACTTGATAAGCAAAATTGAACATATTTGGCCATTTGCTGGATATTCATTAATTTTCAATGATTTATTGAGTATCTATTATGAGTTTGGCATTGCTCTAGAAATTAAGACCAAAGTAAGTACACTATCTCATTTATCTACCCTTCAGAGTGAATGTCTTCACTTTTACCACCCTAAAGCCTCTCTCTTGGAGTTAGCTGCTTTCTATGCACTGGCAAGGGGTATCTATATAGTTTGTTGAATAGACTAAATCTTAAATCCAGAAAATTTGATGGTCATACCCTGGCTATTTTATTTTATTCTATTTTTCAGTGCAGATTGGAACAATATCCTTATTCTCCCTGTATCTCTAGCTCTGCCACTATAAAACAGAAAGAGTCACGTATAACTTACAAGGTTGTCATGACAATGAAATAAATATTTCAAGAAAGTGCCTAAACCTAAATAAATATAGCAGATGCTCAGAAAAGGTTAATTCCACCTTAGTGTGGCACATTTATTTTGAAAGCGAACATCTTTCCCAGGGGACCCAGAAACATTTCAAATTACATTTGAGGTGGAGTAGGTGATCAGCCGAGAGGGCCTAGGGTACCTCTCTACCTTGGGTTTAAGAATTCTCCAAAAGTCCTTAGCTGGGACCTTTACAGAGAAAAAATGGCAACAGAGAATTTGTATCATCTTTATATTCAGGAGAAGGACAGAAGAAAACTGTTCATTTATTTAGACATGTGAGGTTGGGGGACGCTGACATTCTTAATTTTTTGCATCTTTTTCTGATTTACTTAGTCTTTAACTTTAAAGGGTAAATTAATAGCAGTTTAAGCTTGTTTCATCCTTATGTCATGATGATTATGCAGTGTGTGAAATTTCCATACTTGTAAATGAGACAGTTTAGGGGAATATAAGAACATAGCATTCATGCTCTGAGAAGCAACCCACCAGGCCAGGATGGGGGAGATGCGGCTAAACAGCTGCACGTGTGAGACGGATTAGCGATTTCAGTTGACTGCCAGCCCAACATGAGTCACCAGTGTGTTGAGGCTGCCAAGAGGATAATTTGATCTGGGGCTGCATTAACAGGACTGTAGTGTCCAGACCAAAGGGAGTGATACTCCCGCTGTCTTGGCATGAATAGGACCACACCTAATGTACTGCAGCTTTATTTACTCCAAATACCCACTCTTTATAGTAGACTGTACCAAGAGTTTATTATATTATGACATTGGATTGTCTAATATGTGTTACAAATGTATTCCTTTATTTTATCTCTACTCTAGAATTCACAATACAAGTTGTGTTATTTTATATGTAGATGTTCACATCTTTGAGGACTAGTGTCTTTCTCTTTTGTCTATCTGGTAGTAAAAATGGGACAGAAAATTTTTTGATTCTCCTCTTTTAGGAAAATGGATCAGCTTCTAGAAGCAGTGTCTACATATATGGAGCTTGAATGTTGTAGTCAAACCAAACCTGGATTCAAGTCCTGTTTAAATTATTAGAAGTAAGAAAAATTATGCAGCTGCTCCTCTAACTTTTAGTTCTATATTTCGGGGTCAGAGTGTTTTTCTTCATACTCCTGTGTACCCCCAACCTACTAGACACAAGCCCATAGACATATCATCTTTATCTTCCTTTTCTACAGAGCAATGAGCATTGAATACCGGGAGCTATGTCTCCATAATGAAACTTTGGAAGTAGTTAGTTAGTGAACAGGGCAATGCAGAAATAGGAATCTGGTAAGATAACATACTGGGGATTTCAGACAGAGTGATAAAGAATCAAGCACTAGACATTAGATAGAGTCCCATTTCAGGGCAGCCCGGGTGGCTCAGCTGTTTAGCGCCACCTTCAGCCCAGGGCTTGATCCTGGAGTCCCCGGAAAGAGTCCCATGTCGGGCTCCCTGCATGGAGCCTGCTTCTCCCTCTGCCTATGTCTCTGCCACTCTCTCTTGGGTCTCTCATGAATATATAAATAAAAAATCTTTTTTTAAAAAAAGAATCCCATTTCAAGTTACAAGAGTTAAAGCAGGTGAATTCATGACTGGAAATGGGGTCAAAATAAAACCTATCAAACTACCCCACTACCTCAGCTATTAATATGAACACGAGATTAACCTAACAGCACATGAGGAGCAAAAGAAGCCAAGGGCAATTCACACAGAGATTTGTTGGCAAATACCATGTCTGGATAGATCTCTCCTTCTTTCAAAATTAATGAAAATAAAGCAAAGTGAAAAACAAAAAAACAAACTAACAAAAAAACCAAGTCTCAACATTAGAAATACATGGAAAGGGGAGACATGTATTATTCTGAAGACTCAAAAGAGGATGTGGCTCTAAAATTTAAAACAAACTCTTGAAAAAGAATATGACAAATTCTTTATGAAATAGAGAAAAATAATAGAATTTGGCATTTTGAAGTGGAGTGCTTTGCAACAAAACAAATAAAAAGGAATGGACTACTGATAATATCAATACCATGGATGAAACTTAAAAGTAATAAACCGAGCCAAAGAAGACAGAAAGAAAGGACCACACATACTATATGATTCCATTTACATGAAATTCTGGAAAAGGCAAAATCAATCTAGAGCAACAGAAAGCAAACCAGTGGTTTCTAGGGCTGGGAGTAAGGGAGGAACTGCCAGCAAAAGGGTGCTGAGAAAAATTATGTGAAGATGGAATTAATCTCTGCCTTAAATAAGGTGGTGATTACAGGAATTTATGCATTGGCCAAAGCTCACCAATCTGTACATTTCTAATGGATGCATTTTGTGTGTATGTATGTAAATTATACATCTTCTGTATTACAGCATATCCTGAACACAATTGAAATACAAATGCAAATACAAAATAATGGTGGGAAATATTAATTCAAACTAACATAGGTAAAGACAATGTCTTTGCTATGTTGGAAAAATGCTTACATTATTATAGAAAAAATAGTGAAAATGTCTGAAGAAGTAATTCATAGAAGTGCGTAGAAGTTAGTACACTTTTAAGTATATTTACCACCATTATCAATCAAGCAATGCAAGTAAAAATAATAATTTTCTCATTTTCTTTTTTAATCCCTTTATCTATTTCACTCATCTTCCCATCCATGTTGTTGCAAATGACAAGATCACATTCTTTTTTTTTTAAATTTTTATTTATTTATGATAGTCACAGAGAGAGAGAGAGAGGCAGAGACATATGGAGAGGGAGAAGCAGGCTCCATGCACCGGGAGCCCGACGTGGGATTCGATCCCGGGTCTCCAGGATCGCGCCCTGGGCCAAAGGCAGGTGCTAAACCGCTGCGCCACCCACGGATCCCGATCACATTCTTTTTTTATGGCTAATATTCTATTATATATATATGTATATACACAGACTACCTCTTCTTTATCCATTCATCTACTGGTGGACATTTGGGCTGCTTCTGTATCTTGGCTACTGTAAATAATGCTGCAATGAACATAAGAGTGTATATAGTTTTCTTATTTTTAACTATCAGTTTTGAAACAATTAAAAAATGCTTAATTATCTGAAAAGCGTGACCAGGATATTGTGGAGGAAGAATCTCTGTGGCCTTTTCTGAAGGCAGTCTGGAAAAATCAATATTTATCAAGTGTCTGACGATAAATAGTCATGCCTTGAACCCAGTCATCGTATTTCTCAGGATGCGTGTTGAGGTAATGTTGAAATTTTGATGAACAAAGTCTTATGCTTTCACAGCATTCTGTATAGTAGGAAAGACAGGAAAACCCCACATATTGAATAACAGGGAAATGATAAAAGTATAACACACTATTGGGTACAACTTACATAATTTATAAGCACATGATAACCTATATGGCTATGTTAACAGTGCGATAGCCTATATGACTACATAAGCTATAATTACATTGGGAATATTCACTAGAGGAGTAAAACCAAATAGAATTATTGACATCTTATTTTCTTCTTTATACAGTTTTGTATTTTCCAAAATACCTTCAATTAGATCTCTTGAAGAGCGTTCCCAGGTAGGACACAATGTTTAGGGCTAAGGAGGCAGTAGTGACACTGGGGACCTGAGAATGTGGCAGCTCCTTGGGACACAGTCTTACACAGCAGCAAGTGAAATGGGCATTAAAAAGCTATGGTAGGGCACATGGGTGGCTCAGTAGGTTAAGGGTTTGCCTTCGGCTCACGTCATGATCTCGGGGTCCTGGGATCAAGCCCTGCATCAGGCTCCCTGCTCAGTGAAGAGTCTGCTTCTCCCAGCTTCCCCTGCTGTGTTCTCTCACACTCTCTCTGTCAAATCAATAAATAAAATCTTAAAAAAACCCAACCCAGCTATGGTAGCTTTACACTAAGCCAGACAATTTGTGATATTGATATATTCTGGGTTTATTTCTATTTTTTACAATTTATTTATTTTATTTTTTAAAGATTTTATTTATTTATTCATGAGTGACAGAGAGAGAGAGAGAGAGAGAATGAGGCAGAGACACAGGCAGAGGGAGAAGCAGGCCCCACACAAGGAGCCCCATGTGGGACTCGATCCCAGGTCCCCAAGACCACACCCTGGGCTGAAGGCAGCACTAAACTGCTGAGCCACCCAGGCTGCCCTATTTTTTTACAATTTAATCTTTACTATAATTTTTTTTGGAATGTACTCCATCACTAATTTCCACACACACACACACACACACACACACACACACATATTCTAAGTACATAAATAAATAAATAAATCTCATATATTCTGCTAAAGACAAATTTGATACTAAAAAACCCCCTAAAAATAAAATTTGCAAAAAGTCAATCCTTCTGTGTTAGGTGCTTTAGAAGAAATAAATATGACCTCCAATGATGTTACAATACACCTGGGGAAAGACATATAAGAAAGAGAGGGAACACCTATTAAAAATAACATGTGTGGGTCTGATTCTGGGCCCTTAATCCTATTGTGTTTGGTCTATCAATTCTTTGGTCTACCCATCATTGCACAAATCGTAGTTTACTTTTTCTGTATCTTTAAATTTTTTGCTGGTATATATTCATGCAATTGATCTCATATCCAGCACTACTTCTAAACTGAGTTACATTTTATAGTTTACTTTGTGTTTTCTTTATTTTTAAAAAAGATTTATTTATTTATTCATGAGAGACACAGAGAAAGACAGAGAGAGAAGCAGGCTCCTTGCAGGGAGCCGGATGTGGGACTCGATACCCGATCCTGGGATCATGCCCTGAGCCAAAGGCCGATGCCCAACTGCTGAGCCACCCAGGTGCCCCTACTTTGTGTTTTCTAAACAGGTAATGATACTATCTTGGTAATTGCAACTTTATATCTTTTTAACTCATATCATTTTGTTCTTTTTTTTTCTAGATTTTATTTATTTATTCATGAGAGACAGAGAGGAGAGAGAGAGAGAGAGAGAGAGGGAGAGACACAAGCAAAGGGAGAAGCAGGCTCCATGCAGGGAACCCAACGTGGGACTCCATCCAGGGACTCCAGGATCAGGCCCTGGGCTGAAGGCAGCGCTAAACCGCTGAGCCACCTGGGCTGCCCGCATTTTGTTTTTATTCTTGTGCTGAACTTACTAACACTTACAATACAAGGTTAAATAAAAAGTGATAGCATGCTTCTAGCAGTTCATCATTAAATAAAACATTTGCTCAAAAAATCTGCTACTCTAAAAATCAAAAGTAACATCTAGAAATCAGTGATGCAGCCAGAAAGGGCTTTGAGAGATCCATCATGGGGAGTTGAACATGGGGTTGCGATTTGAGCAGGTTTGGTTTCTGGAAGCAAAGTGAGGCTTAACAGGCAGCGATGAGATTAATCAGGCAGGCCTGCAAGGACTAAGGGATAAAGTTGTGAAGATAAAGTGGGACCCAGTTGTGGGACCCAGAGTGGGTCCCTAGGGTCCCTGGTCAGGGTGTCCCTGTTTCCAGGGAAAAATCTGGAGCTAAATGCTAAGAGCAAGCCTTCACATTTCACAAAGAAATTTCAAAATACCAGTGCATTTTACATTAATGACTAAAAAATAGCAAGAGAATGCTGACAAAGGCTAAAAGAAGAAATCCACTTGGAAGGTCAAGGACAACCCAGCCCAATAGCTAACCTTTATTCAGGATTTTCTGGGCGCCGGGCACCATTCTGACAGCAATGCATGTATTGACTTATTTCACCTTTGCAACAATTTCATGTGCATACTCTCATTATTCCTACTGTGGGGATGAAAGAGTTGAAATAGGAAAGGTGTCCAGATTTCCCAGCTTTTACATATCAGATTTGAGATTGTGCCTCCCCCCACTCCCATCCAGGTAAGGGGAGAAAACACTGAATCTCCAGGTCGTTCCATAAGAGCTTTCATTGGTCACATTTAGCTACTATTTTATTATTTTATTTTCATCCATTCATTCATTTTTTGAGAAAGAGAGTGGGGGAGGGTAAAAGGAGAGGGACAGAGAGAATCTTAAGCAGGTTCTATGCCCAGTGCAGAACCCAATGCCAGGCTTGATCTCATGACCCTGAGATTATGACCTGAGCCAAAATCAAGAGTCAGACGCTTCATCTACTGAGCCACTCTTAAGCTACTGTTTTGAAGGGAGATGATGTTTGGCCTGAGAGGGGACTGCTCCAGGAAATAGGTAGGAAATGATGTCTTCTCTGGGGCTGGAAAACTCCAGAGACTTGGGACCATGGACAAAGCAAGGAGGGAGAGCAAGTGTTTCTCAGGAAGGAGTACCGGAATCTAGGTAGCCTGGATCCAGAGAAACCTGAAGTTGAGAAAGTTCTCAATTATTTTTCAAGTGTGATTTGCATGATTTAATTTTTATAATGTTCGGCTTTTCATAAAAATATTACAAATGGCTGCATGGGAGTCATAGAGGCATAGTTGATGTTTTTGTGTCCTTGGGTTTTTTTTTTTTTTGTATTCTCTAAAATATTACAATGACAATGCATTGTTTTTGTAATGAAAAATAAAAAAAATATTGAAAATAAGTTCAACTATGTGAAGCAAATAAAAAAGTTATGGATAGAAAAAAGGGTAGAGATATGTGTTTTTTTTTTAAGATTTTATTTATTTGAGGGGCAGAGTGAGTGAGAGAGAGCACATGAGGAAGGGTAGAGGGAGAGGGAGAGGGAGAAGCAAACTCTCTGCTAAGCAGGGAACCTGACTCAGGCCTCAATCTCAGGACCTTGGAATCATGATCTGAGCTGAAGGCAAAACCAACTGAGCCACCCAGGCAGCCCCAAAAATATGTATTTTAAAACTTTTTTATCCTTTTCCCATATCTTCTATTTTTTTGTATAAATAGTATGTGTTATATTTATAATAAGAAAGAAATAAACCTTATTTTTGCACATCAAATATTTTCATTTAAGTTTCAGGTGAATTACTATTTTCAAAATGTGCCCCCTGCCCCATTTAGCCAGGAGTTTTCTTCACCAGGCATAGACAAGGCAGGCTGCAAGTGAGATGAATGCATTTTAGCCTGATATATCAATATATCTTTTAAACCCAGTCAACAGTAGTTGGTTTTACTAACACATGGAATTTTTCAGATTTATAGCACCATGTGCACGTACACAAGTGCATGGGCCTTATTGACAGACTGCAGTCTGCTTATAGATTAATCAGTGAGTAAAATAAGAAAACACCTATTTTTTATTGCCTTTTTACATCATAACTAGATTTTTTTTCTCAACATTGATTATAAATATCTTTTAAAATCCTGGGATCCCTGGGTGGCGCAGCGGTTTAGCGCCTGCCTTTGGCCCAGGGCGCGATCCTGGAGACCCGGGATCGAATCCCACGTCGGGCTCCCGGTGCATGGAGCCTGCTTCTCCCTCTGCCTATGTCTCTGCCTCTCCCTCTCTCTCTGTGTGACTATCATAAATAAGTAAAAATTTTTAAAAAAATCCTGAAAAGTTGAGTTCTCTACAGAGAACACCCTACCTCTTGGTGTCACTAATTAGCATTGTGCTATTCTTTCTATGTCACATATCTGTCCATCTATCCATCCAACAGTTCATCACATTTATTTGATGTGATTATATTTATATAATATATATAAATGCAGATTTGAATCTGCATTTCAAGATTAGTTGCAGACACCAGTACATATACCCCTAAATACTTCAGCAGGCATATCGATGTAATTAATTGTTATGTTTTTGTGTGTCTTTTTTAAATTGACACTTTATTATTTTTTTTTTATTTTAGAGAAAAGTTTGGGGTTCACAGAAAAATTGAAGGAAACATAGAGATTTTCCATATACCTTCTGCTCCTGACACATAGGTAACCTTCCCCATTATCTACATCCCCTTCCGGAGTGGTACGTTGTTGCCATTGATGAACTATACAGACACATCATTATCATCCAAAGTCTGTAGTTCATAACACAATTCACTCTGGTGTTGCACATTCTATGGGTTTGAATAAACATATGAGAACATGTGTCCATCATTATGGTATCATGCAGAGTAGTTTCACTGGCCCCCAAATCCTCTGTGCTGTGTCTCTTTATTCCTTCCCTCCTAACCTTGGCAACCACTCATCTTTTTACCATCTCTATAGTTTCACCTTTTCCAGAATGTCATGTAATTGAAATCACATCGTGTGTAAACATTTTCAATGGCTTCTTTTATCTAGTAACATGCAGTTAAGTTTTCTTTGAGTCTTTTTCTGTCCTGATAGCTCATTTTTTTTAGTGAACAATATTCTATTGTCCAGTTGTATTACAGTTTATTCATCCATTCACCTACTGAAGGATACCTTGCTTGCATCCAGGTTTTGGCAATTATGAATAAAGCTGCTATAAACATCTATGTGCAGGCTTTTATACAGACATAAGTTTTCAACTCCTTTGGGCAAATACCAAGGAGTCTGATTTCTGGATTGTATGCTAAGAGTATTTTAAGATTTGTAAGAAATCTCCAAAATGTCTTTCAAAGTGACTGTATCATTTTGCATTTCCATCAACAATGAATGAGATTTCATGTTGTTCCACATCTTTGCCAGCATTTGACACATCATTATCACCCCAAGTCTGTAGTTCATAATATAGTTCGCTCTTTGTGTTTTACATTCTATGGTTTGGTTAAACGTATGAGAACATATATCCATCATTATACTGTCATGCAGAGTACTTTCACTGCATTAAAAATCCTCTGTGCTCTTTTTATTCTTCCAATCTTGGCAACCATTAATCTTTTTACTGCTTTTTTTACTTTGGTGTTGTCGATGCTCCAGATGTTGGTCATTTTAATAGTTGACTTTTTTTTAAGATCATGGACTCTTCCTCTAAAACATACATTTAAAAATTAGGGGAAAAATCCATTCTCTGGCCCTGTGTTCCAATTTCAGACTCTTTAAACATTATAAATAGTTTTTGCTTCCTAGTTTTGATTGATATCCATACACTTGAATGTATAATAAGTCTTCACCCTCATGGTGGGATAAGTTCCTGGCTTATTCAAGAATTTCATGCAGAGGTCTCATGGCCACGGATAACTTTCTATACAAAGAAGTGAGGGATACAAGGAGAGACCAGGCTACAAATGCAGGTCCCACACCTCTAAGACACACTCAAAATGCTCCACACTCTTACTGTAACTCTTGCATAACTTTCCTCCCTGACCCTAGAGTTAGTTCATTGTCAGAAACACATTGGGGCACCTGGGTGGCTCCGTCAGATAAGCATCCAACTCTTGGTTTGGGCTCAGGTCCTAATCTTGCAGTTGTGCGATTGAGCCCTGTGTCCAGCTTTGTGCTCAGCATGGCATCTGCTTCAGATCCTCTGTCTCTCTCTCTCAAATAAAGCTTTTTTTTTTTTTTTTTTTTTTTTTTTTTAAAGACATGTATTGAGTTGTATTGTTTTTTGGGAAAAAAAACCCAAGTAGTTAGATGGTACAGGAGTTTCCAGTCAATTGGATGAAAGAAGACATAGAATTTTTTTTTTTTTGAAAAAAATTTTTTTCTTTTAGCAGTGTCAAAGCACAGATTAAGGTTTCAGAGTAAAATGAAAAAAAAAAAAAAAACAAACCAATAACAACAACAACAACAAAAAAAACCAACTGTGGGCCAAGACTCAGAGAAGGTTTCATGGGGTAAAATATAATCTTAAAGGAAAGGAAAGGTAGGGCTTGGACAATAGAAAGAGAAGGGTATTTTGGACACCAGCCACAATGTAAGTATGATGCTATTTATGTGAAAGCAGGTGTACTTTGTGGTTGGAGTGGATTTTTTTTTTTTTTTGAGGCATCATAGCTGCTAAGCTCTCATTAAGCTCTTTCCCCTCAGAAATTCTTGGGTCACCACCATTCTAGTATTTCTTTGGCTCTCTGATCAATCTCACAATTGCTTTATGGTTTTCTTGAGGTTGCATCATTTATATCGTTACCCTCTAATCGCCTCCAGGCACAGCTTATGCTATTTGACTTGGCACCATTTTATTTCATTGAGTAACATGGTGGACATTTATATCTCTAGAGAAATCATTGTACAATGTGATAATTGTTAATATGGCCTTGTTTTTTTTTTTCTTCCCCTATGAGAATGTTCAGTCCTGTACTGAAGACTTCAGTCTGTTTTAGTGGAAGCTGCGTTGTACTGGGAGTCAGAAAACCTGAATACTCATCTTATTTCTGCCACTATATTAAATATATATAAATATATATATATAAATACATGTTTATATATAAATATAATATAAATATATATAAATATATATAAAAATATATATAAATATAAATATATATATTTAATATAGTGGCCATAATATTTAATTTCTCTGTGGTGTTATAACATAAAAGGGGTCTGAAAGGGCTTTCTATAAAACAGCGCCAAGCATAGGACTGAAATGTCATCATGAAAGATGTGTTAGGAGTGAAGACAGGGAAAATTGAAATTTTTGCAGCTTTTAAGAGTTGCCTTAAAAAGTAAATTTTCCTTATTGGGGAATGTGGCAGGTTAAAGAAGCAAATGACTGATTTCTGAGGGTGCCTGAAGTTCTGAGAGAAGTCCTTATAGGAGACCTAAATCTGCGTGTGCATGAGTGTATGTGAGGGGCAACCGTATGAGTGAGTGACTATGTGAGTGTGTGTGTGTACACGCATGGGCACACTCATGTGTATATGTGTGTAAATGAGTATGTGAGGACTTGAGGTGGTGGAGCTTGACATCTGGGTGTAGCAGCAGGTAAGACATCCAACGTGTTTTACCATGCAGTCTTTTGGAGAAAGGAACAGATAACACAAAACAGCATAAACATACCATAACAACTACAACAAAAGACAAGTAGCAGGGCTTTGGCAAAGAAAAGAATTTTTTTAAAAGATTTTATTTATTTATTCATGACAGACACAGAGAGAAAGAGAAGCAGAGACACAGGCAGAGGGAGAAGCAGGCTCCATGCAGGGAGCCTGATGTGGGACTCGATCCCGGGACTCCAGGATCACGCCCAAGGCTGAAAAGGCGGCACTAAACCACTAGGCCACTGGGGCTGCCCAAGAAAATAATTTTAAAAAGCCAGATACCCAATACCTCTTCCACTCAGTACCTGCACAACAGCCTTCCATGGCTATGGCAGGAATCTTGAATAATGAGAACTCTACTGGAAACCAAAGCAATGAGGATCTGCAAAAAGGCCATTGGTATCAATTAACTCACAACCGTGGAGCATTTAAGTGTGGGCCATTTGCTAGATCTTGAGAATACACCCATTAAAAAGGATACTGACTTTGAAGCTCCCCCAAATTGTTTTTGGCTCTAAAATTCAATGAAAACAGAGACCCTTCCCTGGACCTGCATTTCTGGATCAAGTTTCCTCAAATATTAAATGGACTACAAATAGGCACTACCTGAAGGCCTCCTCCCGAGAATGGAAGTTGGCTATTTCCCTCGTGGTGAGAAGACTACAGGGTTGGCTCTGGAGCATGTGTTGGAAGTGTTAGTAATGGAAAAGTAAATGTGCTCAAGCATGCGGTCCTGGGGAGGCTTTCATGAGGCGGTTACCAACTGCTTGTGGAAAAAAGGGGAGGCCACTCAGTCACTCTACATCACACATGAAAAATAAGGACAGCGCCTTCTTAACTAGCAGGAGCGATTCTTGTGACCAGTAGGGGCAAACACAGTACTACATGACCTCGTTGGGGGGATCTTGTTGTTGTTTTTCAAATTTCTTTCCCTTTGTTATTGCTCTTTTAAAAGCAACTTAAGTTTTTAACTTTGAAGATAGTCTTCTTTTCTTTCTTATCACACACACATATTTTATGGTTGAAAGACAAAATGTGCTTACCAAAAACAAAACAAAACAAACAAAAAAAAAACAAACAAAACCCTCACCCATGAAATGCAGCTCAAGTTTTTTGTGCATGTGTATCTACATTGACCGAGAAGCTTGCAGAGTGTAAGAGCTCTCTAGAGGACCTGAGACAATAATGTACCTTGAGTTTAAAATAATCTCTTATGGCATGCTGTATCTTGTTGCTTCCCATAGAAATAGCTCCCACCAGCTGTTTCTTTCCACTCCCATCAGCCCTAAATGAGTAAATATGAGACAAACGGCTGTTTAGTCATCTTGCTGGCATCTAAATTCTACATTGGTCTCCCTCAGTTAGAAAAATATTTGGTGTAACCTGGTTCAACCTGCTGCACTCATATTTACAGTCAGAAAACACAGTCCTCTTTCTTAAAATATCCTCAAGTGAGTAATGCAGAAAGGCCAGGAATACCGTGGGCCAAGGGTTAATACAGACTCCAGCTTTCGTCCAGTGCACACTTACTTTCCTTCCTTGGCAGTCCTTCCTTCCCTCTCAAGAAGCAGTGGCCCCTTTAACAACACCTACCTGCCAGCAAAATCGCAACCTGCAGTGTGTGTGTTTCATTTCACAGACACTGGAGAAGTTCAGCTGAACTTGGGGACAGTGGTGTGGGGGCTTTGCTTAATGGGAGGGGGGAGATGATTCCAGACTCTTCTCCTCAGACCTCTGCTTTGAAGTTGACAGCCTGTCCAGAAGAAAGTGCATGGCATTTACAGTCTTCTGACAGTTGTAGCCTCTGATAAAATAAATAAACTTCCTATGGACACTCTCTTCCCTCCTTATCTTCTGCCAGCAACGGCTAGTTGCTGTGGTGCTCACATTTGTGGCCACATGAGGCTGTGGAGAGCGGTGTCGGTGTCATCTGGTTAGCAAAGGGGATGGCTGTTTACATTAGGATGGAAGACAGGATAGGATCGTTAAAATAAACTGATTTCCTGTTACTTCTTGTCTTTATCTAATGAGGCTAACACGCTTCCAAACAAAGGCCTCTGCGTGCTGGTTGCTCCATCTGGTAGGTAGATGGTTCTATCATCCGGATCAATTCTTTCCTCTAAAACAAATAATTAGAGTGCAGTGAGTCCTTTCTTATTTGAACTTTCTTTGGTGGACTCTACAAATTCACATGAGTCAGGAAGAAATTGCGCCCCATCACCGAGGCTGTGGAAAGAAATCATTTAGGGACCTAGGTCCTACCTGCACTTGGATTTACTTTTTTGAATTTTTAAAAATGAAAGTATAAATTCCAGTGGTAACTTTAAACCTAACGAATCTGAAATATTTTATGACAAAGGGTAGAGTGGTATTAATGATAAAATAAAACCGTATTTTTCAAGCAGAGGGGTACAATAATATCTCTTCCTCCCAATTCCAACAACCTAGAAGCCACACTTAGTCTACTGCAGGTTGAGTGTGTGTGTCTGTGTATATGTTTACGAATACGTGTGTGTGTGCTTGAGTGTGCACCTGCTTGGGTGTGTGTGATGACAATTAGTTTGCTCAGAGGCAGCTGGATAAGAGGAGAGGGATACTTTTAAGATTTTTTGAAAGGAATTTTAAGGAATCTGCTGGCTGCCATAGGGTGAGAAGTCTTGACCTATTACAACTGTGGCCAGGTCTAGAGATACTATAAGTTTTGCTCATTTGTTCTATTGTTTTGAAAAAGTCTTTTTTCTTCTGTCCATGACATCTGCAATTTTTCCAACTTATTTGCTTGCTTGCTTGTTGAAGTATATTTAACAATTAAAATTGTTTATGTTTAAAGTGTACAAGGGCACGATTTTATATACACATAACATCTAATGAGGCTGTGTGCTGAAATGTGTGCTGCAATCTGACACCTGGTCTAATGCTTCCCAATCATTAGGATCCATGGCAAGACTTGCCCTTGGGCACAGCCTCTGGAGTGACTGCTTTCTAGCCCCATGGGACTGAGACCAGTTCTAGAAAATTGGTGGCTTTCTTTCCCCAGTTCTCAGGGTTATACAAAGATAGAGGTGTCACTGAATGGTTACTTTTAGCAAATCCGTGTGGTTGGATACGGGAAATCCGAGAATAGTTGATGATTTGTGGACCTCACATGCCAGTGTTCAACAGATATTTATTGAGCACTTTCTATGTACCCAGAACTGTACTAAATATACATAATCTATATTATATATGCAATATAGATGTGTATTATATATAATGGATTTATTACATGTGATACACCTAATTTTATATTACATATTCTATATTCTGTATGTACATATATATAAATACTTTATTATGTTCTAGCAAGACACACATGAAGCAACTGGAAAATAACAGGATTGAAAGAGAGCATCAGATCCTGCCTTCCTTGCTCTGTTGAATAATCCTTGGTAACACTTTTTACAGTAGCCCTAACTTACCAGCAAATGTAAATCAAAATGAGTTTTGCTCATTTAATCTAGTTTCTAAATTGCCTAGTCCTTGAGAGCCCATCAAGGAATTGCAACTGGGTGTCTGCCCCAGGCCCCTCTCCTATACACATCACACTCACACACACAACGCTCTTCTCTTTCTCCTATTTCCACTTGGGACTTCAGCTGGCTCTGAGACCAGTCCAAACAACCAAGTCACAGTCTACCTGCATGTCCCTCAGCAGACATGCAGCTCCCCACGGAGTTCTGTGCTGTTCAGTCTCCCACAACCTTGCTATGATTGGAATAATAAACGGAACCCATAGTAGACAGACACTTGTAGAAAAACTTCTCTTCTGGATGTGCTCTGCCCTTCCCACACACCTCCCTTGATAGTGACAGCCTTTCCAAGCCAGGCTAAGATCAACATACTCACCAGGAGAGCATACTTTGGACAGTTGGCCACACCTCCTGCTGATTTTATAGTTCTCCATTATGACTTATTCTAGCATCTTGTTAATTCTCAGTAGTCCTTTACCTGAGAATGTAGTTTGCTCTGACTTGAGCCTGGGAGAGTTCAGAGCATGATTGTTAGAGGAGTTTAGAAAAGGCTGTGATGATGAGGAGGAGGTGTTGGGGAGATGTGAAATTCGAGTTCTGAAAATGAGTAGGATTTGTTCTACTCTTCTGCTAAATCCTCAAGTTTTGTAAAAACTATAACCATTACAGAGTGAGTTAGCCCTGTAACTGTTAGAGCTAAAGCAAACTATATGGTCCCGATGTAAATTATCCCCCACATCAGATGACAAGATTTTAAAAATTGTCTAGATGAGAATAAACCTGTGAAAATAGAATCTCCCAATGCTGGGGGGTGAGCTCTTGGAACATGTCTAGGAGCAGAGCTGTCGCATGACACAACTAAGGTGCCATTGTCAACTGCCTAGGCACATAGAGCTATCTGGAGTTGGGCCATGCCCAGCCTGCATGACCACGTGTGGAGGTCCTCTTTCAGGAGCTCCTGGTGTCTCCCAAGTTTCTCACAATGAAGTCAGCCCGTGTATCAGAGATTCTCAGCTTCTTTTGTACTATGAATAGAAGATTGTGATGTATGTACACTGATTGATTAGCTTTAGTTGCCCTTTCTCCTTGATGGGTCTCCTTTCCTAACCCTTTAGCTTCACCCCTGCCTCCTACCTCTTAGCTGGTTCCTCTCCAGCAACCTCCTAAGACACATATATTCTTTTTTTAAAAAAGATTTTATTTGAGAAAGAGAGAGCACAAGCAGGGGAAGGGGCTGAGAGAGTAGAGGGAGAAGCAAACTCCCTACTGAGCAGAGAGCCTGACGGAGGACTCAATCCTAGGACCCCAGGATCGTGACCTGAGCTGATAGCAGATGCTTAACCCAGGTGCCCCTGGACACATATTTTCTTATTTTCACATGCTTTTAATTTCCAAATTCATCTTGAGTATTTTCTCTAAATATTCTTTTTCCTGCAGAGATTTTTGTTCTGTTTTGTTCAACATTGTAATCCCAGCACTTAGATATGAGTGCAACATAGTGTATGTTAAATATATTTTTAGTGAATTAATAAAGGACGTTAACTTCCTTTCTCTCTGGTTCTCCAGCTTCCCAACTAGAGATAAACATGACAATCGTGGACAGGGTTCCATTTTCTATAAACTCTGGGATGAAAGATTATTTTTATCTCCACTTTAACAAGAATGCCCACATTTGTAGCTTCTGTTAACTTCTGTTCCACTCTCTTTCTTTTTTTTAAAGAGTCTGTTCCACTTTCTGAAGCAGAATCTCTGGGAAAGGAATCTGGAAATCTAAATATTTGAATACAGTTAGTAACTACCTTAGGTGAATTTTATGTAACAATTTATTAAAATTTTGTATTAATTGAATAGAAAGATGGCAGAAAACAAAAACTGGATTCAAAGCATAGTATTAACATAGACTCCATGGTAAACCATGTGTTGAAACCATAAAATACATTGAAAAATATGCAATGGGAATGTGTCTTGATGATTTAGTAGAACTTACTTTAACTTATTCATAGTGTTATAGGGAAGATAAATACATTAAAACAGGAAACTTGAAAAAGGTTAAAACGTCATAGCTCTTTAAGATGTAAATAGTGTATTATTAAAATTCAGGACCAAAGCATTTCTGATCTGAGGGAGAATGATTGTAGTGTTCAGAAGAGGATGGGGAAGGGCCTTACAGAATGTAAGTTTTCCTCTTTTAATTCTCAGAGCTTATGATCCTTCAAGTCAAAATCAGTAATTTCCATTAAATACAGATGAGATTTGAGGGCGCTGGAGTGGCTCAGTCAGGTAAGCGTCTGACTTGATTTCTGCCCAAGTCATGATCTCAGGGTTGTAAGATTGAGCCCTGCATCAGCCTCTGTGCTCAGCATGGAATCTGCTTGAGATTCTCTTTCCCTTTCCCTCTGCCCTTCCACCCCCAACTGCAAGTGCTCGCTCTCTCTCTCTCTCTAAGAAAAAAAAAAAAAAAAAAAAGAATCTTTAAAAAAAGAAAGAAAAAAGAAAACAAGAAAGCACAACTTCCTAATTTTTTGAAGTCCATATCATTTTAGGAAAATGTTGATTTGTGCTATTGGTGTGTTTTTTAACCTTCTCTTCTAATTAGGAAAATTAGTATCAGTCAAGACCGATCCATTTTGAATGTGAAATTAGGATATTATGGCCTCTTGTAATACAGCTGCTTCCAAATGATTCATTTAAATTGGAATGAGTGGTATGCTTATAAATGTATCACAACTCATCAATGAGCATTTGCTTATTTCTGTTGTGTAAATATTTCCACTATGGCTCCTTTCAAGCCACCAAAGTGACTTTACTGAACACAGGTGGAAAGAGGTACCCAGTGGTGTGCCACTATATATCGTATTTACCATACAGACTGATAAATGTGAGTAACCTCAAAGTACAGAAGACAGTAAAATGTAGTAAAATAACTAGAAAGTGATGCATTTTGAGCATATTAACTTTGTTTTTAATATGATTTTTAAAATTGCAAATTAATAGAATTCAAATTTGAATAATGGATATGTTAAACAAGTTATGCAAAATTCTTGAAAATTGATCAGTTGGCTCTTGTGATTTAGAACGAGTCAGCTAAAGCACACCAGTAAGGAACTCTCCAAAGATTTCTTATTAAGAGTTTGTTGAAGGGATGCCTGGGTGGCTCAGCGGTTTAGCACCTGCCTTTGGCTCGGGGTGTGATCCTGGAGTCCCAGGATCCAGTCCCACATCAGGCTCCCTGCAGGGAGCCTGCTTCTCCCTCGGTCTATGTCTCTGCCTCTCTCTGTGTGTACCTCATGAATAAACAAATAAAATCTTAAAAAAAAATAAATAAAAAAGGGCCCAAGGCGTGATCCTGGAGATCTGGGATGGAGTCTCACATCAGGCTCCCCCAATGGAGCCTGCTTCTCCCTCTGCCTGTGTCTCTGCCTCTTTCTCTGTGTTCTCATGAATAAATAAATAAAATCTTGAAAAAGAAAAAAAAAAAAAGAGGTTGTTGAAGACAGAATCCAAGTGTTTCACACAGGCTGATTTTTCTATATCCCACAGCAAGTTAATTTTTACAGCTGTATATTACTATTAATACTATGACAATAATGAACAAAAATTTAAAGATTCTTTGTCAGTCAGAAGTGCTGGCAGAGGTTTTTCACGGCCACAGATGATGTTTTTAATAGACATAAAAAGAAACAGATAATTCCTTATTTTCCCAGATTTTAGTTAACTGGTAGCATTCACATGAATATTCTTTCTTCATGCTAATTTAGACGAACTTAAGTACAAACAGAATATGTGGAGAAAATGAGAACTCTTTCTTGGGAAACTGTTAAAACTTGATGCATTCTGTGTCTGTGGGTAAACTCATGATATAAAAATTTCCTTCTGTGGCTGCTTTGAGGCCTCTGGGACATCTGTCCTTAGCTCTTATTCCCCAAGTTATCCCTAGGCCAATTCCCAAAATAACTTACCAAGGAGATTCTTTTTGCTCAGAAGGGAAAGGGGGAAAAAATAGGTACACTACACTTGTAGGAGAAATCATTGCAACCAAACAGGCAAAAAGGTTCCGACTACTGTCTACTCCAGTGCAGCTTACCCAGTTAGCTCATACTGGTCACCACTGTCCAATCTCATGAATTCTGAAATATACCTTGTCTTCGTCTATCTGGGCTGCTACAACATAATGCCACGGACTGGGGGGTTTATAAACAACAGAAATGTATTTCTTACAGTTCTAACGGCAAAGGTGTCCAAGATCAAGTTGCCAGATGATTCAGGGTTTGGTGAGAGCTTGCTTCCTGGTTCACAGATGGCTGTCCTCTCCCCGAGTCCTCACAAGGCAGAAGGGATGGGGGGTTGGGAGGAGAGGGAGGCATTCTCTGGGGCCTCTTTTATAAAAGCACTAATCCCATTCATAAGGCCTCCACCTTCAGGATTTAATCACCTCCCATAAGCCCCACCTCCGAATACAATCACATAGGAGGTTAGGATTTCAGCATATGAATGGGGTGTGGGGGTGGGGTGGGGACCGCACAGGCGTTCAGTCTATAGTATGCCTGAAGCTTCTTATTATTCCTATAAGGCTGTCAACCTTAGAAACAAGGAAATGCTTATTTTAAAAGATATAAATTATGTCCATATATAAAATAAGTTATAAATAGCACATATGGCTCTGATGTTAACTGCCAACCAAGTCCCATTCTGGTATTGGAGTATTGACTTTTAGCTAATGGTTTTCACAGGCATTGATGATCATCGTTCTATTAGTTTTCTTTCACTGCTGTTAACAAAGGACCAGAAGCTCAACGGCTTAAACACGAAAAAATGATCGTACAGTTCTGTAGGTTAAAAGTCCAATGAATCTCACTGGATTAAAATCCAGGTGTCACCAAGGCTGCATTCTCTTTTGGAGGCTCTCGGGGAGCATTTGTTTCCTGGCCTTTTCCAGCTGCTAGAGGCCACCCACATTCCCTGGCTCATAGCCCTCCTCCTCCATCTTCAAAGCAGCAGTGTTGCATCACTCACTGCCCTCTTTCCATGTCACATTGTCCTCTGAATGACTCTTCTAAGATGCTTATGGTTACGTTGGTCCCACCTGGATAATACTGAATACTCTCCCTCATGCTAGCTGGTTGGTAACCCAAATTTCCTCTGCAGTCTTAATTCCGCCTTTCCATGTGACCTCAGATGGTCCCAGGTTCTGGAGATTAAGACATAGATATTTTTGGAGGAAGATTATTCCAGCTACCACAACTTCCAGATCTGAATCATCGGGAAAGTTCATTAAAACACAGATTTGGGGGCCCTACCCCCAGCATTGCTGAGGTATAGGTCTGGGGTGGACCCCCAGAATTTGCATTTTAACAACTTCACAGATGATGGTGATGCCTCTGCTCAGGGAACTACACTTCAGGAATCACTGTGCTAGATCCATTATTTCATGAGGGGCTTGCAAAATGGTAATATTTACATTCTATTCATTCATATTCCTAAGTATATTTGAAGTGAATTTCTGTTTTCAATGGCATTAAATAGATTAAATGGCTAGATTAAATAGAGGACGCCCAGTTCAGTTTGGATTTTAGGTGCACGAGGAGTAACTTTTTAGTCTATGTATGCCTCATGCAATATTTGGTACGTACTTATGCCAAAAAGTTATTCTTTGTTTATCTGAAATTCAAATTGAACTGAATTTTTGTTGGATAAGTTGGGCAACGCTCATTTTCATTTAGAAGGAGGAAACAAGGCTACTTTTGTCAGTGAATATTCCATGAAGGACAGGAATTTAGATATACCTTTCTTTCCCCAGTCTTTTTTGCTCCCACATGAGCTGGCAACTCTCTACTATTCACTTGCAATGGAATTATAAATCCATTTGGTCTTTTTTCCTTGTTAATAGGGGTTAAATACCCAGTAGGAGACACTTTTGATGTAACTGTCCAGAGGATTGAGCAAGAAATGGCGTGAAAAGTTTCTTTTCATGTAATTTCTCCATATTCCTTATTAGGATTTTTCAGTTACTTTTTTAGTAAAGCATCTATGTGATTCTCCCAAAGGTGGTGGAAGTGTAATTTATGGACGTGTGCTAACACCCATAGGCAAAGGATATACGTTCCTTAAAGGAGGTAAACAAGAGACTATACTACACAGGCCAGTCCCCATTGCATGCTTCCCTGACTCCTCCTTATTAATTAAGACAATATGAGTTGGATAATTTGTTTCTTATAGCAAAAAGCTTTCCAACTCTCACAGAGGAGAGACAGACCAGAAGGAAAAGATTGCTTCTGCTGCCTACTTTCAGTCTGATTTTACCCTGCATGTAAGAAAACCATCTTCTGGTAGGTGAGACAAATATTTCAGCCAGAAATTCCCCAATTTTCTCTATCCATGGTGTCTTAAGTGTCTCAGTAATTTTTTTCACAGCACCCTTCGACAAAAAGAAATATCTGAAGGCTCCTTTCATTAACTAGTTAAGTCCAAGCAATCTAATAAGTATTTGTATCTTAATTTATAAACCATTTGGGAAAAAAACCCATACATGTACATTGAATAAAACCACAATATTTTTATTTCATTCTTAAATAGCCACACTACATGAGATGTGGACACTTGTCCCGCATGGCACAACTTTTCAAAACTGGAAATCAGGGGACTCCTGGGTGGCTCAGTGGTAGAGCATCTGCCTTCGGCTCAGGGCATGATCCCAAGGTCCTGGGATAGAGTCCTACATCCGGCTCCCTATGGGGAGCCTACATCTTTCTCTGCCTTATGTCTTTGCCTCTCTCTCTGTGTCTCTTATGAATAAATACATAAAATCTTTAAAAAAAAAACCCTGGAAATCAGATTGGACGTCATCACCCTCACTTCATGTTCCACACTGACTTTTTATTTTATGCTCAGTGTTTATCTTTATCACAGCAACCACGGGAAACCCAGCTTTGTAAATTTATGAGGCCATTGAAAAGAATGCGATGTCATCTAATAGAACTGTGAATTACCTGGAGCCAGGGGTTCCTGCAATGTCTGATAGACACAGGGTATCACTGTATTTCCCTTAAAAATCTAAAATATACTGCAGCACTCCTGTAAGTTTGTGGAGATGCCTGAGGACGCTGCAACGTGCATGTTAGAAACCCTGCATCTAAATAATGGCTACCATTCAAGCAGCACAAAGCAGGATGAGTTCACATTTTGTTCCTGCAATTCAGTAGTTCCAGGACCTTACATAAGTTACTTACCAGCTCTTAGTCTCACATTTCATATTTGTAATAGGAGGAAAATAATACAACATGCCACATGTTTTTCTAGTATAAAATAAATGCTTATAGCAAAGCATATAGACTTCTCCAATCATTGCGCTGTACACCTGAAACCACTATAACATGGTATGTCAATTATGTTTTAATAAAAAAACTAAAAAGAATTAAATATAAGGTTAAAAATGCTCAAATGTAGCTTGTTTGGTTATTATTTGTAATGATAGAACTACAAAAAAATGTAGGCAGGGTATGGAGGTAGTGAATAATTCTCTCTGTGATAATATGAAGAAAGGATGGAAGTTGTGATGCCTGAATAGAATTTCAAAGAACAAAAAAAAAAGTATTTAACTGGATAAATTTTGGAAGGACAATGAAAGTGGAGATAATGTTTTGAAGTAGCTGGAGTGTAAATGTGAGAATGGGGTGTGTAGAGATAGGAGACATCCTCCTTGTTATGTTTCATAAAGCAATAAGGTTATGCCCAGTGAGATTTTTTCCCCCCTCTGAAGGGTTTTAACTCTTTGATGAAAATCAAAAAAGACCAAAAAGTCCTTTTACAATCAAAGATCTTTAGCAGAATACCTGGGTGGGGAGTTTACTGTAATAATTAAAATGACAAGGGACACCTGGGTGCTCAGTGGTTGAGCATCTGCCTTCAGTTCAGGTCATGATCTCGGGGTCCTGGATGAGTTTCACACTGGGCACCCCGCAGGGAGCTTGCTCCTCCCTCTGCCTGTGTCTCTGCCCCTCTCTCTGTGTCTGTCATGAATAAATAAACAACGTCTGAAAAAAATAATTAAAATGACCAAAAAGGACGAACAGAAGTTAATATTCATGGTCCTCTCAAATTCAAATAATTCAGTTTCTAATACTATAGTATCAGAAGGCTACTAAAATAATGATTGGTGGAATTTTAATTCTTTTTTTCTAGATTTCATTCATACAGCATGGCTCTCTAATGACCACACAGTTATGTTTCTACCGGATAGCAAAGTGACCCATTTCTATTGGTCATGTGGAAAGTCATTTGATTTTATGAAGTAGAATGCATATTAACCTACAAACACCAGCATTCTGTGAGCATGTAGTCTTCACAGTAACACTCTGAAGCAAGAGTCAGAGTGGTCTTTTCTTTTCTTTTTTTTTTTTTTCATTTTTTAAAAAATATTTTTTTTTATTTATTCATGAGAGACACAGAGAGAGAGGCAGAGACATAGGCAGAGGGAGAAGCAGGCTTCTGTGGAGCCCGATGTAGGACTAGATCCTGGAACTCCGAGATCACGCCCTGAGCCAAAGGTAGATGTTCAACCCCTGAGCCACCCAAGTGCCCCCAGAGTGGTTTTTTCGATACATGAATCACATCAAATCACTTCCCCAATAGAAAGTAGCAATTGCCTCTCATCAGTCCTTTTTTTTTTTTTTTTAAGATTTTATTTATTTATTAATGAGAGACACAGAGAGAGAGGCAGAGACACAGGCAGAGGGAAAAGCAGACTCCATGCAGGGAGCCTGACATGGGACTCAATCCCAGGACTCCAGGATCACGCCCTGGGCCAAAGGCAAGCACTAAACCGCTGAGCCACCCAGGGATCCCCCAAATCTGACTCCTTTTAGAGTCTCTACCATTTTTATTCAAAAATGCACTTAATTTTGCATTATTTATTTTTGTCCTTCATGAGGATAACCTTCAAACAAGGCTGCAAGTTCATGGAGAAAAGAAGACCCTGACAGATAATGAAATGCATTTAGGGCACCAAGTGTCTACTTGTTGACTTGATTTTGGAGATTTTTAAGAAGTTAAAATGTTTTGGGGTGCCTGGTTGGCTCAGTCAGTTAGTCTGCCTTCAGGTCAGGTCAGGTCATGATCTCAGGGTCCTGGGATGGAGCCTTGTAGGGCTTCTTGCTCAGTGGAGAGTCTGCTTCTCCCTCTCCCTCTGCTGCTCCTCCTGCCTGTGCTCTTTCTCTCTCTCTCTCTCTCTCTCTCTCTCTCTCTCTCAAATGAATAAAGATAAAAAGAAATCTTAAAAAAAGATTCAAAATATTGTGATGGACAAGAATGTCTACTCTTACTACTCTTAATCAGCATAGTAATAAAAGAGCAATCACAATAAAGCAATAAAGAGAAATAAAAGCATACAAATTAGAATGTAAGAAATAAAATTGTCCTTTCTGCAGCTAACACAATTATGTATGTAGAAAATCCCAAGACCTACCTTAAAACCCCTTAAAAACCCCCCAAAACCTCCTATAACTAAGTGAGTTCAGTAAGGTTGTAGGATAGAAGATCAACACAAAAATGAATCATAACAGCAAACATACGAACATATGTATTAAAACCAATTTCTCCAAGAAAGTTAAGATAATTGAGGTATAAATTCAACAAAACATTTACAATATCTGAAAGTTACAAAATGCTAATGAAAGAAATATTTTTAAAATATTGAATAAATGAAGAGCCATACCATGTTTATTAACTGAAGTTCCCTCATTGTAAAGATGTCGGTTCTTCTGACATTGATCTATAGATTTAATGCCAATTTTTATTAAAATCCTACCAAGGTTACTGGTAGACACAGAAAGATTATTCTAAAATTCATATGGAAAGGCACAAAGACTGGGACGCTTGGGGGGCTCAATGGTTGAGCGTCTGCCTTTGGCTCAGGGCATGATCCTGGGGTCCTGGGATTGAGTCCCACATCAGGCTCCTCACAGGAAGCCTGCTTCTCCCTCTGCCTATGTCTCTGCCTCTCTCTGTGTGTTTCTCATGAACAAATAAATAAAATCTTAAAAAAAAAAAAAAAAAAAGGAAAGTCACAAAGGCAAAAATGGCTAAAGCAGTTTTTTTTTTTTTTTAAGAATGAAGTAGGAAGGGCTCATATCTACCAATGTTAAGGGTACAATAACCAAGGCCATGTGGATAAGGCAGACAGATGGACACATAAATCAATAGAACAGAATAGAAAACACATCTCCATTTTACAGAGGAAAAAAATTAAGATCCTAAGAGGCTTAGTACATTACCCAAGTTTACACATTTTAAAGAACAAAATCAGAATTTGAACTCAGACTTGAGTCTGTTGTCTGTACTATATCCATCATTTAAGACTGCCTTTATTTTATTAACAAAAAAGAAAATATTAATAAAAAAGGATGCCTGAGTGGCTCAGTTGGTTAAGCATCTGGCTCTTGATTTCAACTTAGGTCATGACCTCAGGGTCATGAACTGAGTCCCATGTGGGGCTCTATGCTGAGTGTGGAGTCTGTTTAAAATTTCTCTCTCCTTCTTCCCTCTGCCTCCTGATCCTCCATCCCCCAGGCCCTCACGTGCATGAGCATTCTCTCTTATATGTGTGTGTGTGTGTGTGTGTATATATATATATATAAAACATATACTTTGTTATAGTATATGTTTATGCCAAGATATTATAAAATAAAATAATATATATGTATAGTGCATATGTTTTGTGTATGTCGAGTGTATGCCAGCTTATTGTGCTTCGGATTATCTTTTTGTTGTTGTTACTTTTAAATTTTTAAAAAATATTTTATGTCTTTTTTTTTAATTTATTCATTTATTCATGAGAGACACACAGAGAGAGGGGCAGAGACGAAGGCAGAGGGAGAAGCAGGCTCCATGCAAAGAGCATGACACAGCTTGATCCCGGGACTCCAGGATCAGGTTCTGGGCCGAAGGCGGCACTAAACTGCTGAGCCACCCAGGGATCCCCAAGATTTTATGTCTTAAATAATCTCTGTACCCTATGTAGGCCTCAAACTCACAACCCCCAGATCAAAAGTTGCATGCTCCAACTGACCCAACAGGTGCCCCTGGATTATTTTTAAAGTATGGATCTATAGACAGGAGTTAAAAGCACAAGTTTTGAATTTGACTTTTTTTTTTCTCATTTTGAACTTTTTGGAAATATATATTTCATACAAAGAGAAACAAAATAAAAATGTAAGTGTACCATTGGACGAACACACTTGTGTAACCAACTCCAAGATCAAGAACAGAAAAATAATCAGCACTCTAGAAGCTTCTATTACCATTACTACCATCTTCCAAGGGAAGCTGTTACCCTAACTTTCAACATTATAGATTTGTTTCACTTTCTTTTTGAACTTTATGTAAGTGAGACCATGATGTATGTGCTTTTCTGTGTTAGGCTTCTTTGTTTCTATATTACTTTCTTTTTTTAAGATTTTATTTTATTTTATTTTTTTTAATTTTTATTTATTTATTCATGATAGTCACAGAGAGAGAGAGAGAGAGGCAAAGACACAGGCAGAGGGAGAAGCAGGCTCCATGCACCGGGGGCCCGATGTGGGATTCTATCCCGGGTCTCCAGGATCGCGCCCTGGGCCAAAGGCAGGCGCCAAACCGCTGCGCCACCCAGGGATCCCTTAAGATTTTATTTTTAAGAAATCTCTATACCCAAAGTGAAGCTTGAATTTACAACCCCAAGATGAAGAGCCACACACTCTACTGACTGAGCCAGCTAGATGCCCCTTTCTACATTACTTTTGTGGGCTTTTTCTATACTGTTACACCTAGTTATAATTTGTTTACTTTTGTGCTGTCTTCTATTATCCAATTGTGTAGTTATACCCAATCTTATTCATTCTACTGTTGATGACAGTTGAATAGTTCAAATTTGGGACTATTATAAACAGTGCTACTCTTAACATTATTATACGAATCTCTTAGTATACGAATCTCTTAGTAACATATACTCGCATTTCAGTTGGGTCTACACACCCTGGGATGGAATTGGTGTGATACATATTTTCATCTTTAGTAGATGAATGTGTATTTGCCTTCTGGTGGGGACGGTGCGGGGTTGGGGGGCTTTATATACCCTCAGGTTGAATTACTTGTTTGCTTATTGTCAACCTTAGCAAATACTACCAAACGATTTTTCAATGAGTTTCCATCAATTTGCACTCCCACCAGTAATGCATACATTGCATGAGAGTTTCCTTATTCACGTTTGCTGTGTGCTAGATTTTTCAACTTTTTAGTTGATGTGGAGTGCAGTGTTTTTGCACGTACTTACCTTGAAGAATACACCCTCCTCTGCCTGAGTTTTCTTGCATGTAAAATGGGGGATGTTAAGAGCACTTTATTTCTGAGAAAGAAATGAAACAACACATGCAAATTTGGGGGTGCAACGTCAGGCACAGACGACACCGGCACAGACACTATATCCCAATCATTGTCACCACCGCCACACCAACACCATCATTGCTATCAGGAGGGATTATTAAGCATTAAACAGAGAGAGAGCACTTTTCTAGACAAAGTGACCATGTTATGCAAAGGCAGAAAGGCAGAAAGGAGCCTTCAGTGTTGGAAGAACACTAAAAAGTTTCCTCTTTCACTCCACGGATGTTTGTTCAGGGTAAGAGACAGGAATGTGTGACTAGCAACTAACTCAATTGTCCTGTTTCCAAAAGAGGACTATCAAGTGCCCATTTCATTGAGTAGATTACGCATCTCAAACGAGAAGCAAACAGCCCGTTATTTAAAACACTGTGTGTCATGGGTGTCTCTTCCATAAGAATGAAGTTAGAACAGTGCTGGCACTGTGTGGAGGATAGAACTTGCTTTCTGCCTGGCCGGCGGGGCTTTTTCTTACTTTCCTGTTCAGATAAATGTGTATTATTGGGAAATCCACGGAAAGCCCCGTCCTTTGTAGGGTAGGATGTTTCCATGTCCCCTAGCAGAGAGAGTATCCCGGGCTGCTTCCGATGGAATGCAGTCATATTCTTGTCTCCCTGGATTTCACCTCTCAGCCGTGTGCCAGGGGCTTTGCAGCAAGCAGAGGCCTCCCAGCCCAAAGCCCAATCAGGTCCAGCTGTGCAGCTCACCAGCGAGTCTCACACGCCCCCGGGGTCCTACCGGGTGAGCTTCCCATTTTGAAGTTTACTTGTTCGTTTTATGCCTTGGCACTGTGCTCCTAAGACTAACGGACTCTCAAGCTCACTTCCTCTGCTTCCCTTTTTGGGGATGGAAACTCGAGTCGCTGGTTTGCGAGCGTTAAGAATGAATGGTGACTTTGGCTGGAAGGGCGTCACGTGGGAAGTTTGGGGGCCAATGTTACAGCAAAACATCTGCGCAGATTCTTGCTTTCAGGATGTTGTGACCAATTGTATGGCCTCATACCAACTGGCTGGCTTCTCATTTCTGAGCATAGTGTGACCCAGCTGTTTAAGGGTACTTCCAACTGCAGCCAGAAAGAAATCCCCACCTGCAGGAAGATGGGAAAATAATTATGACATTGGGGAAGGGACTTCTCTCTTCACTAGACTGGGATCCTAGTGTCTCCAGGGTGGCCATGAAGAGAGAGAGAGAGAGAGAGAGAATGAGAGCATTATGGTACCCTGATTCAGAGTTCAAGGGATGGGGTCCAACCACTACCTTTCTGCCAGCCACCTGCAAGGCCTCGGGCAAATCACGCTCAGTCTGCTTATCTTCTACAAATTGGGACAGTTCTGGCTTCATAGGGTTGATGTCAGGGCTTTCGATGAGGTCATACGAGTAAAGCTCACAGCAGTGGCTGGCACAGAGTTTGAGTTCAATGATCAGTACCTGTTACATTTTGTGTTTTATCCCTCACCCTTTCCCCTCTGTCTGGCCAACTCTTTTTCACTTTTGGCCACAGCTGTTTCTTTCCTACCTTTCTAGTCTAAAGCTCTCTGTTCACCTCTTCTTGATTGGCCAAGTTGATGGCTCTACTCTTGCCCTCTTAGGGAACAACTACTGAACCATCAGTTCTCCCAGCCCAAGTGTAACCTCCTCCGTGAAGTCTTCCTCTGCTCTCTTCACTCTAACACTTCCGTCTCTGTCAATACATGTGGTTCATGAAGGTTTGTTGGATTGTTAAATGGACATAGCCTATTATACAGATAAATACGTCAAGCCTCTATTGACTTGTTTCCATAGTCTTTACCAGCAGATGTTTAGAGCTTGAGATATGTTGGAAAGTGGTAATAAGGTAGCTTTTCATAGCTTATTGCCGTACGCTGCTTAATAAAGAGATATTAGTAAAAACATTACATGACTTTGTCTTCCACTACTTATACCCCTGAGAGTTTTCCTAGGCTTACTCACCACACAGATGATAAAACAGCTCATGTTCAACTACGTTACCAGTGCCTGAGTAAAATCAATTAAGAAGCATTTGCGTGTATGTGAAAAAAGAAACTATCTCATAATTATTGATTTCCCCATAAGAAGGACTTTTCTATTAAGGGTTTGGATTTCCTATTAACAGTTGGGTTCCCTTAGAAACAGCTAAGAAATTATGCTTACCATTATCAATGTAGCCTTTATGGAATTGACTCTGTCACGTTTCCACGTGGTTAGTTCAGATTCCGGGAACTTCAACTATACAAGTTGGCTCTCAACTGGAAGCCGTATCACTACGTTGTGAGTATGTACACACAAACATTAGTCTAGACTTCCAGTGCTACAGTCATCATTCTGCCTGGGGTTGTATTTGACTCTAAGTCTGCCTTATTTCCCTCTCCTAGATGCTGTGGTTATGGAAGACAGAGGTTCCCTCTCCTACTCTGATCACGTGTGCTTAGCAGTGGTGGGACATAGAGAGGAAAATAAATGTTTATTGAAATAAATGAATAAATGATACTTAGAATGTGCTTACCAAGTTAGATTCCAATGTCCCCAACCCACTAAATGTCCTGGATACCTAATAGGTTACCTACATATCCTGGTTTCCCCAATCCTTTCATGAGTTTAGAAGTAAAAATTCTGCATCCTGAGAACTCCCTTCCTCTCAGTCCTGGGCAGAACAAGATAGCCAGTCACCCTAGTTTCTAAGTAATCTGCCGGTACAGATTTATACTGAAATGCTTCCAGGGACTGCTGGATTGTGGCGATGAGAGGTAACCTGGCTTAGGTAAACTGGAAACCAGCCAGAAGGCGTTCAAATATGAACAAAACCCATCATCAGTGAGCTGAATTAGCTTGATGGCCAGCATCGAAGCCTGTGAGACAGTGGCACTTGGCCCAAGTTAACAGAAAAAAAAAGGGTAATTCCATTTTATATCCAACTACGATTGTTTTAACAAAGCCAAAGCCATTGATTTTGCGATTACTAAGAATTTGCTTAACAGATTCTAGGCTTCCATTTCTCAAATATGAAATAAATATTTAAAAAGTTATATTATAAATATTTAAAAAGTACCTGGATGGCTCAGTGGGTTAAGTACTTGCCTTCTACTCAGGTCATGATCTCAGGGTCCTGGGATCAAGCCCCACATTGGGCTCCCTGCTCGGTGGGGAGTCGTCTGCTTCTCCTTCTTCCTCTGCCTCTCCCCATACTCATGTTTGCTCACTCTCACATGCATATGTGCTTGCTCTCTCTCCCTCAAATAAAAAAACAAAACCTTTATTAAAAAGAAGGTATCTACTGGAAACACAGAATTGTGAGAATTAAATTAGACCTAAAACATGGAATGTGAATAATTTTTATATTAAATAATAGTATATGTAGTAGAAGTTACTGGGAATTTGAAACTGATTTTATCTCTAGTTGTATAACCTTGAGAAATTCATTTAATATCTCTGGGTCTCAGGTGTGTCAATTCTATTATAAGCAGGCTTGACAGCTAATTGCTAAGGTGCATTATATTATTAGGATTTGATTACCTGGAGAGTGCTCTTTGGAAGGAAAGTTGGTGCTAGGGATTAAGAGTTCCGGTTTAGGGATTGTGGAGTTTCATGAGTTTAGAAGTAAAAATTCTAAACTCCGATTCAAGTTGTGATCCGATTCTGGCTCTGTCATCTGATAGATGTGTGACCTTGAGCAAATTCTTTAACCTCTGCATGACTAAATTTCCTTACCTGTAAAAATGGGTATTTTAATTGTGCCCACTTCATGTGCTTGCTGACATCAATAGGACCAAGTAAAAGAATCTATGTAGGAAAAATGCAAATAAATATTAGTAAATAAATTATCATAGAAAATGCAAATAAATATTAGTTTATTGCTATTATTAAAAGGGCCGTGACTTTTTTTTTTTTTTTTTTTTTTAAGATTTTAGGGCACCTGGGTGGCTCAGAAGTTGAGTGTCTGCCTTTGGCTCAGGTCGTGATCCTGGGATTCTGGGATCAAGCCACACATCGGGCTCCCCGCAGGGAGCCTGCTTCTCCCTCCGCTTATGTCTCTGCCTCTCTCTGTGACTCTCATGAATAAATAAATAAAGTCTTAAAAAATATAAAAATAAAAAAGATTTTATTTATTTATTCATGAGAGACACAGATACAGAGGCAGAGACATAGGCAGGGGGAGAAGCAGACTCCCTGCGGAGAGCCCCATAAGGGACTTGATCACAGGATCCCAGGATCACAACTTGAGCCAAAGGCAGATGCTCAACCACTGAGCCAGCCAGGTACCCACCATGACTTGTGTTTGATATATACAATGATCAAAATCTACTTAAATAATATTTTCCATTTTCAAAACAGAAGTCTTATCAATTTGAACTCTTTTTCCCTCAATTCCCTATAGTTTTGTTAAAATGGAAGGTTAAGCCTTCTAACTATAGGGTTTTCAGTGCTTCCAGAATGCATTCAAAGCTCCCTGATCCCAAGAGTGCAATTATCCCACAGCTTGCTCCACTCTGGGGCCTCACTGCTCCTGTGGTTACAGAAGTTCCTGTTCAGAGGATGACATTAGCTCCTTTTCTCCTAGCCAGTCTGTTCTCTTCCATGCACCTTGGCAAAAAGAAAAAAAAGGCTTTCATGACTGACCTCCACCTGATTCCCTTCCAGGTTCCTTTCATTCTTTGCTTTTAGAAGCCAGAACATGCAACTCAGTTTTGAATTGAAATCTTACATTTTAATATCAAAGTGCTACTGTTTTTGCTGGTAATGGAACTAACAGACATTCACTGTACTTACCTATAGAAACTGCTCCTAAATTTTTAAGATGTATTTCCATTCTTCCAGAGTGGATGTTTGAACATTAAATTGAATATTTAACATTACACTTGAATTATTTTATTTTATTTTATTTTATTTTATTTTATTTTATTTTATTTTATTTTATTTTATTTTATTTTATTTATTTATTCATGAGAGACCCAGAGAGAGGCAGAGACATAGGCAGAGGGAGAAGCAGGCTCCCTAAGAGGAGCCCAATGCAGGACTCAATCCCAGGACCCTAGGATCATGCACTGAGCCAAAGGCAGACACTCAACACTGAGCCACACAGTTGTCCCAAACTTGAATTTAATTTAGCATTTAAAACACCATAAAGAGTGGTGTCTGTGTGTGTGTGCATGTGTGTGTGTTCCCACATGCTTGTGCAATAGTGTGTATTGGGTATTTTCTACAGGTCTGCCTTGAGATAGCATTTTAAGTTTTTGTTTTCTTATTTTTTAAAAGTACTTGAGTGTTTCCAGCTGTTTAGGAGTCAGAGCTGCAGGGAGAATGTTCCATCTTAGGAGACCTTCAAATGAAGTTCAATAAGATCAAATTTGTCTTCACCCTCTATGGGAGTTTGTTAAGGGACTAGCTGGATGTGCCTCGCGTAATGGACAAATCAAACACCAAATTAAGCTATTTTCATTACAATGGCCTAATTGTGTAGGAACAGAGATGAACATACTATGCAAATGTCTTTGTGCATGTGAAAACCAAATGATATTGAATGGACCCAAGTTCCTCAGAACTTGGGAAAAAGACTGCAAAGCTGGAGATTGCATCATCACAGGCTATATGCTGGTTGGGAACCCCAAGCTCAAAGTGAGTGCTTCATAGCAATGGTCCCTGTGGGCACACTGCAAGTATTTCAGGACACACTTATCTAGCCAAACCTTGCACTGAAATGATACTTGGTGTTATTCATATAAATTAAAATTATATTGATTTTTTGTTTTTATTCTTATTTGATTTGTAAATTAATTTTGGTTTTGCAGTCATAAAGGAACTGAAACAGAAAGTATGTATCTAGTCTTATATTTGTATGTATTTATAAAACGTAATTATTTATTCTTATTATTTTTTTTAATTTTTATTTATTTATGATAGGCACACAGGGAGAAAGAGAGAGGCAGAGACACAGGCAGAGGGAGAAGCAGGCTCCATGCACCGGGAGCCCGACGCGGGATTCGATCCCGGATCTCCAGGATCGCGCCCTGGGCCAAAGGCAGGCGCTAAACCGCTGCGCCACCCAGGGATCCCTAAAACGTAATAATTTAAACCAACATTGAGACTCAAAATATTTTCTTTTTTTTTTTTTTAATTTTATTTATTTATGATAGTCACACAGAGAGAGAGAGAGAGAGAGGCAGAGACACAGGCAGAGGGAGAAGCAGGCTCCATGCACCGGGAGCCCGACGTGGGATTCGATCCCGAGTCTCCAGGATCGCGCCCTGGGCCAAAGGCAGGCGCCAAACCGCTGCACCACCCGGGGATCCCTCAAAATATTTTCTTATATGTCTCATGATACAGAAATCACTGAAGTTTGAGCAACACTGGGGTAAAGTGTCACAGACAGGGCTAAAGAGGAAAGTGTTTGTGGATGAATGTAAAGCAGAACAGTGATTAAGGGCATATGGGCTTGGGTATAAGTCATACTTGAATTTCGGTTCCACTTCTGTGCTGAATAAATTGCAGGATGTTTCTTTTCCACATCTTTCTTTTTCCAAGTTAAAATGAGAATGACAACAGTAATTATCTCATAGAGTTGCTATGATGATTCATTGAGAAGCCTGAGAAAGCAGATTACCTTGTATATGTTTGGAATTTCCACAATAGAATGTGTAAAAATCATGAACTAACAAAAAATAAATTTATGCCAAAAGAAAGAAAGAAAGAAAGCGCATCACCCTGGGCATTCAGGAGGGCAGGTGATGTGATGAGCACGGGATATTATAAGCAACTGACAAATTATTGAAAATTACATTGGACTATATGTTGGCAAATTGAATTTAAATTAAAAAAATAAGTGCATCACCCCTTAAGGGGCAATACAGGGACATAGTGAAGAATGTAGACTCTGGAGGAAGATTGAGCTCAGGTCCCTGCAATGCCAACTTGCTAACTGTGTGGGTAGTTGCCTGTCCTCCTTGCACCTCAGTTTTTTCATCTGCGAAATAGGGATAATAATAGTGCCGGCCTCATAGGATTGCTATAAGAAAAACTTAGTTAACTAATGCAAAGTACATAGGGTGTGGCAGCAGGTAAGTACACTATAAATGTTTCCTATTACTCTTAGTGCTGGGGTTTAATGCATAGACCTCAATAAAGTTCAGCCTGATTTTAAGGCTGACTTCATCCTCATTTTGGGACCAGATCCAAATCCATTCCAATTGGAGGGATTATGACTATGGTCTTTTAAAATGAGCATCCAGGCTGGGAAATTAACCATTAAAGGAAATCAAGGCTGAATTAGTGGGCAATGGAAGTACAGATATGGTTGGCGGGTGGTGGTGGCAGGGGGAAGGGAGTCCACAGATGTTGAAAAGACAAAAGCTGGGGCTTGAGGCTGCGATGACAAGTATAATTTGGAGCGGAAAAGGGTATTCGAGCATAAGCTTCAGACTTGTCCATGGTGGAGTGTCCTGGAAAATAAATAGCCTCAAGAAAAGACAACCAAGAAAGTCAGGTTTTAGGAAGAATGCCTCCCAGTGTCTGCCCTTCTGATTGTATCACTCCAGTTCATATAGAGATGCGTCTGTGTTTTTCCAGAGAAGAGTCCCAGAAGGAACAATTGGAAAATATTATTTAACAGAGAACTTCGAAAGCCCCTGGGCCATGCTTTCGTGTCCACGTAGAAAAGAACCAATCACTGGAAGCAAGAGCAATGTGCACTCTGGTACCTTGGAGACTTTAGGGGAAGATCAAGATGCCCGTGTCTGGAGGTAGAGGCAACAGACCCATTAGAGAGGACCAGAGCGAAAGGGAGAAGCTTAAATACCACATTTCTTCCTGATTGAATTTGTTCATGGGGGGGCACCTGGGTAGCTCAGCGGTTGAGCATCTGCCTTCGGTCCAGGGCTGATCCTGGAGACCCAGGATTGAGTACCACATGGGGCTCCCCACAGGGAGCCTGCTTCTCCCTCCGCCTGTGTCTCTGCCACTCTCTGTGTCTCTCATGAATAAATAAAATATTAAAAAAAAAGAATTTGTTCATGGGTATACATATATACCCTGGGACTCCCAGAACTTCCAGGTGAAGGCCTTTCTGGTGCTTGCCCTCTGGCATTGCGAAGGACTCTGAGGATCAAGTAACAAGGATTCTTCACAGTAACTAGACAAGAAGAGTTGAATGGATGAAGAAAGAAACAAGTGGGCTGGTCTGAGAGAGAATGCTACAACTCCCCCCCACCATCCTTCTAGGTGAAAAAAGAAATGTGAACTTTCCGAGTAGGTCCTGTGATGAGAATAGGGTTTTTTCCTAGCCTTTTATTTTTTTTTTTTATTTTTTATTTTTCCTAGCCTTTTAAAAGCTCTTTTAGTGACTCCTGACCCTCCAGACTAGACTCTTCAGAGACAGCGGTGAGTGAAGAGTTATTCCTCTATATTTTCCAAGCAGACTGTGGACTCAGTGACCACATTTGGTTTCTCAGGGGTGTGCTGATTTTATCTACTCAATCCTGGGATCCCGGGATTACGCCCTGAGCGTGAAAGCAGATCCTCAACCGCTGAGCCTACCCAGGCGTCCTGATTTTATCTTCTTTCAAAGCTCTGGGTTGATCTTCATTCTATTCCTTCCCCTAGGCCCTGTCTCCTGGAAAAAAAAAAAAAAAAGTGAGGTTCTGAAAACCATGCAATTGACATAAAATTAACAGAATTTTATTAAACTGAAAGGTACAGTTGACTTGAGAATAAATGTTTCTGTTTATCACATTAAGGATAGTTAGTTGTGCCCTGAGCTTAAAGTCAAAACAGCGTTGTATTGTACTTAATTCTTTCTCTTCTAGGATTACTGAAAGATAATGAAAACATTTGTCCGAAAAGACTTCAAATGAGTTAATGCTTGCAAGTTCAATGAATAGACATTATGTTAAGAACAAAAAATCTGTTTTACGGGTACATCCACTTCCATTAATTGCAGCCACCTCCTATTGAGGGCCTACTGTGTTCTGGGCATTGTTCGTTGGCTCACCCACTGTTTCCAGCAGCCCTGGTTGCTGTACCTTCTTAGTCCTGTTTGACATCAAGGGGATTGAGGCTAGGGGAGTTTTTCGGAGCAAGTATTTATTGAGCAGCCCCGTTTGTCACTGATCTATCACTGTGGATACAGCTCTGAAGAAGACAGAGGTGGCCTTTGCCTCCATGGAGCTCTTACACTAAGGAGTCGGAAAGTAACATCCCCAAGGACACACGATCAAATCCGTGTTGGAACCAGGAATTTGAACATTGAGATCTGGGTTCTTTCTACCACCAATGAAAAAAATTTACCCGAGACGGATGGAGATCCCAAGGGGACCTTGATTGTGTTTCACCATTAGTTTCACTTTTTTTTCTGTTTTCCAGAATGTTTGTTTCAGTTTTATTGAGGGAGTTTTCAGATTACTCCCTCCCCCTCTTCCTGGCAAGTTGCTGTCATGAGTCACAGCAGATCTCTGAGGAGTGACTGCCAATGGCTGACAGTTCCACACTATTTCATCTCTGATTGACAGATTTCCTTTAGTCCCTGTAGACCAGGAAAGGGGAACAATGCCGTAGGCGAAACATCCAGAACATTCTGAAACCATTTCCTTCATGTAGCCTCTGGTTGAGCCTGAGAAAGGTGTGGGAATATTGTGTAGAGACATGCTTCATGCAGCTTCTTGTTGCAGTCAGCCCAGGCTGTGGGAGAGGAGAGAAAGCCTGGTCAGCTGCCCAGGAGGAGGTGGGTCCATAAGTAGATGGTTGAATATTCAGGCTAAAAAGGCACCGTCCCCAAATCACAACAAAAGCACTAATAAGCATTTACTCATCTAGAGCTTTTTCCATTTGTAAGACTCTTTCACATCCTCTATGTAATTTAATCTTTAAAACAACTCTTTGAGGTAAGCAGATCACTTTTCATTAGCCACTTCACAAAGCACTAGCCTCAAGCCAGAAAGGCCTGCCATTTCCCCTAAGAATACAGAAATTAGGAAAAAAAAAAAAAAAAAAAAAACCCAAACCAGAAAGAGTTCTCAAGCTGAAATGATCTTGCTCTAAGATGGTTGTCTTTTCACTAGTGCAGTGGTTTTCAAGATGCAGTGGTTTTCAGCAATACAAGCATTATTTGGGAATGTGTTAGAAATGTAAATTCTCCAGCCCATCAAAGACACATTGAATCAGAAATTCTGAAGGTGTGCCCAGCAATCTGCGTTTCAACAAGCTCTCCAGGTCCTTCCAATGTCCTCTAGAGTCTGAGAACTAGTGTTCGGACACCTGGTTCCCAAATGAGGCTTGAGATTTGACTCATCACAGGCTCACACTTGGAAGGTCTGAGATAAACATTGGATTTGTGGATTGTTGTCACAGAACCTGAAAAAACACCAACATGTTAATATTTCATGTAAAATATAAGGTATAAAGTAGCTGGTCCCTGCAAGATTCAGAACCAAATGGCAACATGGCCGAATATAGAAAGAACCAATAGATTTAGCTTCAAGTTCAAAATCCGACCTGTAGTTTTAAGCTTCCTGGAGTGTGTTGCTGAGTTCTGGGGTCACACCAGGGAGCAGATCTGTGATTAATTAGCAGTATCTGCCCGGTCAGGGGAGGAAGGCCCACACATTTGTCACACTTAGTTTAAGGAAAGAGAATATTAGTTGTGATATTTTAGTCTCAGCTCTACCCTTACTTTTCTGGGTGACCAGGAGCAAATCAACAGTAATAAAAGCTGGTGACACTTTGTACTTTTATATGCGTCTTTTAATGTGACCCATCTAAGAGCTTTTTGAGGGTCCAGAGCCAGGATTACTACTTTCATTTAATGGACTAGGAAAACTGAGATGGAGAATTCCAGAGTCTGCTCATGAGTATTTGGATGTAAATTTCAAACCCCAGTGGGTATTTTGAGTTTTCTCTACCAACTTGATGTGTTCTTTCAAATAAATATTTCTGTTTTGACGGCCTTATTTGCAACATGGGATTTTAAATACTTTTCCCTGTGTATATGAGAGTAGGGTACTTCTTTAAATATTCTGCAAGTTAGACATGTTTGTGAAATGTACATGAAATAAATATGATTTCAAATATATAGAGAGTTTAGCATTTTCTATACCAGGCACATGAGACTTAGAGGCAGGGATACCAAAGCAAAGTGAACGTTTTGAGTAGATTCAAGCGGTGGTGTTCAAAGAGGTGATTTTGCCACCAGTGAAACATTTAAATATTTCTGGAGACATTTTTGGCTGTCACAACTCAGGTGGAGATATTGTTACTGGCATCTAAGGATGCTGTAAACATTTTACAATATACAGGACAGCCCCAACAACTAAGAATTATCTGGCACAAGATGTCAATAGTGTAGAGGTTGAAGAGCCTGGATTACAGTAAATGAGGTGGCTCAGTGGGTTAAGCATCTGCCTTCAGCTCAGGTCATGAACTCAGGGCCTTGGCATCAAGCCCTGCATTGGGCTCTCTGGTCAGCACCGAGTCTGCTTCTCATTCTCCTTCTGTGCTCTCTCTCAAATAAATAATACAATTAAAAAAAAATAAACTAAGTGAAAACAGTGTTTAACCAGAGTTTTATTGTCATTAAAGTGAGAAAGTCTATGCTTTCTCCATGAGCAGGGCAAGATTTTTATGTTCAATTGCACCCCAAAGCACGATTTTCCCTATTCCCAATCAATAATATCCCTCACCGTACTTTTCATTTTCCCAACTTTTTCTTTCTTTCTTTTTTTTAATGTAGGCTCCACGCCCAGTCTAGCCCAGGGTGGGGCTTGAACTCATGATCCCCAGATCCAAACCTGAGCCAAGATTAAGTCAGACACTTAACCGACTGAGCCACCCAGGTGCCCCAACTCATAGGGCTTTTCATTCTAAGACTCCAATTCTGTCCTTTACTACCTGTGTGATTTGTGTTTTAGTTTGCTTGTTGGTCAAATAGGGATATTCAAATCTACCTCATAAATCTAAAGTGAAGTTTTTAAAAAAATATATTTTATTTGTTTATTCATGAGAGATACACACAGAGAGAGGCAGAGACACAGGCAGAGGGAAAAGCAGGCTTCATGCAGGAAGCCCCATGTGGAACTCCATCCCAGGACTCCAAGATCACACCCTGAGCTGAAGGCAGATGCCCAACCGCTGAGCCACCCAGGTGTCCCTAAAGTGAAGATTAAATGAGGTGCATACGAAACACTTAAAAGAGTCTCTGGTTTATACCTAAGACCTTAATAAATATTAATAATTTTTTTTTTTTGAGACAGAGTGCACAAGAGTAGGTGAGGGAAAGGCAGGGAGGGAAGGGCAGAGGAAGAGGGAGAGAGAGAATCTTAAGCCCCGACCTGGGGCTTTGTCTCAGGACCCCGAGAGCATGACCTGAGCTGAAACCAACAGCCAGATACTTAACCCACTGAGTCATCCAGGCTCTCCCAATAAACTCTTTTTAAAAAGAAAATTTGGCATATATTGCTATCCCCTGTGCTAATCAGGGCTTCTCTCCATTAACAGGAGAGTTGATTATTTAAATTTAATTTATAAAAAAGTTTAATATTAATTAAAAAAATCTAGTGTCTATTAGCATTTAACAATTAATTACACTCAGTAACTGTTAACGAGTGCTCGTCTTAAAATTTCATTTACTTAAAAAGAAAGTCTACCGAGAGAGCATACTTTCGTGATTATCCACATCCTTAGTTCTCCTTCCTGTAAGAAAGGAACTGATAGATCTGCATGTGGCATTAATAAGAAGGGAGAGAGAAAAGGAGTCGCCTTTCATCATAGGAACAAATGAGATCCTTTCCTTTTACAATTGCCTCCCACTTCCAAAACTTGGAAGAACTGCAGAGACAAGGTATAATTGCCATATTTAACTAGACAATGAGATCCAAAATCTGCTGTTCTCTCCCCTTGTTTCTTCTCTCCTGGTGTTTCTCCAGTGGTGTGGCCATGAGGTCAATGGGCTGCTCTCCTCTCAGACTCAAGAAGTGGGTGGGGCTCTGGGGGTGGAGGTCTATTCTGACTTAGGATCTAAGAGCTGATGAAAATGTGACTTCTAAAATAGGGATTTGTGTAAATATACATTTACCACTATATGATTTGAACATTAAGGTTTTCTTTTTTTTATTTTTAAAGATTTTATTTATTTAAACATGAGAAACACAGGGAGAGATAGAGAGACACAGGCAGAGGGAGAAGGAGGCTCCCTGTGGGGAGCCTGATGCAGGACTTATTCCAGGACCCTGGGGATCGTGACCTGAGCCAAAGGAAGACACTCAACCACTGATCCACCGAGGTGCCCCAAGTTTTTCTTGGTTTTGATAGTTTTTCATTATTCTAGCACTGACATCTGTTAAAAACATGTTTTTAGCATACCACTGTTGATCAAGTAATACTAAGAGTTTCCTAATCTATGTCTTGGCACATTCCCTTACCACCGTAACCTTCTACCTACCCTAGCTACCCTTGAAGGAAGGAAATTTGCCTCAAATCTGTTTACTGATATGGAATATGTTGAATAAATGTTAGGAAAGATTAAGCTTTGGATAGGGATTAAAGGGAATGAGGTGAAAAGAGAGGAGCCAGTCACCTTAGAACAACTTGAGAAGATGTTCTTTGCATATCCTTTTTTATAGATGAACAAAACTGAGGCCTTTGTAAGATCAGAGAATGGGGGCAACATCACACAGTTGCAAAGTGACATCTGAGACCTAGGTCTCTTGACTTCTAAGAAAAGACTTGGTCTCATTTCTAGGCGCTGCTGGTAGCAGGGTGATGGGTTACTTCTGTTCATAAGTTCATGATCAGTATGATGCAGACATCCACACTTTGATAGTTTACTCCCCAAGATAGAGAAATATGCCACCAAAATCATAAATGTGGATGTCTATGAGTCTAAGAGCCAGGGAACACTGATATTTGGGTGGACTACAGAAACTGTGCAGGAAATTCACCAACTCTGTCACTTTAGACATGGTGGAGTTAGAAGATACAGAAAGCACTAGAACAGTCTCATACTTTTATACTTACTTATCTGCGCACATGTATGTACACACGCATGTATGTGTAAGTACTCACTCGGGATTGCTTTATTGGGCTTTCTCATGTTGAAGGGATGAGTGGGGATGGAGTTAGTCATGTCCTTGTTGACAAAGAGAGATTTATGTTCTTTGGTTCTTTCTCGGATTTTGGTGTCTGTTCTTTGGAATTTTATGTGTGGGAGACTGCAGTGAGGGTAGGAAAGATCACATTTAATCAATTTTTAAAAGGGAAAACAATTTTCTCTCTCTTCGCCCCCTTTCTTAAGCTCCTTCGTGTTTTGCTAAGTTCCTTTTCCTATAACTTTGGGTGGAGATCTTGCCAAATTCCAGTGACCAGGATCAGAGGACTGCCACTGTCTTTGAGCTGCCCAAACATCTGGCAAATTGCATAAAACATGCTCACACTTAACCATAAGGCTTCAGCAGAAAGCCTTGTGATGAGGAAACTTCCATCCAACATGAGGACACTTACTTTCCAGGAAGCTCATGGCTCAGATTCAAATTAGATAATAGAACCGCAATGCATTATCACATCTACCAAGGAAAGGGGAAAGCCAGTGTGGGTCCCTCTTTCCTAACCGTCATCGGAAGACAATGATTCTTGATTATTCAAAATCTTGCTTCCCCACTCACAGCAACAGCTGAAGCAGAATATCTAGTATATTTGTCTGGACAATTTTGATGATGGGTTGAACACTCTACACACAGCCAGAAGGCAGCATGAACAAACACCTCCACCCATATCCATTCTCAGCTCCATTTAAATTTCTTGAGCGTTATCACCTCCAAGCATTTTACAAATATTACCTTAATATAACAACCCTATAAAATAGACAGTGTTATTACCCCCATTTCATGCACAAGGAAATCAAGACTCAAAGCAATTAAATGATTTTGGTGACTTATTACTAATAATTATATAACAGGGCAGGCCCATCTGATCTCTTAATCCGAAATTTGCAAAACACCAGATCAAATGAATCACCTCTAAGGTATATAATAAAGATGTTAGGTTTTATAACCCCATTTCCTCTGCTGGGTCCTGGTCCCTATTAGCAAACTCCAACTGCTCCTTCCACATTCCGGCACACGTGGACAAGTCCAGACAGCTTCCCTTCTACTGACGCGCATCCCAGCTGGCTCTCCCCCTTCCTCCCCCTTTTCTTTAATGAAAGAGAAAACAGACTAAATCTTGCAATCAGTTTCGTCTTTGGGCCTAAAAAAGCAAAACTGAGCCATAAAAATACAATTTGCCATCTCTGCTGTGGGCAGCACTTTGGATCATCAGACAAAGCTGCTGCCAGAGGGGCTTGGATTAGGGAAATAGAGAGATCCTGTCTTATTCTGAAACTCCTGTTCTGAGGAGCAAAGCCTTCATTTTTAAAAAAGTATTTGCTGTTTTTTTTTTTTTTTTTTTTTTTTTTTAAGTGTCTCATACCTGAGGTGCTATACCTCTGCTTCTGGCCCATTTGATAGCAATCTCCTTTCCAATTTATCTGTCCTCTACTGACAGGGCATGCTCCTAAACCTAAAACATCAAGTGATTCTTGAAAGTGCTTTGTGAACTATAAAAGACTGAATTTAAGTGTTATCTATGTTCTTTTGTGCTATGTGCTTATGTTCTTTTAGGCTTCCTCTGCTCAAATACCTCTCAAGGCTTCCTAAACCTTCCAGACTTATGTTGATTTATTCTATTTTTTTTAAATAGCTCTTCTTAGACTTTATTAATGTACAGAAAGTATTCAGAAGACCCAAACATATCTCATAATTTTACTTCCAAGCTCACATTTATTGACTTCAGGTACGTAAAAGAAACATGTAATCATTGACCAACGTTTTAGGAAGCCTGCAGTGTGACAGGCACTGTGTTAAGTGCTTTAGATGCATTTGCTCTTAATCCTTTTAATAAGAAGGTGAAGTACTATTGTCCCCATTTTACAGCTGTGGAAACTGTGGCATGGGCAGGCGATGAACTGGCCTTATTCTTGCCACGATCCAAACTCTGGCAGACCGGTATCAGAGGCTGTACTTTTAGAACTGTACTACATATGCACATAGCTAGAAACTTCTAAGTGAACAGAAAAAATATAAGGCAGAAAGGAAACCCATTCCTCTTTCCCTAGAGTCCCTCTTCTCAAGGGAAATTGCTATTGATAGTTTCTTATCAATGCTTCTGGGGAAAAAAATGCCTGTTCCAATTTATAAATAACCTATGCTTTTTACATAAAATGGATCATAATATATACTTCTCTGTGTATCTCAACTTTGTTGTGCAATAATGTATCTTGTAAATATTTTTATTGCACCATTTGTTCTAACAGCCAAAGAGTATTCCTTTGTGTCTTCATGCCAAAATTGATTAAAGCAGCCCTCCAGCAATGTGTATATTGGAGTCTCCAAATTTTCCTACTATAACAAACTTACAGTGAGGATCTTTCAATTTAAAGGCAATCATACTGGCAAATTTATAGGATAAATTTAAATCAGTGGGATTATTGGATCAAACAATATACATTTTAGATAGATGTTGCCAAACTGCCCTCTAAAAAGCTCATAGCTATTTACACTCTCCAAAATAATATAAGAGAAAGTCTGTTTTCCATATTTGCATACACTTGTTAGCACTAGATTTTATCAGAGTTCATTTTTCCTTAGTTGGACAGGTTAAAATTCCACTGACTTTAAAAATCTTTCAAAATCTGATGCCAATAAACTTTTATCCTTCCTCTCTTTCCACTGGCTCCAATGATACTTCATTTATTGGATTCTTGGGATGGTTCTTGTGATAGGCTGAATAGCAGCCCCTTAAAAGATATGTAAGTCCTCATCCTTGGAACCTATGAATACTACCTTATATGGAAAAAAGAGATTGTGTTGATGTGATTGAGTGAAGCCTTTTGAGGTGGAGAGATTATCCTGGATTATCCTGGTGAGCCCTAAATGTCCTTATGTAAGAGAGAAAGGCAGAGGGAGATTTGAGTAGAGCAGTGTGAGAGATGAGATTGGAAGCAAGAAGTTGGAGTGATGTGTCAGGAATGCATGAGGAATTCAGGGAGCTTCTAGAAGCTGGACAGAGCAAGGAAATGGATTCTCCCCTAGAGCCTTCAGAAAGAATTAGCCTTGCCAGTGTCTTGACTTTGGTCTGTTGAAACTGATCTTGGACTTCTGGCCTCTAGAACTAAGAGAGGTTAAATTTGCATTGTTGTAAGATACCAAATTAGTGGTAATTCGTTACAGCAACCATAAAAATCTAATAAAGTTCTTGTTTCTCTTTGAACCTTTAAACCCGGGGAAACTAAGTGTGTTATACCTTTCTTAAAGCCTTTCCTAAATAGAGTAATGGAATCCCAGAAAGTGAGAATTGCTTTATTGAAGTTCAAACACTTTTATTTTATAGACATGAAATGGAGCCCACCTTTAGTTATGTGACTCCCTGCCCAATCCAGATTGGAACATGGACTCCCAGCACAAAGGCATTTCTACTACACTTTTCTATTTCCAGAGATCCTGTTTCCCTCGTTTCTATTCCGTGAAATTTAGTGCCAAAATATGATAGATTCTACCCAAACATAGGAGTTGGGGAAGTAAAATTTTCCAAAAGAGGATAATTTAGAAATTTCACCTCTTATGAGAACAATAGTATGAAGTCTCATGCCGGCATAAATCTGCAATATAATTATGGATACTTATAGGTTCATTAAAATAAGGCAAAGACAAAATCTAAACACAATTGTTCATGTTCTCTTGACCTCTCTCTTGACTTTAGACAGATAATGACTGATTAATCTCCAATTAGTAATTTTTAAAGATTTTATTTATTTATTCATGAGAGACAGAGAGAGAGAGAGAGAGAGAGAGAGAGGCAGAGACAGGCAGAGGGAGAAGCATGCTCCTTGCAGGGAGCCTGATACGGGACTCAATCCTAGGACCCTAGGACCATGACCTGAGCCGAAGGCAGACGCTCAAGTGCTGAGCCACCCAGGCGACCCCAAAACTTAACTTTTATTGAGCACTTGCTGTTTGATAGGTCTGAAGCCAGATATTAAAACACGTAAGCCTATAAGAACACATGAAAATATTATTCCATGGTCTTAACCTTCATTTCAAGGTTACCTCATGAGATGTTCATAAGCACACCATGCAAGAATACTCCAATACTGTAAATTCATAGCCTAAACAGCCAAATATAAAATTCACAGTTAACATCTGCTGCAAAATTGCTCTGTTAGGCAATTGCCAAATTGCTTAACCGTAACAGCAGTTATATATGGTATTTTCAGCAATTATATTCTTAATATATAAAAATTGAGTGTTAAGTGGGTTGAACATCTGATGCAACATCATTTTGCTGAGATAGGTAATGCCTAGATCCATATCACATTCAAGAAAGTTGACTTCATAGCTGACACTCCTAGTCAGTGCGCACAGTATTTCTCAATACAAAATTAGGTCATGCTGGTCCTAGGGTTTGACAAGGTCAAATCTGAAGGCCAGGACTCCCTTTTTTTTTTACAGTTGGAAATTTCTTTTTTTTTTTTTAATTTTTTTTTTTTTGGAGTTCAATTTGCCAACATACAGCATAACACCCAGTGCTTATCCCGCCAAGTGCCCCACTCAGTGCCCATCACCCAGTCACCCCGACCCCCCGCCCACCTCCCCTTGTTCATTTCCCAGAGTTAGATGTCTCTCATGTTTTGTTACCCTCACTGATATTTTCACTCATTTTTCTCCTTTCTCTTTATTCCCTTTCACTAATTTTTATATTCCCCAAATGAATGAGGCCATATAATGTTTGTCCTTTTCCGATTGACTTATTTCACTCAGCATAATACCCTCCAGGTCCATCCACGTCAAAGCAAATGGTGGGTATTTGCAGTACTCCCTTCCTATTCACAATACTGGACAAATACTTCCAAAGGTTTTCTCTGTGATACCTCTTTCTCCAACACCTTATGCTGACATTCCCCCTCTGATTGACACATTATATCTTAGTTATGTTAGGATCACTGATATGATTTGAATCAGTTATAATCAACAACTCTTTTAGCTTCTAAATAATTTTTTTTTCCTGTATGCTGCTGAAACATCTGACCTCAGCAAGTAGATGTCCATTTCATGGTTTCATGCTGTTTTGGCAATATCTTCCTTTTACCCCATAAAGTGATTACATTGATTATTTTATTCTATTTTGCAGTGATCCTACCATGATAATATAAGTGATCCATTCTGAGAATTAGATAAAGAGCATGTGTAGAAATTGTTACTCTTCTCCAATACAGAACGATGGAATGTGCTCTTTTCACAGTTTACTTTTTGCCTCCAGATCTTTGGTGAGGTGTTTGCCTGTTTAGGTCTTTTTTCCTTTAAAAAATTTTTTTTAATTGAAATATAGCTGACATATAACATTATATTAGTTTCAGCTGTACAACACATGATTTGACAATTACTATTATTATTGATTTTACTGATCTTTTCAAAGAACCAACTTTTTGTTTTGTTGTTTACCCTATTGATTTCCTGTTTACAATTTCATTGATTTTGTCCTAATTTTTATTATGTCTTTTCTTCTGTTACTTTGGGTTTAACCTGCTCTTCTTTTTCTAGTTACATAAGTTGGAAGTTTAAATTATTGAATTTAGATATTTCTTCTTTTCTAATATATGCATTCAATGCTAAAAATTTCCCTCCAAGCATGCTTTCTCTGCATTTCAGAAATTTGGATAAGTTATATTTTCATTTTCCTTTAGTTTAAGATAAATCTGTATTTCTCTTGTGAGTTTGTCTTTGACTCTAGTATTCTCTGAAAGTGTGTTGTATAATATCCATTTATTTTATATGGATTTCCTTAGTATTTATTATTTACATTTTATTTTACTCTTTTTAAAAATATTGTATTTATTTATTCATGACAAAGAGAGAGAGAGAGAGAGAGAGAGAGGCAGAGACACAGGCAGAGGGAGAAGCAGGCTCCCTGCAGGGAGCCCGACGTAGGACTTGATCCTGGGTCTCCAGGATCACACCCCGGGCCAAAGGCGGCACTACACTGCTGGGCCACCGAGGCTGCCCTACATTTTATTTTAATAGCCATCTACAATATCCATGTATGGTATCCATGTAATTCCCAGGTATGTATTGATTTTTAGTTTAAATCCATCATTGCCTGAGAATATATGTCATATGACTTCTATCCTTTTTAATTTGTTGGAGTGTGTTTTATGGCCACAAATGTGGTCTGTTTTGGTCAGTGTTCCATGTGAACTTGAGAATAATCTGTATTTTGCTGTTGTCGGAGGAAGCAGTTTATTGATGTCAATGTTATTCACTTGATTGATGGTGCTATTGAGTTCAACTGTGTCCTTTCTGATTTTATACCTACTGGATCTGTCCATTTTTTGATAGAAGGATGTTGAAGTCATCCAACATAGTGGACCGATTTATTTGTATTTGCAGTTCTGTCAGTTTTTCCCTCATGTATTTTGAGGCTGATTAGAAGCAGAGACGTTAAAGACGTTATGTCTTCTTGGAGAATTGACCCTTATTTCATCATGTAGTGCCCCTCTTTATCCCCAATCACTTTATTTTCTCTGAAGTTGGCTTTGTCTGAAATTAATGTAGCTATTTCCATTTACTTTTGATTAGTATTAGCACTATATATGTTTTCTACTCCTTTGCTTTTTTATCTACATGTGTCTTTATATTTAAAGTGAGTTTCTTATAAGCAATATATAATAGGGGTTTATTTTTTGATCCACTCTGATAAATTCTGTCTTAATTTGTGTATTTAAACCATTTAAAGTAATGATTGATAGAGACAAATTAATATCCACTATATTTATTACTTTTTAAATTTGTTATCCTTTTTTACTTCCACTTTCCTTGTCTTCCACTCTTTTTCCTGCCATTTGTGTGTTTAGTTGATTTAGTTGACTATTGCATGTGATTCTATTTTCTTTCCTTTGTTAGTAAGTCATTTATACTTCTATCACAGAGTAAAATCAATAATAAATTAAAATTAAAGTAAGTCTCTGGCACTTACACATTAGCCTAATAGAATGGGACCCCATGGACCCCTGGCCCTCACTGTAGAAAAAAAAAAAAAAAAAAAACCGCAACTACTTCAAGTCAATCCCACGTAAACAAGAAGATAATAGAGTGGAATACTTAAAGAATTGAGGGAAAAAAATAACTTCTATTAACCAAGAATTCTGTAAACTCTTAAATTACACAAAACATGAAAGAGAAATAGACTTTCTGAGACAAAAAACAGGACTTTGTTGAAATAGATCTGCCTTGAAGAAATATTCTTTAGAGCAGAAATATGATATAGGTCAGAAACTCAGATCTACGCATAGTCATGGAAATGACTCCCTAGAAACAGGAGGCATGGTGCATCATGCAAGGCCACCCTGGGAAGAACCAGAGTTCAGTTCAGAAGCAAAAGGAGAGAAGGGGAAAAAAAAAAGAGAGAGAGAGAGAGCAAGAGAGAAGGGAAAGAATGGGCAAGCACTTCCATTATGGATTCTACAGAAAGGAACAGGTAAAAAGGTTAGTCTGGTTTAGGATTGGCTAATTTGAATAATTTCAGCAAGCTCTGGGATGTCCCAAGTTGTCTGGTACCTGGCGCTGATGGACAAGGGGTGACATGTGAGAACTCCATAAGGAGGTATTAAGGGATATGGGTTTTGGATTAGTTGGTTTGCATATGAAAGGCACACATAGAGGCAGATCATTTGCTAAATCTGAGAATATTCTAGCTCTGAAAGGAGCAATCTCTCCCTGGTCAGTGAATCCCCAGATCCCAGAGCATCACGGATATAATAAATAAGAAAATATAGTTAATATACACGATTTCTGAGGGAGTGTTGGATGCTATTCTTTGTTCTTCTATAGGTAAACTGGTTTTACACTATAGTTCTTTTCATATTTTTTTCACTTTTGAATTTCTGAATTTCGTGTATGTTATGACTTGGTATAGTTTCTTTGACATGTATTCTTCTTGGTGTTCTCTGAGCTTTCTTGGTTTGTGGTTTGGTATCTGACATTAATTGGAGGAACTCTCAGTGTTGCTTGAAATATTTCTTCTGTTCCTTTCTCTCTTTTTTTCTCCTTTTGGTTTCCTCATTGTTACACCTTCCATGGTTGTCCCACAGCTCTTGAATATTCTGTTCTGGTTGTTTTTCAGTCTTTTCTCTCTTTCCTCTCTCTCTTTTTTGGAATATTGGAAATTCCTATTGACATATCCTATAGCTCAGAGCTTCTTCAGTAAATATGACTTTAAATGTCCTAAGGAATAGGACATTAAGTAATGTGAGAGGAATGGGGGGAGGGGAAGTATGCTAGAGTTCTAGCATGGTGAGTCTGTGTCCCTGGCTGTGAATGTCACAAATGCCTAACAATCCTTCCCTCCCTTATTAGGTGAGATAGAATGACTAGAGGGGCTAATGTTTGGTATATCCCTTCCCTGACATCAGTTAGGCTCTGATAAACCCCAATAAGTTAGTTTCTGACAAAATAGTCATAGGTAGCAATTTTAAATAGGGTGATTATAGTAGAGCTCACTCAAACAGGCCAGGATTTGAAAGACACAAAGAATTAGCATGAAGATATATGAAGGAAGAGTGTTTAAGGTTGAGGAAATAGTCCCTACTCAAGAGACCTTTGGAAAGGGGCATTCTTGACATGTTCAGTAAGTTTGGTGAAGCTGAGCAGAGTGAACAAGGGGGATTGTTGGAAGAGATGAAGGAGGAAAAGTAGCAGGGCCAAATGATGTCAGGCTGTATAGGCTACTATAGGAGTTTTAGATTTTACTCTGAGTCAGGTGGGATGTGATTAAATACAGCACTGAATAGTTGAGTTATTGAAGAATGTTGATCTAATGGGATTCTGGATGGAGGACAAATCTTAGGAGAACAAGGGTAGAGGCTGAGAGAAGTCTTGTGAGGTCACTGAAGCCACCCCAAGGCAGGAGTTGGCACCATCATGTTGGCGGGGGGTGGGGAGGGGGGGCAGTGAGAAGTGAGCAGGTTTTAGGGAATAATCTGGAAAGAGAACCAACAGATGAGTCAAGAAAGTGAGTCAAGTGAGTCCAAGGTCTTCAAGAAAAGCAACTGAACAGATGAGTTAACATTAACTGACATGGGCACCATTCAGGAGAAGCAGATGTGAGGATGGGGAAAGAAAGGGATTTCAGAATGAGGCATAGAATGAACTACTGAATGTGGTACTGAGTTCTCAGTCACCAAAGTCTTGGACTATTTTATACTGAAGTGTGGACATAGTAGGAGTACAAAGACAGAGAGGCAAATAGGTAGGTAGACAGGCAGGTAAAATGAGGGAGCAAGAAAAGTAGTAGCTAGCCAATTCATTGCTTGGGTTTTTATTAGACATATTGTTAGACAATTTGTACATACAGCAGATAAATGAACCAGAAACTGAGAAACTATATGGCTCTAACCATTAGCTTGGAACTCTTTGAGAGCTGGTTTTTTAGTCTGAGTATCAGTTTGTAATGATGCCACATATCACAGATTTTGCCCCAGCACATTAACACAATAGTTTTGTGTTCTTAGGATCAGTGGATTGCCAAAGAATATACTGAGGGAGAGCTGCTATGAAGTCAATCCTTTTCAAATGCATTTGTATTCATTTAAATGTGTCTTTCTGCACTTAAAAATGCATTTTACATGTTGGATCCTTCTACCAATTTTATCATATAATATTTGACTCACAGGTAGATTCATCAACCCCTTCAATGAATCTGTTAATACTTCTGTGTTTTTAATACGTAACCCACCGACTGATATTTATAAGTAAATGTTTGTCAAAAAAAAAAAAGGTTTTAAAATGAAAGGTGTTCCAGATAAAATTAATTAAGAATTAGCCAAAGCAAATAGTCATTCTATGCAGCTAACAAAAATCAACAGCTGTAAGGAAAATGTGTTCAGCTAGATAAGTTTTAGCAGTCTCATTCTATCTTCAAAAGACGAGTTGCCACCTACTTTGGCTGAAAGATTTATTTGCCGTTGTGAAATACAATGTCTGAGCAGAAACTCTGTAGGCCAAGTCTTGGCTGGGATTCTAGGATCCCTCACTATTCACCGGAAAAGCAGGGGAAATTTATAAAGGGCATGGTGACATGGCCAGATAGGTTATTTGACCATATCCTGATTATATTGCTCCTTTAAAAGACTTGTCTATTCCAAACAAATCCTCTGGGTTTTTTATCCTCTGCACATAATATAGTAAGTCCTACCTCCATGTTCCTCCTTTCATATCCTTTGAGCTTTGTATTTACCCCCTTTAAAAGATCTTGTCAGTTTACTTCTTTCTATTCTTAACATTCAACATTTTCTCAGTCCACATTTTTAAAGCCCTTGCTGGTGGTTCAAACTCTACTGGACAAAAGAGATCTTTAAAAATTGAATAAGACAAGTGGTGTTCAAAAAAATTACTCTGTAGCCTAGTAGGTGACCTGGAGAAAGTTAAGACTGTAGGCAAGGAGAGTAGTTTTGGGACAATGGCCATGTTTCAGGGGATGATTAATCCCTGAGCTGAGGCAGTCATTAGAGACAGAGGTAAAAAAATGTTAAGAAGCACTTGTCCTCCAACAAGATGTTAGGAGTAACACTGAGAGTTATATAAAATGACCCCTATTTTGAGTGAATGAATAAATGGTTATATCATTAATCGAAGTAGGGAGCTCAGGAGATGATACACACTTTACAAGAAAGATAGTAAGTTCATGTCGGGGTAAATACTTTAAAAATATATATTGAGTGACTAACTACAGGTCAGACTCTCATTTAAGCAATAAATATGTGCTCCATAAGAGCAGGGGTTTGGGGACACATAAAATAAACTCCTAATACATACATAAACAGGATCATGTTCTATAGTGAAAGCCCAATAGCCATCATATCCATGTGGAAATGCTCGGTGAGCATGCATCTGTGTAGGGCAGCCAGGGAATCATGAGTGAGGCCTTGGCCAGAGTTACATGTCTATGAGTCAGCATCAGTTCATAAGTGGTCATGATTGGAGTGAATGAAAATTCCCAGGAAAACGACAAGCACGGAGTTTTGGGGAGCAGCAAGATGTTAACAAGCAATCATAATAAACTCTTGAGATGCCAGCATTGATAGCCAGGCATATGGTGTTCTGGAGACAATGACAAAAAAGTTATTGAGTTAAAACTTCATTGGTCAGTGAAGGCCTAATCATAGGAGGAACTCTTGCACAGTTGAGTGGACATCTTCTGGGCACTTAAGAAGGTAAAGAAAATTCGAGACAGAAGCATCCAAAGGAGGGAGAGGGCACGAGGGAGAGAGAGGGATGGTGAGGAGATACATGGAGGGGCAGTGGTTTGGTGAGAAGGTGGAGGAGTGAATGTATGGCTGGAAATGGAGCAGAAGTCACAGAAGACCAAGACAGACCAAATCTACAAGCCTTTCTGCTATTGAATATATATCACTTAAGTGCTGTGCTTTGTCCTTTGTGCTAATGAGACCTTGTGTTTGTTATGACGCCATCTTTCTTTCTTTCTTTCTTTCTTTCTTCTTTCTTTCTTTCTTTCTTTCTTTCTTTCTTTCTTTCTTTCTTTCTTTCTTTCCTTCTTTCTCTCTCCCTCCCTCCCTCTCTCTCTCTCTCTCTCTCCTCCTAAACTTGCCTTTCTGGTGATCTTCATGGCTTCTCAAGAACAGAGAGCTTTGCCCCCTTTTCTATTCTTCACTCTCTTTTTCCTTTACATCATCTTCTTCCTTAGTTTGGTTTCTGAGGCTGATTTCAAAAAAAAAAATCATTTAAGGAAATATTATTTCTCAGATTTGAAGAGACTCATAGGCTCGGCATTCCTGGAACAAATGACCAAAGATGAGTAGGTAGGTGATTTTTTTGTGGGATTTTGGGTGCAATTCCTATAGACAAAGAACATTTTTGTGTGGCCACATAGTCAAATAGGACAATTGGTGGTGAGAGAGAAGCTTTAACTTTCTTCTTAGGATGAGGTGAAGAGCAAATGTAGAGATATAATGAAGAACATGACAATTAAGGGTTAAATCTGACTTGTGATCAGATCCAGGATTGTGTGTGCGTGTGCACTCTCCTGTGTCTACATGTGGGTGGTGTATGCAAGGTGTTTCTGTACAAGACTGACCTGTCTGGGGGTGATACAGATGGAAACACCACCTCCAAAGAAGTGGAGTGCAAAGTTTTCACATTTAAACCTCTAGTCGCTAATAAAAAGAAAAGCCTGGGAGAGGCTGATAAGTTTTACCTCATAAAGCAATTATCATAACTTTGGCCCAGTTAGATCAGAAGTAATTTAAAACACAGCCCCGACACTGGAATTGTTAGTCTTACAAAGAGATCTTCAGGCTTTACCAACGTCAATAGAAGCTGCAATTTCTTCATAATTTTCTACTTTGGATCTTTATCAGGCTCTTCCCCCCTCATGCCTTGCCATTTCCTCATACACGGAAAAGGAGACATTGGTAAATTTTCACAATCTTGGGAGTTTTGTGCCAGTGATATTTCAACCCCTCCACCACCCTGCTGAACAAACAGAATATGTCACCGCTGCCGAACGGCTGAATGTCCCCTCCTTATTGTCTATTCTTTCTTTCTTTCTTTTTTTCTTTTTCTTTCTTTCTTTCTTTCTTTCTTTCTTTCTTTCTTTCTTTCTTTCTTTCTTTCTTTCTTTTTTCTTTCTTTCTTTCTTTCTTTCTTTCTTTCTTCTTTCTTTTTTCTTTCTTTCTTTCTTTCTTTCTTTCTTTCTTTCTTTCTTTCTTTCTTTCTTTCTTTCTCATAAGTGCTTGTCTTAAATTTGCATTATTTAGGAAACTAGCTAGCTCAAGACAACATTTTACAGAGAAAAACAATGAGATCCAGACAGATGAAAGGAATTTCTCAAGGTCACAGAGCCAGTTTGGGACAGAACTGGATGGAACCAGGTGGCTCTGTTCCAGGGTTTTTCTCTTCTGCAGCTTCGTTCCTTCTCCAGCATGAGCAGGATTTTAAGGCTCTCAATGACATAATTTGTAAATAAGACTGGTGTGCAGGCCTTCTTCCGGATATTGTCTCCTCTTTCAGAACCCTGTGTTCTCATCCTTCCTCTTTTTTTCCTCCCATTTAAAATTATGGCACCAGTACTTCTAGGTTATACATTTTTCAGGGAACCCAGATAAGTAAGATTTAGGGTGGGTGGGCGGGTGGGTGGTTAAATATGGTGGAGGATTTGAGAAGAGGAAACAGACTTGTCCATGTCAACTTTCCCACCTGGAAGTTATTATTACAGATGAGAAGAATCTTCTCCAAGGCAGAGAATGGCCTGGGAATGGGGAAGGGAGAAGAAGGGGAAAAGTGTCCGATTATCAGTGATTTCAATTTCCTTTTCCAGGAAAAGTTTGCGCTTAAAAAGCACTAGTAGTTTGTAGGGCACTCATAGACTCTTTTCCCTTTACTCTGGCATAAGACAAGCCAAAGACAGACATATGAAAGTGTAATGGACAGAGCTTGTCTTCTGTTGGCCCAGTCAACTCCCTCTGGATTTTTCCCCTTTGCAACTTGAGAAAAGATGCCAAATGTGGTTCCCTAAATGCTAAGGAGAAATGATGTGCACAGTGTCTCTCCTATGTTAAAAATTCTCCACTCTGTGCCATGCAGAGTGAAGTGAAAATATCCTAGGAATTAGAGGCAGGCTGGAGGAGGATGACATATCTCCGGGGACCTCTTCCTTGCTATGGATAAATTGCAAGAGTCTCTGTAACACGCTACTGCCATTCTACCATTGCAACTTGACCACATTATTGCTGATGTGCTTTAGGATGGACCTCTCCACAGAATGAGAAGATCTTCTGTTCCAATCTTCTTCTGAGGCCTCCTCAGGTCATCATTGCCCTGCAACGTGATCTTGCTGAATGTAGCATATTTCAAGTAACTCCAGTGACAGGAAATTCACTCCATACTGAAGCAGTTCACAACACTTAGTGACATTTTTGACTGTTAAAAGTCTTCCTTTAGGGTCAGCCAAAATCCTCTCTGTAGATTCTACTCACTGTTCTTTATTCTTCATGGAAAGATTTCTCTTCTGGAATTTGGAGCCCCTGTGCTTGAGAATGAGGAAAGGGGAAGATCTGCTAGGATGCACATTTTTATTATTGTAAACATACCCTCAAACAATAGTAAAAGTGAAAACAGTATTTAATTTTCTCTGAGGGATCCCTGGGTGGCGCAGCGGTTTGGCGCCTGCGTTTGGCCCAGGGCGCGATCCTGGAGACCCGGGATCGAATCCCACATCGGGCTCCCGGTGCATGGAGCCTGCTTCTCTCTCTGCCTATGTCTCTGCCTCTCTCTCTTTCTCTCTCTGTGACTATCATAAATAAAAAAATAAAAATTAAAAAAAAATAAAAAAAAAACATAAAAAAAAGAATCTCTTATATAATTTTCTCTGAGAGTATTTTAATAATGCCACTTGAAGGCCATATGTTATAAAGCGCAGCCATCAATGAAATTTTTTAAAATTATTTTTTAAAAGATTTTTATTTATTTATTCATGAGAGACACACAGAGAGAGAGAGAGAGAGAGGCAGAGACACAGGCAGAGGGAGAAGCAGGCTCCATGCAGGGAGTCTGATTTAGGACTCAATCCCAGGTCTCCAGGATTAGGCCCTGGGCCAAAGGTGGCGCTAAACTGCTGAGCCATCCAGGCTGCCCATTAAATTCTAATCTTCCAGAGTTTTCCTGAATTCTGAACAGCCAGTGTGTGGATTCTCACTTAAATTTCCAAAAGGAGAATGAAGAGCTTTCCTCCTCTGACATATTCATTTTTCCTCCCCCTCCATGCCTACCATTCATCCCCATAAAGGTGAATAGTCCTAGAAATTTGGGGATTATGAAGATGTTGCCAAAATGCTACATTCTACCCTTGCATAATTCCACAAGGGATTTACACCAAATAAGTAATACAGCTATTTTTAATTTTTGAAAACCGATTTATTGATGTATAAATGACATACAATAATTTACGCAAAGCTGAAGTGTGTAGTGGGATAAATGTTGACATGTCTCCATCCATTGTGAAGATGGTTTCTCCTGTCACTTTGCAATCCTCCCTTCCTGATGACCCCTGTTCCCCAGCAACCATCTACCCACCTTTTGTCACTATATATTTGTTTTCATTTTCTAGAATTCTACATAATTGGAATCATATTATATGCACTTTTTTGGAGGGGGGATCTGACTTCATTATCTCAGCATAAATATTTTAAGATTCATTCATGTTGTTCCTTCTACCCATAGCTTATTCCTTTTTATTGCTAATTAGTATCTTTTTGCATGAGTTTACCATTCACCTATTCATGGACATTTGGGTTGTTTCTACCTTGGGATTATTATAAATAAAGCCACTATGAATATTCAGGTACAATCGTTACATAGACATGTATCTTCATTTCCTTTCAGTAAATATCTAAAAATGCAATGGCTAAGTAATTTTGCCAAATGTATTACTCAGTGACTGAGTAGTCAGTGAAGCTAAGTCACACATATTTAGTGGTAGCCTCACAGTGCATCAGTGCTTAAATATTATGATGCATTGAATTAAAAATTGTTGAATAAAAGGGCATCTGGGTGGTTCAGCCAATTTAGCATCCGCCTTTGGCTCAAGTCATGATCAGGGTCCTGGGATGGAGCCTCCAATCCTGGGCTCCATGCTCAATAGGGAGGGAGTATGCTTCTCCCTCTCCCTCAGCCCCTCCTCTGACTCATGCATGCTGTCTCTCTCTCTCAAATAAATAAAATCTTTAAAAAAAATGTTGAATAAATAAATGCACTTTTTTCTGGATTTTTTTTGCATCTCATCTTATTATAATCAAAACATCTATAAAATATTCAAAACTGTTTATAAAAGAGATTCAAAGAAGTTCTGATATTTACATTTCATCACAAAGCTTGTAAATTGCTAAGGTGAGATTCAAGACCACTTTACTGCATCTTCAGAACCTATACCTCCTTCTCTGTCTGGCTCAGTCCCTCTCTGGGTTCTTCCTTACAGAGATAAGGATAAGTCATCTCTCTCTGTCTCTCCCTCCCCTATCCCCACCCCCTTTCTCTCTCAGCAGGGCTTTTATGCCTCAGCGAGGTTTATGGAGGAGGTGTGATTTTAGCCAGCCTTTGATAAGTGGGTGATATTTAAATAGGAGCAAAGAAGAAATGCCAGACATGTGGAAATAGGAAATCATGAGTTGTGTCTGAAAGACCATAAAGACATGAGCCTGAAAAGGGGGAAGATTTATGCAAGGAAGTAGCCCAAATTAAGGCTGGGATCAGCATCCCCACTCTAGGAGTCACCACTTGTAACTCTGGGAAGGAGAGATGATTACAGATTTCTGAGGAAGAGCGGGAGGATGAGGAACTGAAGGAATATGTTAGTTGTCTGGATCCACAGAGTTGAGGTGAGTATCCATAGATATATCCTGATGGTGTAGGGGTGAGAGTTCAGAAGCGAGGATGACAAAAAGAATGGAAAGGAAGGTGCCCGTGTGAAAATACTCAAAGAAGAAATGGCTCACATTTTTGTAACTAATTGGGTATCATTCATTCTTGAGTTTTTCTCTTGCAACTTGTTCCCTGTCTTGGGGGGGAGGGGGGACAGTGGTAAGCTCTGTTCAGTCTAGGATTCGACCAGGAGAAGCCAATAAGCATCATTTTCTCAGGTAAGTAACTAGAAAGGACTGGATTCCTTGTCTTCCTTAGCAGGTCATTATTGGTAGCATAAAGCATAAATGACAGCTTTGTAGTTTCCTTTGGACCATCCATAAAGAGGTAGAAGTAGAGGGCAGTTGAGCGATGAAACTGAGTGCCCCTTACCTCAGACCATTCCCTGCAAGATGCTGCCTCAAAAAAAAAAAAAAAAAAAAATTCTCCTAGGTAAGTGATATACTGACATCTCCTTCTTTGGTCTCAAAAGAACTGCTCACCAAATTTCAGTTATTTGAAGTCCTGCTTGTTTGTCAGCAATTATTTGAAGTTTAGCGACATGAAGTTCCTGTTCAAAATGAACGGTTCATGTTTAGCTTTGGTAGATTTGGGATGAAAAGGGGACTTGAGAAAGCACTGGTGTGCAAACAACTGAAACTCACCCTTCAAGGAAACTGGAAGGGCTGTCAAGCTGTGAAAGTCTTAAGAAGAATCTCTGGATAATGGTTTATAATATTATCTTTCCCTAAGGACCCAAGAAATGGAAAAGATATTAGTTTTTCTATGAGGAGCTTTTGGCAAAGCCCCATAAATGCACTTCGTTAAAATCATTGTGGTGCCTCAAACCCACAGGCTGGAATATGTAATACATATGTTGAGTGGCTAATGGGGCCTTATGTGGGAGTGATCTCTGGGATACCCCATGAGAAAGGTACTCATGGAAACAGGTTTTCCTGCTTCTTTGCACAGGCCTTAAAAATTCAGTGGAAGAGCCATTTGGCTGCCATGATGTTGATTTTTGTTTACCACTTTCTTCCTTCCTCTACCCTCACTTCCCTTTGAACGATGGGAGACATTCCCTCTCCCAAAGTGAAATCATGGGTTTAGTGCTTGGTTTCTGTACCCCAGTACAATCTCTGAGGCTGTAGCTCTGGATCTGTGCCACAAAAAGTGGGTATGGTTTGAGGGGAGAGGTGTGGAGAGAATAATTCTTGAGCCTCTTTCACATCAGAGACCATGAGTTAAATGCCATTACACGATCAATCTTTTTTAGTTCACAATAACCCAAGGAAAAGGGCACAGTGGAACTTGTCAAAGCTCCCCCTGCTAGGAAGTAGGAAAATTGAAATTTGAAGTGAGTAGATCGGTTCCCTATAGCTGAAGTTACCAGTGTCCACCTGCAACCCTTCTTTCTGGGAGCAGCTCTGCCTGAGAACTTTCAGTGGCAGCATCGAGGTAACTAGGAGTCCCAGAGAATATCCCCCACGCCACACACACACACACACACACACACACACACACACACACACGGCAGGCAGCCAATGATGGATGATGGCAGGCAGTACATAAATTAAGTACTCTGACTCCAATATCTTCTGGGTGGGAAAACTCTGAGACTCATACATTATTGACGCTTAGAGGTCTCCAGTGGGACAAAGCTCCTGCTCCATACGCTGGAAACTGCCTTCATAACACTCACTTTATCTTCCCTGTCCACTTCCCAACCCCACTCTGAGTATTACTTCCAATCACCTCCCACATAAATTGCTTGATGGGGAACCAAGCAATTTCTGGGGAAATACCTTAATTTTCTGGGGGAAACCCAAACTTGGAAATGCTTCAAAGCTGAACTTACTCTCAAAGGCATATGGAAGATAACTCATTAGACATGTTTATAAGTGCTGCCTCTCACTGTCCTTTCTCTATTTTTCTCCTCCCCTCTGGACTCCTCTGTCTCCATCCTTGTGACCATGTGCCTTCCTGCTGTCTGCTGCCTCCCCTTCCTCATTTCTCTCCTGCACTAACAAAACCCTGATTTTTCTCAGTAAGAAGCAAATCAACCTCAGTTATGGGTGGTTGATAGCTCTTCACTCTGTCAAGTCAATTTGCATTTTTACAAAGGGCTGCATGTTTATATATTTTTAAATTTATTTATTTATTTATTTATTTATTTATTTATTTATTTAGAGAAAGAATGAGTTGGGGGAACACAAGGGGAGGGAGGGGAAGAAGAAGAGAATCCCAAGCAGACTCCTCGCTGTGCACTGAGTTTTGAGCCCAAAGTGAGGCTGGATCCCACAACCCTGGGATCGTGACTGGAACAGAAACCAAGAGTCAGATGCTTAGCTGACTGAGCCACCCAGGTACCCCTAACTTTGCATTTTAAAATAAGCTGTATGGATTTTTAATGAGTGCTGGATCAGGGGTTTAAGAGAAATGACAACTTTCAAGCTTTGCGATACGTAACAGTTAAGGAACTGAAGAAGAAGTCAGGAATTCTTGAAGAAGCTGGATGAAACAATACCTGTGACATGATATGAGCTGGGCTTGGTAAGACAAGTAGGACTGGATCAGGTTGCAAAGAGAGGGTGGGGACTCAATTTTTTTAGCTTTCAATCTTGAAATAATTTTAGATTCACCTAAGAGTTTCAAAGATAGTACAGAGAGTTCCTGTACACCTTTTGCCCAGCTTCTCCTAATGTCAGTATCTTCTTTTTCATTTTATCAAAATGAAATGAGCAATAGTGTAATACCATTAATTAAACTACAGACTATTCAGATTTCAACAGCTTTTCCAATAATGTCCTTTTTCTCTGTTCCAGGATCTAAGCATAAGGTCCTCCCACAGCTCCACCATCTTAACTCCTCCTCTATCTGTTATGGAATTCAGTCCCGCATACTACATTGCATTTAATCATTGCCTGTCTTCTGAGTCTCCTTCAGACTGGTGCAATTATTCCATGTTTTAGAAAGACTCTTTAGCTTTCATAATCCAAGCAATGGTAGGTATTTCTATATTACAAGGCCCATTTTATAGATGAGAACACTGGGGCTTAGAAATAAGAGGTGAATGTTGAGGCTCACATATAACTAGAACTAAGACTGCCCCGGTCTGAGTGCTCAACCTAGGGTCATTCCACCATGCTAAATTTCTAGTTTTTCTTCTCTTGATACTTACTCTGTCCCAACTGTTTTCTCTTATCATTTTTCCCCTGATCTTATCCACTATATGCTTATTTCCTTCCCCTCTAGGGCTTTTCCCTTGCTATATATAAGATGGGTAGGCTACAGATGTTGACGAGGATGCAGAGAAAGGGGAAACCTCGTACACTGTTGGCGGGAATGCAAACTGATACAGCCATTCTGGAAAAACAGTATGGAGGTTCCTCAAAAAGTTGAAAACAGAGTTACAACCCAGCAATTGTACTACTAGGTATTTACCCAAAGGATACAAATGTAGTGATCTGAAGAGATCTGTACCCGCAATGTTTTTACCAGCAGTGTCCAAAGAGCCAAAATGGAAAGAGCCCAAATGCCCATTGACAGATGAATGGATAAAGAAGATATGGTATATATATTTAGATATATATAAATATATAAAATGGAATATTGCTAAGCCATGAAAGAATGAAATCTTACTATTTGCAAGGATCTGGATGCAACTAGAGAGTATATGCTAAGTAAATTAAGTCAGTCAGAGAAAGACAATTATCATATGATTTCACTCATATGTGGAATTTAAGAAACAAAACAAAGGAATATAGAGGAAGGGAAGGAAAAATAAATCAAGTTGAAATCAGAGAGGGAGACAAACCATGAGAGACTCTTAGGAATCTCTATGAGACTAGGAGTCTTAGGAGTCTAGGAGACTCTAGGAAACAAACTGAGGGTTGCTGGAGAGGAGGGGGATTGGGGGGGGGATAAAGTACCTGGGTGATGGGGATTAAGAAGGGAACGTGATGGAATGAGCACTGGGTGTTATACGCAACTGATGAATCACTAAACTCTACCTCTGAAACTAATAATATACTGTATGTTAATTAATTGATTTTAAATTTAAAAATATCCCCTGAAACTACATAAAAAAAAAAAAAAACAAAGATGGGCAGGCAAGGCTGAAGATGAAATAATGTCATCTAGTTTGTCACTTCTATGACCTAGCATAAGGGCAGTCCTGTTTAGTGTCAAACAGCCTGGACTAGCACAAACCCTGGACGAAAGATTGAAGGTGAGGAGGAGATCTGCTTTTCATTGCAGCTGAAAGGAGGACATTTTCCCAAGCCAGAGGAGCCCTCAGGCCAGATGACTTTCAACCATGAAGAGATTTCTTTCACCATTGGTCACATATCCCCTTTTCCCCTCATGCTCTTTTGCCTTTATTAATTTTGGCCCAGAGCTTTCTTTCTTGAGGTGAATAAAAACGAAGGCGCTGCTGCTCCCCACCTGGAATGCTAGACTGTGAGTATGTCCTGGAGGAGGATGGCATATTTCCAAGATGACCATCGGCAGCCAAGGCATTATAGGGCTTTGTACCGTGGGAGGATGTAAATCATGCTTCACACCTGGCCCCGTCTGTTTATTAGGAGTTATTTGCAAGGGTCTCTGCTTACCCTTGCATTCTGCAGTTAATAGCACTTTCCTTCCTGGAACAAATTTCCTCTAAAGCTAAGACTGTACAGAGTCACCATGAGCTTTATTTATGAATGCAGCTCAGACACAAAGCCTGATTCAGGGAACTCATGCGGAAAAGTCTGATTAGCACAATGCTAAATGAACTTAGAGACCTTCACCCCGCCCCAAAGATCGCTTGTTAGAAGCAACAGGGAGTCTATGGACCTGGGAGCAGGGGGTAAATGGATGACATTGCTTTTTGTGCCTGAGGCTACTTCTTTCTATTTTTACATTTTTTTGCTCTCCAGCCTATGATAGGCTTATAATCAGATGCTGATAAAACACTAGGAGAGGTAGATTCTCAAAGAGGATTATAAAATGTGTGTGTGGGGGGGTATGCATGTAGTATGTGCTGGAGAAAAGTGATGGTGAGTAGGAGCAGATCCTCTTGAGAATCAGCCCTTTGAACTAATCCAGTCAAATCCCTTCATTGAGAGAAGGGGAACCGAGGTCTGAAATGGGCCCTGACTTATACGAGGGTCTTTCATCTGCAGAATTGATTACTCCTTCTGGAAATTGTGCTATGATAATATTTAAGAGGCCAAGTTTACTTCAAGCTCAGTCCAGTGAGATAAAGAAAATTGAGCACTTACCAGAATCTAGTAGATGAGCATGGCAAGAGGATGGATATTCTCAATAATATCAGTACCTCGTTCTCTTCCCAAATTGAAGCCTGTATTAATATCCCTATGTAGCAGAGGGTTCAGGGTTCTTCCCAGATTATACCAATAGTTGCTATGACCAGGTCTTATAAATCAAAGCAAAGTGCTTATATCACTAAAATATTGTCTCTGTAATGTACCGACAAGCTCTACTAGGGAAATAAGAATGTCTATTTGGGTCACTGTTGTTTCTATAATATCAAAAATTATTATTGTGGTTCTAGCACTATCTTTTTTTTTTTTTTTTTTATCTTTTGTAGACCACATCACAGTGGCACTTCTGCATGGTTCGCGTGCCTATTTCACCAATGTCTAACTCTTTCAGTATATATTAAATGTCTTGAGTTCATGGATTAAATTTGTTTCTCTTCATTGTATTTCTAACTCCTAGCAGTATGCTTGATCTATTTTATGTACACAATGTAATTTGGTGAGATGAATGTGAAATAGGGTGTGTACATTTCAAGAGAGAAAGTCTATATTTTAAATCTAGCTTTAATAGTAGTTATAAGTCCTTGGGTCAGTCAACAAGCACCTCAATGTTCAGCTTTTCATCCGTAAAATCACAGTAGTGGCAGCCAGCCACCAAATAGCCAGCCACCAAATATTTTCCAGCGCCAACTTGCATGGACCAGGTCCTGTGTTAGGGCCTAGGGACAGTGCTTCACAAACTTGCCCTTGGCCTCAAGGAATTTAGTCTTCTTGGTTATTTTGCATGGTGGCTGTGAAAAATCAAATGGTACCAATCATTCATTCGACAAATATTTATTGGGTACAAACCATGTTCTTGGCATTGTTGTAAGCACTGGGTAGATAGTAAAGAACACAACCAAGTTCTTGATCTCATAGGATTTGTATTTTAATGGGAGAGGCAAGAGCAGGCAGGCATGTATTTTAAAGCAAAAACAAATTAGGAAGTGGCCAAGGGTATTCTTGAGTCATTGTGGCTGAGACTTTCTGGGAGGTGGAATTTGTCTGAAACATTTGGAATCCAAGACCTTTAATGTTTCTTTAAATCCAGACATAGGTGAGTTTTATCATCTGTATGGCCAGTAAAAGAGAGACTTTATATGCGTGTGTGTTGGTCTCATCTGGATAGTGTCTTTTGGTCTTGTCTGGATATTGAGAGCAGAGTTTCAGCAGTGGGGGGCTTTTGCCTCTGCACAATCAAGTTTTCTGGGAATTCAGTCTTTTGTTCATGGGGTTCTGACTTTTATCTGACTTCTATGTATATTTCAGTCTCAGACCTACATACAGAAAAACCACATGAGATAAGAAGGACCCAGGGCCAGAATTACCAAGCGATTTCCTATCTTTCATATCACTCTGTAACAGTGTCTGTGTATACTGTCTATTCAGAGGTTTTTTGGCATCCCAAATTATCAAATATTTTTGTTTTCACTAGCTCCACGGTAGATTTGGCTCAATAGTCTCACTCTCAAGTTAAAAAGTGTACCAATATACAACACTGTCAAGTATAAATAGATAATAAAAAAGTAAATCAGTAAAGAAAACTTTGTGATTGGAAGGTATTCGGTTTATAGGCAAGTTTTTCATTTGTACTAATCCAAATAGAACTTCTTAACCATTTATAGACAAAGAGAGTTGATTTTTTCTCTATATTTTTAGACTAAGAGATGGTGTTTCTTCTTCAAGCAAATGCTCTTAAACTTTTTCCCTTAAACTCATACATGAAACTTGTTGTGGGCTCTCCATTTGGCAAGACAAATAGTCCTGTCCACAAAGGGCCATGTGAAATTAAACTCACCATATAAATATGTGAAACACCCTTCAAGAAACCCAAGAATATAATTCAACCCCTAGGGAATTAGAGGGAGACAAATGGAGTCACATAAACATCTTCAGAAGATGAGTAAAGGAGAGCTTTTTGTTTCCACCGTTGGTGACAATGCTCGACTTAAATCAAAATTGTGTCAAAATAGTCTAGAAAAGCTATATTACCAGGAACTTTATTTATTTGAAAGAGAGAGAGAGAGCACAAGTGAGGGCAGAGGGAGACAGAGAATCCTCAAGCAGATTGCCCAGTGAGTGCAGAGCCCAGCATGGTTTCCATTCTAGGACCTTGAAATGGTGATCTGAGCCAAAAATCAAGAATCAGACACTTAACCGACTGAGTCACTCAGGCACCCCCAAGGGCACATTTTTTTCCTGACTTGTGTTAGGCACTTTATCTTTTTAAAAAAGATTTTTATTTATTTATTCATGAGATACACAGAGAAAGAGGCAGAGACATAGGCAGAGGGAGAAGCAGGCTCCTTATGGGGAGCCTGATGCCAGACTTGATCCCAGGACCTCAGATCACCAACTGAGCCAAAGGCAGACACTCAACCACTGAGCCATCCAGACGTCCCTGTGTTATGTACTTCAGTGAGAATATTATTCAACCAAATTTTGACTGCTAAGCTAAATGAAGAAAGATCTCAAAGAATTCATATTCGATGCTTCCCAAGAACAAGCAGGCAAATTATTTTCCAATTCTAGTTTAAAAGAATTAATGTTCATATTTAAGATAATGATAAAAAAATTGTAGTGATAAAATTAGTTTGTTCATCCTTCGCTAAGTGACCAGACAGCTTCCATGAATAGAATCACCAAACTGTAAGGTGAACCTCAAGTCGACAAAATTGAGACACAACTACAGGATCGTAAAGCCTGTGGAAACATACCACCCAGTCTCTATTCATCAACAACTGAGAGCTCTTCCTACAGATTCCTAAATCTACAGTTAACATGATTATTTTAGGGATCCCTGGGTGGCTCAGCAGTTTAGCGCCTGCCTTTGGCTCAGGGTATGATCCTGGAGTCCCACATCGGACTCCCTGTGAGGAGCCTGCTTCTCCCTCTGCCTGTGTCTCTGCCCCCCACCCCCCCACCCCATGTCTCTCATGAATAAATAAATAAACTCTTAAAAAATAACATGATCATTTTAAGCTTGAGACTAACTTGGTATCTAATATACCTATTTTCTTTTTTTTGAAGAATAAGTTATTTCCAAAATATATTTGAAATTAAGACTTTAAGTGCTTGAGCTGAGTTCTATTTGACTTGTCTTGATTATTTTTCCAGAACATTTTTAGCGTGATCATCTTCACTACACTAAAAGATAACTGATTCACCAATTGTGCAGAAATGGAGGAGGGGAGACCAAGAATAATTTCTGCTGGCCTTTAATGTCCTTCCCCAGAAGGCATTTATGAGAAAAAGACTATAAGGTTTTTAGACACTAGTATATCTTTCAAAGAGGAGACCTTTCCTTTTACTACTCTAGTTTCTTTGCTCCAGCCATTTATATGAACAGAATGGCAGCAAAGTTGAAGGTCAAAATAATTTCAGTAAGAACTTATTATATTTCACAAAAGAATACCCAATTCAAAACTAGGTTTTGGGGGATCCCTGGGTGGCTTAGCAGTTGGGCGTCTGCCTTTGGCCCAGGGCGTGATCCTGGGGTCCCGGGATCAAGTCTCATGTTGGGCTCTGCATGGAACCTGCTTCTTCTCTGCCTGTTTCTCTGCCTCTCTCTCTCTCTCTCTCTCTCTCTCTCTCTGTCTATCATGAATAAATAAATAAAGTCTGGGATCCCTGGGTGGCGCAGCGGTTTAACGCCTGCCTTTGGCCCAGGGCGCGATCCTGGAGACCCGAGATCGAATCCCACGTCGGGCTTCCGGTGCATGGAGCCTGCTTCTCCCTCTGCCTGTGTCTCTGCCTCTCTCTCTCTCTCTCTCTGTGTGACTATCATAAATAAATAAAAATTAAAAAAAAAATAAAGTCTTTAAAAAAAAAACAGAACTAGGTTTTGTTGGGGCACCTGGCTGGCTCAGTCAGAGGAATATGCGAATCTTGATCTGGGGGTCATGAGTTTGAGCCCCACATGGGGTGTAGAGATTACTTAAATAAATAAAACTTATGAGAAAATGCTCTGCATCACCTGCCATCAGGGAAATACAAATCAAAACCACAATGAGATACCACCTCACACCAGTGAGAATGGGGAAAATTAACAAGGCAGGAAACAACAAATGTTGGAGAGGAGGTGGAGAAAGGGGAACCCTCTTGCACTGTTGGTGGGAATGTGAACTGGTGCAGCCACTCTGGAAAACTGTGTGGAGGTTCTTCAAAGAGTTAAAAATAGAGCTACCCTACGACCCAGCAATTGCACTGTTGGAGATTTACCCCAAAGATACAGATGCAGTGAAACGCCGGGACACCTGCACCCCGATGTTTATAGCAGCAATGTCCACAATAGCCAAACTGGAAGGAGCCTCGGTGTCCATCGAAAGATGAATGGATAAAAGAAGCTGTGGTCTATGTATACAATGGAATATTCCTCAGCCATTAGAAACGACAAATACCCACCATTTGCTTCGATATGGAGGGACCTGGAGGGTGTTATGCTGAGTGAAATAAGTCAATCGGAAAAGGACAAACATTATATGGTATCATTCATTTGGGGAATATAAAAATTAGTGAAAGGCAATAAAGGGAAAGGAGAAAAATGAGTGAAAATATCAGTGAGGGTGACAAAACATGAGAGACACCTAACTCTGGTAAATGAACAAGGGGTAGTGGAAGGGGAAGTGGGTGGGGGGGTAGGGGTGACTGGGTGATGGGCAATGAGGGGGCCACTTGGCGGTATGAGCACTGGATGTTATGCTATATGTTGGCAAATTGAACTCCAATAGAAAAATTAAAAAAAAAATAAAGGCAAAAAGAAAAAAAAAGGAAAAAGAAAAAAGAAAAAAGTATTCCTGACCACAGCTATTACCAAAAAAATCCTTTAAATAAAGAGGTATCCTTGGAAAAAAATAAAAAACAAATAAATAATCTTTAAAAAAAATAAATAAAACTGGGGTTTTATTAATTATTTATGCAAAGTAGCACAAGCTAATCTCAGTTAATATGTCAATTAATTAATTATATCAATCAACATAAACTAGGTACTGAAAATATACAGAGAAAAATGACATAGTCCTTGACCTTGTGAAAGTACAATTAGATATGCTATGACATTGGTAAGAGCAAAGTGAAATTTTGGGATAGCATGAGAAGTGAGAAGGAAAAAAAAACCCATTCAGAGGAAGTGTCATTTGAAGAAACAAATAATCGAGTCATCCTTCGTTGGAAATTTTAAGCAGTTCCTCTAGGTTTATCTCACTTGTGGCCACTTCACACCATACAATGGTGGGGAATCTGGGCTAGAACTCCAAAATCCTGGACAATGTCCATGGCTCTTCTGGGAACTGGCTTTTCACTCTTGGAAAAAACTCATTGCTCCGCTTTACATCTTTGTGCATTTTTTGGAGGTTAAGGGAAAAAACCTGACAAGGGACAGTCCTTCCCATTTTTCTTTTTCACTCCCATCTTCACTTCCTATTTCACCATGGATGTGATTTTTATGCTGGCGCCTTCACTGTGTATCAGAGGAAGAGTGGCTATTCTAAATCTCTACTGCTTCTTCTGGATTCCCAGATGCACAATTAGCACTCTGAACATCCCCCTAACTAATGTTCTAACTCCGAACATTAGATTTGTGGCTTGTTTAATGATGGTTTCCACTGCCAGACAGTAAGCTCAGTCAGGGAGTGAAACATGCCTATCATTGTCCCTAGTGCCTGACCCATAGTAGATACCTCATAGGAACGTGTTGGCTGCCTAGCTGAATGGATAAATGGAATGAATTGCAGATGACATTTTAGGGACAATCACTCTTGGACACCGACTGTTCCTGCAGAGAAGTGGAACACTGTAGCAGAGAATGACTCTCATTCTTGTGTGATGCACTTTACGTTCAAATGGCTGATTGCGGCTGGGGAAAGTGTGAAAGTCCAGGAGAGAAAGAAGGAAACAACGCATTATTTCTGTGCCTCGCTGCATTTATAGTTGCACACAATCTTTACGATAACCCAAGAGCTAGGTGTTAGCTCAATTTTATGGCTGAGAAATTTGAGGCTTTGAGAAGTTAAATTTTTTTGCACAAACTCACAGGACAGTGATCTGGGAGATGTGACACCGGGGCGATGCCTGGTGTCTTTCCCAAACTATGTAACTGTGAGATAAGAAAGATAAACTGATATTTAATGCAGTATTATTTATCACTTTTTCCTGGCCATAGGGGGCCATAATGCATACTGATTACATTTCAGCAAATGTGGTTGATTGCCTCCCTAAAGCAATTTATTATGTTTTTTTTTTCTCTCCTGTCTCTTCTCTTTCTCTGATAATACTGTTAGCTAGGATAATTAATTAGCTATGATAGCAAATTAACAGTGCATTAAAGGTTGTGAGAATTTCTACAGAAAATAAACCCACTTAACTTTGTTTAACATGATTTCTAAACTAATAAGACCACAGGATTTTTTTCTAATGAAGAATTTGCTAGTATTTTAGAAGATAGTAGTCCCTCCTAAAAACATTTTATTTTCAGACACTCATCAACACTAGACTTGATAAGTGACAATGAAATTGTCTCCTTAGTTTAAATATCAAAACCTGAATTGATTTCTCATAGCATTGCATTCAGAAAAACCCTTCGCTCGTAGCACACAATTTTGACCCTGGCCAACAAACAGAGCAAAGGTAGATATGCATGACATGCCAAGTGTTTATTTTCATTCCTCTTCCTAGTTCTGTTTATCTGAAGAACAAAAGTAGAGAAACTGACTAGTCAAAAGAGGGACCAACAGCCTCTCCTGGACCCCTTGTCACCTTACTGAATGAAGATGGAGCCACTGACTTCTCCCATTTCACTTATCACCTCTCTTCCTCATCATGAAGGAGTCATCATATCCAAGCAGCTTTATAGTCGATTCCCCAGGCAGAAAGCAAATGGTGAGGGGATGCCAATAGTTGGCAGAGGAATTGGTCTGGAGGCTTCTCCGTGGGGGTGGCTCACTAGAATTTTTAACCACCCAATTGGGGGAGTTGTTTCGTGTGAACCAGTGGTCAGAAACTTAGATCACTGTTCCCAGGATAGGATCTCTCCCTCACCGTCTCTATCTTCTGGATTCCTTACCTTGAAAGTGAGTTAACACGTTTTATTACAGATTGTTTTCTTCTGGGCACTAGCTTAGCCCGCTCTATGCTTAACAAGTTTAACTAATGCACTTTTAGTGCATTATAGTCCCCAGCTAAGCAAATGACTTTTCACATTATCATTCTCACACCCACTGATTCATACTCCTAAGCAATATTTCTAGAGCATTCATTCCTGAACTGGAAGCGGAGCAGAATCATTGCAAAGTCTTTTGGGTAAGAAAAAATGGAGTGGGGGTTGGGAGGGGTCTCTGTGAGTTAAGGTTAGTCCCAGAGTTGAAGGTCTACAACCACAGGAATCTCTAAGATATAAACAAAACAAAGGATGGTTATCATTTTATTTAGCTAAAGTGCAGCCCAAAAGGGACATCACAGATTGTAAACAGATCCTTAATAGTTAAAAAAAAAAATATTTTCCAGTACTCCATCCAAAGACTTGTTTTCCAGAATGTTCTCTCCTCACAGCCATGAGGGAAAAAAATTCTAGATCATCTAAAATTCTTATGAATTTCATGTAGTTTAAACCCTGATTAAAGCCATCCGCTTGATTTGCAATCTTAAACTTATTGTAAGTCAGCTGCTTAAGTGGGTGAACAATTAGAAACTCAGACAAATGACAGTTTACGATCAGGCAAGCTCCTTTATACTCATTTGTATCATATAACCAAAGCCATTTAATTAAGAAAAAGAATATTTTATAATCCAGTTTTATCACTGTAGATACTCCATTTATTATCACACTACTACCTTAGTGAGGTGGAGCCTAAGGGAGAAATAGTCACTAAGGAAAATGGCATGTTTCTTTATGAACAAGAAATTAGAAAACATATTTTCAATATTACTCTTTGCATTTCTACAGAGCAACAGTGGGAAAGTTACAGTTCCTTTTTTATTTTTTGGAATGGAATTTATATGTGATGAATCAGCCTATTACTAAAGTTTCATAGAAGTTTTGGATGGATTTGCAGGGAAATTCTGATAGGATATGATTTTTTAACTTACCAGTAGTGTTACTTTACTTTTCTGGCAAACTTAACCTCATTTATATAGAGACATGCCAAATGCTACTTTTTTATGGGACTTAGGACAGTTACATCAATGCCTCAATGACTATAACACCCTTTGCACCTGCTTCATTGCATTTTTTATTTCTTCCAGTTGTACTCAAACCACTCTCACAGATAACTTGTTTCTTGGGTGCTGTCCTGCAAAGAGCCCCAAACACTATTTTTCGAATATCTTCTTTTTTGTAATCTCTTGAAAATCTTAAGTACATTTTTTTTCAATAATGGGAGGTCATTAAAACTGAGATGCTTTACAGTATTTTTATGATTGATAACGCTTCAAGTTCATTAGTTTATCATACCTTATTTTCGATGACTTCTTTATGGAAAGTATTTTGCTGAGCTGAGAATATCCCAAGCAAAGCAGAAAAATAAACCCATCAAATACCCTGCCACTGAAAAGATGATAACAGATGTTTCTCATCCCTGGATAGCTCTGGGGAGGCAAACTGAAGGGCTTCCCATGTTTCCCAGATGCTGCGTGATATCTCTGGGTTCCCAGGATTCATCCAAATGAGGACACATTGAGATTTGCAAATAGGAATTCCCCAGCTGAGAGACTCAGTGTAGGGGAATAGGGCTAATCAGGGCAAAGGGGATGCTAAGATGTCCTGGGATGTTTTGTGTTTGAATTTAGGTCACTCTCTCTACATTTTCAGTGTGGCCAATAAAGGGGCCAGCTGAGTTCTATCAGCTGCTCTTAATTTTCTCTTTTCCTTTAAAACTTTCCTTATTATTTTAGAAATGATAAGAAAGGGTGAAAAATATCTGAGAGGACAATAGGTGATATCCAAAGTTAAGGGCCTGAATTACCCAGAATTCTTAGTCTTTCTTACCAATGTTATATCTCCACTCAATTCCAATAAATATCATATTTATATATAAGCAGATTGAAAGCATAAATACAAAAAAATGTTGGCTTCTCAATTCTTCACTGTGCTCATGCTGGTATGTGATTCCTCCATGGGTGAATGTCCCCAAATATATGAAGATGGAGTTGTATTATGTAGGCTTCTATTCTAAATGCTTTATACTCATTAAACCATTCAACCCTCACAAGAGCTCTAGGAGATAGACACTATTAATTTTTCCATTACACAAAGACGAATTTAGGCTATAAAGGTTAAGCTACTTATTCACTCACACAGCTAATAAATGGAGGCATCGAGTATTGAAACTGAGCAGTCTAATCTCAGGGGCCAGGCTCTGAAGGTCTATACTGTCCTGCCTGATTCTGGATTGATAATACATCTTCACATATTAGGTTTTCTGTGACATTGAATCAAAATAGAAATATATTAGTTGCAAGTACAAGAAGCCAAGAATGGCTTTCCCAAGACCTAGGTGCTCTCTGTCACAGGTGAATTTAGTCATCTTAGCTAAATAGCAAATAGTCTTCTAAGCCCTGGATTTATCATCTGTGAAACTGGGGTGGAGGAAGGAGACTGGAAAAATATGTAAGTTTCTCTAGCTCTCTAATTTTAAGATTCTTGGATCATGTATTGAACATCTAGATAACTTTGTATGCTGGTGGTTATCCATAAACACCTTTTAATTACTACTTGGAGACCATAGCTGTAATTTACCAAAGCAGCAGAGGAATGGTATATATAAGACCGGTTGTCATGTTTGGTTCAGCCTGTTACATCATCATCTGCACAAAATTAAAAAAAAATAGAAAATGAGTATTAAAATCCATTATGTCATTCTTCGAGGAAATTTGTATCATTGATGTAATCTAAAAAGAACTCTCTCAAACACAAGGTTGTCATAGAGATTATATCCTCCAAACAACCACTTCTCAGCTACTGCTGTTCAGAGCTGTGATTTTGGATTTATCTCATTTGAGGGTCTTGATTAAATGCCAAAGAACAACTGAGAAATATTATTCTCTTGTGAAAGTACTTAGAATTGCCTTCCTCAGAGCACTTTACAATCAGGTCTGTAAAAATCTGCTTCTCGGTTAATCTTAGTACATGTGATAGATTAGAATTTTTCTTTTCAAGTGCCCCCACCTGAAGTGGTTAGAAAAAAAAATTAACACAATAGCACAATCAAATTATGAATATGGTTATATTGACCCACAATCCAAATAATTCACCAAACCCACATATGCAAAAGGGAACTTTTCTTGCCTGAGCTCATTAGCCCCCATTTCTGGTCCTTCACAGAATAACATATTTTTTTAAAACGTATTTGTTCAATCCAGTGCTTTTTGGATAAATTCAAGGTTGCTTCCTCAGATTCAGCCCAGTTCAAAGCTTTCCCTTTGATGTTGCTTTTCTTCTGCTTTACCTCAATACTCAATTCTCAAGAATGAAGCAGAGGGGAAGAGAAGGGAGTCTTTCTTGCAAGCAGGGGACAATTTCTTCATGACAGGCCATACACTTATATACTGAAGGTGGGATTCAATTTCTACTCTTGTCCACTTCGTGTGGATGAGGATACCAATGGTTGCTCTGCCTGGCTATGTCGAGTGGTTACTTCAGTTTTGACAGAGCATTCTCAACATCGTTGATTCTCCTCAGACTTTTCAGTGACGAAACCAACCAGTAATACTCTTCACACCTGCTTGGGAGATCTCACCTCTTTTGCCAGTGTTCCAGGGCCTGTGACCCAAGGCTTATCGTCAACTGATATACATGTACCTTGTCAAGCGAGCACTCTGAAACTCCTCTATTCACTTGTGTGTTGTGGGTATTGGAGGTGTTACTAGATGGACCATGCTACCTTCTCTTTTTTACCCTCTCTCATGTCCCAGGGCCCTGGGATACATCTACTGTGCTCTCTCTCATCATACTTCATCTGTGGAGAAAAATCTTAGCCTCTTCTACCTTGTGGGTTCTTCCAACCTAAAGGGGATATCAGTTGGGTGCTCCCCCACTGCCTTCCTACCTGAGAATCTCATCTTCTAAAAAAATCTCCTTCCTTTACAAATAAAGTATTCTTCCTCCAACTCAGGAAGTCATATATGCTCCATCTGCGAGAAGGAGTGATGGGAAGTGATGGGATGGGGTAAGAGGAATGTGAAGAGCCAGCTCTCCTGGTTTGTCATATCCTCTTTATTTCTTTTTTCCAAGGAATGCATCAAATTCATGATAGCTGAAAAAGAAAACACTGTTTTGGGCTTGAAATTATCAGACCACACAACACGGTGTGCTGTATGGGAATGGTTCTTTCACACCCCTGATGTTTCCTATCACTTGGAGGAAGCTCTGCTAGTGTAACCTTCCTGGTCTCTCCTGCCTTCTCATCTACTGCTCTGGAGGGGAGGAGGGAAGACTTCCTTATGGGTAAGTTAAGGAAGAGGGAAGTAGGCATACTCAGCTCACTTCACCCTTTTTCTTTTCCAGGTAGCCTGCCTACAGAGAACAAGGGTTCGTTTTATTTCCTGCCTGCTCCCAGAGAGGAGGTTATGGTGTTCCAGAATGTTCTGTGTCTGGATGAGGATGCCTGCCTTAATTCTGGCTCAGTATTGGTAAGTCCACTTTCCCAAATATATTAGCCACTGCCTCCCATATCAGTTTTATCAGTAATGAAGGCCATCTTTTGCCATCCCATTGCCTTATTCTTATTTGTTAATTCCTTCAGACCTTGGTCAATGAAGAGATTTATTACTGGCTCTAATTTTAACAAATACTTTATATATCATCCTTTCACTCTGTTAACGTTCTTCTCCCTAGCTGGACCCTGCATCCCACTCCAAATCTGACCCAGAGTGTGAAGAGTTCAAGTCCAGTTCTGGCTATGCTGCATACGAATAGTGTAACCTCAGGCAGCTTATTATTTACTCTCAGTACCCAGGCTGCTTCTTCTAAAGACTATTTGTAGCTAGATAGGTTTTTTTTTTTTAAAGATTTATTTATTTATTCATGAGACACAGAGAGCGAGGCAGAGACATAGGCAGAGGGAGAAGCAGCCTCCCTGTGGGGATCCTGATGTGGGATTTGATCCTAGGACCCTGGGATCACGCCTCGAGCCCAAGGCAGATGTTCAACTGCTGAGCCACCCAGGCACCCCACTAGATGGATTTCTAAGGGCATCCAATTCAGGAGCTTTTGTTTCTTTATGGAGGTATTTCCTCATTTTTAAAAGACTGGGATGTGGATTTATAATGTTCCAACATCACATATCTCAGCCAGAAACCAGGAAGAGAAAAAAAAATGAGTAAGTTGTCTGAGGACTCTATCCAAATTCTTGTTGCACTTTGGGAACCTAAATATTCTTCCTCCTTCTCAGTCTGAGGCAGAGACTGTGAGGACAGAAGAGGTTTTATACGAAAAAGACAGAGAATTTGGGTCACCGGGAACGAAAGGCTGTCTATGTGGGCTGAGCAATGCTATACCCTGATTTATGTGGAGGGGGAATCCATGTCTCTTTCCTAATAGACAAGCACAAACTAATCACCAGGACAGAGGAAAAAAAAGTAGTTAGAATGTTTTGGATAAAAGGAAACTTGGAAGAGACAGGGAAACCTGTTATTGAGAAATTCTCTATAAGAATAACTTTAGATAAATCATCTGATACTGTATTAGTTACCTAACTTCCTTAGAATAAGTTATCGAGGTAGCCCCAAGAGTTCTTTATCAGCCAGGCTAGTCTGGACAGTGAATTATCTGGGTAGCAGTTTAGTTTCTGCTTTAGGGAAATACACTCAACGGAATTAGCTTACTCTACTTTCATGTATTTATTTTGATACAAGTAATTTGAACTAAAAAGTTTAAATAGAAAATTAAAAAATAGAAATTAAAAATTAATCATCATCTTTATCATCCTTTTCCCACTGTCCCTGTATAACTACTGCCTACACCCTGTTCACTTTGCTACTGACTTTATGTGTATACACACACAAGTCCACATGAATACGTATAAGTAAACACACACACATAGTTACTTCTATAGTTACTAGAGTAGAATCATAAATGCACTGCCCGATAACCTGCTTTTTCACTTAACAATATTGAAACCACTTTTCATATCATTTCATTGTGATTTATATCATTACTTTCATAGCTATATTGTTTCCTTTTTTGAATGTACCATAATGTATTTGACCTATTTTTAATTAATAGGCTTTTAGATTGTTTCTAATTTTAACTGGAATGAAGAATGCCAAGTTGGAATCTTTTTAACTACACCTTTGCATAAATACTTGTCTAATCCATTGTTTGAATTAAGTTCTTAGAAGTAGAATTAATGGATGGAAGAGAATGCATATTTTTATAGCTTCTCATACCTGTCACCAAATTGCCCTCCAGAGAAATTGTACTAATCACTACTTTTAACAGGGGAATGTGAGAGCAGACCTGTTTTCCAAATCCTTGCCAACACTGGGTGTTCTCTTCATTTTTAATGCCTCACAATCTGATACATCTCTTCTTTAAATAGTCTTCAAACAGAATCCAGTAATTGACCGCTATAATCTAAACTATAGCTCAGGACTAACAAAGAGTGCCATAAGAATGGTTTTGGAGGAGTTAAAAATCGATAAATATGCAAATTTGTACCCAAATCTGTTGGATTAGTTTGATTTTACAAGAAATTCTGTGGAGCCAATCTCACAGCTGGAAATTCTGTTTTAGACTACAGGGATATTCTGAATTTGAGCTATCGATCAAGATATTAGTTCTGCATGCTACAGGAAAGCAGAACAAAGCTAATGAGCCTAAATATTTCATGACCTCCATGGCAACTCCTAATGAAAGGTTTATATTTGTTTAAATACCACGTATAAAAGTTGTAATTGGAAATAAATTAGTCATGAGTTCGTTATATCAATATTGTGGAGGGAGATTTGGACTGGGAATTGGAACACCTTTATCACTACTTCACTGATTCAAATGACGAAATGGCATTTGACATTTAAGCAATGCAAGTAGATTTAACGTGCCATTAAGATGTGGTCATTGTTAATCTGGTGCCAAGATACTGGCAATGTGATTTGGACTCTGATTCACTTTTGTATGTAACTGGCTGATAGTTATGCGATACCGTTCAAAGATGAGTGAGTTATGTGAAACCTACTTTTCCTGGAAGATGGGTTAAAAAAAAAAAAAGTCTGTTCCCAGGTATCCATCTATAGTGTGTTAATCTTATGAAAACATGCAATTTGATCGTCTACATCTGTCAAGTCTCTTCTAACACCACAAAAGAAGCCTTTTACACATTCTAATCTAATAAATCACTTAATTGAAATAATTGTTTTTGCTTTCAAATTTGATGCAGCATGCTATAGGATCTTATGAAGACAGACATCATAAGTGGTCACACTTAATCATTCTCTATTTCTCTCTATAATGTAAATGACCCAAAATCATCATCGCAGAAATCATACACGGGAGAGGCTGGAGGTGGAGGCCTGCTATGGTGGGAACGCCTGCCCGGCCACGTGAGAGGGCAGCTTACGACTTGGAAAACAGTGATGTGGTCCCTGCCTGCATGTCCACGTGTGAGAAAATAAATCATTAATTTCTAGTTGCAAACAGCAAAAGGAACCTCCTCTCTGGCTCTCAGGGTTTAAAGGAAAACACACAATAGTGATGTAGTGACCTGCCAGCTGAAGTACATTTTTTCATTTATCAAATCATTAGTCATAGCGGTGGAGAGAGCTTGGACTGTTCGGGCACTTAGGTCATCTGGTTTCCCCTCCCTGCTCCTGCTGACATTTACAAAGCCACCCCCTTCTATTGAACTACCCTGTTCCCTGAATGCCGACTTGGTGGGGTCTGGCTGCTGCCTAGTATTAGTTCCTCTGCCTCATGGATCCTTGTTCACTTGATTTCTGATGATCCTGCCACACTCAAATGTTAGAGAAATTCCCATGTCAGAGAGTTGCTCCAATGCCAACAGAGTGATCAGAAATAGATCCATTAAAGAAAACAAACCACCTAGAATAACTCCTGACTTTATTTCTGGATATGCTTTTCACTGTGGCTATGAAGGGAGAGTCTGCATTTCTGCCCCTTTCTTGTGGCGGATTGATGAGCACAGTGGCCTCAGTTGTTCATACCCCCTGTATCCACACCCACCACAGTAAGGTGTCGGACCTCCTTTGAACAGGTGGAATTGAGATGGAAGGGAATACTCAATACTCAGGGGAGGCTTTGTATATCAAAAGTGGGAGGGGAAACTTTTCTGGAAAAGAATTTTAAAAGGAGATAAGTTAAGGTACAAAAGAAATGTGACATGAATTAAGAAAACAGTTTTGACCTTGTCACTCCATTGCTCACAAAATTTCCATCCCTCCACCATTTTTGATGACTTTGGAGGCTGCTGAGGGTGGCTATTATGGATTACGGGAGTGGTAAAAGATTCTGGAATAAGCTAGCAGGGAACTGAAATTTAGATTCAAATAAAATCAAATATGTGTTTCCAACAGAAACAGTCTTTTGTAATTCTGTGGCGTGAACATGACTGTCTGATTGTACAGGGTAAAAAACTTACAAATGGGGATGCCTGGCTGGCTCCAGCGGTTGAGCATCTGCCTTTGGCCCAGGGCATGATCCTGGGGTCCCAGGATCGAGTCCCGCATCGGGCTCCCTGCATGGAGCCTGCTTCTCCCTCTGCCTGTGTCTCTGCCTCTCTCTGTGTCTCTCATGAATAAATAAATAAAATCTTTAAAAAAAAAAAAAAAGAAGCTTACAAATGGGCCAAGGGATTTACCCCTGGTCATCCTGCTAATTAATGACCGTGTGGTGATTTGAATTTGGTGTCCTGATTCCAAGAGCTTCTTTAGTTCTATGACACCAGAGTTGTGTTGTAGCTTTGATGTGTTACTATGTTCTCCTGGGGTGTCACTGAGTCATTCAAATAGACTACGCACTGGGTATTGTTGATAGTAACCATGAGCAGGCATGTGTCCTGCCCTCATTCTTCTATAATGGAAAGAGAACATAATTGGGATCAAAAACAAAAACAAAAAACACCGGGGTTTGAGTCCTGGTTCTATATCTTACCTTCTATTTGATCTTTCCCCAAAACAATGTTGCTGGTAAAATAAAGATGATCCCTCTGTCATATAATCCTTGGTATAACACAAAAGTCAATGAGATCATGTAAATTAAACAAGGTAGTAATTAATAAAGCACTGCACGTTAATAAATTGGATGTTGCCTAGTGTTTTCCTTGATCTGTTATGCACTTTCCTATTCTATGAAGCTTTACCTGAATTCTATCTCTCCCAGCCCCACATTTACCAACCCCAGTAGTATTAACCACTCTTTCCTTATTACCTTTGCTGTACCCAGAACCTGTTTGAATCACAACACCTAAAACTCTTGGTCCAGTTATATACCAAGGAGGGGATGAAACCAAAATATTCCTGTGTCCTCCACACTTAGGAAAATAGAACATATTCAATAAATATTACAGCACAAATGCATGAATGTGTATAATGTAAAGCGTGCTATTATTATTTTGGATCACTCTGTTGAAACTTTCAAGGAAAGGGCAGTTATGGGTCCCTGGAAATTTTCTATAAACTTTAAAATCAGAAAACTGCCTTTCACCTAAATTGAGTACTTCTATTGCATATAGATATTATATTGTAAATAGCTTTTAAGTTGCAATGTAACAACTTTTTTTATGTGTCAAAATTTTTTATGTGTCTGGGAAGAAAATTTCCAGTGTTCATTAAGCTGAGGGACTTAACTCCAAAATAACGAAGCACCCCCAAAAAACACTTACTTAAGCACAGAAGTCAGACATAGTCACTCTGTCAAACAGTTTAAAACTTGGCTAATGATACCTCCAAAACTTAGCTAATTTTTTTTTCTTAAAAAGGTGATATTTGAAGATTAAGATTAGAGACTATGAAGGCAAGTATTTCAATTATTTGAGGCAGGAAAAGAACAATCTTGATAAAATATGACAACTATAAACTTTCCCCTTTCCTTAGTGAGGGGACAAACTTTGTGTCCAGAATCCAGTGATTCAGGGCATCAACTGTAGCAAATTCCTTAAGTGTTATGATTGATCAAAATAGGAAGCTACAACAGGGGTTGCCACTCATGGGGAAAACCTGTCAACTTTCCAAGACTGGTTGTTGGAAAAGAGCCCAGGGCAGCAGCAGGCTCTGGCAACCCTTTATTGCAGCTGGGGCCGCAGCCTTAGAAGCTTGCACAGTAATCAAAAATTAGGATTTTGTTTTCCTTTGAAATATACTCCTGAGATACACATCTTAAGCAACTCTGAGATCCTATGAATAGTTATTCCCATTCCATCCTTGGGATTCTAGGAAATGCTAAGCCACAGGCAGCCTCCTGCAATGGGTGAGCTTTCTTACCTCATTGGAGAGAGACAGGCCCATTAGGTCCTCCCATCGCTAGGCTGATGGCTGAAAGAGGTTGGGGAGCCCTAGGGAGCCCAGGAGTGACTAGTCCTGATTTTGCCTCTTTTCAGCAAAAGAAATGGCTTGCCTACATGTCAGTGCACAGGACTGTGGAGGCAGCCAGATTTGTGTCCAAATCCCAGCTCTGCCATTCCTAGCTGGATGGACTTCACTTTGCCCTTTTAAGGATCCACATCCTTGTGTTTAAAGTAAGGGGAGTACAGATTCTGACCACTTAAAGAGGAACCATGGGAATGAAGTGTGGGATTATTCTAAGTAAAGCTCTTAGCTCGGTGTCTAGCATACAGAAAGCACAGAGTGACAAAGCAGAAGGGAGGGAAAAGGGAACATTTAGGTGAATGAGTAGGACCTGGGTCCTGGGCATGAGACATCCCCCTTGCACACATTGTCAGCCACAACCAACATGCTCATGGTGGATGTTATCTTGGGCTTCCTTAAACATAATCAAGGCAAGCTTGTTCTTCCAAAAACTGCAAGGGAATATCTGAGGGGAGGTAGTATAGGGAGGAATATTGAGAGAGAAGAAAAATATGGGACTGGATATCAAGTCATCTGGATACTAACAAGGATTTGACCATGAAACATTTTGTGAATCTGGAGAAGCTAATTAATTTCTGGGCCTGGGTTTCCACTTCTGTCAATGAGGAGTATGGAATAGTTGACTGCTCTTCAGACTGTATGTTTTGGAGCTGTAGGATCACATGACTGAGTGGAGGTCTCCTGTGGGAGGAGGGGGAGTGAGGAAACAGTGGAGTCTTGCATTTCATGGGAGATCAGGAAAAGGCAGCTTCACTCCGATCTCTTTTCAGTATGGGTGATTCCTATAACATTTCCTTGAAAAATGAATCCTGTCCTTTAAATGATGTTTGAATAGCACTGGACTAATCACTTTTTTTTTTAGTTGAAATAAAAAAAAAGAAATCTTTAATGAGTAGCAGCTACAAAATTTGTGGGGGCTCAGCTCAAGATGAAAGTGTTTTAAACCCCTTGTTTAAAAAACAGTACAAAGGTTTCCCCATGTCTTTTGTAGCCATTCTTCTCCTCTTTCTCTCTTTCCGATGGTGGTTTAAATTTTCTATTTAAGCACAGGGTCCCTTGGGCACAGGGACATTTCAGAGTGAGTCAGACCCTCACAGGCACTCAGGTCCCTACCCTCCTACTCAGGACACAGAGCATGTGCACCTGATCTCACCCCGTGCTACTTAACACTCAGGCTCTGAGGTGGAGGTTGGCAGTGATGGTGGGTCGGGGCGGGGGGATGGGGGAGAGGAGCAGGTGGCTAAGAACATATCCTGGAGAGGCAGGAAGGCAGAGATTAAGGCAGAGATGGAGGCAGAGGGAGGTGATTTTCTTGTGGGCTGAGGCTGCAGGCCCTTGGCGCATGATCCACTATCCTGTCTGATTTGACCTACAACACTTCAATTCAAAGAGAGAATTATTAAGAATTTCAAGATGGTGTTCCTCAGAGCATTAAACCTCAAGGAGGGGCCTTCTAAGTGTGGGGTCTGGTGCAATTGCATAGCTTGCATATCCATGGAGTTGACTTTGGCTTTAATATTGATAAATTGAAGAACTGAAAATGAATCTCAAACTAAGGGGCACCTGGGTGGCTCAGTGGTTGAACGTTTATCTTTGGCTCTGGTTGTGATCTCGGGGTCCTGGGATCAAGTCCCGCATCAGGCTCCCCACAGGGATCCTGCTTCTCCCTTTGCCTATGTCTCTGTCTCTCTCTGTGTCTCTCAAGAATTAATAAATAAAATCTTAAAAAAATCTCAAATTGTTCTAGTGATTTGAGTACATTTTTGCAAATGACTAGACTAAAGACACAGACTATTGGGGTTTCTGAGTACCAGTTGAGTATTACCAGTTGGGAGAAGAGAACAAAATAAAACAAAAAGATTCAGCCCAAAAGGAACACCCCCAAGTCTTAACAGTAAGAACAACTACTATTATCTGAAAAACCACCTAAAGGGTTAATATTAGTATAACTCCCAAAACCCCCATTCTGGCTTCTGTAATCCTCTTTGGTTCTCCCTATAAAAATTTTATTCTTTCCCTTCTTTCTTCAAAATTGTCTCAACTAAGTCCCTTATACTATTTACCCTTGCTCTTGTAGCTTTCTGCTAGCTGGCTACCTTCCTACCGTCTTGTCCTTCTTCTTCATTCTTCTCCTTGAATGAAATAGCCCCAAACCTAGGTTGTCTCACTGTACCCCAGCCCATCCATCCTTCCCTAGGAACACAGAGCAGTTTAACTGCTTTTGATCTGTTGTTCAGTTGTCCCTCATTAATCTCCTGGTTGATAGTCCAACAGTCACTTTTGCCAATATATGCATTTACCTCCAACACTCAAGAAAGAAGGAAAGCCCAAAAGCCTGAAATCCAAATACAGATATTAATGTAGAGGAGGTGATTTTTCAAAATATGGCTTGGTCTAACCAGTGTGCATGCAGCAGTTCATATTTGAGTGCTAGTTAACTGCAAATAGGCTTATCAATCCTGTCCAAATGGAAATTGGCATTTCTTATTATATTATTTCTATATAACAAGCTATATAGAACTCGGAGACTTATTGGCTCTGACTCTAGATATATAGGATAAACAATCACTTCTCCAACCAGTTCCAATTCAAGCCCAGCCACAAGGTTAAAGACTGAATTGCTCATGTGTCCCTCTGTCTGAATCACTAACAGGCCTCATCAGAGTATATGCATATTTAAATTGCATTTGAAGGGTACTTTCTATACTTTCATTTGGATCCACATCATTTGATCTAATTGCAGACCAATCTATTCATTGATAAATAGTCTGGTTTCTACACATAGACTTTAATATAGATATGCATATAGCATTGAAAAATTAAAAGCAAAAAAAGCAAAAAAAATTAAAAGCAGTTCTTTTATTTTTGTTCTTATATTTTATATGAATCTGATTAAATTTTTTTCAATAAGGTGATATAGATATTAATAGAGTTTCATTTTATTGGCATATCTTGAAAAAAGCATGAACATTTATGTAATTTCAAATGGATACACCAAGTGATTCAGATAAATATGCAGAGCAAATAGCTATCCTTTTTAATAATTTGTTTTGTATTATTTTGGATTTTATATATATTTTATATTTTCAGAAATATATCCCATTCATAGTATGTGATGGCTCTGAGCATGTGTGTGTGTTTTCAAAGAGGGCCTTTATTTGCTACTGAAAAGCAAAATGAGAATATCAACAAATATTATTTCACAGTACCTATTAAGGTCTCCACTGGGGCAGCCCGGGTGGCTCAGCAGTTTAGCGCTGCCTTCAGCCCAGGGTGTGATCCTGGAGACCCGGGATCAAGTCCCACGTCGGGCTCCCTGCATGGAACCTGCTTCTCCCTCTGCCTGTGTCTCTGCCTCTCTCTCTATCTGTGTCTCTCATGAATAAATAAATAAAATCTTAAAAAAAAGAAAAGTCTCCACTGGATAGAGAAGACTTAAGATCATATAAATGAAGCCAAACATGCTAGTAGAAGTTTCCTTCTATTTCATAACAATTAGCATATATCTCTTATGAGAAAATGCCTGCTTCGTTTCTGAAACTTGAAGGTTAGCAATACCTGAACACTTGCCAAACGATGAAAAATTATACGCTCTTCTCCGGTAATAAACATCCACACCTCACAATGCTGTCAGGATGCTTTCATGTGTTGGAAATATGAAGAGCAGACCTTGAGAAACTCAAGCACCTTTGCCTCTATCTACAGTAATTAGTCTGAAAAGCATTTCAGATGACACGTGACTTGTGAGAGGACAGATGTAATTTCACTCCTCACTTCGAGAAGTTTACCTGTGTGTGGATGGCTGGGTATGTCATAGTTTATAAACTGCTGCATCTCATGCACAATTAAGCAAGGAAATTGGCTTCTGCTGTGTTTGAAAAGAGATTTATGGCTGCCTACCCCTAACTCATTGGAAGAATCTCCAGCCTGTCCCTTCTCTTGTCCTGCATGGGATGAGCATGGGTCCCTACATACTGGGAACTCTTAGACTCAAAGATGAAAAACTGGCAGGCTGCCTGGATGGCTCAGTTAAGCATCTGCCTTTGGCTCAGGTTGTGATCCCGGGGTCCTGGGATGGAGCCCAACATTAGGCTTCTCTACTCAGTGGGGAGTCTCCTCCCAATCCTCCTGCTCATGCTCTCTCTCTGAAATAAATAAATAAAATCTTTAAAAAGGTAAATAAAGATGAAAAACTGTCAAGGCTACTCTAAGACAAGGCAGTATGACACAGGGATTAAGAGTGTGGACTTTGGTACTACATATGCTTTGTATTCAGCCCCGACCCTGTCCCTTGTAACTGTGGGACAATGACAGTGACTTAACTTCTCTGTGTTTTGGTTTTCTCACCTGTAAAGTGTAGATAATAATAATTCTGCCTCACAGGGATCTTGTTGGTGTTCAGAGGACGGGGCCTGGCAAACGGTAAACCTATAGCCAGTAGCAAGCACAGTTCATAATGCTGTTTACTCTTTACCTTTTTATCTGATCTTGATTGAGCACAAGACATCTCTCAAAAGGAAGAGGAAAGTCACTTTAGTTGCTTGTCTATTGTTCTTATGCTAGTTCTTAATGGCCCAGAATAAACTTTAGGAGCAACTTTACACAAACACCCTTTTTTTGCTTCTAAGTGCTTCCTACAACTGGCAGCATGCACCAAGCAGAAATGAATAAATATTTTACAAAGGGTAGAAATGGTGGCACTTTAGAGTATGTTTCCAATTGTAGGTGCAGCAGTGTCAATCCTAACTTTCATGGGGGATTTCATGGAAATTGAGGCTATCTATTTAAAAGATCAAATATATGAGGGGAAAACCCCCCACACTTTCTTTCCTTATTCTCCTCCAGAGTGCTGCATTTATCCTTTTTGTTTTCACCGCCTCTTTCCTTAATATTTCCTGTATATTACAGGGCTCGGAGAATTATATTTTGCAAGGATTCAAATATAGTTAGTTGGCCATCAAAATCATGTTCATCTTTGAGACTGTGAACCTTGTAACGAAAAATGCAATTTAACCAGAGTTGCACAATGGATGACAAACTTGAATGCACTTTGTATCAGTCAGGATTGCCTGCCGTAAAGGATTTAATCACGGTGACAACTAATGCGAGTTGAGTACCTCCTGGGTCTTGGGCTCTGCTCTGAGTGTGTTGCATATGGGCACTGCTTCAGTCCTCACAACAGCCCTGGCAATGACTTCCCCATTCTGCAGATGAAAGACCTGAGGTTCGGAGAGTTGCCCAAAGCAGCACAGCTACTGATTAAGCTGAGCCAGGGTTACAACCCTGCTATTCTGGTCCCAGATTGTACAGGCCAAACTACTAAGCTTTATGCTACAGAGAATAAAGTACTTCAAGGTATTTTCCAAATTCCTGAAAGGACCAGAAAAGCTGTGCCTCCAGCATCGACTTCTAGGATAACACTGCAGAACTGACTTGCCAAGGTGATGGCTAACTCCAGTCCAGGCAGGAGCTGGAGAGTTGGAAATGATGCCTGCCTTTGGGATAACGATACTCTATGGCAAGAGATGAGTGACCTCTTCTAAAATTATGATCTCCAGAGCGATGCTGTGTTTCCTCTATTGCACAAGTGAAACGAGTGTCTCGCATCCCGCTGCCTCTCTCCGTACTTAATTCCATTTGGAATTCAGTTTCTCTGCCAATCACTGCACCCAATTGGCAGAACTTGAATCACATCTGGAACCCAGCTTTGCAGCCTCTGAGCCTGGAAAACACACCCAAGGAGGATGGAAAAGATGTTAGGCAAGTCAATCTCGAGTATCATGCAAACCCTTTAATAGAATTTCTCCTTTGCTTCAGCATTTTCTCCCTGTTCACATGAAGTATTACTTCAAGTAAAATAAAGTGAATGCTTATCAAACAGAAAGAGGGAAATTTTAGGAGTGATTGAAATAAGATGTTTTATTTCCAGCTACCTTCCTTTAACAAGCTTCGGTGGCAGATAACAGATAAAGATCCTTCAGTCTTGCTAAAAGGGACAGTTTATATTTTTCAAGAAGGAAATAACTGGTGGTGGTAGTGGAGAGGATATCACACCAATGCGCTTTAATTTTTTTCCCTTGAAATGGATGTGAGAGTAAATATGGTAAATAACAATAGAATGTGAACAAGTGAGAAGTGAGCTTATCAGGCAGTTAGATGTGATGTAGATTTTGTACTTTAATCAAAAATGGCACTCAGAGAATGCTTGTCAGTTTGTTCTTTCTCCTCACATTAGGATAAAGTCATTTCCTGTATAAGGACGGAAAAATAACCTTTTCTAGACTCCCTCTTCTGCACATGTTCCTTTCAACATGTCACTTATACCCAACTTCCCTCTCACCCTCAAAGAGCCATGTGTTTGATTATGAGTTCTGAATGGCAAGGAAACCTTTTTAATCAGAGGCATCCTTTCTGGAGCAAAGTGGAACGTTCTTTCTGGCTTTCATTGCATGTCGCCCTCCCCTGGATGCCCCAGGCACACATGGCCTCAGGGAACAGCAGCTAACATAGTGGATCTAGAAGAGAGCAGGAGAGATGACACAAGAAATGGAAGTGGTTGTTCCAGAAAATGCTCAGACCATTCAGGCTTCTTCATGGGGCTCCGTACCCAGCTCCTTGCCCATCCCTGGAGGTAGGGCTGGCTGGCTGGAAAACAGTACCCATCTCTCATCCACATGCCTCCTACCAATACCATGGATCACTTTCTCTCATGTAGTAATAGGGGAGAAAACTTTACTTTGGCTTGGGCTCATCTTCAGAAAGAATCCTTATGATTTTATTTTATTTTATTAAAGTCATCTTTACACCCACCATGGGGCTTAAACTCAGAACCCCGAGGTCAAGAACTGCCAGCCAGGAGCTCCTCCAGAACACTTATGCAACTCTCCTCTTCAATATCCCAAACACTTCCTAAGCTTAATATTTCCAAAACTTAATTGATGGCTTTCTAATACTCTTGAACCTGTTTCTTATCTCATATCCTTGTGGTGACAGAGGGTCCACCCTAGATCTGGCTGCATAACCAGAAGCCTAAGAGTCATTGACATCCGCTTTGCCTTAGCCCACAGTCATAGTCAGTCCACGCCTAGTCCTGTGGATTTCACACCTCCCGGGTCTCTCCTATATTTGCATTTTCCTTCTCAATCTCAAACAAAACTTTATTCTGAACTATGATTATCTTCCACATAAACTTCAGTAGCAGATCCTAAGTGGTTCACTGCATGCTGTCTACTCGCCTCTCTCCAAAATCCATTTGTCACCCACTAGCCAGAGTAGCCTTTCCAAGCAGCATAAATCTGATCAATCGTCTCCTTTGCCTTAAAGCCCTCATCAGTGTCTTCCTGTTGCTTTTAGGGAAATGGAGAGGATTTGGCTCTTGTAAATGTGAAACAATGACATGTGATTAGATTACACTAGCCATCACCCAGTTGTCACTGATGGTCGAGGCTCATTGTCACAGTCTTCCTGTCATTGAACCTCTCTAGCCTCTCTAGCCACAAACTTCCTTCAGTTTTATAAGCTTCCTATACTCACTCATAACATAAGGTCTTAACATATCTTGTTTCATCTCCCTGGAATCTTCTTCGGTCCCCCTTGACTTAATTTTCCTTTACCTTCCCCCAGATGTGAATCCTTTTTTCTCAGAGAAGCCATCAGGAAGTCCAGTCCTTTATGATGTGTGCTCATTGCACCATGGCTCTCTCCATAAAAGACCTTATCATAGCTGGAAACTTGTGTTTGTTTGATTATTTAATTAATGCCTCCATTTACTAGACAATTATCCTTCTAAGGGCAAGGACTAGGCTTTCCCTAGTGCTGGCACTGTTTTTGTATATAGCAGGAATTCAATGAAGTATTTTGAATGAATGAACGTTCAAACAGAGTCCTGGAAATGTGCGGGGTTAGATTTTACAATTCTCATACCTCCCAAACTGTGCCATAACAACTAGTGCCAGATCTAAAACCGTCTACAGAAAACAGAGTAGCTTCAAGTGCTTTTGGTCATCATTATCCCACTTGTCTGAGAGAATTTAGAAGATGTTCAATGACCAATTACAAAGAATATGTTATAATAAGAGCAAATACTCCAACTGTTCTTTGGTTATGTCTGTACAATGCCAAACATCTGCAAGGAAACGTTAAAATTTTGCTCTCCATAAAGTTCTAAGTTTTAAAGTATTTCACATTATGGAGACAGTTATTGCCTGGGTTTTCCAGATTACGTGAACCCAATATTCTCCAATATTTGCGAATATTTCTCCTGCCTAAAATCGTTAGTGACCCTTTCACTATTGACTTTTCATTTGTCCTGTGGTTCTGTGGCTATCGGTTTAATACGCACTTTACAGGCCAGGTATGGCTTTACATCTGATTTTCACAATAGCCCCATCAAAATGCTGTTCCTATTTTGCAAATGAGAAAATTGAGGATCAAGGTTATATAGATACCAAGAGTCAAGGTAGTATTGCATTTAAATATAGTTTATTTCAACACTTTAAAAAAAAACATTTTAAAAAAGATTTTATTTATTTATTTGAGAGAGAGAGTGTGCATGAGTAGGGGCAGAAGGAGAGGAAGAAGCAGATTCACCGCTGAGCAGGATCCCAGATGTGGTGCTTGATAGCAGGACCCCAGGATCATGACCCGAGCTGAAGGGAGACACTTAACTGACTGAGCTACCCAGGCACCCTAGTTTATTCCAATACTTATGTCGGTTTCTTCTGTTTAATACCACCTCTCACCTCTAACTTCCTTTCTGAGGAAGAGAGGAAAAGAAAATAGAGAGAATAATGATAATTCAAGAAAATGAGATATTCTCTACCCCTACCCCATTGCATTTTTTGGCTCAGAGGGTTCATGGAACCAGTAGTTTGTTGTTCAATATTTTTTCTCTCTCTCTTTTTTTAAAGGTTTATTTATTTATTCATGAGAGACACAGAGAAAGAGGTGGAGACATAAGCAAAGGGAGAAGCAGACTCCCTGTGGAGAGCCTGATGCAGGACTTGATCCTGAAACCCCAGGATCACGACGACAAAGGCAGATGCTCAACCACTGAGGCACCCAGGCGTCCCATGTTGTCCAATATTTTCTTAATCACCAAGCTATAAGTTCCAAAAGGGCAGGGAACCATCACTATCCTGAACAAAAGAAGCCCGCCTCAGCACCAGGAATACCAAAGTATTTCCTCTGAAGCTCTCAGGAGTGATTTATGAAAAATATCTCAGTTACAAGTGGATAGTCATCTTATTTACTCTCAGGACTATTCCTCTGAATTATTGGTATCCAAGAACAAATCTTTAAGACTTAAGTATGAGCTTTAACTTCTTTTCTGAGGATAATATACCGCAGTTAATTTTCTTCCAATAATCAGGAAACCCAGGAAACCCAGGTTTTAGCCATAGCATTGACAATAACTTTTCAGAAAAGATTTTATTTATTTAATTTGGGGAAAGTGAGAGAAGGAGAGAGGAGCAGAGGGAAAGAATCTCAAGCAGATGCCATGCTGAATGGGGAGAAGCCTGATGTGGTGCTCGATCTCATGACCCTGAGGTCATGACCTGAGCCAAAACCAAGAGTTGGACACTTAACCGACTGAGCCACCCAGGTGCCCCACTGCTGATAACTTTGGATTAGCAGGACATTAGACTTTGTCTAGTCAGACTCCCTTAAGTTACAAGGGAGGAGAGTGAGTTTCAGAGGAGAAGTCATTCCCATCTCACACAACAAGTCCTATCATTACCACCAAGTCCTTTTTAGCATTAAAATGCTTTCTTCTGCAAATAGTTGGTAGGACACACACCCTTAGCTTCCCACTTACTCTGACCACTATTCCCCAAGAAGCAGACCATTGTAGTCTACAAAATGTGCTTCCTTTATTTTCAGTTCCCACAAGTTCTTCTTTTACAAAGGACCAAATTTATGATGCAGAATAAGCTATCCCAGGCTTTTGGGCTGCATATACTTGTCAAAAAACCAAGTGTCCAACAGGATGTGCCTATGTAACAGAGTCAATTCAACAACAGTTAAGTTGACTCACTGGCAGTTTTTATGACTAGTGTCTCATTTTTCACCTTTCTCTAGACCCCAGAAAATATGTTTTACTAACATTTGCAAGTTTTGCCACACCAGAGGCCAAGAAAAGCCACAGTTTTGACTCCTTTGGCAAAAAACTCCCACCGAGACCCAGGGACCTACTTCAGCTCTCTGGAGGGCTCTCTTCCCCTGAATTGAATGTATTGGCCTCCTGTATACAACAGCTTGAAAACATTACAGATGCACCCAGCCAGGAAAGCGTCCCAAAGACATGTTCCAGCTTTGGATGACAGTGACAAAGGATCCTGAGTGCACCATGGAGACAACCACCTGCAAAACCTTCCTTCTTAAGTGGGGGTCAAAGTTCAGGCCCTCCTGCATTAGAGTAGTGGGTCAGATTTCAAAATCTGGCAATTTCACAAAGTTCAGGCACAAAAAATTCGGGATGTATATTAGCTGTCCATTGTGATGTTGTACTGTGAACTCCTTACAAAGGCCTAACTCTATCTACTTGCAGAGTGGCAGTTTTATCTATTGAAGTGGTCCTTAACTGGGGTGATTGTATCCTCTTGGGGACATTTGGCAATGGCCACAGATATTTTTGGTTATCACATTTGGGGGTAAAGGTGCTATTGGCATTTAATGGATAGAGGCCAGGGAACTGCCGAACACTGTACAAGGGCAGGACAGCCTCCTACAACAATGAATTATCTGGCTTAAAATGCCCTCACTGAGGGATCCCTGGGTGGCTCAGTGGTTTGGCGCCTGCCTTCAGCCCAGAGTATGATCCTAGAGACCCAGGATCGAGTCTCACATCGGGCTCCCTGCATGGAGCCTGCTTCTCCCTCTGCCTATGTCTCTGCCTCTCTCTGTCTCTCTCTCTCTCTGTCTCTCATGAATAAATACATAAAATCTTTAAAAAAAATAAAAAAAATTGTCCTCACTGAGAGTGTTGAGAAACTCTGACATAGAATTAGCCAGACAGACAATAAGTAGACAAGATAACTTGATGGAGTTCATGCCAGTCAGAAGGCCTATGGTGAAGTCCTTGTTCAAGATGTATCAACGTGAATAAGTTGTTGTTGTTTTTAAATCTGTCTCCCTCAGTTTTCTCATCTGTAAAATAGGAGCAGCAATGCATGTGTCCCTAGCACATAGAAAGTTCTCTATAAATGTTATCATTACAATTATTGATCCAAACAGCTTTTTCCTGTTCTACTTTTATTATTTACTGGCAACAAAAAAATGTATCATTTGATCTCGTGTCATGTAAGTTTTAGATACCTTATCTTATTATCTCATACCAATTCTTTGAGTTAGATCTTAGAAAAGGAAAATGAAGTAAAAAAAATACTAAACCACTTACCCAAATTTACGGAATTAATACATAACACAGTCAGGGTTTGAATGTGTTTGCACATTAAGGAGTGATCTCTGATTCATTCTATGGGATAAGTAGACCCCATATTTCTTACGTTTCTTTCTACCAGAGACACTTGGACTAGTTTATATGTTTCCTTCACTGATCTGTGGGATGCTGTGTTCTGTGACATGCACATTCCTGTGCTCTGTGCATCATGTATCCTGAAGGATCACACCATCCTGAGAGGTGGTGAAGGGCCTAGGCCTTCATATCCTGGCTATTTATCTGTTGATCAGAGATATAAATGACAATGATGTAATTGGATTTACATATTTGAAAGGGTGCTCTGGTAGCCTTGAATGACTAATTGTACTAAAGGATAAGTAAGCCTGACTGAGATAGTTAAAATGAGAAGAGTGTCAAAGACAAGGGGTACCCATGCCAGCAAAGGCTATTAGGTAAGAGGGTGCCACCAAACCTTGTGGAAATCATATGTGATCTAGCATGCTTTAGCCGCACAGCTGCCATTTTAGTTCATATTGTAAACAACTGACCTAAGACCTGTGTCCTATTTTCTTAAAAGACAAATGCTAAATCTCCTGCCCCACTGTTAAGAGGAGAAAGAAAAGCTGCAAACTAGGAGAAACTCTTTGCAAATCATATATCTAATAAAGGACCTATATACAAGATATTTTCAAAAGAATTTTTAAAGATTTTATTTACCCATTTTTGAGAGAGAGAGTGAGCACAAACAGGGGGAGGAAGAGAGACGAGTAGACTCTATGCTAAGTGCAGAGCCCAACTTGGGGCTCAATCCCCTGACCCCGAGATCATGACCTGAGCCAATATCAATAGTCAGACACCGAACCAACTGAGCCACCCAGGCACTGCCTACATCCAGGATATTTAAAAAACTTGTGAAATTCTACATTAAAACTAAACCCCCCAAAATGGGCAGAAAAGTTGAATGGAAACTTTGCCAGATATTCAACTGGAAATAAGCACCTGTAAAGATTTTCACCAACATTAGTTATTAGATAAATGCACATTTAAAACAGAACACTGCACATCTACTAGAATAGATAAAATAAAAACACTGACCATACTAAGTGCTAATGAGAGTATGAAAGAACTTGAACTCATATGGACTGTTTATAGCGATGTAAAAAATGGTACAATCACTATGGAAAACAGTTTGACAGTTTCTTAAAAACTCGATGTACACCTCCCATGTGATCCAGCTATTCCGTTCCTAGGAATTTTCCAAAAAGAAATAAAAGCATATGTCCATACAAAGGCACTTACATGAATATACATAAGTTTACTTGTAATAACCTAAACCTGGACGCAATCCAAACGTCCATCAAGTGAATGGGAAAACAAATTATGGTATATGATACAATGGAATACTGCTCAACAGTAAAAATGAATGAATATTTACATATGCAACATGGGTAGATCTCAAAATAATTATGCTAAGAAAGAAGCCAGACAGAGAAAGTTACACACTATCTAATTCTATTTCTATAACATTCTAGGAAATGTCAACTAATCTGTAGTGACAAAAAGCAGATCAGTGATTCCTAGGGAGAAGAAAGAGGGAGGAATTCTCTAAGGTCATAAGGAAATTTTGGGCGGTGATGGATAGATTTCTGATCTTGGTTGTGGTGATAAGCTCATGGGTGCATGCATTTGTCAAAGTGTATCAAATAGTACACTTGAAATATGTGTAGTTTAATGTGTGCTACTTATATCTCAATAAAGCAATTAGAAAGAAATCTGTTCTTGTCCACTATTAAATTATAACTTTATACACACACATTTTTATTTTTATTTTTTAATTTTAATTTTATTTTTTATTATTATTTTTTAAAGATTTTATTTATTCATGAGAGACACAGAGAGAGAGAGAGAGAGAGGTGGAGACATAGGCAGAGGGAGAAGCAGGCTCCATGCAGGGAGCCTGATGTGGGACTCGATCCTGGGACTCCAGGATCATGCCTTGAGCCAAAGGCAGGAGCTTAACCACTGAGTAACCCAGGCGTCCCATACACACACGTTTTTAATGTGCTATGTATCAACATATAGATTACCTATCTCTGACATGTAAAATGAGTCACTTTCTTCCTTTCAATTTTTTAAAAGATGAAACTTTTCTGAGTCAAATTTTTCATGAGACTTCAGTGTCTCTTGCAATACTATTGGCAAAGATTGTTGATGTGCATTTGTTGGATTTCACTTGACATCTTGTTGAAATCTGTTTATATCTCAGGACTAACACAAAATTCAGGCATTTTATTATTTACTTTAATCAGATACAAAAAGTCTGGAGAACAAATCACGGCATAGCTTCATGAAGTAGAAACCAACAGCATGAAACATCCCTGTGCAGCCACGGGTCAGTGGCTAGGACCCTTACACCTCACAGTGTCTCAATAGGGTCACATATTTGCTAAAGCAAAAGACTTAATTCTTTACAAAAAATATTATCTGTGTGAATCAACTGAGAATATTTTCAACACAATTAGAATTATAACATCAATATCCAGTACAGACGATTAAACTCTAGATTTGCAAAACCTGAAAATATGATCAAGAAAGAAATACACCTAAGACTTTTCCAATTTTATTAATACCAACATTGTGTATTTACTAATATCTGTTACTAATATTAATATATTATATATAAATATTATAGTGATATATAATAATATATAATATATGTATTAGGTTTATTGTATCTTATAACTACATTATTATTATCTACTTTATACATTATTAATGTTAGTAAAAATAAATACTATCATGTTAACTATATACTACTAATGATGATGGTTACAGTAATAATTGTTACCATTCTATCATTACCAGTTATAGGGTGCTATTATCCCCTTCATTTTACAAATGAGAAACCATGACTCAGAAAGATTACATATCTCTTCCCAAGCAACAGTTAATAAGTGGTGAAGTTGGGATATGGACCCAAGTCTGTTGTAGAGACCACACCATGGTTTTCAATATGGATCCAATGTGTTTCTTTGTCATCTCATATGAATTTAAATATGCTGAATACAAAGGGAACATTTAAAAGTAATAGAACATGCCAGTGCCAAGTACTACATTTTTTTTTTTTTTACCTTGGTCAGAGGGGAGAACTGAGTCCCATATTTGTCAGGGAAGGTGACATTAACTGTTAAACGCACAATCTTTATTGGCTTAGCACAATAAGCATTTAGTTTTTTTTTTTAATATTTTATTTATTTATTCATGAGAGACACAGAGAGAAAGAGAGGCAGAGACACAAGCAGAGAGAAAAGTAGGCTCCTTGCAGGGAGCCTGATGTGGGACTCAATCCTGGATCTCCAGGGTCACACCCTGGGCTGAAGGCAGCGCTAAACCGCTGAGCCACCCGGGTTGCCCCAGTATTTAGTTTTCACTCACATTATAGAGCAGATCTTGTTGAACCCAGGGGAGCCACTCATATAGTCAGTCAGAGATGTGGGATCCTTCCATTCAGTGGTTCCTCTCATCTCCAATGCCTTTAGATTGACCCTTGTATGCTCTGCATCTGGTTGGTCAATGACAGAAGGAAAAGAGTATAGAGGATTACCTAGGCATCTTTAAGGACCTGACCCAGATATGACATTTACTCACTCCTGCCCAGAAATCAGTCCCATGGCTTCACTGGACTTCAAAGCAGGTGGGAGTTGTGGCCTGTGTTTCTAGAACAAAAATAAAACAGGGTTTGGTGACTCTGTAACAGTATCTCTGCCCCATGTTCCTGTTGCTTTTTCACATAGGGTTGATCAAAGGACATGCAGCTGACATTAAGAAGGACCAGGGCAGGGAGTTTCAAAGTGTGCTCTGAGGATCACTGAATCAGAACTCCTGGGGTAAGTAAGAGTTGGTAATCGACACTTCCCAACTAGCATCCTGTGTGATTCACTCTGCACACTGAATGTGAGGAACCACCATCCTAGGAGTTATCAAGACCTGTGCCAGCAAGAACATGGCTATGGAATAAAATTGTCCATGCCAGTCATGAACGTTTAGATCACCATAAGTTATTCTCACCCCGAAAGATAGTTGATTAAGACAAGTGTAGTGCATCTGTCTCTAGTGTTTGGAGTCTCTACCAGGTCACTACTTCAGAGCTCAGGATGAGATGAGGAGCGGCTAGAGCCAAAAATTTAAAGCTGCTCTCTTTTAACTTCATGCAAGTACAAAATTAGCATATGAAACATTACAAGAACCTTTCAGAAACCAAGAGTGGGATTCTTCTAAAATTTTGTGGCCTAGGTAAAAATTCATGCCTATCTTCATATCCATTCTGATTCACCTAACTCTGCTCCTGATCCTTATCTTCAATTTATGGAATAATTTATTCATGCATGTACCATGTATTAATTAATTCAGCACATATCTACTTATCTATCTATCATCTATCAACTGTCATCTGTCATCTGTTGATCTATCGTCTCTATCATCTATCTATATATCTATCTATCCATCTATATCTATCAACAGGAACTCTACACATGTTTAAAGTTGTATCACATGTGTCTTGTTTTGTAAGTTCGTTCCTCTGGCTATATTTATGTCATTTGAAGTTTTGTGATATTCAAATTTTACACAATCGAGGTGTTCCATTACAAGGAAATGAATGCAAATTATGAGCACAAAAGAAGAAGAAAGTGAATCTTTACCAGAAAAGAAGCCACCATAAGGTACAATATGTAAAAATTGATAAGCGCTATAAACATTCCCCCAGCAGTCCACAGAAATGATATTCTTTGTTAAGTGTCTGACACCTCTACACCTCTACGCATGTTTAAAGTTGTATCGCATGTGTCTTGTTTTGTAAGTTCATTCCTCTGGCTATATTTATGTCATTTGAAAGTAATGGGCAAATATCTTTGGAGAACATTCTTGGTACCATAATATTTCTAGTGTGGTGAAAGAATCAGACAAAACTACACATGAGCATATAGATTAATCAAATAATTGTAAGAAGCATTGAATACTAAGTGTTTGATGTTCAGATAGAAAGTAAGGGATAGGATCTAGAGCAAGTAGTGTGGTCATGAAAGACTTTTTTGAGAAATTTGAGACATGTAAGTGGAGAGTCAAAGCATGAGAAAATAAAAAAATGGATGAAAAGCATGGACGTGGATGTCCAGAAAGTAAGATGTGCATATTTTAAGGTACAGAGGTGGATATCTAGGGAAGGCAGATGGGCTGAACATTGGCCAGTGTGCCTAGAACTTGGTGAGCAAAGCTCAAAGTCACACCAGATGTGGCTAGAAAGTTTGGAGGGAGAGGCAGATCATGCTGGACTTTGAAGACCATTGCCAGGTCTCTCAGTTTTATTTCAGATGCAAAGGAAACTTAGAGGAAGGCGTTAGGCCGGAGAGTGGTGTGATGCAATTTAGTGTTCAAAGAAGACCATGTCTCTTGCCCATCATCAAGTTAATGACTCAGCTTCCCTAAACTTGTTCCTAGCAATTTTTAAGAACTTTAGTTCTCACACCCACACGGCTGTTTCCTCTTTTTGTTACCTTGGTTAGAATATCCTCTGTCCCGGGAGTCTGACATGGGCCAGTCCTGAGGTTCTGCAAGGTTAATGTAAGGAGTCAGGTTCTCCCAGGATCTATGTGTTGATTGCCAGAGGAGGGAAAGCCTGAGAGGATGTGGTCTGGGAGTCAATGATTCAGATTAGAGGTAGAAGATGAGGTCATTGGGTTTGGAGGAGGTTGGAATGATTCCGACCCCATGCATCAGCCCCGTGCATCAGCCCCATGCATCATGTTGGAAACTGTGTTGGGGGGCAGGGGCAGCAGGAGCTGAATGAACTGCTCAAAGGAAGCTCACCATGCCGCACAGAAGCACAACCCATGCACGACCAGCTAGGACTGGGTGACAGAAGGTACAGTGGACAGAGGCAGAAGCAGACCTAAGTTTTGTGATATTCAAATTTTACACAATCAAGGTGTTCCATTACAAGGAAATGAATGCAAATAATGAGCACAAAAGAAGAAGAAAGTGAATCTTTACCAGAAAAGAAGCCACCATAAGTTATAATATGTAAAAATTGATAAGCGCTATAAACATTCCCCCAGCAGTCCACAGAAATGATATTTTTGTTAACTGTCTGACACCTCTATAATTCTTTTTTCTACACTTCTTGGCTACATGCTCCTTGATCATTACCTATTCATAGGACATTTTCGTGATTTTTACAGTAGAGTAGAAAGATAGGTCAGCCTTTGCTTTATTATAACTGATCAAAATTTCATTTTTATTATCAATAGCATGCATAAGACATGCAACTTTAGTTATAAACATACTCATTCTTTGTAGTATCTTCTGGAATTATGCCCTTATAAACACAGAATTATGATAAATTTCACTGTGTGTGATTTACATGTGCGAGACAAAAAGCATATGGAGCATTTATAATTATCTGTGTTACATCATCAAGTATATTTTTGACAGTGGAGGGCTTCTATTTTCTCTAGGCTTTGATGAAACCCAAATCCTCTGCTTGTAATTTTACACATTTAAAAAAAATGGTAGAATTTTCCAGAATTGGCTCCTGAGTGATGCATTTCAAACTCGTTTCTTCTTTCCTTCCAGCCATAGAATTCTAGTTCTGCATGCCGGACGACCCATTAATATCACATTAAGTCATCTGGCCTGGAACTCCATATCACAATACTGTGCCAGCAGATGGGGCAGCAGAAGAATTTCTAGAAGCCATTTCTATGCCGAGTGGCTAGAAATATATTAATCATAACACAGAAATATCTACAAACCACATACTCAATCCAAGCTAGAGTCCTCCAATTCAACTTTCTCTTAGATGGATCCCCCAAATACCCTTAGCCATTGCAACACCACTAGACACAGGGCTATATATGACAGAGCAGCAGAGGAAAGAGACAGCAGGCTTGACTAATTGCAGTTTAAATATATGCTGTAAATATTATGAAATATAGACGCACGGGAACACATTGTTAGGGCCCCGTATGGTGTCCTAGAGCACATCTGCCTCTGGGTGAGAGGGTAAGGCATTTGCTCTCTTTTTGCATAAAATAGATGATTTTTCCATCCTAGGAAGTCTTAAGCAAAACATCATTTTGGAATCTCCAGAATGTCACAACTTTGGGTGAGTTGGGAAATAGTACTCTTGATACAGTTAGTCGCATTTCCCAGAAGTCACGAACAACCAACAGCACAATGTACCACCCTAAAATGATGACTTCATTGGCAAGGTACCTTAGTGTGAATGAGGGATGCAAGTTGGAGGAAGGTGGGTGGCTACCATGGAAGAGCATGAGTCATGAGAAGATTTTATGCAGGGATGAGACTCACTCCAGGGGCTTTCCCAAAAATTATTGGGGAGTGGGCCTTTGTCTTGAACTATGACATATATATTATTTCTGTTAATATAATATCACTAAATTTACACGGGCAATTGAGTAATGCCCACTCCATTTCCAAATCCCAGAGTCAGTCTACACCATGTACCAAATGGATTTAGATAATGATGAGTGCCAGGATATCTCATGCACTATATCCCTGATGTAATCTTTGCCGTAACCCAGATGCTATGTTCTGAATTCAACCACCTCCTAGGAGGCAAATAGACACCTGTCCAATGTTGGCTTTGGCCAAATATCAAACTAAGACCTAAACAAAAGATGAGCAGTCTTATATTTGACCCAGTCCTCATTCTAAGACCTCAAAACTACAAGAACTGCCTCTCAACCAATTTTGTATGTACAGTGACCAAGGAGCATTTGTGTAGCCAATGGAGTTCCATCTGAATCTCCTGGGAAACAGACTAAGTAGAGCCCTTATCCCCAAACCCCTCTCTTTTCTATTCTCCTATCATCTATCAATAGGACTTGGTTCTGGTTCACCCTCTGCTCCTAAAATACAATGTATTTCATATATTGAAAAGGATTCTTCCAAAATTATATTGCAATTAAGTTTGCATGCATTGCTCCATTATTATTTACCAATTGTTCCACTTCAACGCTAGCATTCTGTCACAGATTTGCCCCATTGTCTTTAGCCACTTGCCATTTCATTGGGCAAATCAAATACTAACTTAAATATACATAGAGGATACCTCCTCCTGGCCCCAGAAACACTAATAGAGAACAAGAAAGAAAATAAAAGTGGAAAAAAAATCATAGCAAAGAGTTTATTTTCCTTTGGTCAGAATTTGGATTCATGTTTTCTTTCCCACCAGTCTAGTTCAGCATCTAGTATGGGCCAGTTGCTTTACCTATTTCTTATCACTTGATCATTAGGACAGCCCCCCTAAATAAGCATTATTATTATACCCAGTTCAAATATACAAAAACTAATGCTCAGTGACATTAGGAAAAAGAATTACCCTGAAGATCAGTAATTGTGGATCTGGGATTCTAACTCAAATCCACTCCCTCTGGGACTCTATACATGCTGCAGTCTCCAGATTGTTCTTCAGAGAAAACCCAGTCCTGTTCAGTGTTAGCATTGTTTGTTTTTGTGTATGTGTTTGTTGGCCAAGGGCAGAAAAAACATTTTAAAGGAATTTCAACTAAAAGGCAAGTATATAAAAATGTGCCTGTCTCCTTCTGACCCATATACTGCCAGCAACAAGCTTTGTTCTTTCCCATTTCTTTAAAGAGGACTTTCTTTCTTTTTTTTTTTAAGAGGACTTTCATAAGCAGAAGAGACACATGACAATAAAAATTTTCTAAAAAATACACAATTTTAAGCTACCATTTATTTCTTGAGGACTTACCAAGTACTCTCTGCATTTTAAAATTGCATCCTTCTCATAACGACCCTGTGAAATAAATATGATCCATTACACAGAAGAAAGTCAAGGTTTAAAGGTTAAGTAGTTTTTACAAGATAGCCAAAAAGAAGCTGAAAAAGGGAACTAATGCCTGTCTGACCCCAGAATTCATTCTCTGAAGTATTACGCTAAACTTTCACACATACATGAGAGTGACTCAGGTGTGTCTTTCATACGTACTAATTTTATGCCAGCCTAGAAGTCAAGGATTTCTCTTCAGTATTCATCTCCAAGGCATTGCCTCATGAACTATATAGCCTGACCATGGTCTTTGGAGCCAGAATGCCTGTGTTTAACTCCCAGCGATACCACTTGGTAATGTGTGAACTTGGGCAACTTAATGGATCTCTCTGCCTTGGTTTCTTCATCTGCAAAATGGATGTAGTCCTAGTGCCTACATTATAAGTTATTATTAGGGTTAAATGACTTTAATATGTAGAAAGCAACCCAAAGAGTGTATAATGCATATTAAGAACTCTACTAGTGTTTGTATATACGATGCATAGTAAGTACTAGGTCAATATTTGCACAGAGGATCACCTGGGTGGCTCAGTTGGTTAACTGTCTGCCTTCAGCTTAGGTCATGATCCCAGGATCAAGCCCTGCAATGTGCTCCCTGTTCAGCGGAGAGTCCGTTTCTCCCTCTCCTTCTCACTCTCCCCCTATTTGTGCTCATACACTCTCTCTTTCAAATAAGTAAATAAAATCTTAAAAAATATATTTGCACAGAAGAATAAATGAGACATAGTAAGATCTAACCTCCTATGTTTGTCCTTGCCAGTTCTTGGCATGCCACTGCAGCATGGGCCTCAGTGGTGGCTAAGTTTATGTGGACATACTTGCTCAAGCCGCACTGCCTGTCTTTCATTTTCTGCCCTGGGCCTCCCCTGACACTAGAGTGTAACTCCCCTAGTGGCACCCACCAGGCATCACGCGTGGAGGTGTGAATGAATTGTCTCCCTAGGTAGCAACACTTGACCAAAATGGAATGAGAGGTGCTGAATAAATGCTTACTTTTTCCATTTCTCAGGAGATCCTCCCATTCAGAGGATCATCTCACAGAGGCCTTTGATGTGCATTGTGGGTGTGAGATTTGGAGACGGAAATGATAAAATCCCAATGAATAAATGATCTGAGCCTCTGGAGACTTCATAACAGAAGACAAATTTCCACGCTTGCCCTATGGGAATCTGTTATTCTTGGTGCCAACATGTTTCCCTCTCCATCTCGTGTATAACATGTTGCTAAGTAAAGCAGAACAGCAGAGAAATAAAATCCATTGGATCATATCCCACAGATGGGATCTTGTTTTCCTTGGCCTAATATGACCTTAGTAATTTGCTTCCAGTAAGAAATTGACCCAATTCAAGAAGTACAGTTTAATGCATGAGAAATCAGCAGACATGAACTCTAAATTCATGTCTACGTTTAATCAGTTTTATAACCCTAAGAAGGATACTGAACCACTGTAAGTCCCAATTATTGTTCAATTAAATAAGGGAAGAGAATTATCAATGTGATGAGGACATCTTCTGGTTTTGCAGAAATGTCCTTTCTTCCTGCCTATATGGTAAAATTCTTGAGGTCACAGATAAGTGTCTTGTGTAGTGTTTTGTGTTCTCACTCTAGACTTTTACACAAAAAGTGCTAAATAATTAGTCACCAAATATATGAGTTATTGAGCTATTAATTGGGACTGAGAATTAGGAACAAATTTATTTCCTGTAGGATTTCTTCCTTGACTTGCCAGTCGCAGATAGGGCAAAATGTTTCTCTGCTCTAATCACGCCAAGCTTATTACAACATTTGTTATAAAATATTGGAATACTCTCCGGGTGACTCTGACTTGATAGCCCTTGAAGTATATGAAAGGAAGCTCTGATGTTTAATCATCTATTTGTCTTCTGCCTCTCGAATGTGGTAAATAAAAGAAATATGTGTTGAATCAACACATGAATGAAAGAAAGAATTAGGAAGAGAGAAAACAATTTGATAATTTGGGGTTTATTAATATTATGGCGTTATTTGAAGCTGGAGAGAGTAGTGGGATTAGAAACACAGGAACTAGACCCTTGGGGATGTTCACAGTTGGGAGGGGAAAGAAGGGAGGCATAACAGAGGAGTCGCTGAAGATCAACAGGGAGAACCAGAAAAATGTGAGATCATGCAAATAAAGAAGAAAGTGGCAAACCACTCCCATGGTCTTTCCATTACGATGTATTCATAGGGCCTTAAATAAAGTTTGTATTTAGCATGGATAGAGTACCACTCTAAGTTGCCATTGAACATCAGTTTGAACTTGTACAGACATAGCCACAACCTCAGAGAACCTAAAGCAAGTGAGTCTCTGGAAACATGCAGCTTTGAGTCTGGCATTTCTAATCCTTGCTGTGTGGGCTGAAGCAAATCAGCCTGAATGTGTCTCAGTTTTGTTTGTACGGCAAAAACATCACCATCTCCCTCATTGGGTTGTTTTATGCAATCACTAATAAAACATTATGATAAAGCCCTCTGCAAATATGAAGTGCTATTGAAATGTAGAGCAATACACTGGACATCTTTGTATTCCATCAGACACATCCCAAGAGACATTTCCTTCCTTCCAGAACATGTACACTCAATGAGGTGTCCATCTGGCAAGTTAGACTCTGCCAAGAGTGGAAAGGCAAATTATTATAAGGTAAGCAGCTGAGTGCTAGTGTGCAAAGGTGGTAAAAGACTTGTAGCCCTGCTTGCATTAGGGTTAAGAATAGGGATTAAGATGCCCCAGAACGTGCAATGTACTTGATATTTTCCCCAGGGAGAATGAAGGCAGGGAAAGTTTCTGGCTACCTGGGCCCCTTTGCCTTCCCTCCAAAAACATTACACTTGGCTAATGGAGCTGTAACTTTGTTTTGATTTCCTGAGTGGTCTTGAGTTACCTAATATCTGGCTTGCTTCCCTAAATGGTTGCTTCTTAGATCTCTCCAGTAAAATCATACTTAAACCATTTTCATTAGGAACCGAGTACTACATGATCATAAAGTACCTCATGAAATGCCTTGATTAGCAGAGATCAAAGACTGAGCTTCATTAGTTTTGCTTTCTTTCCCCTCCTACTTTGCCTTTGCGTTAAACTGCGTTAACCTGACTAGCTCCACTCTCCAAAGTTTGCACAATCTGGAAAAGATAACTTCTCCTGAGAAGTCTGGCTTTTCTTTGGAGCACATGGCTTACAGGTTTTCTGTGGCCCAAGGCATAGTCAACAAGCTGTCTATTCCATCTGTTCTGCAGAGAGAAACAGCCCATACTCAGCAAGTAGCCTGACTGTGGTTGTTTCTGCAGTGCTCTCAGGGTTGAGAAAGACTTGGATTAACACCGTGGCCAGAGGTTATGAGCCCATGAGCCTGGCTTTCCTCACCAAACTGAGTCATTTCAAACTCACCCAAGAGTCAGATTGTTAACAAAACTGTCTACTGTCTAACTGTGAGTTCGGGTACACCTCTTGGAGCTTCAAGTTTCTCACATGCAAATTTGGGGTATGAGTGTTGACTTTACAGCCCTGTTGTTAAGACTAAAATGAGACAACGTTTACAAAACACCTACCAGAGCCTAGCACACAAAAAACCGTCAGTAAGTGGTGGCATCTACACATGCCAATTCAATGCACCCTTACAATTCTAGAAAGGAGAAGGGCTAATGCAGAACTCTAACATGCTATTTTCTGGAAGGTGTTTCCAATTGCTCAGCCACAGCAGCCTCCAATTTTCTTTTGGATTAATATCCCAGTAAGGAATGGAAGATGTTTCCTTGGATTAGCTATTTGGAGCCAGGCAAACCTCAAACCTTCCCAACAAACTCATGGAAGAGGATGCCTACTCTTGGTCTAAAAACAAGAGACACAGTGGATAATCTGGCTTTCTGCATTGTGAGGTTGAGTGACATGAAGTAGAGACAAGGTAAGCTTTTTTCTAAATAGGAGACCTATGGTAAAATTTAACCATTTTCGAAATGGAAAAAGCAGACTTTCTTCCTGAGATTCTGGTTGAAGTCTCATTTGACAATGTCAGTTTGTTTTTCTATATCTCTGTTTTTCTTCATGAATTTTTTTGTATTATGATAGTGTAACTTTAAAAAGCAGTAATAATTTTTAAATCACCAACAATTGTCACGAGCAGTTAGTAACACTCACTGAGTGTTTACATTGTGCCAAGCACTATAAAAAAGAAAGACATCTATTTAGACTTAGTTTAATTCATGTGATAAAAGCAAACTAGTCAAGTGGGTCCTCTGGTTCAGTAACCCCCCAGGTTTTAGCATATGTAATATTTGCGTCATCCCTAAAAATTAAATATGATCCTCATTCCCATATTACAGATGGAGTAATTAACCTCAAGGAATTAAATACCTCCCCAAGGTGTCACAGCTATTCAGTAGCAAAACTGGGTTCCCATTCGCATCTCTCTGAATCCAGAGCTCAAGTTCTTTTTTTTTTTTTTTTTTTAAAGGTTTATTTATTTATTCAGAGAGAGAGAGAGAGGAGAGGCAGAGACACAGGCAGAGGGAGAAGCAGGCTCCATACAGGAAGCCTGATGTGGGACTCGATCCCAGGTCTCCAGGATCACACCCCGGACCACAGGCGGCACTAAACCACTGCACCACTGGGGATGCCCCAGAGCTCAAGTTCTTACCTGCTCCACCTAATTATCTCTCAACCATGTTTTTTCATAACTTAATAATTTTTCTTTCCAAATACCACCATGCTAAGGGCTGCAAAGGGATGAGGGGTACATAAGACAAATTTTTAGTCTGAGCTCCCCTCCTAAAAAAAAAGTTCACTTCTCAGGAAAGACATGTTAAGTGGTCTACTCCATCCTTTGTCTCTATCTATCCCCACCCATTTTACACTAGATTTTAATTCCAAATTCATGGCTGAATACAATTTGACTAATCCCTGTAGTGCTTAGTACTCTATACATGAGGGAGGTATTTTTGTTTTATTGGTTGGCTGGATGAATGAGCCCCTTCTGTACTGCCTCCGCCTCCTAGTCCCACTGCATCAAAGACGCTTGTAGAGAAACTGAATAGGAACCTTACCCTCACTCCTCCAATTTCCAATTCCTCTGAACGTATAGAGTGGGGCATAACTGAAGATACATGCTTTGTGGGATACACCCAGTGGAAAACTCCAATGGGGAGAACCAAAACTCACAGAAGTTAATCCATGCTTTTACCCTGGGATTTCAAGACTTTCCCTATAAAGATGTGGCTTGAGCTTGGCTTCCATTTATAAAGTGTAAAACCTCTATATTTTAAACATACTAATGAAATACTACAGGTTTCAATTATTAAGGATCATGGAATACTTTCTGAGGACAATTTTTATATTATATTATATCATAGGCAATAGTTACATATCAATGTGACCAACAGATTTTGCAGTCTTGAGGATAGGATGGTATTTATTTACCTTTGAATATTCAGCTTGTTATAGTGCCTAGCACATGGAGGCCAGTAAACATTTGTTGATTCACTGAGGGAATAACTACATGAATGAAGTTTGTCAATGTATAAATCAGCCGTCTTAAGGATTACTGTGATGGCTATTTTTATGTGTCAATTCAAGTGAGCCATGAAGTGCCCAGATATTTGCTTAAACCTTATTTTGTATATATTTGTGAAGGTGTTTCTGGACGAGATGAACATTTGAGTCAGTTTTACTCTCAAAATATTCCTCAGCCATTAGAAATGACAAATACCCACCATTTGCTTCAATGTGGATGGAACTGGAGGGTATTATGCTGAGTGAAATAAATCAATCGGAGGAGGACAAACATTATATAGTCTCATTCATTTGAGGAATATAAAAAATAGTGAAAGGGAATAAAGGGGAAAGGAGAGAAAATGAGTGGGAAATATCAGAGAGGGAGACAGAACATGAGAGACTCCTAATTCTGGGAAATGAACAAGGGGTTGTGGAAAGGGAGGTGGGTGGGGGATGGGGGTGACTGGGTGACGGGCACTGAGGGGGGCACTTGATGGGATGAGCACTGGGTGTTATGCTATATGTTGGCAAATTGAACTCCAATAAAAAAAAATGGGTAGGCCTCATCCAATTCACTGAAGGCTTGAAAGAAGAAAAGAGATGAGTAAGAAAGAGTTTTCTCTCTTTGTTTAACTGTGTTCAACCTGAGGACATGAGTCTTCTCTTGTAACTCAAGTCATAAGAGCTAACACTCGGGCTCATACTCAGACCAGAATTTAAGCATTGGCTTTCTTGGTTCTCAGGCTCCTCAACCTATACTCACATATAGTAATAGTTTGCCTGGGTCTGGACTTACCTGTCTCTATAGTTGCATGAGCAATCCTTAGTAATAAATCTTTTTCTGTCTCTCTTGGTCTCTCTGTCTCTCTCTCTCTGTCTCTGTCTCTCTCTCTCTCTATATATATATATATATATATATGTATACACATACATACAGTTGATCTTTGCATAACGTGGGTTTGAATTTCAGAGATTCACTTATATGTGGATTTTATTTTATTTTTTAGAGTTGACAGTAAAAGCCACAAAGCATTTATTTATAACTGCCTGCCTGAGTTTTCACAAGATTGAATACAAGGTGACTGGCCCAGAGATCTTACCTGCTGTCCTCTGAGTACCTGCGGAGGCCAGCCAAAGCTTTTAGCAAGCTTCAGGGCAGGACCAGGCAGGGCTGTGCACAGGATGGAGTGGTCCAGTGAGCAATTCCAAGAGAAAATCCAAGTTCTCAGGGCTGCTGGCCTTGGGCACTTCCTAGGGTGGCAAGGACCCTTCCCCTGGTGGTACTGCAGCCTGAAGCTTCCAGAGCCCAGGCACTGATGTGTGTTAGCAGCTGCCGCTGGCCACTGACTGGGGGTACACCTCCACATGAGGAGCAGCTCTATGTACTATGCCTCTCAGCCACCATTACCTCCTGTGGGTCTGCCCTGGGCCTGATGCTGCAGATCCGGGCCACCAGCCTAGGGCCAGGCCAGCTGCCTCCACAGTCTCTGGTCTACCTGGGCACCTACAGGCAGATTTTTTTTTTTCAATAAATACACACACACACAATATTCTAAATGTATTTTTTCTTCATTTTGATTTTCTTAATAACATTTCCCTAGCTCGCTTTATTGTAAGAATACAGTATAATACATATAATAAACAAACTATGTGTCAATCAAGTATTTATGTTACTGATAAGGCTTTTGGCCAATGGTAAGTTATTAGTAGTTCAGTTTTTTTTTTAAATTTTTATTTATTTATGATAGTCACAGAGAGAGAGAGAGAGAGAGAGAGAGGCAGAGACACAGGCAGAGGGAGAAGCAGGCTCCATGCACCAGGAGCCAGACGTGGGATTCGATCCCGGGTCTCCAGGATCGCGCCCTGGGCCAAAGGCAGGTGCTAAACCGCTGTGCCACCCAGGGATCCCCAGTAGTTAAGTTTTTAAGGGGTCAAAAGTTATATACAGATTTTCGATTGTAGGAGAGTGTTGGTGCCCCTGATCTCCACATTTTTCAAGGGTCAACTACTTACAGTATAGTATAGTTATCTATCAGCATGCAGAACTCATTCATCTTGCATAACTGAAATTTTGTACTCTCTGAGCAACAGCTCCTCATTTTGACTTCCCCACGGTCCTTGGCTACTACCATTCTACTCTTTGCTTCTATGAGTCGCCCATGTGACTATTTTAGATTTTTTTTATGTCAGTGGTATCATGTAGCATTTGTCTTTCTGTGTCTGGCTTATTTCACTTAGCATTATGACTTCCATGCTCATCCATGCAGTTGAAAATGGCAAGATTTTCATATTGTCTATCAATCTCACTTCTGGATATGTATCTTAAGGAGGTGGAAACAGGATCCTGAAAGGTATCTGAACTCCCATATTCACTGCATCACTATTCATATTTACTAAGACATGGAATCAACCTAAATGTCTATTTATGAATGAATTCATTAAGGAATGTGGGAGCACCTGGGTGGCTCAGTGGTTGAGCAGCTGTATTTGACTCAGGGTGTGATCCCAGAGTCCTGGGATTGAATCTCACATCAGGCTTCCCATAGGGAGTCTGCTTCTCCCTCTGTCTGTGTTTCTGCCCCTCTCTCTGTGTCTCTCATGAATAAATAAATAACATCTTAAGAAAAAAGAATGTCGTATATACATTAAGTGGAATATTACTCAGCATTTAAAAAGTTTCCTTTCTAAATGAAATTAATTTTTCTTAACCATGTTGTTTAATATTTGAATGAGGTAACCATGCAAATTGCTAGGCCCAGTGCCTGACATTTAGTAGATACTGAGAAGGAATTAGACTTCATTGTGACACTAGTAGGGATTTTCTTTGGAGCTATTCTCAGCTTTTCCCCAAATGTGCTTCTACCAGTTTTGGGAGGGGCAATCATGGAACTTGTATTGTGTGAGGACAGAGATCAGAAATTAATCCTGGAAAGCTGCATATAAATATACATAACATAAATTTATGTAACAAACTATGGTGGCTATTGCAAAGGCAGTGTAACAAAGGGGTTAAGCTTCAGCTCTAGAGTCAGATGATCCAGATCCTTGTTCTAATACCTGTGTGATTTTGTACACATTGCTTAATTTTTCTACATCTCATTTTCCTCACCTGCGAATACAAATAATATTAGTATATACTTCATAGGATTATTTTAACAGTAAGAGTAGGTTCAGTGCTTTCAGCATTTCTGACACATAGGAAGAACTGAGTTAGTGTTTGTGATTATTAGAACAAACACATTTTAGAAAGGAAGAAGCTAAAGTTTAGAAAAGTCAAGCAACTCCCCTAAGATGACACAGCCAGAGAGTAGAAGAATTGAGCCTTATTTTATTTTTTAAAGATTTTATTTATCTAATCATGAGAGACAGAAAGAGAGAGAGAGGCAGAGACACAGGCAGAGGGAGAAGCAGGCTCCTCACAGGGAGCTCAATGCAGGACTTGATCCCCGGAATCTGGGATCATGCCCTGAGCCAAAGGCAGATGTTCAACTGCTGAGCCATCCAGGCATCTCAAGAATTAAGTCTTGAACCCAATTCTATATAATTCCAAAACCTGTGTTCTTTTCCATTATTTGTGTTTCTCAAATTTAAGTAATGGATAGACTCCTTCTGAAAGAAGCAAGAGTTCTGGTTAATATCAATGTTGATTTAAATTATTTTTGTTATAATATTGCTAAAATATATGTAATTCTAAACCTAGATGTAACTTCTTATGCCTATAAATCATTTAAACTATAAAATTTAAACACATTTACTAATTACATGCAAACAAAAGTTGCAACCCAGTCAAACTCAATTTAGTAACATTTATTTAATGTGATGGATGTTGTTTTCTTGAAATTAAAACCACTCACAAAGGAACATGGTACTCACTGTTAAGGTTCAAGTTCTTTTGCAGCCATCATGCCCATACATCTGTGGGCTGTGAGATCAGTCATTTTTTCCGCCACTCTTCTCCATTCCAACTACTGTGAAACCATAACATGATGTCATTTGGCCTTCATTTGGCAGAAATGTACCATTTACATAGTGATTCTGCCTCCATTTTTTTTTTTTTTCACTTTAGTTCAGGATGAAGTAGAACTACTTGGGTACAACAAACTCAAAACAAAAACACTATTGAATTTAGGGACAATTCTTGGTTGTGAGGTTGCCATCAGATGGTCAAAAATATGCTTCTGTACATATTTTTAGATTGCCATTGATATGAAATTCCCAAATTAAAAATTCTCATGGACCCCTGGGAATGTACTCAAGGATCTCCAGAGAACAAAAGATCTTAGTTTAGGAAATTCTGAACTGTTCTCTGTTGGTTTCACTCCTTTCCCCTCCTGTGTGGAAGGAGCATTCATTTCTGCCATAAATAATTTAGAATAATGTTTGAGTCACGCTGAAGTAGAGCTGACTGGAAGGAAGGAAAAAGCAGCAGTGAATTACCTTTTCAAGTTTATGGTCAATGGAAGTTGACAGATATTTTTTTCTGAATATATAGAATTAAAAATATTGAAGAGGGATGATTTTTGTTTATGACTTGCTTTGGTGGTTTTGCAAAACGGAGTCATGATCATAGATGACTATTATTTTACTCTTTTTAAAGGGACCATCAGTGACTAATGCTTATCTGGCATGTTATCATTTATAAAGGGCTTTCTCCAGCTTGATTATCTTCCATCTTCAACCACACCCAGATGAAGAAATTTCTCAAAGCGATAATCATAAATTAGGGAGTTGATATTTAAACCAGGTGTCCTAAATTTGAACTTCCCTACTTTCTGCTATATCACCGCCACCTCCCATGAAGAGTGCATGCTGCTGCATGCATTCTCTTTTGGACACAAACAGGAGAGGAGGTATCTATATCTTTCTGAGTTTCTTCTTCAGAGGCAAGGAGGCTTGAATTTTCACAAAAGTCATAACAAAATGTTAAGAGTATGAAGCTCTGGACTTACATCTTTATCTTTATCACTTACTGGCTCTGTAACTACGGAAAAGTTATGTAAATCCTTCAAGTTGCAGTATCTTCATCTGAAAACTAAGAAAGCCATTCACATTGCATGTGTTTATTTTAAAGGTTAACCAAGAAAATATATTTTAAGGGCTTGCAGCAATACCTGTATGTAGCACTAATAATGTATAACATATAATGCTAACTCTGCGAAACAATCCTTATACGCTTTACATATTAACTCAATTAAGTCTCATGTAACAACCCTTTGGGTTAGATATTATTTTATTCCCATTTGACAGATGGGGAAACTAAGTGAATTTTCTCTTGTAGAAAAGTTTTCATCCTTAAATTGTTGTATTCCTATACTCTGAAGATATTTAAAACAAGTTTTTGTGCCTGCAGTAGAGACTACAGAAGCTAATACAAAGAATACTGGTCTTTTGACAAAGCACTTGTGCAAATTTTGATACTGTATTAAAACTATTTTTTTAAGTTCTGCATAAAACTGAGTATCAAGTATATGTGTTCATCTTAGCAATGGTAATAAATTATTTAACCTCAGTAAAAAAAAAAAAAAGTTCTTGCAAGTTTTGGAGGTGGAATTTGAACCCAGGTTTCTGAACCCAAAATCTGTGCTCCAGCATCTGTGCTTATCTGAGGGCTCTCCACTACTTCTCCATGTTTGCTAACTCTTAATATTCTAACTAGAGAAAGGGGTTCTCTTTATTTATTTTCCCATACTTCTATTTATCTCTATTTCCACGGCCACTTTTGAAATCTTCTAATGCTCCTTCCTGAAATACTGCAACGTCGCTCAAATCTTTTACACAATTATAGTCTTAGCTCCATCTAATCTATTTTTATACATTGCAACCAGTACCAGGTTTAATATGACCATTCCTATTCTTCATTATAACCTCTTAAGGTTAATCATTACCCTCAAAATATTGTCATGATCAGAGCTCTGCTTCCCTTCCCATCTCATCCCCTTCCACCTCTTCCCATTTGACATTCTAGGAATCCAGACTCTTTATAGTTTTCTGAAAATGCCCTTCACTTTTATCATACTCTGAAGCTGTTTTCCTATTAACTTGACTATATTTCTATGAATGGGTAAATTCTTTCTTATCCTTTAGAATTCATTTTAAGCATCCTCTTCTACAAGAAGTCTTTTCTGATATTCTTGCTCATACTTCCTGAATTTCAAAGAAGTATTCTAATTCTCAAAAAAAGGCATCCTCAAATACTGGTACTATCAATTACTATGCAGAACTGTGACATCATGGAGGGTTTTTTTTTTCAGAGTCAGTTTGGGCAAATGCTAACTAGCAACTGAACCAGATATTATCACCAGATTTCCTGCTGGAACAACAGCAGTGTTGAGTGAATCCAGCTCTGGTGGTGTTCATGTATCAAAAAATCTTTGTATAACACTGTGTGATCATCAAAGCTCAGAACAAGTTTTCCCAAGACCTTCCCACCTTTTCTTTCTCCCTCCCAATCCTCATTCCCTTGTTATTAAGTTCATGTTTGTTGAGAAAAAATTGGCTTCTATCTATCTGATTTGTTTACACTTGACTCATCAAAATGTTTGTAAAGAGGTTTGATGTCCAAAAAGCCTCTTGAGCCTCTTGGTGGTTCTCTAAGACATTTTTTTTTTCTTAGAACTGACTGTTTCTGGCCAATTCCAAGTAAATGGGAACTTCAAATAGCTTAAGACTATTAACTATTAAAGGGATCAAAATATATGAATGAACACTCTGGCATATGCTCTCTGGTCCTTAAATTACATATTCATGTGCGAGGAAGGTTTTCAGTTTCTCCCTAAAACTGAAATATGCACAACATGACCTAAGGAACCCTTCTTAAACTATTACACAGTTCCTTGGGCCCTACTGGGATTTTTTTGTCCTTGATGTCACTAACATTTCAAAATCAGAAGGTACCACCTCCCAGGCAATAACCAATCTAAGGATTTCTTCCAGAATGACCTTTGGCTTTCTGCCAGCTAAGGTAAAGCGGGATCCCTCCTGCCGAATCACCTGCATTCCTGCTTCCTGGCTATACCAGGTAGTCTCACCCAGTCTGTGGAAGAGCAAGCAAGCCTCAGAAAAGATAATGCAATCCATGTGTCCCAGCATAAATGTCTCTGTTTTTGCCACATGGCCGTAAGTCATTTACTCAAAGGTTCCAAATTATATTTTAAAAGTTCAACAAATAGTTCATTGTACAACAGACTTGGGCACTTAATTAGAAACTGCAATACTTTGCTCATTGTATGTAATATTAAATGGCCCTTGCCTTCCATTATCCAAATGTTGTAGGTAATTTATCATGTAAGATGTCTTGTGCAGTACACTATGAAAGTACTGCAACTATATACAAGTTACACAATTATGGAATCGTTTGAGAAAAGGGTTTTCAAGAACACTTCCCTAATAGCTCTTCCTGGTCACTTTTTCTAATCCCTACCAAACCACAGGATGTCCTAACTTTAAAGCTTACCACAATGGCAACAAAGCCCCATCTAGTTACTAAACACTCTTGGAGGCTTCCTTCTTGGAATTCATTTTCAGTTCTCTGCCATTGCAAGTCACTAGAGGAAAATCATCTTATTGTTTCAAAGCCAGAGAACAGAAATTGAATTCAATCGCCTCTTTGGATGTGTTGACACCATGACACCCTGATTTATCATTCCTAAACCCTTTTCCTCTCTTGCACCAGTTAGTAACCCTTAGAGGAAGGAAGATATGGCCATATCGTCCCTGACTCTACATATCTGAATGAGAACTAGAAACTTAGTTACCTAATGCCAAACAGCTGGATATGTGAATATATCCTGATGTTTCTCTGCTTTATTCCATTTTCAGCCAGATGTTTGGCATCACAGAGACAACACCTAATGTTTCTAAAAGGAGTTTCAAAAATATTATGACTCTTCGGATTGGGAAGATGGGAAAACAAAGACCGAGTAAGATATAATTGAAATCTATACAATCACGACAGATTTAAATAAGTTGGCTGTAACTCATTCATGAGATCTCAGAATACTAGAAACATCCTTTGAAATTTGAGAGACTTTAAGAAACAAACTAAAGAACAACTGAGTTGAGAATAAACATATGGAACTTGTTACCCCAGAGGTAGGGAATGAAGATACACATTTAAATTCAAAAATATTTATATACATTCACAGATGATCAACAGAGTTATTAAAGGCAGCAAAAATATTTGGGGTACATTGTGAACTTTTGGGTACTGGTGTCAGGGAGGACAATTCTGACTTTTCACACACACTCCTTGGAGTAACTTTCTGTATCCATACACTGGGTTGGTTGAAATCCAGTCTGGCAATTGTTACTTGGATAGTAGCTGCTTATAATTATTTGTCGAATGAATATTAATATGTATAGTGCTTGAAAGCACTAAACTTGAAAGTACATAAACTCTTACATATGCATTCTCATTTTATCCTTATTTTAACGCTTTTATATTGAAAAGGAGCAAAATTCCCAAAAGAACTGAGATGGAGGTAACATGGGGAGACAATGTTATGGCAGAGTAATTATAGTTTTGAGCTCTGCAGTCAGAATCGTCTAGAACTCTGACTGTACAAATCACAGTCTTTATCACTTTAAACAAATTACTTCAACTCTCCAAACCTTAATTTCCTTGTAGGTAAAATGAAAATAATGAAAAGCCTACCTCAAAGGGTTTCTGTGAGAATTAATGAGATAGCCCATAGAAAGCATATTGTCCAGTGCCTGGCACGTAGTAAATATTCAATAAATATAAGCTATTTCAGAGATAAGAGAGTTTATTTGTTATTTACCTAGGTACCTAGTCTAATTAGGTCCCACAAAACATGGCTTCTTAATTATAATACTAAAAAAAATCAAACAGAATTTTTTGGAATCTGAACCCTGTGTTCTTTCCATGTGCCTGGCATAAGCTATTTGGCCAAAGACAAAAGACTGGATTGAGTTGTCCAAGAAGAAAGAACCCTGGCATTTGGTGTCTGAATGAGCTTTCCCATGAAATGACAAATATAAATCATTAAGTATTCTATATTTTAGGGATGCCTGGGTGGCTCAGCAGTTGAGCATCTGCCTTTGGCTCAGGTTATGATCCCGGGGTCCTGGGATCGAGTCCTGCATCAGGCTTCCTGCAGGGAGCCTGCTTCTCCCTCTACCTATGTCTCTGCCTCTCTCTGTGTGTCTCTCATGAATAAATAAATAAAATCTTAAATAAAGTATTGTATATTTTAAATGGAATTCTGTTTGCTTTATGATAAAAAATAATCAATTTATTTTTGATTGATGACAGTCAACCATACGTTTGAATTTGTGAGCTTACCACAATTATCCTGGCAATGTTTGCCATATATTAAATAGATTCTGTCTATAGTTTGAAGTAACAACAAATATTTGCATTTATAGAAGATGTCTTATGATTAGAAGAGGATTAAACAAAATGCTCTGAAGGGAACATTGCAGAAGTGCTCCTTAACATCCATTCGTCCAATGTGGCGAACATTGTTGAGTAAGTTTAGAATGAAGATTAATTCATTTTCTTTCCAAGATGTCTTACAAAATAAGCCAGCTAGTGTATTTGAATAATAGAAAAAGAAGATCTTTTATAATATCCTTTTTAGTAAAATACAATCAACAAAAATATTTTATCTACCACATGATTATTTGAATTAAGGATAGAATGTATTTAGCTTCAGTTGAATTCATATTTCTCTCATTCTAAATAAAAGTAAATCAGATTATTACATAATATGGGGCACACTTATCTCAATTGCTTATCTTTTTTTCACTATACCACCTCCTTCTCCACCACCACAACCACTATGCAGAGTAGGCACCTGGTGGTGCAAACCCAGAGAGTATATAATACAGAGACCAAAGGTGGGAATTGTGCCAGTTAATCGTTGCTGGGTAATTATTACCCCAAAACATTTTGGCTTGCACAACAAAATTTATTATTCCTGACAATTCTGTGAGTTGGATCAGCAATTCTAGTCTGGGCCCACTTAGCAGCTCAGCTGGGGCTGGGTGGTCAGGATGGCATTACTCACAAGTCTGGTTGTTGGTTCACTGTCAGTGGGGTGACAGGCCACATGTCTCTCATTATCCGAGAGCCTCACCCAGATCTATTCACATGGTGATGGTTGCAGGATTCCCAAGAGCAGCGAGGAGAAAGTCCCGATAAACAAATGATTTTCAAGCCTTTATTTGTGTCATATTGTTGATTGTCTCATTGGACAAACAAGTCATCAAGGCAAGCTCAGATAGAGGTGTGGTTAAGTAGACTTTGACTCAGTGGAAGGCTTTGCAAAGTCTCATGGCAAGGACTGTGATATTAAGAAGCATGAAGCACTGAGGTGATATCTTCCACTACCATAGACGATGTCTGACACTACCCCATCAGAACTCTCCACCAGAAGTTGTTCTACACTTCACAAGGAACTTTTACAACCCTTCTTTATTTCATCCTTTCACAAATTTTGAAGGAAAGATCAATGATGAAATAGGCGTTTAAACAAATTAGTTGTATGACTTAGGTCCAGCCATTTACTACTTCATCGTTAGATAGAATTACAACAGCTTCTGTGTCCTGGCATTGCTCAGAGAATTAAACAGAGAAATGATTTTGTGTATATTATTTAGCACAAGCTCAAATTATTGAATTTTAGACTTTTGTTAAACATTTAAAAATGCTATCTGGGAACTTAACACATCCCTATGAGTCACTATAGAATATTCCTAAGAATTTCTTATAACATTTTTGAGCCGAATGATCCATACCTTACTCAAGCTTTTATCCCTTTAAACTTTTAAAAAGTATTTTAGTATAGTTGACACAGAATGTTACATTTCTAATTTTGAGGCAAATTACTTAGAATTTTGGATTTTACCTATGTTGTTTTCCTCACTTGTGAAATACAAATGAAAATAATTATATCTGCCTCCTAAGATTGCTATGAAAATTGCATATAAGTAACCAGAGAAATATCTGGCACATGATAAATACACAACAAATGATTATTGTTGTTATGTCAGGGTACTAGCTGTATAAATACAGAGAGATTAACAATGTTCATTAAACATATCATTACATATATTATAGCCTATTTGAAGAGTAAGACATTTAAAAAGTTAACACATAAATAACTTATAATTGCAAATCATGATTAGTACCATGATAGATAATATTATGAAAAGTAACATAGGGATGAACTTCTGATCGTGGGATGGTGACAGGTCGACAGGTCTCTTCAGCAAAGTACCATTTCAGCTAAGAATTCAACAATCCAAGAAATTTGAGATTTTTCCAGGCAGAAAAATTAAAGGTCGGAGAGATAAAGCAACTTGCTCAAGGTTGTACAATGAGAAGTGGATAATCCGGGAAGTTTCTCTGCAATAATACAACTGCTCTAAATATTATTGGCCCTGGGGACAAATGTTGCCAAACTCTCAGGGAGCTTGATAGCATCTCAAAATGTTAAACTCTTCTCATCTGCTTGTTACCCTTCTATTTACTTTATTTGGGTCATGGAAATTTTAACCTGAAGACTGAAAAAACCTCAACTCAGTCTTTTGAAATTAAAAGTTAGTAATTCTGTGCTTCCTTGTGGCCCATAATCCTGCCACGTAAAATTTTAAAATATTCTTCATATTAAAGGGCAAGGGTTGTCGCAGTGCATACAACTCTAAGTCCCAGCTATACACTGTCTATGCTATCAGAGATACAACTTACATAAAAAGGACACGAGTAGGAATTAAGAAAGTAAGCGGACATGCAAACAGTAAGCATAAGAAAGCAAGAATTATTTTATCCGATGTCAGAAATTTTAAGGCAAAGAGTATTACCAAATTAAATATAGACATCCTATAATGATGATAAAGCCAATTAAACAGAGTCCATAAATGCGTGTATTTAATACCAAAATTTCAACACTGACAGAAAGAAAGAGGGAATAAACAATCCTATAATCATAAATATTTGATTACCCTTTTATCAACAATTGAGAGGATAAAGGAACAAAAACAGAAATTAGAGGAGTGTTTGCGTGGCTCAGTCACTTAAGCACATGCCTTTGGCTCAGGTCATGATCCCAGGACCCGCATCCCCGCTCAGCAAGAAAATTGCTTCTCCCTTTCCCTCTGCTGCTCCCGCTGCTTGTGTTCTCTCTCTCAAATAAATAAATAATATCTTTAAGAAAAAAAAGATATTAGAAAAGATAGAGATAAGATGAACAACATTAATTGGTGCCCTAACTGACAATTATGCAAGAATAAACTCAATTAACTGTCAAATACACCTTTCTTTCCCACTTGCTCAAGGTATACTCGTCAAGATGTTAAAAAAATATGCTTCCAAATGATACTTCAAAACTAGTACCATGTGGGGCCATAGTTTGAGTCTCAATTAAAAAAAATTAATGGCATGCTTTCTTTACACATGAAATTAAATTAGAAGTTATTAATAATAACACATCTAGGAAATAATCCCAAACATATGGCTAATATAAGCATACTTACTAAAAACCTACTACCAAAAAAGAAATCATATATATATAACTCCAGTCTAATCATGAGGAAAATATCAGACAAATCCCATCTGAGAAACATTTTACGAAATACCTGACCTGTACTCCTCAGAACTGTCAAGGTTCTCAAAACAAGGAAAGTCTGAGAAACCATCACAGCCAATAGGATCCCAGGAAGATATGATAATTAAATGTTAATCATATTTGGAACAGAAAGAAAAGCATTATGCAAAAACTAAGGAGATGTGAATAAAGTATTGACGTTAGTTAATACCAAAAATAGTTCCTTAATTGTACCAAATTTACCAACTAATTAGATGTTGATAGTGGCAAAACAGAGTGTGGGGTACATGGGATTCTCTGTATCATCTTCTCGATTTTTCTGTAAGTCAAAAATTCTCCAGAATGTAAGTTTATTAAAAAGAGAAATGACGGGATCCCTGGGTGGCGCAGCGGTTTAGCGCCTGCCTTTGGCCCAGGGCGCGATCCTGGAGACCCAGGATCGAATCCCACGTCGGGCTCCCGGTGTATGGAACCTGCTTCTCCCTCTGCCTATGTCTCTGCCTCTCTCTCTCTCTCTCTCTCTCTCTCTCTCTCTCTATCTCTGTGTGACTATCATAAATAAATAAAAATTTAAAAAAAAAAGAGAAATGAGAAAATAGTTTTAAATAAACAATAATGCAAACAGGTATCAAAATTTGAGGGATATAGCTAAAGCAGTGCTCAGAAAGAAATGGATGTCTTTACATGCTTCCAGTAAAAAGGAATAAAAAAGAATTAAATTGAAGACCTAAGATCACACCTTAAGAAGGTAGGAAAAAAAGAGAACATTCCTCCAAAATAAGAGGAATGAGGGAAGTTATAAAGACGACAGCATAAATCAATGAAAAATAACCATGTTTAATAGATAAAATGAACAAAGCCACCTGGACTCTCACAAATTGTTGGTGGAATATAAAATAGTACAAGCACTTTGGGAAAAAAATCTGACTCTATTAGTGTAAAGTACACACCTACCTCATGACACAGACATTCTACTCCTAAGTCTTAGTCGAGAAAAGTGAAAATAAATATTCACAAAAAGACCTGTACAAACCTTCATAGTGACTTTACTTATTATAGCCCCAAACTGGAAACAGCTTAACTGCCCATCAATAGAATAAAGAGATGCAATCGATAACAATCAAAGAACAACATCCCAATACATGCAGTATATATTTCCATATAGTACCTCTTTCAATGTCCATAACTCTGTGACATATCATTATTCTCCTTACTCCAGATATAAGAAATCTGAGGCACAGAGATGACAATTTGCCCAAAAGTGGATAGGTAGTGAGGGACTGACCCAGGACTCAAACCCTGATGTGGTGTCAAATACTTTGCTCCTAAGCAATATGTTGTGCTTCTCTGGGCTCACCTAAAACAATCAGATCCCTGGAATGACATGTAGCACGAAAAAGTTTTCTTGGAAAACTGTTCTAAAATACTTGCCTCTATACCTTGCTCCTAAGTAATTGTAGATGTAGGGGGAAGATGAGTCTGCAGCATAGGGTCTTACTTGCTCCTAGAAGCACAGACCTATCCAGGCAAGAGAAGGCTGAAGAAAGATCGAAATATTGCCAGTTCTAATGTGGCTGTACCAGACTGGCCCTGGGGAAGAATCTGTGCTGACAGATTGTTAGATTAGATATCAGGAGATACAGATTCTAAGAGCTTTGCTTGTAGGTAGCTGAGAATTAGGGTAGGTCACATCACCTTCTCTGAACTTTGTCAATGATTAAGGAGGCAGAACTTGATGAGCTTCAATCTTTTAAATCAGAAGATTCTAGGGGCACCTGGGTGGCTCAGCAATTGAACATCTGCCTTTGGCTTGGGGTGTGATCCCGGAGTCCTGGCATGGAGTCCTTCATGGGGCTCCCTGCATGGAGCCTGCTTCTCCCTCTGCCTGTGTCTCTGCCTCTCTCTCTCTCTCTGTGTCTCTCATGAATAAATCAATAAATAAATCTTTTAAAAGGCTTTAAATTAGGGATTCTATGTCTCTCTTCCTAACAGATCAAATTCTACTTCTCCTTTCTCATTCTTATTGCTCATTTCTAATAATTGATTATAATAAACTAGCATCTGTAAGGACATGCTTTACATAGAATAATAGATTATTTGCAATTCAATGTCCAAAAAGACTTTTTCCTACTGCAAGGGTTGTAATCATGGCAAGGGGATGCTTATGATATAGTAGCAATAAGGAGAGGCTTCTTGGTGGTAAGACCAACATGGTTCAAGTCCCAGTTTAGAGCTTTCTAGCCACATGAACCTGAGCAGTGCATCTCCCGTCTCTATTTTCTCATCTATACATTAAGAATGTAAGTGCATATCTCCACGACTTCCTGCCTGCTCTGCCTGGACAGCCTTGCCAGATCCTGCCCCTAATCCATCCTTTCCCAAAGTAACTCTTGACTTGCTGCCAAGAAGACCCCCTTAGTAGCCACCTCTCTCTGCTTTAAGTTGCAAGGGCTAGGGGAGACTAGATGAACTCTGGCTTTATTAACACCATGGATGTGATGAGATCGGCTCGTTTAAAGTAGCGAGATTATACTATAAACTCAGCAAGGATAATCAGTCTCTGCTTGTAGCATCACATCTTCAGGAATTAAAAAAAAAAATTTTAATTTTGAAATAAAAGGAAGAGATGGAGACCTGGATGTCCCTCTACTATTTCAAAATCAAGTAGGAAATTTAGTTTATAGGTGGGTTCAAGAAAGGATTCCTATCTTCTTTGGACTATTTAAACAATTTAGCTCATATCCCCTCTTCAATTGCAATTTGTTTGTTCTTCTGTTTAGTGCTTATGTTTGTGGAAGTCCTCCGGGACATCCCTCCCTGTCTCCCTTCCTCCTTCCTTCCCTCCCTTTCTGCCTCTCCTCTTCCTCTTTCTTCCACTGTAGTGTGAACCTTCGAAAAGCAGACCTTGCTTTGTGCCCTACCACTCAGCACAGATTTTGTCATATGATAGGTGTTCAATCACTGTTTGCTCATTTAAATTGATCACTATAAACAAACTCTTTGCAGCTGGTATGGACCAGTGCCTTTTTCATTGGAAGCTCTTCCTGAAAAACACACGGAGCATGGGGAAATGAGCACAGAGTAAGTAATCTAACCTAAAAGGTTGTGAAGCCCCATGACACACCCAGAATGCAACAGTCCAAATATGAATTCAGTCCTTGGCTTATTTTTCTTTTCTTTGTTGGCTTCAATACCGACCTTGAGTCATGGGCCAGACTGTGATACAAACAGGACAATTTTTTGTTGTTCTTGCATTTGCTTTCATATTCCACACTAAAATCCAGAAATGCTTTATTAATGGATCAATAATAATAATAATAATAATAATAATAGGAGAGTATGGTAAAAAATTAAAACAAATATATAAATACATAAATAAACAATAGTATTAAAAAATGCTCTAGGGGCTTACCAGAGTCTTTTAAGAGCTTTCTGACATCCATACTCTTACCCTTAGATTTATGTAGCACAAAAGAGACAATGGTCATGCTGTAAATTAGAGGATTTTAGTATCTATGACCTAAGGATGAATTGAGAAACTTAAGTATTTTAAAATAGAATGAAATTTTGTGAAGGTTACATACACACACACATGCATACATATTTATCCCTACACTATTCAGTGGCAGTAGTCATAGATACTAGTACTATATATCAGTATAATAATAAAACTATATATTGGATACACATTGTCTGCTGGGCATTGTATTCAAGCTTGTGTATTATTTAAACTTCAAATAAATTTATGAGATGGAAATTTGAGGACATTAAATTGACAAAATTGTTCACATATTAAGTAGCATGGCCAGTATTCAAACGCAAAAAGTCCAACTTCAGAGACCCATCTTTATTGCTACAATGTGTTTGGTATATTTAGTATATATAAAAACTTTTTACTCCAAATATTGTAAAATTGCATGTAAATTTAGGAAATTCCCTGTATACATGAATTATGATTACTTTTTAAAAAAGATTTATTTATTTGAGAGAGTGTGCTCAAGTAGAGGGGAAGGGCAATGGGAAAGAATCTCAAGCATACTTCCAGCTGAGCTAAATGCCCCCTTGATGAAGGGCTGGATCCTAGGACCCTGAGATCATGACCTGAGCCAAAAATGAAGAGTCCAATGCTTAGCTGACTGAGTCACCCAGGTGCCTCTAATTACTTATCTTTCACTTTTTAAATTTAAATTAAATTAGCCAACAGATAGTACATCATTAGTTTCAGATGTAGAACTCAATAATTTATCAGTTGTGTATAACACCCAGTGCTAATCACATTATGTGCCTTCCTTAATACCCATCATCCAATTACCCCTTCCCCCCACTCACCTCCTCTCCAGTAACCCTCAGTTTGTTTCCTATAGCTAAGAGTTTTTCATGGTTTGTCTCCCTGATGACTTCTCTTTTTTTTTTTTTTTCCCTGATGACTTCTCATTCAATTTCCCCCTTCCCCTATGATCCTCTGTGCTGTTTCACATACGCCACATATGAGTGAAACCATATGATAATGATCTTTCTCTGAATCATTTATTTTTTAAGCATAACACCCTCCAGTTCCATCCATGTCATTGTAAATGGTAAATATTTTTTTCTTTGTGATAGCTGAGTAATATTCCATTGTTTATACATACCACATCTTCTTTATCTATCTTCATCTATTGATGGATATCTTGTCTCTTTTTATAGTTTGGCTATTGTGGACATTGCTCTATAAACACTGGGGTACATGTGCCCCTTTGGATCATTACATTTGTATCTTTGGGGAAAAAGAGGTGAGGTCACAACTAACACAAGGAGATACAGTTTAAGAACATATTATGAGCAACTATATGCCAACAAATTAGGCAATCTGAAAGAAATGGATGTATTCCTAGAAACTTATAAACTGCCAAAACTGGAAGAGGAAGAAATAGAAAACTTGAACAGACCCATAACCAGCAAGGAAATTGAAGCAGTAATAAAAAATCTCCCAACAAACAAGAGTCAAGTGCTGGAACGCTTCCCAGGGGAATTCTACCAAAGATTTAAAGAAGAACTAATACCTTTTCTTCTGAAGTTGTTTCAAAAAGTAGAAATGGAAGGAAAACTAACAAACTCATTCTATGAGACCAACATTACCTTGATCCCAAAACAAGACAAGGACCTCTCCAAAAAGGAGATTTACAGACCAATATTCCTGATGAACATGGATGCAAAAATTATCACCAAGATACTAGCCAGTAGGATCCAACAGTCTATTAAAAAAGATTATTCACCACAACCAAGTGGAATTTATTCCTGGGCTGCAAAGGTGGTTCAACATTCACAAATCAACCAGTGTAATAAATCATATTAATAAACCATATGATCCATGTAAACCATATGATCCTTTCAGTTGATGCAGAAAAAGCATTTGACAAAGTACAGCATCCTTTCTTGATTAAAACTCTCCATAATGTAGGGATAGAGGAAACATACCTCAATACATAAAAGCCACATACAAAAAGCTCACGGTGAATATCATTCTCAATGGGGAAAACTGAGAGCTTTTCTCCTAAGGTCAGGAACATGACAGGTATGCCATTCTCACCATGGTTGTTCAGCATAGTACTAGAAGTCCTAGCCTCAGCAATCAGACAACAACAAAAATGCGTTCAAATTGTCAAAAAAAAAAAAAAAAAGTCAAACTCTCACTCTTTACAGATGACATGATACTTTATGTAGAAAATCCAAAAGACTCCACCTCAAAATTGCTAGAACTCATAAAGGAATTTAGCAAGGCAGCAGGATATCAAGTCAATGCACGGAAATCTGTTGCATTTCTATACACTAACAATGATACAGAAGAAAGAGAAATTAAGGAATCAATCCCATTTACAATTGCACCAAAAACTGTAAGATGCCTCGGGATAAACCTAACCAAAGACGTAAAGACTCTGTACACTAAAAACTACAAAACACTCATGAAAGAAATTGAGGAAGACATAAAAAGATGGAAAAACATTCCAGGCTCATGCTACCCAGAGCAATCTACACATTCGATGCAATCCCTATCAAAATAACATTGACAATTTTCACAGAGCTGGAACAAATAATCCTAAAATTTGTATGGAACCAGTAAAGACCCTGAATAGCGAGAGGAATGTTGAAAAAGAAAGCCCCTAATTACTTCTTATTTTTTAACAAAAAACTGGGTGGACATTAAAATACGGGGCTTCTTCTGTTTCTTATGTAAATTTGCCAGTGTATGGTTGTCAAAAGCTGAAGCAACCTTGATTTTAGTACGTGGGCAGAGTTAGCCTTGCTGGCCGATGGTGAAGTCTCCATGCTTCTCACTCCCACCTCTGAACTTTTCACATAAAAATAATTCACCTAGACTAATATAATATGCAGAGTCAGATGAAGAGTTTAGAAAAATGTAAACACTGAGAGATTATGATAAACAAAAAGAAAATAGTACTAACCTAGAAAAATAAAATTAATAGGAAGGCAAAACCAAATAGTTTTATTTTCTACCTAGAACTTTTAGGATTAACCTATCCTAAAAACTCTTATCATCTGTAGGTTCCTAAAGAGTGTCTTCAAATGTGGGACATGTACCTTCGGGGAATGCTTAAGATGTTCCATTGGGTTGAAGGAAGAAAATACTAGAACTTCTGGTTGTATTTATTTGTAAACATAAGTCCAGTATTTTACAAATATTTAAAACATAGATGGACAATAGAGGTCTCATTCAGGCCACCAGCAGATGGTCACATACTACTCAAGAAATGTCCAGAGGGAAGAGAAGAAGTCTCAAAATGTGGAGGGATTGGCAGTGGAACTTTCATTTTTCTCTTTTCTCATGTATTGCAATAATTTATAGTTTACTTTTACCTACTTGAGTGCATTTATAAATTATATAAAAATAGTTTTAAAAACTCTAATGCAAATGAAATTTGTAAGTGGCTTAAAATATTCCTATTAAGAAACTGGAAATTGAAGATGTATCAACAATCGTAAGCACAGCAGTATCCAAGAACATGGACAAAGAAGCGAACCCATTCTACTAGGATAAGAATTTTATCTCCCACACCATAAAATAAAAATGTTAACCTGAATATTTAAAATTATTAGGGAGACTATACCAATGATAGATTTGAGTCAATTTTAATTAATTATGAAGCTCCTCTTGAGGGCATATTGTGACTTGATCGTTTTTAAGTCAATAACGGCATGATGCCATCATTACTAAGATATAGCCCTTCGATTTTTCTAACAATGCTTTAAGATGTTTGGAACTAAACTAAGCACTTTTCAAAATTTCTCTCAAGGTCAAATTAATAACAAAGGAAACATTTTTGAGATTCTTTACTAGCCGAAACCTGAAATCATTAGAGAACCAGTTACTTTGCCTGTTGCACAGAAATGTCTGCAGGAAGTAATAGACAACAATGGGGTCAGAAGGGAAAATGTATACCCTTGTCAGGCAAAAGAGTTTTAAGGCTCATAGAACAATCCAATTCTCTCCTCCTGTTCAAATCTATACATCCTTATGAACTAACTTTTTCAGCAATCACAAGCCCTTAAATCCAGTTCTGAAATGATATATAAGTTGAAGAGTCTTGCACTAACTTCTGAGACTGGCCCTTAAAATTCTGTGTTGAATCTTTTAGACTTTACTTCTCTCTTTAAAAAAAAAAAAATTATTTATTTATTTATTTATTTATTTATTTATTTATTTATTTATTTATGAGACACAGAGAGAGGCAGAGGCATAGGCAGAGGGAGAAGCAGGCTCCCTGTGGTGAACCTGATGTGGGACTCTATCTCATGACCCCAAGATCATCACCTGAAGCAAAGGCAGATGTTCAATCACTGAGCCACCCAGGTGCCCCTTTACTTTTCTTTTTAAAAGTGACTTTGGAGGGGCACCTGGGTGGCTCAGTCAGTTATGTGTCTGCCTTCGGCTCAGGTCATGATCCTGGGGTCTTCGGATCCTGGGATTGAGCCCCAGGTCTGGCTCCCTGCTCAGTGGGGAGCCTGCTTCTCCTTTTCTCTCTGCCACTTGTGCTCTTTCTCTCTCTCTCAAATAAATAAAATATTTTAAAAAATAATAAAATGACTGTGGAGGGTCCACATGTGGCTGTGTTGCAATATGAACTCAGCCTTAAGTTACATGAGAGAAAATCGCCCAGAAAGCATACTGACATTGGACTTTAATATGAGCCAGAAATAAAATGTATTATGAGAAGCCAATGAAAAGTCAATGCTGTTACTACAGGGGAGATAGTACTATTCAGATGAATGTAATTGCTAATACTATATTTTAATGACAGCAAAATGCTTTTGTATATTGTTAAGCATAATACAAATTATATTATTTTATTTCATCTTGATGTAATAATTTTTAAATGTCTGTTTTTTCATATCATGTAATGTATATGATATATTTCCAAGTGTATACATATATTTGGGTTGTATGATATTTTTTTCTTGATGAAAAAGCAAGCAATCAAAACCATTTAGAGAGAGTTAACTTGAAATATATGATTAGCTAAGAAATTGTCACCATGAGCTATATAACATTTAATTCACACTCTATTTAAGGGTATCAGTAGGATACCTTCAGACTTGTTATTTTCACAAATCTAATTCATATATCTAGAGCATGAAAGATAAGAAATGAATGTTAGTTGCATCCTGCTTCCATTCGTCTCTTCTGATCTGCACCCAATTTTAGTTGAAATAGGTCACCATAGCCAACTAACAATTTCAAAGAGAGTATTAATACCAAGGGATATACCAGTTAGTATGCATGGCTGAAGATGGTATCCTTTGACACACTGATATTCTTGAAGTTCTGTAATGTATAAGCATTGTGTCTGAGAAATAAAAACAGAAACGATTCCATTTTATGTGAAAAAAATGTTAAAAAATAAGTAAATGTGAATAGATAGATATACATCTCCACATAAATAGATGACTAGATGTACACACGCACAAATATGTATGTGTTCACTTACACACATATTGGGTCTTTACTTTATAGAGTCAGAATTTTTTTTATCCAAGAGACTCATTTATCACTTGAACAAAAAGTAATTGAGGTAAAATTGAAGTGAATCTTAGCTGCAAGGAAAAATGAGGGTCTTGGGTCTCATTTTCCTGAGTTAAATCAAGATCACATGCTTCTTTCCATGGTTTGGTAGAAAATTTTCATCCTTTTCCAGTTACCAAAGCCAAAGAGTCAATTTTCCAGCTCTTAACATCTATGCGTCTTTCAAGAATAGCTGGTAAGCTCACAGAGAGTGCCTGAGGGCTCACTTCAGAATGTATCCATTTTGAAAAGTTTGTGGCTCTTAAAAGTCTAGAATTAAAAGCAGTAGGAAGAGTGGCCTTTGAAATCTTTGCAACTGTTGACAGCTATTAGCTCTCTGGGACTTTCCGGCTACAATAACATCCACCGAGTGCACTTTTGGCCATGTCTCACTAGAAGTTCTCACCTTATCATCTGATCAAAAGTTTGACCTTTTAGGTCACTTTGTGAGAGTTTCAAATATTCTTTTAAAAAGGCAAGGCCAACATTTCCACACAACTCAAGCTAGATGAAAGTGTTTGGGGTAAGTGATGGCTCCCTCTCAACTTCAAGGAAACCCTTCCAACAGTAGTGCTTTGCCTCATTATTTTTTCAAAACAGTGCTATGGACTGAGTATCTGTGTTCCCCCCAAATTCCTGAGTGTAAGCCTTCCTCCCCAGTGCAATAGTATTTGGAAGTAGGACTTTTGGGAGGTAATTAGGTCATTAGTTTGGTGGTCTCATAAATGGGAATAGTGCCCTTGTAAGAAGAGCTATGAGATAGATGATGACACTCTCTGTCATGTAAGGACACAGCAAGAAGGCAGCTGTCTGCAAACCAGAAAGAGGGCTCTCACCAAACACACTGAATCTACTAGCTCCTTGATCTTGAACTCCCCAGACTCCAGAAATAAATGCTTATTATTTAAGCCACCCAACCTATGGTATTTTATTATGGCACCTAAGACAAATGGCAGTCAATCAACCAAGCACTCTTAACATAGCAAGCTACTTGGATACAAACTTTATGTTATAAATGTTGGAAGTTGATAGCACAGTGTTATGAAGTCAGTTTTGTAACTGTCACCTTTACTTCTTAGGAGTGATTCAGTTTGTATCAATAATTGTGGTGAGAGGAACTATACATGTCCTCTCATCTCTCTTGGTCAGTGGAATTGTCTATTCATTAGAGAGATGACGTTTGGGGGGATGTCATCTATTATTACTCAATGTAGAGACCTTTATAATGGTATCTCAAGGCACCAAGGGACAAATGGTCTCTTGGCATAATAAGGTCATGCTTATTCATTCATAAGAATTAGTAACAAGGTTTTCACAGCAAAGTGCATATGACTTTTTTTTATGTCTCTGGATTATTTGGGAGAATTTATGTTGCTTCAGAAGGAAGTGGCAAGATGTGTTTGATTTTAGGTGCTCTATAAAATACCAGATGTAGCCTCATGTGCATGTTCTCATCTCATCTTTGCTTCTAAATAAGTGAGCAGGAGCCAGGAAACCACTAAAAACAGAGTCCATCCCTGGCCCTTATGGAAGAGCTTTTATTAGACCAGGGAGGGAGAGCCCGGAAAGCCACTGACATCTAAGTCTGCAGCATTTATAAGACATGAGAATGGATTAACATGGACTGAGATTTTATTATTTGAATAAGTAAATTCACCCCCCTCTGCTGACCCACACAACAGAAAAAGGAGGAAGATTTGGTTAAAGGGGAGAGAGTACTTCTGCACATGAGGTGGAATGGCACAGGCAAATGTCTCTAAAGTATGTCGCACTCACAACAACCACTCTGAGAGGGTTGTAGCAATAAACCAATATCTCTAAGAAGACAGGGAAAGAAGGAATGGCTGCATGGTTTACATCATGCAGTTTCTCTTCTCTATCTTGAAGGTTTGTTTGAGTGCTTAAAAAAAAAAAAAAAGATTATGATAGGGATTTTAGCTTCTTTGAGTGCCATAACAGAATACCAGAGATTGGGTGGATTAAACAGTGGAAATTTATTTTCTTACAGTTTCGGAGGCTGGAAGTTCACGATCAAGGTGCCCGCAAGGTTGGTTTCACATCTCTTCCACGCTTACAGTAGCTCACCTTCTCACTGTGTGCTCACTTGCAGGTGCACAGAGACAGCTCTCTGGTTTCTCTTCCTCTTCTTACAAGGACACCAGTCCTATGGGGTTAGCGCCCCACCCTCATGACTTCCCTTTGTTAATGATCTCTTTAGAGGCCCCAGCAATACAGTCACCTTGATGGTGAAGATGTCAACATGTGAATTTTGAGGGAACACAATTCAGACCCTAACAGTAGATGTCATGTTAAATAAATTAAAACCTTAGCAGATAAAAGAGTATAATAGCAAATGAAGCCAGGGATTAAGTTACTGTGAATAAATGTATCTAGTAAGATCCTGACTAATTACAGTAACTCAAGGTAACTGCATCTCCCAATGACCAAAACAAAGAGGTAAACATCAGGTATAGAGCTCATGCTAAATTCTTACCTGCTACTCAGGGGAAACAAAGCTTTTCTTAGAGTCAAGTCCTAAAAAATATTCCCATTTCAATTACACTTGTAGAGTTCAAGCAAAAGCCAGTTTAATAACATTGCATCTTACTGTATCCCTCACTGCTAGCTGTGGGAATAAAAGCAAATCAAACATCTGGTAAAAGTATTGCTGTGAAAGGTCCACACACTGTGTGTCAAACTCACAGCTATTGGGTGACACTCCCAATAAGAGAACGGTTCAATAATTGTTATTCATATATCTAAAATAAGTAATAATGAGAAATATAAAATTAATTTCCATTTTTGTCCCTTATTAAAAAGTTACACTAAGGTACGTCTTAACCAAAAGGAAAAATAAAAAAACAGATTCAAACAATATGGATATATTTTTCTTTCTATGTTTATTCTCCATCCAAATGTACAAGGTAATTTTTATTTTACGAATTTGGGAGGGCAGTAGGAAGACTGCAGAGGAACTTGTGACCTGCGTACCCTGTATCTGAGTTGCTTGGGGTTGCATAAAAGGGTGAAGAAGTAAACGCATGGGTAAAGTAATTGCACAAAAGGTCTTGAGCATTGGAAGGAATGACTCTATGGCTCAGCAGCCTCGTTTATAAATCAGAAGCTCCTGCGCTGAAAGATTGGCTTCTAAAAGGGAAATGACCATTTCTGTGTCGGTTTAGTACACAAATTAAAATGTTATACTAATCGCCATATGTCATTGGAACTTCAGTACCCAGTAGATACTGCTCTAGATAGTGACGTTATGCACAAAGGAGGCTTGTGGATGGAATCCAGGAACCCCAGGAAGCTCTCTCTAACCTAAGCCCCCACCACCTCCCTTGCAAACATGTTCACTTCACGTGCCTCATAATCACCAATAGGGAAAAATTAAAGTAGGTTGGGGGCACTAGCTCCAAGGGGCAAGATCAAAATACATGTTTTTATTAGTGAGCATGTGCATTCCTAGCCCTTTAAAAATTTTGACCTCTTTTTTATTTACTTAGTAACTATCGTTTCAAAGTACAGGGAAAACCTCCCCCATAGATAGATCATGGAAAATGTACACAGGGTGTTAGGAGGAGAGCATGTGTTTCTCAAGGTAGAAGAAGGCCCTGATCAGAGAGTATCGACTCCAGGTGATGGGTCCAGGATCTCCTCAGTCAGGTCCCCAACTTTCCCTGCTCTTTGCTCTGCTCATGAAATACCAGGTAGGAGGTAGCCTGTTCAACTTCCTGTCTCCAGAACACATGTTAAGAGGGTTTTTTTTTTTTTTTATTTTGTCTTGTTTTGTTTTTTACAGTTGGAACCTTCTCTGAAATTTTGATATTAAAGGCACTTTGGCTGCCATGTGACCTTTTGGACCACCTCAATATTTTATGATTTAATCGATATGTGTTTTCATCTTGTTGAAGCAGAATGAAACTCCTTTGGGACAGTCCTTTGTCTCACCCTTGTTTAAACTTGCTGTCCTGCCCCTGAAGAAACAGCCTGGCATTGAGAGAAGTGGGAGTGGGGGATGGAATATATTCCAATTCTCATTCAGCTAGTCCAATCATTAGCTATGTGGTTTCTGGCCTTTTATTTAACCCTCCCAAGATATCATTCTATTCCAAGAACACGCGGGGTGTGTGAAAGAGTGGAGTTAGCAGACTCGCTACCAGTGAGTAAGAGGTTTAGAACAAACAGCTGATCCCATTCACATGGGTTTGAGGTTTTAGTGTTCTTGGCCTTGTTTGCAGAAACCTTTCTTCAGAGACGTTCAGCTTTCAATACCTTTAAGAAAATGCCTTGAGAAGATCAAGGGAAAGATCACTTTTAAGCTGAGTGCAAAACCCAAAGCTCACTTAGATATCCTTGGCTTATTCCACTACTGGATAGACTTATGTTCTTGGGCAAAGATGACTGTTTTTCCTGGCTCTCCTTCTCAAATATGCAGACAAATCCTCGATGGCAGCAACACCTAGAGAAGAGTTTATAGCCAACTCTGTTAAAGGGAAGTCGGTAATAGGAGTGCTGTTTGCTGGTGCCAAATGGCATGGTTGTTCTAATATTGGGGAAAAAAGTTCAGCATCTTGGGTTGCTATTGATCACCGTGAGTGATTTCATTCTTTCTTGAATTGAAGTTGTTTGTCGCAATGGTTAGGGTAGGTTTTGACCAGGGTAATTTTGAAAAAAATAATGAATAGTGGCCTTTGTTTATTTGTTTGTATTTTTAAGACCTGCTTTTATAGAGTTGGCATTACAGCTACCAACACACAAAAGAGGTAGTCTGTCAAATGTACTGAAAGAGTTGTTGGAAAAGAGGCAAAATATTAAAATGAAAAAAGAGAAGATGGAGAAGAGGGCAAAAGGGTGTATTTTATATTTGAACTGGTATAACTAGCTGATTATTAATGGTAATTCTGTAAAAACCTTGGTTTGCATTTTTAGGGGCCAGTCTTAGTCTTCTAGTCTTGGTCTTGAAAATCCTCCCCTCCTCCACTCTCATCCCAGCTGTTGTTACCCATTGTAACTGTGAGGCTTCTGAAATACAAGGTTTAATATTTTATAGTAGCTTAAGATTGGGTTTGTTTCTTTCTGTGACTATTATGTTGTCATGGCAAAACTCTTGTGTAACATGAGAACCATAATTTCCATTTCACAAAGAAAATAATGATTCTTCAAGCTGACTTAAAGAGCTCAACAATCAAAACGAACAGCAAAGAACCCATACTTACATATCTCTCAATTGTACTTGATTGGTATACACTAAGGAAGTGGTCATTAATCAATGTCCTATGCTATAGCATGCTCTTATCTCCTTGGCACTTATTATGGAAGCATTTGTTCATTTTTTCATATCACTGGTCCTTTTAACAACATGGAGATCATTTCATTAAGAAATTCAGAACTTTCACCAGGATTTATGGAAAAACACATTCCTTTATGCCCTGGTTTTGAAATTCCTTACTGAACCTGAATTTTTGGAATTTCCACAGCTTAAAGCAACTGTTGTAAAAGAAACTTAGTACACTCCTTGATGTTCAATCTGCTTTGCTTTCTGGATGAATGCAAATTTAATGCTTTTGGTGACAAATTATCTTATTTAGAATTTATACATATTTTTGCCAGAAGTAAAACAAAATAAAAAATATTGCTCTACTGGGTGTTATACTATATGTTGGCACATTGAACTTAAACAAAATATATAAAAAAAGAAAATATTAAAAAAAAGAAAATATTGCCTTTACTATGTGCAAAATAACATAGTTCAAATTTTTTTTTTTTTTTTTTTTGCATGTCCTTTGGAGTATACAGACTCAAAAAGATAGATCCCTTTTTGGAACAGCAATTTATTTTTTTCCCACAATTCCTTAGGCTGAAAGGCAGTCTACTGGTCTTACCTGAACTCTCCTGGGCAGTTGCAATCAGGTAAGCAGTGGATTGATTGGCTGAGAGAGCCAAGCCAGTTTCATTCATATACCTGGGAGATAGTGCTGTCTGCCTGTCAGCTGGGGTACCTTGTTCTCCTCATCTGGATTCCATCCAGAGGACCTCACAAGATAGGTCTTATCCTCTTCTTTGTCCTTCGTCACACTTCCTTTCCTCTTCCAGTTTGCAGTCCTTAATCCTCAGGTGCTCGTGATATTTTTTAGCTTCTGTAATCCATTTGTCATGTGGAAGATGTGGACACTTCCTGCCTTTTCACTTTTTTGTCACACTTGCTAGATTCCTGCTGTTTTCTTTAGCTACTTTTATTCCTTGCCACTTATTCTCACAGCTTTGATCACCTCTGGGACTAGTTTGTATTTCTGGTCTGTGTCTATTCATTCTTTGGAGAGAATCTGCAAAATGGAAAAAAACATGGCAAATTTTCCATAATTAAGTACTGAATTTGCACAGTCCTGATTTGTGTACTATGATTCTTTGCAAAGGACTTTTTTTTTAACTTCTGTGCCTTTTAAAGTGTTCTCTTTTATTTTCTATTTTTGTTTCTTTTTAAGATTTTTTTTGAAGATTTTATTTATTTATTTATGAGAGACACAGAGAGAGGTAGAGACATAGGTAGAGAGACAAGCAGGCTTCCTGCAGGGACGCCGATGTGGGACTCGATCCCGGGGCCCTGGGATCACAACCTGAGCCAGAGGCAGTCACTCAACCGCTGAGCCACCCAGGCATCCCTAATTTTGTTTCTTTTTAAATATCAAATATGTCTCTCTACTTTATTTTTAAATATGTATTTCTTGATGTCAACTAAAAACATCCTACATTTCCATTGTCTTTTTTTCTATATTTTCCCTCTCTCGGTAGGGAAATTAGATGCAATGGTTCACTCCAACAAAAACACAATTGGATCCAAGTGAACACAGTCTCTTAAATCTCCTGCCAAGGAGCCACACTCTCTGCTGCTGCTCATTTAAGCACTTTGACACCCACCTGGGGCTATTGTCACAGGTGTTTATTCTATACGCCATTCAGAATCATGGTGTCCAAGACTAAATGTAATCAACCTACTAAGAAACAAAGGGAAGCACCCAGCAGAAACCATCTGAAAGTCTATTATATCTATCATCATGAAAGCCACATTCCTAATTATTTTGGCTTAGGAAGGGTAAGAGTTGTAGAGCTTTTAAAAAAAGATCATGTCCCTGAACAGTAAATATTATGAAAACCTCAAATCATCAAATAATAAATAGAATTGTTGTAAAAAAAGTCCTCTTATTTTAAGTACAATTGTTCCTAATCACAATAAAGACAATATGAATGAAAATTGCCTCTTTGAATTTACTGTAGTCAGATGTGACTCATATGATTATCTTACCTTGAACATCTTTACTGCTATTTATTTTAAAATTTTTATTGGATGAATTCTGTTCATTATCTCTTAAGTGACATTTATTTTTCAGTTCTCAATGCAAAATTTTATTTGTCTTAATTCATGATTACAATGACATGGAGAATTAAATATAGGACCTTTTCCTTCAAGGTCAGAATAAATTGAGGACCAATAAAAGGGAGAAATTAAGAAACCTGGTTTCCTTTTGGTTTATTACTTGAAAATAGCAAAGTACTCCATCTGTCTGGAGAACTCTCCAAGTAGTTACTGCTACTTATGTTTATTATTTCCATTAACTTTTCCCAAGAAGAACTCTGGGATCTTATAATAATTTTCATATTTTATAAGCAAAGAAAATAAGTGCATTCAAACATGTTGGAAAAGAAATGGATAGTTACTAAGAGTATAAAAGAAAATATTAAAATAAGAAAGACAAATAGAAGAGTTTGAAACTCAGTTGAGTAGTGATTCAGGTTGAACCCTTTCTTGTGGAGATAACTGAAGATCTGAGTAGATACGGTCTCAAGGGTCACCTTAGCCTCTGAATTGAAAACAAAACCCTTTGGTCTCCTGGTGGTTAATTGAACCCTTTCCACACCAGACCACACTGCCTTCCCGGAATTTACATGGCACTTTCATCCTAAGCACTGGCACACTCCAGTGTCCAGGGTTGCCTCCAGGTCCTTAGGTTTGGTGGGTGGTCAGTATTATTTTACAGAGAGAGAAAGAGAGGTTTCATAGGAGTTAAGTGACTTGCAAAGTGTCAAACAAGACTTCTGAAGGCTGATCTAGAAACTCAGGGCACAGCTGAGATATTCTTGAAAAAAAGTGATTCTTACTTATTTTGAAGAAAAATAATTTTGAGGGCAAATAGATGTAAAAGAGCTATGTTCTACATTTACAAGGGATTACAAAACACAGCAATGATGACTTTGCAAATTATTTCTCTAATTTGAAACGTGTGGGGATTTCACATTTTAAAAGACCCTTTTAAATAATTTTCCCCGGGTTTTTGAAAGTTCTGGAAGACTGATACACTTACAAGGATTAATTTACCTTTGCTGATCCTTATTTCTATGATATCTGCTCTGCTCTGCAGAGTGTGGAGTTAAGGAGAAGACACGCTACTTATCCTACAAGAAAATTGGAAAGATCTTAGCTTTGAGATGTAATGTTTCCAGATGGTTGAAATCGAAAGCAGACTTCCTCTTCTTGCCTGTTCAGCCAAAGTTTTACGCAGCAGTAAATAAGCTCTTATTTGCTTGTTGTGCATTTTATTGCAGGATACAGAAGGATTGAGGTGACTGATTTTGGGGAGAATGATTCCCTTCTCTGTATATTTGGAAGGGTAGATACTGCTTCTGCCTTAAAACAGAAATACATAGATCACAATTTTAATTTCAAGAATACTACAGAATTCTGTTGATTCTTTGATTTCATTGTTTTTTTTCCCCTAAGACTTTTCTAAAACTTGCAGAATGCTCTCGATTTCTATTTCACAGACCGAGGCAGAAAAGCACAATGATTTTTCTTGCCCTTAAGCTTTAAATATTAAATTTATTCTCATGTAAGTAAAAGCTCAATACATTGATTTTTTATTCCATATACAACAATAAACAATTTTAGAAAAAATAATGTTCTTGGAAATCTAAATTAGATTTTTTAAATGCCAATTTTCTCATTGATGGCTTTGTGACCATAAAGGAAACAGTTGACAAATGGGTTGGAGAGTTGGTTATCTAGTTTCCAAAGGTAATTTCAGTTTGTTTTCTGGCTTATAATTTCTCTCCCATTTTTGGTATAAAATCATGGTAGAAATGGTGGAAACCATCTCAGCCATGATCTTTGCTGGATAATGTTTCTGGGCCTTCCCCAATAGACTGAACAAAGAGAATATGTGCTGGTTACATAGTGGAATTAATAGAACTAGCTTGTCAAATAACAGTAGTGTAGGTGAAATCTCATTCTATAATATGATGAAATTTAATTATTGTGAGCTATGTTATATGTTCAACCTCTCCCAGTCTATCTTTAAGATTAAAAAAAAAAAGGATGCAATATTCTTGCAGAGTCACCTCACTGCTTTTTTTTTTTTTTAAAAAAAAAAACCTCTATTCCTACTGAAAGTGAGTAATTGTTTTCTTTATCTTCAAATGTGTGAATGATCAAGACTGAATTTTCCAAGATCTGCAGAAGTCAGGTGCTTAATTTAGGATGAAGTGAGAACTCAGCAAGTACTGAGAATGGTGGTTGGAAAGAATATTGGTTATACTCGCTTTGACATAGTTATAAATATCCTCATCCACAGGCAAGTGGGAGGGACAGAGGGCAGGCACTACACACTTGGGATAGAGGGTAGAACACGTGAACACCTCTGGTTCATTTCATGGACATGTGCTGAATGTCTATGGTGTGCTGGATACTGCCCTTGACATCTGCTAAGGGCTGAATGTTTGTATTCCCTGCAAAATCACATGTTGATTCCTAGCCTCTAAGATGATGATATTAAGGAGTGGGGCCTTCAAGATCTGATTAGGATCTCGAATGGGATTATGAAAGAAGCCCTAGAGATATTTCTTTCTTTCTTTTTTTTTTTTTTTTATGATAGTCGCAGAGAGAGAGAGAGAGAGAGAGAGAGGCAGAGACATAGGCAGAGGGAGAAGCAGGCTCCATGCACCCGGAGCCTGACGTGGGATTCAATCCCGGGTCTCCAGGATCGCGCCCTGGGCCAAAGGCAGGCGCCAAACCGCTGCGCCACCCAGGGATCCCCCTAGAGATATTTCTTTCCTCTTTCACCATATGAGAATGCAGTGAAAAAATGCCATGGATGAACAAGGAAGTGAATCCTCATCAGATATCATATCTCCTGGGACCCTTGATCTTGCATTTCTCCGCCTCCAGAATTATGAGAAATAAATTTCTGTAGTTTACTGGGGTTTTGTTTTTGTTTTTGTTTGTTTGTTTTAAGTAAGCTCTGTGCCCAATATGAGGCTTGAATTCACAAACCGGAACCAAGATGTGCATTTTCTACCCACTGAGCCAGCCAGGCAACCCATACATTTCTTTCATTGAAGTGGATGGTATGGTATTTTCTGATAGCAGCCTGAATAGACTAAGACAGCATCTTTATTCAGTGATTAAAAAGACACAGTACATGATCAAGGAATGAAAACCCTAGTTGGTTTGCTTTTAGACCATCTTAGCTTGTGTTTGGGTTTCTTAAAGAAAGGATTCTTAAAGGGGGGTTAAACCCTTAAAGAAGGGTTTCTTAAAGGAGGGCTTCTTGAAAGTAGTACAAACCAAGAGAGAAAAGATGGAAAGAAGTTCAAGCGGAAGGGGCAACGGGAACAGAGGCACAGAATTGTGAAACATAGCACATACATAGGTGACTAGAGGCTATAGGCAACTTTAATTACTACAACCCAAAATCTGGAGGCAAAGTATAAGAAGTAAGTGGTCATAGTCACAAATAATCTCTTTTTCTGTCTCTTTGTGAGATAATAAATGTGATTATGGCAGCGGATGTGCTTGGTTCATCCTGAACGCCCCAGTGTTTTGCAAACACCCGATAATATCTTATTAACAAGCAATCATTTATTGATGTCTAAGTGCATGACCTGAATAAAAGCGGTGTGAATCAGTTCAGAGCAAGGGATCGGTTTTTAAAATATTCAATATGTCAAAATACTGAGCCTTGCCAATCAAAATTAAAAACAACATCCAAGTACCTGTATTCATTAGATCACATGTACTCCAGGACAAGGCATAGCATAGTGTTAAGGATGTAAAGTCAGGAATGATCTTAGCTCAAATCCTGGCACCCTTACTTCCTAGCCATGTGCTCCCAGGCAAGTGATTTGATCCATCTGTGCTTTGGGTTGCTCAAATGCAAAATATAGTACATACCTCATCATGTGGTTCTGAGACTTACAGGAGTTAAATCCCATAAAGCACTTAGAACAAAGCCTGGCAGACAGCACATACTCAATGAAAAGCTCAGATTAAAATCTCATTAAGTTATTAGCAGTGACTGTTTCATTGCAGGGAGGTGACTTGACTTTTAAATTTCAGCAATACCTCTTCTTTCAATCCTCACTCTTTCTCTGAAGGCTGTCACTGTCTTTATTTAACAATCTGCTAAATTCACACAGATAGCCAGCACCAGAGCTGGGTTCTGAGCTGGAATGGTTTCATTCCCCCATAGCATTTTTTACAGAATCTTTTCAAGGGAGAGCTCACAGCTCAAATATGGTGGTAAGGAAGTAGTCAAAAGTCCACTTTTAACTACTTCTGTGAACATATGTTTTGGCAAGTTGCATCAGACTGAAGACCCATTCAACCAGTGCAGAGGTACCTGTTCTTAACTGATGCCAACACCAAGAGCTTTAGGGAAGTTCTACAAACATGTGATTTTTGTTATAGCCCATTAAAGATCTGTCTTCCATAAATTTAGCTAAAATATTTTTATGCCTAAAATGAATTTTCTTTGACCATGAGTTCCACCTTTACTTGAGATTCTAGTATAAGTGGTTTTCATCTGCTTATATCTTCCTCAACTTGGAGAGTTTGGTGTTCATCATGTACTAATCTTTATATCACTTGTCTTGTAGAACATTAGCAAAAGCACAAGCAAAATTTTGGAAAAAATAAATATGAAGGTAGAGAGGACACTTTAGGAGTGAGGATTTTGCAGTTCAGCTTTGGGATAAATACAACAAATTTTAAAAAAAGAATTCCACACTTTAGGGATGCCTTAGAGGGCCTGACCACAATGATGAGCAGAGTCCTGTGGAGGGAGCCTCATAGGGCCGGGCCACTGTGCACCGTGGCCCAGCAAGGAAGGGAAATTGCTCACGGGAATTTCCCAGCTCACTCCTGGCCACTGGATTAAATCGAGGTCCTCCAAATCTTTTTCTGACAAAAGTTACTTTCAATTACTAGGAGGAATAAAGAAAGGATTTAAATAAGATGAGTCAAAACTTCATAAAATGTCTGAAATGAATTGAATATATGGACAAGGAATCCAGCCCTAGAAAATAAATAGGTCCCTTGGGAGAGTCTTCTCTTTTGGTCTGTGAAGAGGGTTGATCCCTGAGGGTTCATTATCTGTCTGCCGAAGAAAGATAGACATTGAGAACAAGCTGTAAGAAACTTGTACAGCAGTTTGGAAGTAATGTTATATTTGTTTCATTTGATTGTAAGAAATGACCATAATGTATGCCTTCAGTTTCTTGTGCTCTTTTTTATTTTGTTTTGTCTTATGAATTTACTTGCTTTTTCATTTTACATTTCTAGTGATCCATTCTTTATTTTATTTTACATAAGTATCAGTCAGGGATGAATAGGTGAATAGGCGAAGGAAAAAAATCGACACCTTTCCATAGATAGTTTGACAAGTACTGTTTTAGATTGAATGTTTTTTTTTTTTTCAACAAAGTGTAGCAAATTTACAATCACCACATTAAAACTCTGGGGGAAGGAAATTTAAAAAATTTCTACCAAGCAAGAGAAGGTAAGTGGAGGTTAATTTTACATTGTCCAGTATTCCCATTTTATTTTTATTTTTTATTTTTTAAAGATTTTATTTATTTATTCTTGAGAGACACAGAGAGAGGCAGAGACACAGGCAGAGGGAGAAGCAGGCTCCCTGCGGGGAGCCCAATGTGGGACTCACGCCCTGAGCCAAAGGCAGATGCTCAACCACTGAGCCACCCAGGTCCCTATCACTGACAATCTTATTAGGTAATATGTTGAATTTATCCTTTTAATTTGATACACATACAATATATATTATAAGTGCTTTGATAGTTGCATTTGTATCTATATCTTCTAATCATAACAATATCACATAATTTTTAACAGCAATTTCTTTGCAAGAAAATTTTTTGGGATTATAGTCGTTCAGTCGAGAGGACGATACAGCATTTTATATTTCTAGTATGTACATCTTCTCGAGGTTAGATTTCCTATATGTTAATTACTTATAATGTTTACACTAAAGCCTTTTGTTTTTCCTGAATTTACTTTCTTCAAAAATACAATAGGTTATGTTTACATTAGAGGAAAAGTTTTTTCATCTTTTCCAGTGTTCTCAATCCCTGAGATATTTCTATTTGGTTCTTGTTAGAAGCTGTGAGGGAAGGAAGTATGGTTCAGTGATTAATTTTTTTAAATAAGTCAAATATATGAAAAATGTTAAACTCCACTTTTACAAAGGAATCTAAAATACCAGCGTTTTCCAATATTAGCAGTACTGAAATCAGACCTGGGCAGGTAGGACCCCTGCCCTGACACACCTAGAGGTTGTGTCCACCCACACACATCATTCTAGATGATGCTCTGGGAATACGGGAGTTTGAGGTTCCCTGCCCCAAAGGTAGAGCCTGATTCCTGGCCTGTGTGACCATCTTCCCTGAGTCTGTAGCCCTGAGGTGACTGCAACAGAAATGTGAGCAACTAAAGGCCCAATGAGTTCCAGGGGCATCTGTGGGGGAAGTGGCAGACACTGATCTGAAGTGTGGTCTGGGATGTCCATATGCCCACAAGACCTAGGAGGTAAGGGACTGAGCTTGGTAGGGATGGTGGTGGAGGAAAAAGGGCCCTGACCTTATAATTTTAGGTACAGAGCTGACTCCAGAGTTTTAGGTACAGAGCCAAAAACAAGACTTCAAAAAATTTGTTTAAAGATATTATTTCTTTATTCATGAGAGACACACAGAGAGAGACAGAGACACAGGCAGAGGGAGAAGCAGGCTCCACGCAGGGAGCCTGACGTGGGACTCGATTCTGGGTCTCCAGGATCATACCCTGGGCTGAAGGCAGCGCTAAACCGCTGAGCCACCCGGGCTGCCAAACTTCAAAATTCTTAATGAACTAACCATTGTACAACATTTTCTAAGGGACCATTTGCAATACTGATAAAAGTCTTAAATTCACATCTCCACTTTTAGGACTTTGTCCCACACATATTCTCTAAATAATGTGCAAGAAAATGCCTTTCTTCACTGAATCACTTATTTCAAATATGATTGCATATTTCCTTTGTTTCAGACACTAACAGGTGTCAAGGATATAGCAGTGAACAAAATACATACATATATACATGAAGTCCCTGTCCTTAAGAGATCACAAGTTAGTGGGGAAAGCAACGTATAAGTAAATAAACTGAGATAAGGACACCTGGGTGGTTCAGTGGTTGAGCATCCGCCTTCGGCTCAGGGTGTGATCCTGGGGTGCTGGGATCCAGTCCTGCATCAGGCTCCCTGCGTGGAGTCTTCTTCTCCCGCTGTCTATGTCTCTGCCTCTCTCTGTGTCTCTCATGAATGAATAAATAAATAAATCTTTAAAAAAATAAAAATAAACTGAGAGAAATATAATTAGATAAATTTATAATAATATAAAAAGGATAAGACTGCAAATTGGAGGACTAAATGGAGACGTTATATGTATATAACATATGTTCATATATACATATGTTTTCATTATAATAATGCAATTCATATATGTTCATTAAAATAATGCTACAGTAGCAAAAAATAACAGGAAACAACTAAAATGTCTGCTCATATGGAATTGGTTGAAAAAATTAGAGTACTGCTAGGTAAATAATGTTTATCATATGGCTGTTAAAAAAATGAAATTAGGTTTTTTTGCAAATGCTGATGAAGAACTATCTCCGATACAGGGAAAACCCCCCCCACAAAATATTGTATATTGTATATTACAATAATATGCTTCATTTATTTAAAATAATCAAAAGAACATATATGCATATATATATGTATATACACATATACAAACACATGCACATGTGTACCTCTGTTTATATATCTTCATGAAAAATTTCTAGATAGCCAGAGCAAGAAAACCAATAGTGGCCTCTTTGGTCAAATGGAGAAGGAAGTATGTTATTCATTAAATATCTTTTTGCCCTGTTTCAACATTTTACCATGTGTATTTATTACTTTTCAACAAATGGTTGTTGTAAAGGCCCAGATTCAGTTAAAAAGGAAGTGTTCTCCTGTAGGCTGAGAGCAGTGGAATTCTGAGCAATGCATGAGCTATGGCAGTGGGGGGGGGGGGGGTGCGGGGGGAATGCTCCCTCTGGGTGAGGGAAGTGTGAACAAGGGAGAGAAAAATCCGGGAGGTCGGTGTGGATGAAACTCCAGTAACTACATTTCCAGAGACACACCTAAAGTGGGTAGAAGCAGCTGAACTAGTTTTGAAACAGGAGTATTTGCTGTAACATCCAACTGAGAGTAAATTAAAATCATCCGAGGTTCCAGGTTGGGAAGCGGGATCATGGCAATGAAAAGTTGTGGTTTGATGATAACAATGTTTGATGGGTTCGAGGGCTGTGGCATTGCCTTCTCAATAAGCTGTGAGCCTGGAATGTAAGACAGAAACAGATGTTCTGGTTCCAAGGTGTTGGTCTAAATTGGGTGAAGCACCAGTGGAGGAAAGGTGAGTGGGACAAGGAGCCTCCAAAGTCTAGAGTCAAGAGTTTTGATACAGGCAGCATCCAAAGGCAGCACTATGGAGGAAGCTGAGATCTCCTCTCTGAAGAGACAGGGTGCAGGAGGCTAGGCAGAGAGAATGAGAGGTCAGGACAGAGCCCCACATACAGAATGGAGGCTAGAAGACAAGTCTGGGGCTTGGGAACCTCTAAGACCTTTGCTCTGAGCCCTCGGCTGGTGCACAAGAGCACCGGTTCCGAGTGTTGGATTCAGCACCAATGTAGGAGCCCACGGCACCTTCCATCTCCTGCAACTCACAGTTGTGCCCCTTTCTCATCTTGGCGCTCAGGTTCCGGTCCAAAGCAGACCAGCCCTTGGGTACCAGTTTAGGGGATTTGGGGCATCTATATTCGGAGAAAATTTGGTATGAGATAAAGCGTTTCCCGAATCAGACTTCTAGGGGTCAGTCACTTCCTGGTTTGAGACCTCAAGCAAGCTATTTATCCTCTCTAAACCTCAGTTTCCTCATCTGCAAAATGGCATAATAATACTACCTACCTCATAGGGTATTTACATTAGCATTAAAGGAAATAATGTACACCAAGTGCCCGGCATGTGGTAAATGCTCATTACATGATGATCGATAATGACGATGATATAGCAGCATTACACAGGTCAGGCCAGGTGTGCATGACATTACTGCATTCGACCTTTCCTTCCAGGTGAGGTGTATCCGTTTCTATCCCTCAGTGATCTGGCAAGAGCAGAAAGTGCTAGAAGTATGGATGAGGGTCATGAAGAGGAAGCCAGCTGGAGTTCTTGCAACTTAGCCATCTAGCTAGTGCAAATGAGCCATAGAATTATTATTCTTAGCTCTTCCCACTGCACCCCTCCCTCCACGTTCTTGTATCCCCAGGCTGGGAAACATCTGTTATATAATCATTCTCATGAATATGGGGTAGTTTATCTGTAGTTGCATACATTATATCCTTATCATCCACAGCCATACAGAGCCCAAAACTAGCTGTGCATCTTATCGTAATTAATCTTACTAATTAGGTTTAGTGTCTACTTCCTTTGTTTCCTGCTTCCCATTCCTTCAGAACTGATGCTGGGAATTTTATACTAGAAAGTTGCAGCTGTGTTCATATGCCATGGAGCTCCAGTTACAGAAGGGACATCCATGGCCGTGTGAGTTGAGTAATAATAACTCCCATGTACATTAATCCTTACTTTGTACTGGAGGTAACTCAAATTTTCTGCCCATTTGAGTGCTCAGTGAATGCTTTCTTGACTGATGTGGTATGAAAGTATTGGGGTGGTTATTTGCTTATGGTGCTTGGGAGTTAGGATATATTTCCTAGAAAGCTTCAATTAGTTGTACATTAGTTTTCTATTGTTATTATAAGAAATTACCACGCACTTAGAGGCTTAAAACAATGCAAATTTATTATTTCAATTTCTGAAGGTCAAGTTCTGGGCAAAGCAAGGATCAGCTAATTCTTTGCTTAGAGTCTTGCAAGCCTGATACCAAGGTATCGGCAGGGCTGTACAACTTTCTGGAATGTCTGCAGGTAAATTCACTCAAACTCATTCCGATTGTTGGAAGAATTCAGTTTCATGTGGTTGTAGGACTGAAGTCCCCATTTTCTTGCTGATTGCCAGCAGGGAGTTCATTCTCATCTTCAAGAAGCTACTTACATTCTTTGGCTCCTGTCCCTCTATCACTATCGTCAAAGTCAGCAATGGTGAATCAAGTCAAACTTCAAATCTCTCTGACCTCCCCTTCTACCACATCTCTCTGCCTGGTCTTCATTTTCACAGCTCAAAAATTTTACTTTTGCTCATTCTCAGTATATTCAAGGTCCAACAAACTAACAAGACCAAAACAGGAGCATAGTAGATTTCAACTCTAACTCAGTGCTAGTGGCTGCCATATATGCTGTGTGGAGAAGAATACTGAGTCTCTAACAAAGTTCAGCAAGACCTAAGCCGTAACAAATACGTAGTGACATTGACTATGTGTACTTGTGTGGATCTACAGGTGGTAGATGGAGAAAGTCTTGGCATATGTGTCATTTGCAATCTAGCACCTAACATATAACTTATCATATCTACAAATTTTTTCATAAATAGATTTAAATGTTTGTTATCTGAGATTTTTTTTATATATATATATATTAGAGCTCCTTAGAAAATGAAATCACAATAAGAAGTTTGCTCCAGTGATGCTGGTCAACTCTAACTGTTCTCTTGGATCTACTGTCAGACTGTTTACCTTGACACATTCTGTCTTGTTGTTTATGCCATGGTGCTAGGATGCTAATACAACCAGCTGAGCAAAGCTGTGTGTTGATGTCTTGGTTGGTGATATTCCCTGGCCCCATTCTTGGAGTTGCATCTGCATTGTAGGCTCTTATTTCCAGTTCCCTATTTCTTTCCAGTTGTATCCTCTTCTCCAAAAGACCACTCACTGGTTCCTTTCCTTTGAGTTCTCTGGGTCTTCAAATATGTTGTTCAGTCATCTATAATGCTCTTCACCCACATTTCATTGTTTGTAATAATTCGTTCAAGAACCAATCTCGAATGTCACCTCTTCAGGAAAATTTGTATATATCATCATAATAATGGTTAATATATTTTAGATAAAAACTAGGTCAGACACCAGTACCTTTAGATGATCTATAGAAATCAATTCTTCTAATGAGTCCATAAGGTGAATATCATCATTCCTATTTTTTAAATGAAGAAACAGACTCAAAGTGATTAACACATTTCCTAAAATGAGTCCAGTTAGTAAGAGCAAAGTCAGGTGGCAAATCCACCTGGGTTCAAATGTGAATCCCTTGTTTTTAATTTATGTCATGATGCTAAAATGCTCTGTGTCTGAGACTCCTTATGTTTAAGTTAAGTCTTTCCTTCATGACCCCATCTCAAGATCACTGCCTACACAAACTTTTTATCATTCCTCTAAGTAGATGAGCCTGGGATTTGAAACATCCTCTTCTCTTATTTACTCTACTCGGGGCACTGTTGTCATTTCTCTCCTTGTATTACCTTGTATTATCTTCTCTTACTCTCTTTGTTTCTGGTGGGCTGCTGTGACCCCTCTGAGGGCTGGACCAGGACTCATTAACTCCCTCTTATTTAAAGGACCTAGCATTCTTCTGATGAATGCCTGCTAAATAACCAAAGAATTGATCAACACTCCTCTGAGTAGATTTTTAGAAAGCCTGACATGAGAATGATTCTGCTTATTTTAGGAGAGTGTAAGAAAAGATGACTAAGTAAGGCATGCACTAGTTACCTTTAATCCCCTTAATTGAGGCTTTAGCTTAAAGTTAAATTCCAAAATGATTAAAAGCGCATTACTGATCTCACACACCATTCCGGCTGTACGTCAATGCTCACCCACTGGGAGTATCAACCTTCCGAAGGGTAAAGCTAATGTTTGAGGGAGGAGCACCACCAGTTAGTGGTGCCAGAAGACTTAGGCCTTGGGGATCTGCATAAAACAACCCGCCCCTTTCTTCACACAGCGATGTTACCACTTGCTAATCAGTCAACAACTGGCCTCTGTGATAGAATTTCTTCTCTGGATTTACACAGTTCATAAAGACAGAACTGTCAGTAGACTTTTTCTTTACTAGACACCGTCTATTTCCATGAAAGTGTTTATTTAGCTTTGGGGACAGGAAATTACTGCAGTCCTAAAGATGGGGAGATAGTGTGATGCTGCAATTTCCTTTTCGTTATATGAGGCAAAATTGAGAAAACATTATACCTCTATATGTTATTTCAAAACCTTTTTGATAGTAAATATCTATATGTTTTTGTCTCTATATCTCCAATGGTTTGCAGAATTCTTTTTATATATGCATAGTAATTTATGAGAGGTTCTTAACTCTGTCCAAAGAAGAGAAGACTCAGCTGAAAGTGATTCAAACGTTGAAGAAATTGTGATCTCACATAGCAGTGTGGTTAATATAAAGGGTCATTTAATTCTGTGGTCCCAGAGAGTCATCAAGGATCCAGGCTGCTAATATCTTTTTGCTTTGTTATTCTCAGCTTGGTACACTTTGTCCTTGGTTTGCCCATCCAAGATCTCAAAGTGAATGCTACTGCTTCCAGTTTCTTATTATCATACAACCAAGTCAGAAAGGAAGAAGGGAGAAGAGGGTGGTGTTGCATCACTGTTAGCTGGTGGAGCAATTTGGTTAATTTCAATAAAGAATGAAACTCTGGCATGCTAACTAGTTATGCAACCCAAGAGCAGTTTGCGTCCTCCAACTTTTTAAAGGGACAAGTGGCATTCAGCCACCCGAGATTGAGCAATATCAGGTCTGTGATGCCCTCAGATGTCCCAGCTGCACGCTACTGACTGGCTCAGTGTACACCTACCCTACCCCAGCAGGCACAGGTAATCCATTAAATCCCATTTGTGATGGGGACCCCAGATTGACGAAATGCATATAAAATATTATTAAAATTTGTTTACTAGTTTCTAATTCACTACAAGTAATACAAGTTTAGTCATGCTTAGAAGGGGAAGAAGTCTCTGGTTTAAAATGTTTACCTGAGGGTAAATCAGTACTTTCAGTATACTGATGGAGGGTGCATTTATTTAGTTATGGCTCCAAAGTTTTAGAAAGTACTAAACAGCCAAAAACTGTTACTATATTTTCTAAACATTTTAATTCTAGATGGAAGTCTTCACTCATAAGCAGGCTGTTTTGACAAGTACCTTTTAAGATCTTAGTATTCATTGTAATAATATTGTGTTAGGTTAATTTATAAAAATGAGCACACATTAAATTTGCTTTAAGTTTATAATATATTAAAGTCAAATAAACGCTGTCACTTTAAATAAACATTGTAAATTTATTCTGTTTTATTTAAAAAATGTTTTTTTAACGTCAATGAATATTTTCTAGCAATGAGCAGCAAGAGACTTCAACTACTTATTAGCCAAGACAAATAATTATCATGATTGGAAGATTAATGAAGATTCACCTCCAGGAGTAAAAGAGGATTTCTGTTTCCCCTAATGTAAATATCTGCTGCATACCTAATGAGTCCTGCTTCTTTGACATAAAGGGGGAGAGTGGGTTGCTACATCTGCCATATATGCATCATTCTTTTTTTTCTTTTATTAATTAAACTCTACCCCCAACATGGGGTTTGAACTCACAACCCAGAGATCAAGGGTCATATGCTCTACTGACTGAGGCAGCCAGGCACCCCATAGTCATTATTCATTTATATACCTCATAATGGTGCAGTATGGAGGATCTGTGTGATAGGCATTGCTAATGCCCACCAACATGTGTGATTCTCCTCTGTTTGGCTACAGATAAGCACAAGATTCCATGCGTATTGAGACCAGGCCATGTGACTCATTTTGCACAATGAAATTAAAGTGTGCATGACTGATACTACTCCTGAGCAAAGAGTGTTTAATTACTACACTAATTGCTAGTGCTCCCAGCCTTCCTTGGCAGTGTAGCAGCTGCTGTGGAAATGGAGGCATGAACAGGAACCATCCCAAGGAAGACAGCTTCTTGGGGGAGTCTTCCAGATATATAGCAGATTACGAGTCAGTGAGAGATAAACCTTCAATGTTTTAGGCCACTGAAGGTATATTTTTACAGCAGCTTAATTAAACTGCTAGAACTAGTTAAGTAGGGTTATCTCCATTTATCTCCATTTTTTTTTTTTCTGGTGAAGGATGTTAGCTGTAAAAATTATGTAACTTAGTTCTACCACTTATCCATCTGTCCTTCAACTTAGACCTCCTTACCTTTCTTTTTTTGTAGCTACAGTAACAGTAATCTTAGTTATTTAAGGGAAAGGTGGCAGCTAGATAGTTTGTTCTAAAGACGTCAGATTCCATAAATATTTATTAAACACCCATTATATTGCATTATGTTGTTACATATACATTATTACATATACACTGTTACATTTTAACTGCACACACACAAAAATCTGTGGAGAGGAAAATATTGAAAAAAACATTGCACAGAAGAAGACTCTAGTTCATAGGGTGGTTAAATAAATTCTTCAAGACCACTCAGCTAGCAAATGGTAGAAATGAAACACAAATCCAGCTTGTTTAGCTGTAATTCAGATATACTTTTCATAATGCTATTCTACAGGCTTAGAAATTCAGTTCAAATAAGAAAAGTAGCCCCAAATGATATGCTATTTTAAAAGACATGATGGGAAAGAGTAAATAATATTAAAGAGTTTAGACAAATATGTTCAAAGCTGGAATGCATGTACTAATGGTTCTTGAAATAATTTTGGTGGTATTAAGGATGCCTGAGAGGCTTAGTGGTTGAGCATCTGCCTTCGGCTCAGGGCATGATCCCAGATCTGGGATCGAGTTCCACTTCAGGCTCTTTGCAGGGAACCTACTTCTCCCTCTGCCTATGTCTCTGCCTCTCTGTCTCTCTGTGTCTCTCATGAATAAATAAATAAAATCTTAAAAAATTTTGGTGGTATTCAACAAGATGTTCACTTGTGCTTCATATCACTAAGTATAACTAAATCACTCAATATTATACAAAAACAAGGGATGAGCACTGGTTGTTATTCTATATGTTGGCAAATTGAACACCAATAAAAATAAATTTATTTAAAAAATAAATAAAAAATAAAATAAAATAGAACTAGAATAAAAAAAAAAAAAAAAAAGACAAGAAGATCTGAGGAGTGGAGAGATGACAACCTGACTAGTGACTTGATACCCAAGGAATGATATGCTGGTGAGCTCCGTGGGTCTTCTTTTTGCCTCATGGGTCCTATACTTGGAACCAAAGAAGGTGGTACTACCGACAATGTTTGTGTCCTCTAAAAACCATACAGTGAAACCCTAACTCCCAATGTGATGATATCAGGAGGTTGGGTCTTTGGGAAATGACAAGGTTGGGGGTGGAGCCCTCATAATGACATTATAAAAGAGACCCCAGAGAGCTCTCCCATCCCTTCCACTAGGTGAGGACACAGTGAGAAGATGGCCATCTGTGAACTCAGAAGCAGATCTTTATCAGACACCTTATTTGCTAGCACTTTGGATTTCCCAGCCCCTGGAATGATAAAAAGTAACACCAATAAAAAATAAATTTATTACATAAAAAAGTAAGGTTATATGGTTTATAAGCCACTTAGTCTATGGTATTCTTTCATGATAGCCTGACCAGACTAACACAGCTATAATCTGGAAATGTCAATGGATACAGACACACACACAAAATCCCCCAAAAGGCTCACTCTCTTTAGTCAAAGAACCGGGGGAAAGTGAGATGAGCAAGATAGAAAAAAACTTTTGGGCAATACTCCCTCTACTCCAGCAAAACACCACAGACAAAAATCTCTGATTCTTCCTCCACCCACATCAGCAAAGGCAAAATGAAGAACAGAGACTTTTATCCTCGTGAGGCCATAATGAGGAATCCCAACACCTCCACCTGTATGGTGGTAGAGATGGTAGTAGGTGGTGTAAATGACTACTAGGGAACCTGAACTTACACCTTCATCCATACTAATTAGGCACCCCTTTACTTAGCCATCAAGATGGTTTCAAATGAAGCCTAGTAAAGGATCAAGACTTTCATTATCACCCAGTATTAATGAGGCACTCACCACCATGGCATCAGTGGAGCCCACGTGGGCATCTGGAACTAACCTCCCAAACCACCAGTAATAAGGAATCCTTTTTCTTATGTGTGAGGCAGAATGAGGAATCTGGATTTCTGTCTGACTCCACCAGGAAGTAACAATGTGGCATCCCTTCCACCTCTGCAGTAGGGGCAATATTATGAAATGCCAGGTAAAACAGAAGGTTTACAGAGATCTAGAGTCTCATAATGTAACATAAAAACTTCTGAATTTCAATTAAAATTTATTTATATTACTAAGAATCAGGAGGCTCTCAAGCTGACTGAGAAAAAGACAATTAGTAAATGCCAATTTAGAGATAACACAATGTTAGGATTATGTGACAAAGATTTGAAAGCCCTCATCATAACACTTTAACAAGCAATTATAAATATCCTTGACATAAATTTTTAAAATTGAAATCTCAGCAAAGGAATAGATTAAATAAAGAACCAAAGGTAAATATAATTAAAATATATAATAACAAAAATAAAAACATCAGTGGATGGGTTCAACAATAAAATAGAGAGGACAGAGGAAAGAATTAGGGGACCAGTAGACAGAACAATAGAAATCATCCAATCTGAACAAAAGAGAGAAAATAGAGTGAAAAGAAAATGAATAGAGCCTTAGAGACCCCGAGACTATAAAAAAGAGATACAGTATTTGTGTCACTAGGGTCTCAGAAGGAAATGCTAAAACAGCACAACTGATAAAGTACTCAGAAATAATGGCCAGAAGTTTCTCGAATTTGGCTTGAGACAAACCTAGAGACTCAAGAAACAAGTTCTAAGCTCGATGAGCCAAAAGAAATCATTCCTAGACACATTATAAAGGACTCTTTGCAAACTAAACACAATTGTGAAAGCGGCCAGAGAAAAGTGGCACCTTTCTTTAGGGGAAAAAAATTAGAATGATAGTCTATTTCTCATCAGAGAGCATAAAGGTCAGGAAAAAGTGGTACAGTATTTTTCTAAGAGCAAAGAATCCTAGATTCAGTGAAAATTCACTTCAGAAATGAAGGGGAAATCAAAACATTCTCAGATGGATGGGAACTAAGGAACTTTGTTATCAATAGACCTGCCTAAAAAGAATGACCAAGGGAAGAGGTCTTCAACAGAAAAAACAAAAACAAAAACAAAATAACCTAGGAAGGAAGAAGAAACACAGTAAGCAAAAATATGTGTGACTACAATAGACTTTTTTTGGTCCTCCTGAATCCCTAAATCATGTTTTCTAAATTATGCCATTTGAAGCAAACACTATAACGCTGCCTGATATGGTTCTGAATATTTGTAGAAGAAATATTTAAGAAAATTATTTTACGAATGGGAGAGAGTAAAGCGTGGTAAGCTTTCCATACTTCACAGGAACAGGTAAAATGAGGAAACAAATAGACTGTGATCAGTCGTATATAATGTAATGTGATGCAATGTAACACTCAGGGCACCCGCAGAAAGCTACAGATTTTAAGTGTAAAATATGCACTAAAAAACACTACAGATAAATCAAAATGAAATTCTAGAGAATGTTCAAGTGACTTATAGGAAAACAGGGAAAAGAAAACAGAGACAAAAAAAAAAAACAAAAAACAAAAAACAAAGAGAACAAACTGAAAACCAAGGTAATATTGAATTACATAGTGAGAAAATCTCTCCCTTTTTCTTTTTCTTTTTTTAAAAATTTCTCCATTTTCAATGCCTCTCAAACTTCTGATCAAATCAGGCAGAAGTCCTAGTCCGATGACAGGAATCTTTAGCACTTCTCTAATATTGCTAACCTTTCCTTCTCTAACCTAGAGAGAGTAGGTCTCAGACTTGGAGATGTGGCTGGTGACAGTATTGGGCCACAACTGTATAACACTGCATTTATTTTTCAGGAACTTTCCTTTATGGTAAAATATGGAAGTTTCTATATATGAATCTTATAAAATATCCTTTTTTCAATAATTGGGAAGAGATCAACCTATGGAAAAATAATAAATACATGATGGTCATATATTCAAAAAAATAAATATTAGGAAGATGGTGTTCAAGTGACCAAAGTTTGAGAACTCATTTTGGTGAAGTGACAAAGCTATTTCCTATCATGTATACATTAATCAAACATTTCTGTACTAAATATTTATTATCTGTATATTATGTGTGTGTATATATATATATATATATATATATACACACACACACTAAAAGAAGTCACCTTTTATTAATTTTTTTATTGAAGTAAAGTTGACATGCTATTTATGTATTTTTAAGCCCACTATAACGTGAGCTCCTTTAAATCAGAAAAGATGTCAATATTGTGTCTTTAGCACTTAGCATTATATTCACCACATAATGTTCTCAATAAGTGTCTGATGAATATCTGATTGAATAGCTCCAAAGGAAAGTATAGAAAAATAAGAGTGGGCAGCGGGTGGCTCAGCGGTCTAGCGCCGCCTTCAGCCCAGGGTGTGATCCTGGAGACCGGAGATCAAGTCCCACGTCGGGCTCCCGGCATGGAGCCTGCTTCTCCCTTTGCATGTGTCTCTGCCTCTCTCTCTGTCTTAAATGAATAAATAAATAAAATCTTAAAAAAAAAAGAAAAAAGAAAAAAGAGTGAACTCAGTTCCTTTGCTATGCTTTGCCGATGGTGGGCCAGGAGGATAAACGTTGCAAATAATTTACATACTTGAATTTTCTCTAAGCATGGGTTTATCTATGCATTGGGGTATTGGGTCTAAAATGAAGGAAGATGGGAATGGATGGTATGATAGCACTTCACCAACATCAACAGGAACAAAAATGTAAGAGAGTGCTTCCTGATATTTCAAATCTAGCTTTTATGAAACTACATTTAGTTGTCAGAAGGATTAAATATTTATCATAGACCTGTGTCCATTTATGTTATAATTTTATCAAGTACTATATACCAGGATCTCACAATTTTTTTTAATTTGGGGGGTTTTAGGTATGAGGTCTCTTCTTGAAGAACAGTGATATTTTATGAAAATTATTATTATCTAAATTGATGAAAAAGAAATTCTGCATGTATGTGTATATATCCGTGTGAATGTATTGTGTATCTAAAACATTAAAGCTCTTCTTTTAATCAGTTCCTTTCTACTTACCTAACAAACTTAAAAAGTGGAGAAAAATCTCTCAGAAGCTGAACTTTTATTATTTCTGGAAATAATAATATTTTCTCTTGCAATGTTAAATTATCTGAGGATATGAATAGCCATTTTTCACAAAGAGAAAAGTAACTTTGTGTGTTAGCGTGTGTGTAAACAGCAAAGTTGAATTTATCGCTTAGATTGTATGGCAGTACTTTCATACTTAAGCAAGTTTGTTAATTTTCTCAGACATAAACAATAATAGAGATTAATTACAAATTTTCCAGATGTGGTCTGAACAGATTTACACTGGAAGTAGGTAAACATCTTGGAGTTAACATCTTATCATGCTACAAATTGCTATTAAGTGTGTGAAATCAGTTCTTTTTCAAAATATCCTGTTTGAAATAATCTTGGCAATATTACCTGTTTAGCAAACTTCTTTTCTATAGATAAATACAAAGGTAGTTTGATCTGTTTCTGTTCAAAAGACCACAGATTTGGAAACTGGTCTCTCTTATTGTAGTGTATTGCATTGTTCTAAGATTTTGCGATGCCTTAGGGAGACACAACAAATAATTTACTTTGGAAGAATAAGAGTTGTATTTTTGAAGAATAAAGCAAGAAGTTAACTTTTACATTTTACTCATCTGTACTTATAAAGAACAATTCCAGTTAATTTTTAAGGAGTGAAATTTTATGATATACTATATATACTATGGAGAAAACATTACACAATGTCCTGAATAGCATATTCTAACAATTTCATATTCTCTTACTTCTAAGAACAATGGCTTGTTTCATGTTTTACTCCAATGGCCATTTCAGAAAAACAAAAGACTGTATTTGTAAGAAATGACATATCAAAACTGGGATAAAGGGAAGAGCATATTCATGAGGAAAGAATGACTCGTTTTAGAGGCATAGTTATTTCTGATGCCCAATAAATCAGAGATAAATATATAGTTTATTTCTTCATTCAATTAATAATTATTGAGAGTCTACTTTGTACGAAGCTCTGTTTTATCAAAGTTACTTTGGTGAGCAACCAAAAAAAAATTCCTCCTCTATACAGGGCTTACACTTTATGGAGAGGAGTCTGATTATAAACAGGGAAAACTGTAAGTTCATGTAAGGTAATAACTATAAGGTGATAGGTAAATCATGAGAAGTACTAGAAAGAAGATAAAAAAAGGGTGATATAATAGCAAGTGATTAGTAGAGAGGAAGTTGCAGTTATATTGGAAGTCAAGGAAGGTTCTATGGTCCAACTGTAGGAATTTAGATCAAGACTTGGTACGTTCGCAGTCCTGAATAGCACAACAAACACGCACACACACACACACACACAAATTTGTTTAAAACACACACACACACACACAAACACATGGGTTACTTTGCAACCATTATTGCAGGCACAATGTTGGCTTTGACCTTAAACATCTACCTTTGTGACTAGTGAGATTCAGGTCCCTGGTAAAGGTTTCAATTCTCTTTGTCTTTTGTCCCCTCAAAAATAAAGTGGAGGCTTGGCCTAGTTCACTGTGGATGTTGAAGTGGACACTGTTTTGGAGTCCATGGAGGATTTAAGCAATTGAGCCACGTAGGTAAGAAAAAATATAAATTCTTCTAAGTTAAATGCGTAGATTCTCTCATAGAAAGAATCATTTCCTAGTGCAACGGTACATCTATATTCTTGCTATTTGTTTTTTAGTTTTTGCTTCTGGATGTTTCTGCAAGTCAGGGTAGTAGTTGCAGTATATGCATATACACATGCATCTATCTATCTATATCTATATATATTACCTGTGTCTATTATATATACCTGTGCCTGATAGATCTAATGTAATATGCATGATATATCAATTTTTTACATTGAGAGATAGTCTGTAAACTCTAGAATTGAAAAAGTTGTAATTTTATTATTTGTTACTTATTTAAATATGTAAATTTAATGTTTACTTACTCCAAATTTATTTATTTATTTTTTTAAATTTTTTAAAAAATTTTTATTTATTTATGATAGTCACACAGAGAGAGAGAGAGAGGCAGAGACATAGGCAGAGGGAGAAGCAGGCTCCATGCACCGGGAGCCAGACGTGGGATTCAATCCCGGGTCTCCAGGATCGCGCCCTGGGCCAAAGGCAGGCGCTAAACCGCTGCGCCACCCAGGGATCCCCAAATTTATTTAAATATATAAATGTTTATATAAAATTTAAACATTTTATATAAAATATATAACTATATAATATATAAATATTTATATAAAATATATTAAAATGTCATATAAATTTATTTTAAATTGATAGCCATAAGTTATTATGTGCCTTTGTCTTTCTCATCTTAATAATTTTAGTTAAAAAATAACTGTTTAAAAATATGACACATAATATATTATTTCTGATATTTATGTTTGAAATGTTTACAATTTTGACAAAAACATATTCAAATATTATGTATTTTAAATATATTCAAATGTGGTATACTTCAAATAAATTAAATTTTACTTTTGATCCTTTTAATCATTATAGTGAATTCACTCCAAATTGTACAAACACAGTGAATGATGTTGCTTAAGTGAAGGTAAGAAAATCAAATTCATGGAATTATTATATAGTAGTTTACAAAATATGTATGTCTTTATTCTATTACTAATCTAAACATCACCAGTCTTTCAACCAGAACACTGAGACATGCAATAATAATTACATTATATTCAATTATCTGATATTTAGCCCACCTGCAATCACATAAACCCTATTGTTCTACATATGTACAATGTAATTCTGTGTTACAAGGACATATTTGGAGGACATAACATAACATGACATAACATAACTTATTCTTTTTAGCTTGTTAGCTGGTCATTTAGACATGAGGTCTATGGGTTACCCTAAGCCCAACGAATGTCTGGGTAGAGGTCTACAATATGTCAGCTATGCACAGGCCTGAGAGCAATGAGAGAAAGATGCTTGGTGTGCTAGAAAAACAGCAAGAAAAGCAGTGTGACTAAAGCCCAGATATTGCTGGGAAGAATAGAAAAGAGGTCAAATGGGAAGCTAATAGAGTGATCCAGAGCAGATAAGGTTGTGGTTGACTCTAGATTGGTAACTGTGTAAGTAGAGGAAGATAGAATTCAAATATACTTAGAAGCATTGTTGACAAGATGCTGAAGATTCCATACAGGATATGAATAAAAGAATCAAGATGGTTCTAAGGTTATTTGTTGAGCAAACAGAAGATAAACTCAAGTAATGCATCCATTTACTGATATGCAATCAGTAATTACTCTGAAGATTGGATTACTACAAAAATGTGTAAAGGTGGATGGCCAGCAATGTAAAAGTGATAACAGTAACAAAAACAACGATGCCTAATGTCTGCACCTATAAAGGATTCATTTAATTGTTTCATTTGATTACCGCCACAATCCTGTAAGGCTATTTACTTTCTAAATTTTACAGAAATTATTATTATTATTATTATTATTATTATTTACAGATTTTATGTATTTATTCATGAGAGACACACAGAGAGAGAGAGATATTGAGAGAGAGAGAGAGAGAGAGAGGCGGAAACACAGGCCGTGGGCGAAGCAGGCTCCATGCAGGGAGCCCGATGTGGGACTTGATCCTGGGACTCTGGGATCATGCCCTGAGCTGAAGGCAGATGCTCAACCACTGGGCCTCCCAGATGTTATTGAAAAGATGTATTGCTTAAGTTTCTTACCTAAGATCCCAAAGGTAGAGACCTAAGAAAGGAGTGGAAAAAAGGAAGACCTAGAACAGAGTCTTGTCTCAGAATTTCCTCCTAATGCCAATTTCAGCAGTTATTTAACTTGAGTCTAGTGCTTCTGATCTCAAGTACTACTCTTTCTACTATGCCACAACCTTATTCCCATGCATGAGGAGTTGATCTCCTGGTCTTTCAGTTCTAAACGTCTGTAGTTTGTATTCTGTACCTTGGATCCAAAAGGTAACAATAAAAACCCATCAATAGAAGTTGCAGAGATTGACTACCCTTCCTATCTGTAGTGAGGAAGTTTCTGCCTTCACCTTAACCTTAGCAGCCCAAGCATTCTATTAACTCATTCATGTTATTATAGAACATTATAGGTTCTATAAGTAACCTTTAAAAACATATTTTTTGAGATTTGATTCTTAAAAATATTAGTCTTCAGGGATTAGGTAGGTCAAGCAGTACCAGCCACTGTCCATTGTTCCCTGACGTAGCATCACTGTCTTCAAATGAGCCTCAATAGATACAATAACAGGTGGCTGTGTTCCCTTATATTTCATGAAGATTTTTTTTAAGATTTTATTTATTTATTCATGAAAGACAGAGAGAGAGAGAGAGAGAGAGAGTCAGAGACACAGGCAGAGGAAGAAGCAGGCTCCCTGCAGGAAGTCTGATGTGGGACTCGATCCCAGGATTCCAGGATCACGACCTGAGCTGAAGGCAGACGGTTAACCACTGAGCCACCCAGAAGTCCCTGAAGATTGTTTTTTTTTTTTTTTTTTTTTTAAATGAAGCATCAGTTTTGTAGTATAGGAAACTGGGTGTACCTTCCAAAAGGCCATCAGAGTATTGTAATTCTTCTTACCAGGTCTTTAATCTCTGAGTAATTGATGCTGTATTTAAATACTTACTGTATATGACAACTAATAAGAGAAGGAGACTAACCACTGGCAAAATCTGATTATTTAAATAATGGCTAAAGTAGTAATTTGTAATGGTATTAAGTGTATTAAAGAAGTCTTAAAGCACAAGTTTTGACTGAAACAGACTAAATGGAAGGCAACTTTATATCTGCTCATCTTTATGTTTTCAGAAATGATAGCTTATATAATATTTTAGGAGTTCCTTCTATTATTGATTTGTGAGAGTTCTTTCCATATTCTGGATATAATCCATTTATACTTTCCAGGGTGCTAATCTTGTACAAATTCTTGAAATTTTTTTAAAGATTTTATTTATTTATTCATGAGAGACACAGAGAGAGGCAGAGACATAGGCAAAGGGAGAAGCAGGCTTCCTGCAGGGAGCCTGATATGGCACTTGATCCTGGGACTCGATCCTGGGACTCCAGGATCATACCCTGAGCTGATGGCAGATACTCAACCACTGAGCCACGCAGGCATCCCATAAATTCTTGAAATTTTGATCTCTAAGTATTTTATGCTTTTTGATGCAATTCTGAATGCATTTTAATAATTTGTTGGCCACTGCTCTGTATATAGACATACATTTGACTTTTTGGTATATTTACCTGGTAATCTGTGGTATTGATAAATTTGCTTTTTTGTTAGCTTTTTTTGTATATATCTAAGGATTTTCTTCACACAATGGTTCTTTCATCTGTGAATAAAGGCCGTTGTAATTCTATCTTTCAATCTGTATGCCTTTTATTTCTTATTTTTTGCCTTGTTACGCTGGCTAGGACCTATGAAATAGCTAAATAGAAGTAGTGCAAACAGATGCTTTGCTTATTCTCAATCTTATATGGGAAAACACTCCATATCTTCCCTGTTAAGTATGATACTAACTTAAGATTTTGTTTTTGTAGAACCCCCTTATATAATTGATGAAGCTTGTTTTATTATTCTTTGCTCAGGTATTTTATAATGGGTAGAAAAGTTTTAAAAATGCTTTTCCTTCATCCATCGAGATGGTCATCTGATATCTTTGAGGGTTTTTACTCCCTATTATTTGGAAAGTTACATTAATTGAATTTTGAATACTTAACAAACTTTGCACTCCTGGAAAACTTGAATTTAATTGTGGTATATTATTCTTTTAAATTATTGCTGCATTTTATATTTTTAAATATTTAATTAACATTTTCAACTATGTTCATAAGATATTAATCTTAGATTTTCTTGTTTATAATATGCTTGTCAGATTTGGTTATCTAAATTTTGGTGGACTTTTAAAATTAGTTCAAAAGTGTTCTTCAGTACTCTATTTTCTGAAATAATTTATCTAGAATTGGTGTTAATCTTCCTTGGGTGTTTGGTAGAGAAACCAATGAAACTCCATGGGACCAAAGTTTTCTTTGGGGAGGAGGTTCATTTAAAAATTCAATTTAAAAAATTCAATTAAAAAATTTTCAATAAAAAATAAGACTATTTATATTTCCTATTTCTTACTGTGCAGTTTGATAAGTTGCGTTTTTCTAAGAATTTGTCTTTTTCATCTAAGTTGTCAAATGTATTAGCATAAAGTTTCTTATACAATTCTCTTATCTTTTAATAACTATAGGATCTGTGGTGATGTCTTTTGTTTCATTGCCAATCAAAGAAATATGTGGCTTCTCTTTGGTTTTTAATGTGTTATTTATTAGGATTTTAAAAATTGTATTAATATTTTCAAAAAAGTAACTTTGACCTTTCAAATTTTTCTTTATTATTTTTTTTTTACTTTCCATTTTATCAATTTCTGCTGCTTTTTAAAATCATATTTCTCAGGGCACCTGGGTGTCTCGGTGGTTGTGTGTCAGCTTTTGGCTCAGGTCATGATCATGGTGTCCGGGGATTGAGTCCTGCATCAATCTCCTTGCAGGGATCCTGTTTCTCCTTCTGCCTATGTCTCTGCCTTTCTCTGTGTGTCTCTCATGAATTAAATAAATAAAATCTTTTTTAAAAATCATATTTTTCACTATTCTTTAGTTTGTATAATCCTTTTGATGTGATTCAGTGGACTTTTCTTCTATAGTGTTCAATTTACTGTAAGCTCGTCCAGTGAATTATTCATTACTGACATTCTGTATTTTCTCACTAGATTGTTTTTTTTTCACTAGATTGTTTTTTATGCAATCTTCTAATCTTTCCAACTACATCACGACTAAATCTAGAATATATTACATGCCTTGTCCAAAAGAGCTAAGAGATAGCTCACATTTATTTAAGCCAGAGGTAGAAATTCTGCTTAATCTCATCAATGTATATTAAATATCAAACAAACTGTAGCTCTTTTCTAATATTATATCTTATACTCAGCTAAGGAAAAAGGTTGGTGGAATAACATTTTACCATATTCATGTATTTTTAGTGTTGAATATACACCAAAATATATTCTAAGTGAAAAGCTGAATCAATTTTTAAAAAAGAACCCAAATGAAATCAAAGGATCATTCAAGGTGTTAAAATGTCTTTAGGCAGTATTTTTTTTTTTTTACAAACATCTGTTTCCAATATGAGATAGTTTAAGAAATAACTCACATGAGAACTAAGAACATTTTTAAAGCTTTTTGTAAAAAACTCGTATATGACCTAAACACATACAGTAAACACTACAAACCAATCCGACTTCAACATAAAGGGTGAGTATTCTCCAAGGAGGAGATGATTGCTTTTAGCACAGGGTATAAATGAATAATGAAATAGAAATTTATTCAGCCTGTATTTAGTGAGTGTATCTCAAACTTTAATCCTTTTGAGAGCCATTTGGAGAATTAATCATGTACATTTCTGGGCATGACTGAGTGGTTCTAGAGTGGCATCTAGGAATATTCACTTTTAACTAGACTTCCAGGTTATTGTATCTTTAACCACATGTCCTTAAGCCATTGAATTGGAGGCAATTAATACTAGATCTAATTTCATAGTTAGAAGAGTTCTATGAGACCAGCAGCACTATCTTGAATTTAAAATAGACCAAACTTATGTAAAGGCCATTAAAAGAGTGAGAAAGAGAGAAAAAAAGTTGTGAGCCCAAGTTTTTTTTTTTTTTTTTTTGTCTGTAATGACCATGGTCTTTTAGTGAACCACATACCCTGCTTTCCAGCCAGGCGTACAACATGCATCTTCTTAGTTTACCAGAAGTCTGAGTCCTCAAACCAATGTAGACCTCTTACAAACTCTTATTTCTTCAAAATACAATATTAAGAGTCATTTAAGTTAAACTTGATAACTTCTTCTACAGTGGTCCCATCCTTTTCCATTATCAAGTGGAAATTTAGACCTTACCTCATAAATATGTACTGGTAAGTTACCATCCTTTCTGTCAAAAATACCTCACTGATATCCACTCATATGCCTTTTCAGTATGTTGTCCACATTGCAGCTAAGTGATCTTTTCAAAATGGAAATTTAATCATGCTTAAAATATTTCAGTGATTTTCTTGGGAGATAACACAGTTCTTAACATGACCAACATAGCCCTGAATAATTTGGTCTCTACTTGTTTCTCTAGCTTCTTCTGTATCAAGATTACTGGCTCTCTCTCTCTCTCTCTCTTTCTCTCTCTACTATAGATCCTTTGGATCTTTGTAGCTCTAAAATATGCCATATTCCTTTCCATCACAGGGTCTTTGCACATGCTATTTCCACAAGCCGAAATTCTCTTCATCTTTATCTAATAAGCTTTCATTTTGGGGGTCTGAACTTAGTTATCCTCTTGGAAAGCTTGTGATCTCCCTGAATAAATCAAATACCCAGTTGTAAGCTTACAAAGCACCCTGCATCTATTCTTACTAATGTCGTCATTTTATATTTACATCTGCTATTGCGAGTCATATCTGTCTCTCAATTAGGTTGTAGACTTTATAAAAGCAGACAAACCTTAATTTTGCTCTGCATTTTCAACATTTATCCCAGTGCTTAGAACACATGAAGCATTCAGATGTTTTATGAAAGATCACACAAATTAATTAATTAGCTTAACAGTGAGTTTCTTGGCAAGAAAGACAATGAAGTTAAAGAAATATGGCTTTGAACATGCTTATTTTAAAAAGAAATTTAAGATTGCCTAGAAAAGAAATACTATAAAACACTATTTTTTTCATAGAAAATTACAACCTAGTCAGAATAATAGAACAAAAATTGTAAAGTATAAAATATTTGTGCCAACAACATTTAGCATTAAAATATAATCTAATTTAAAATATATTTATAAGATGTTGAAGCTATCTCCAAGAATAAAATTCCTATTATTTCCTAGAAAATATGGTGACTCAGGGGAATTAGACGGAAACCAAACAAAATCATCTTTTTGTGATTCAATATTGGATGGATTATTGGAATCTGTGACCAAAATACATCTGTGGATACAAACACAAACTCAGCCTTATTTTTTTCCTTGAGCCAGCCAAGCACTGCTTATAAATCACCCAGAAGCAGCAATAATGGTGTATGTCTTTTCTGAGGACCCACTGTTCATAATGAATTTTCCCTAGTTAGCCCTTAATATATCTATGAAGCAGATTTCTGAATTTTTCTATTTTAAAAATGAAGTAACTGTCATTTTAGTTATTTTGAAGTTGACACATAGTCCAAATAAAGTAAGTAAAGCACCACATACCAAAATATCTTCTGCAAGACATAAGCAACAGGTAAGATGTTAACTGCTGTCCTGTATTTGAAAAAAAAATTAAATTTTGATCCCTGATAAAAATAAGTTTATTTATTTATTTATTTATTTATTTATTTATTTATTTATTTATTTTAAAGATTTTATTTATTTATTCATGAGAGAGAGAGAGAAAGAGAAAGAGAAAGAGAGAGAGAGAGAGAGAGAGAGAGGAAGGGTCCATGCAGGGAGCCTGACGTGGGACTCGATTCTGGGTCTCCAGGATCACATCCTGGGCTAAAAGCAGCGCTAAACCGCTGAGCCGTCCTAATCCCTGATAAAATAAGTTTAAAAAGGAAACTCGATTTCTTTGTTGTGGGGCTTCCCAGAAATGTGTTTAATGTTTTAATATGCATTGTGATCCTCCAAAAAGAATTAAATAGAAACAGAATTTCCTATATTTACTTGGACTCCTAAAATATTAATGTAGTTCAAGAAATATTTCAAGAAATTTTCATGGTTTGTGGAGCACAGTTTGGGAAATTGTGATATTATAATGCATGTGGTTTAAAACCATGTAAACACAGTGTATTTCCTCTGACCTCAAGTCTCACCTCCTTTTGGCATGTTTGGAAAAGGTGTTGGACCAGAGGGGATTGTTTAAATAGAGTTTTAAAGTTGATGGTGGATATATTGAATTCCATAATTTTATAAATAATTTTATGACTTAATTTCCTTTTCTAAAGCCCTGGGAGATTAAAAAGACCTTGACCTCATTGACTAGTAATCAATAGGCACAAAGTTTTATTTTATTTTTTAAAAGACTTTATTTATTTGAGAAAAGGAGAGAGAGAGAGAGAGAGAAGCAGAGGGAGAAGCAGACTCCCTGCTGAGGGGGAAGCCCAGCCTAGGCTTGATCAGGCCCCTTGGGATCATGACTTGAGCCAAAGGCAGGTGCTTAACCTGTTAAGCCACTCAGGCAGCCCTGGGGATAAAATTTTAGTTAAGCAAGATGAATAAGTTCTGGAGACGCACTGTCCAATATTGTTCCTGTAGTCAATAATACTGTATAGTATACTTAAAAATGTTAAGAGAGTAGACTCATATTGTGTTCCTACTGTGATAAAATAAAATAAAATAATATAAAATAAAATAAAATAAAATAAATTGTGAGCTCAAGGTGCATGTAATTTGGAATCAAAACAAGATTTATCTTCAAATACTAAGTTTATATCTATTCATGGCACTGCCTTTCACTGGGAGGCAATTCCACATAATGGTTAAGAACATGAGCTTTGGGTTGTGATTGCTCAGAAATAGGTATATCAACACCAACAAAATGTATAAACTTGTGATTTACATAAACTATCTTAAAATTCATTTTTTTTCCCTCTATACAAAGAGACAAAAAATAGGATTGCCATGAGAATTAAATAAAATAACAAACATAAAAAGGTACAGTGAATGTCCCCAAATAGCCAGTACTACCTGTGGTTGGAGAAATTGTCTTAAAGATAGTTTTTATATGTAAACAAAATATGGAGAATTGAGATATTTATTTCAAAAAGTCAACAAATATTTAGGAAAAAAACATGTTAAAGCATTTTATTTGCAAATTACTTTGATCATTGTCTTTCGTTATTTGTTATTAGAGTTTTTTAACCTTGGTTAAAGAAGCTTACGACCAGATAGATTTTAGGAAGTCCATGACTACTGAATCATAAGCAAATTTTTATATGTATTTATATATAGACATTGTTCCTTTGAGAGAAGTTTGAAGACTGTTTCCGGATTCTTCAGCTCTGAAATTTATTAGTCTCTAACTTATATTCCATCCACATTATTTGTTTTGATACAGATTACATGTGAAGGTCTTTTTGTCCTATGTAAACGAAATCATTTCACAGAGATTTTCAAGGGTGTCAAAATTCCCTGGTCTTTTTCTAGAGCTGTATAAACTTTCAGGTACCACCTTTTGGTAGTTATTGGCTATACAGAAAAACTTAGATGGTATTTTGCAAGTACTTAAATGTCAGGTTGATGATCAAAGAGCCTACCTGCACATGAACACACCCCTGTGCACAAAAGAGTGATTCCAAAATGCCACCGTCTACTTGATTTTTGGTGAAAAAATACTAAAACTATGGATTCAAATGTGTAAATATAAGAAAGAATTTAAGAGGAATAGTTTTTATTAACTAGTTAGCAATAGAGTAAGATTATTTACTCTTATTGTCCATCCTTAAAGTGCATTAGCAAAGTAAATTAAGTAATAGAGTGTGATATTCATTTTGAACTCTGCTTTATGCCAGATGTTAATAATTGTTGTTGCTCAGAAATATCTTACACTGTACCTTGTACCTCACATTAAGACTCTCAGAAACAGTATTTAATAGACTTGTTGACCAGCAGTGCTCTACTAGGTTAGCCAATGAGAGGCATCCAATTGAGATCTGGATAGTGGAAGAGAAATAAGCCGTTAACTTTATGATAACAGCTATCAGTAATCAATTGGTCCATGACAGAAGGTGAATGTGGGGTTCGTTTTCTGGCTTCCTGATTCCTTCTAAGAATCTGTTACTCTGCTGCTATAGGAAACTGAGACCATTGGTGGTCACCTTTCACACTATCCTTGGATTTCCGGAATTCCTGAAAGTGCTCTCACCATCACTGCTCAGGAATCTAATACCATATACTGAATTACATTTTCTAAAGATATCTAGAATGGCTTTTATTTTCCAGAACAAGTTTTGATTATTATAGTTAGCATAATAAAAGTAGAAACTGAAGTGAGAATGAGAGTGAGCATAGCACTAAACTGGAAGCCTTAGAAACCTGGGATCTTGTGTTAATTTTGCTGTTAACTTGCTGAGTGACTCATGATTTTACCTTCCAGGGCTCTGTTTATTCATCTATAGTTTCAGATGATTTCAGGGGTGAATTTTTCCAAACATTGAAGGAAAAGATAACGTTAATCTTATACACTTGTAGCAGATAATTTAGAAAAAAAAAAAAAAAGGAACACTTCTTTTGAATCTTAAAAGAACATTGCAAGAGATGAAAATTCCAAGCTAATTTCTCTCTCATGAATATAGGCAAAAAAAACCTTTAAAAAATCTTAGAAAAATCAAACTTAGTCATATACAAATGGATAGCACAGCACAACAAAATCAGGCTCATTGCATGAAAGTTATAGTGATTTACTGTTTGAAAATAAGTCAATGTAATTTATTGTATTACAGAATGCAAGAGAAAAGAGAGGAAGGGCAAAGGAAGAGAGAGAGAGAGAAACCCAAGCAGACTCTGCACTGATCAGGGAGCCTGACTCCGGGCTCAATCTCATGACCCTGAGATCATGACCTGAGTTGAAACTAATTGTTGGATGCTAAACTGACTAAGCCACCCAAGGGCCCCTACTTATAACCATCTCAGTGAATGTAAAACAATGACAGGAGTTATAATCCACTTATGATTAGAAAGTAATTCCTTAGTCTGTTAAATGACAAGTTAAAAAAATCCAATAGATATTTTCTAGCTAAGTTTTAATGATTTCTTACTGAACTTGTGAGCAAGACAAGAATTATTATCACATCTAGCATACAACATTGTCCTAGGAAGGCAGAGCCAAAGGCCACAGCACCTGGCATAGCTCTTATATATATAGTCAGTTCTCAACTAATACTGAAGAAATGCTCGGTATTGCTATTTATATCAGAAAGGAGGTAAAGAATGAGAAATAACTGCTTTAATTTAGCTGTTGGAGGTATATTAAGGCTGTAGGATGAGAAAATAGTTTTTCCCAGTCACTTTATTAAAAATATAACATTATCTTTATAGCATAAATTTAATTTTAGGTCAAAATGCTTTTAATTTTACAGTTTTAAATAAAAATTCTAAAATAGTTTTTTAAAAGATTGCTGTAAATCACATGAATGAAGGAAAAATGAAAATCTGTACAGTAATATACAGACCATAGTCTGGGAGAAAAGCCATTTGTTGAACATGATCACTTAGCTGACACTGTCATTCAGCTAATACTATCACTCCAAAGTAGGAGCCCAAGATGGCTTGGGGTGGGAATTTTAGGCTGATTGGGGGATATGATTTAACAGAGCAGGACAAAGTTCAGAGGAGAGGTAGGTAAAGGTAGCCTCAATATTGGAATTTTGTAATACCTTTGCTTTAAAAAAGTGTGCGTTTCAGATGACCTGTCTCCAACCAAAGATAATATAGTAAAAGCCTTAATAGTGACACTGTTTATAAACACTAAAAATTTTGAAGATTGAAATAGATAAACCTTTGGTTTAAAAAAGCATGTATAGGGGCACCTAGATGACTCAATCGGTTAAGCATCTGCCTTTGGCTCAAGTCATGATCTCAGGGTCCTGGAATCGAGCCCCACATTGGGCTCTTTGCTCAACAGAGAGCCTGCTTCCCCCTCTCCTGCTCCCCCTGCTTGTGCTCTCAGTCTCTCTGTGTGTCAAATAAATAAATAAATAAATAAAATATTAAAAAAATAAAACAAAAAGCATTGTATATTTGAAAAATGTAGAAACAAACTATAAAATGGAAAATTCACTTATAAATCTATTCTCTCTAATAACTATTATTACCATCATTTCCTTGTGGTATTTTTCAAATATAGTCAGGATTACTGTGTGTTAGTATAAGTGCATAAAAAAAGGAAATGAGTTTGGATGTGACTTCTTCCTTTTACTATGAGTTCACAAAGTGAAGAAAGAGGTACTCACTGGTGTAAACCAGGAAAAATCCATAGGATCAGACATCAAGGTGAAGACAATATAAGTGCAGTGAAGTAGCGTGCACCTCTTGAATGGAAAGTCAATATTATTTTCCGATGAGATTGAATATGCTTTTATTTCAGGTTCTTTCAATATTCAATAATCTTTCAATATTCAGCTCAAATATAACTTCCTTTTGAAAGCTCCATACCTTTCTTCTTCTCCCAGGTCAAATTCCCCTTCCTCTGCACCTTCATGGTATCCTAAACAGTCTCCTATCATAAATTCCATGCTACTTCATTGTACTTTCTCATTCTTTCTGTATCAGCTTAAATACCATTCCTCAGGGAAAATGGTCAGACACCTGTGATGCAGTTAAATCTTCAGTGTACACTCCTATAGCCCCCTAGATTTTGCTTCATAGCAGTTATAATGGTGTATTTATGTACATAATTATCTATTTTATATCCTTTCCCAACCCACCTATAAATTGTAAGGGAAGAAACTATGTCACTACTTTTGATGTTTTTGTTCCTTTGAACCAATGCCTATCATATAACACACATTCAGAAAATATTTGAAAAAGAAAAGAGGGAGAGAAGGAAGGAAGGGAGGGAGGAAGAAAGGAAGGGAGACTCTAAATGGAGTTTGCCACCGAAGAAGATAGGTTGTGTGATCTGGTGGTTGAGGGGGGTGCAGAGCAAGGAGGACAAATTCTTGTAAACGGTCTCTAGTTGAAAAAAACACGCCAATAGATAACAAAAATAAGTAGTGAACTTATCAAAGGTACGGAATAATCCTGCATTCCTCTCTCATTCAAAAAAAAATGCACTGTAGCTGCCTCTGAAGTCATTTACAGTGCACCCATTCCATACATCCATCCTCTGCTGACTTCACAGTTTTGCACACCCCCTCAACATCTGCATCCGTCTTTGTGCAAAATGCTTGTTGTTTTCTTTCAGAATAGGTCATTCATGTTTACAAGAGTTGACCATGCTTTTTATTTATTTATTTTTCTTTAATTTTAATGTCTGGGATCTAATCTGCTTACTTGCACATCACTGAGGCTGGGTTGTGGGCAGACTGGGCTGAACAATAGCTACTGGGATTTCTAAGCCCCACACACAAAAAGCCAAGGTAGTCTGGGGAAGGAAGAAGTATGGATTTCATTTACCTAAGAGGGAAACAACACCAATATTAGCGTTTCTTTTTGCTTATAAAAGGGAGGATATAAAGGTGGTGAAAAATAGTTTTGCCAGTCTATCTTCAAATGGGTCATTGGGAGGCTGGTAGGAATTTTCAAACATAATATAACAAAATCAAGAAACAAAAACGTTCCTTTTCATCTGCACAGAGGCTCTGTTGAAGCTGGAAATACTTGTGGGATATCAGGAATGAAAAATGTCAGCATGCACGCTGCCCAGGCTTGCCTGGTTTATGGCTCCCACCTCGTGGCCGTCATTACTGTCCAGTAAAAGAACCTCTTTGTCCCTGGAGCATTGCTTTTCAAAGACAAGAACCATCCCCAAGCATCCTCTCACTTTCACATATAGGTCATGGCATTCAGAGAAGAATGTGAGGGATGGCCCAAGTGCCAGTTCTTTCAGTCATTGGGACATGAAGATATTTAGCACTGGTTCAGTTAAGCCTTTTTGCTCCTACGAATTTCCTTCCTGAATGGAAAGTCATTTTTCAAGTAAAAAGACCTGAGTTCTTCAGTGGCTAGAAATGCAAGACTTATAAACAAATAAGAGGCCAGAGAGGGGAGAGGTGGCGGGGAGGGACATACAGGAGATGGAGAAAGAGGGACATGTCATTTAAAAGCCTTAACCTAAAGCCTGTATGAGTGGTGTGTGTGTGTGTAGGGGGGAGGGGAGTGTGGGGTGCGGTGTGGGTGTGTGTTTTGAAATCCGCAAGAGGAATGCCAATCCCGTAATTCAGAGCTGAAATGATCCAGATATTGAAATGAGCACATTTCCTGATGTTTTGGTAGATTGAGAAACTTGGTTTATGGAGAGACACAAGATTGACATGGGTACTCTGCCCTTTTCCAGAAATCCCCCCACATGTCCAGCCTCAAGTCCAATCCTAGGGATTGGAGGGAGGATGAGTTTCTGGCACAGCCCTGGAATGCAGTGGTCTATTTCTTAGAGGTAAGAGCGCTGAACCCTGGCTCTCAAAGCAAGTCATTTTCAAGTCCAACTTGGTGGTTCACGTTTGTCAAAATTGTGGCACCAAAGGGGGGACAATTGCTTCTCTTTCTGGATGTCTGCTATGGATGCCAGCCAAGCCAATTTGCTGAAGTCAGATCTAACCAGACTTCCTGTGCCTAAAACCCGCTGAAAATAAGAAGAGTAGGTGATTTTTGAATGAGATCAGTCCTGATTGAAGTGGCTGAGGTGGCATGAATATGTGACATGTAATTGAGGATATGGTCACTATCAAAAGCGAAAACCCAAAAATAAGTTGAAGAGTCAATAAAGAAACCACGTCAGAACAAATGAATAACCCCTAAACACAAGCACTGAACAGCACTGGGCTTCGTTTCCACCTTCGTACCTTTAGACAGATACTTAACTTCTCTGTGACTGAACTTACATGCCTTACCTTCCTTTTTTTTTTTTAATTTTTATTTATTTATGATAGTCACAGAGAGAGAGAGAGAGAGAGAGAGAGAGAGAGGCAGAGACACAGGCAGAGGGAGAAGCAGGCTCCATGCACCGGGAGCCCGACGTGGGATTCGATCCCGGGTCTCCAGGATCGCGCCCTGGGCCAAAGGCAGGCGCCAAACCGCTGCGCCACCCAGGGATCCCCCTTACCTTCCTAAATATCTTGTTTTCTCCCAGAAAACAGAGGCTGTCTTATATTCTTTTGCTCCTTGCAGTGCTTAACAAATTAACAAATGCTATTTGTCAGCTATTGCTCTAAAATAATTGTTCCCAAACCATGTAAGGCGAGGTGCTTTTGTTATTTATATCTAATGCGTTCACATAACTTGTCAATGGCAGAGCAAGTATTCCACTAGGCACTATGTCTTCCCAGCTTGCTCTAACAAATAAGTCATAATAAAACTCATCATTTTCTTATATTGTATTTTTCCCTTACTTGTTTCATCACGATTACTTTTGAAACTACCACGCAACTTCAGAGGTGTAGGCAAAAGATGTAGATGTTGAAATAACTTCAGTCACCTTTTTTTTTATTTTAACCTCTTGCCCTAACTTTGAAAAGATTTCACTTATTCATGCATGAATGCATGCATTGATGGATGGATGGATGGATGGATGGATGGATGGATGGATGGATACGCCAAGCATCTTTTTGTGAAGGAAGTATGCCTTAAATGTTTTTCAAATACAAGTGTTACAGACTTGGAAAGTGGAGGACATATAGGGTTATGTTAAAATGAAAATGGTGTTAAATGGCCCCCATCCTCTGACTGGAGGAGAGAACTATATCTGTAGATCCTAAGATGGTGGAAGGCATTCTGCGTTTAGATGAACAGACCTGCCTGCTCTAATACCAATGGGTTTCCTCAGCTTGTGTAGGTCCACTGAGGGTGGAAGAAAGTAAATTGTAGTTGGAGAAATGATGTGATTCTTACTTTCCTTAGACCCAGAGGCAGGCAGAGGATGGTATCTTGCTCTCAGAAATAGTCTCCTCCATCAAAGCACTAAACAGAATAACTGTGGATGTCTGGTCTAGTTTGGTGTGACTGGAATTTCTTCTATTCCTTGGAAGAAGTATGTAGAGGCCACTTTTAGGCAACAGACTTGAGCAATGGAAACTTGAACAAGGAAAAGGCCCCACAGTGACCACCCAGCTGAGGCAAAGAGGCTCATTAAGCCACCCACCTGGAAGTACCCACAGGTCCTAACTCACCAATGGGTTACTTACAACCAGCCACGGATGGTTCCCAAGATTACCAAAGAGGCAAAATTTCATATGAACATTCTATAGATTCCCATACTACATCCTATTATTATTGCCCCCCATCATGGCCTCATGGCAGTCTCTCCTTTGCTGTCTTGACTGTTGCTCCTTTGCCATGTATTCAGTAAACTTGTATCTCTTTGTTCTGCCTTGGGCGAATCCTTTCACTTGCCTCTGCCACAAGCACCCAACCAGTGGGAAAGCCCACAAAGTAGACATTTCCATGTAAAAACAGCACAGTGTACAGTCAATATGCATAGATTTATATATTCCCACTACTGATGAATAAGTTCTCCCTATTCCATTGCTTTCTGACCTCATAGGCAATTTCTTTCCAGATACTGTCTCCTGTCTTCCTCTTCTCTTGCCTCTTCTCCTTCCAAACCCAGAAATCTTCTTAAGTAGGATTTTCTTCTTTCTTTGACTCTGTGTTTTCACCAGTGATCTCCTGAGCATTACCTCCCTGGCTCAGTCTGATCTGTGGTCTCAACTCCCTGACCTGGTAATAACAGATGGCACCCAGACAGTAAAAATCTGGATAAAGGTAGACCAAGATATGCTCTAAATTTCCTGAAAATGAATAATGAAGACGGTACCATTTTACATTTATATTCCTTGAAAATATTCAACAAATACTGTGCTACCACCATGTTCCAGGTGCTATGCAAGGACCTAGGAAGAAAATGGGGCAGGTAGATATAACCCCAGTTGACAGGAAGCTTAAAGACTAATGTGTTTGATCACTAACATTATCTGGTTATGAGCAACACTTGTTTTGTATTTTACTACCAACACTTTAAAATAATTTTTTTTAAGGTTTCATTTATTTATTCATTCATGAGAGACAGAGAGAGAAAGAGGCAATGACACAGGCAGAAGGAGAACCAGGCTCCCTGTGGGGAGCCACATATGGGACTCAATCTTGGACTCCGGGATCACGATCCGAACTGAAGGCAGATGCCCAACTGCTGAGCCACCCAGACGTTCCTTAAAATAATTTTTTAAAAAGATTTTTTTTATCAAGGGTTGCTGCTATGTAAATGGCAACGAATTTAACAGTATAAAACTTATGGCAGACTTTATTTCTCCTGGTCATTGTAGGGAAATATTGTAAAACTCTTATAAGTCTTTAGGATCTCAAAGAGACCCATGACTTTCTCCTTCGCTCAGCCTATCAATGCCTTACATTAAAATGTTCTTAAAACTGCTTAACGAAAATGTTTCTATTTATAGGTGGGTCAGTAAAGTTTAATTTTAACCAAATCTAATTTTGTAAACCAAACTGAATTCTGGTTATTTTGGGTTTATAAATTTATTTCTAACATAACAGCACAGCTATGGTATTTGCTCAAGTAGCATAAAAAATAGAAACCTACCTAGATTTACCCTGTAAACTATTTGGTTTCCCTTGGGTAATTTCTTGAAAAGAAACAAGTGGACAAAATAAAATGTAGGTAATGAGATATAAAACGTTTAGCTCCTTAACATTAGAGATATTTTCCAATTTTCAAAAGTCTATCTATAGTTATTGTACAGGTTTATGGGGTTAGTCTAAGATTTCTTAGACATTCTTAGTAAATCCAGTTTTTCTGTTAGTGAGAGGTATGGGACACCCTCATATTAACTGACTTTTTTTTTTTTATTGCTTTCTCTCAAGCACAGAGCAGGGTGCCATGCATGCCATGCATGTAGTAGATGTAACCATAGGTGTTAGCTCCCTTTTCCATCTTCTCATTAAAATAGAATTTGGTGGGACACCTGGGTGGCTCAGCAGTTGAGTATCTGTCTTCAGCTCAGGGCATGACCTGGCATCCTGGGATCAAGTCCCACGTTAGGCTCCCCGCAGGGAGCCTGCTTCTCCCTCTCCCTATGTTTCTGTCTCTGTCTCTCTTTCTATGTCTCTCATGAATAAATAAAGAAACTCTTTAAAATAAAATAAAAAATAAAATAAAATAATAAAATAAAATAGAATTTGGTGATGTTATACCTGTATATATCACAATACGATATTAGACATATTTTGTTAATACTGATACTTTTACATTTTTTTCTTTGATTTACTTTATGCTCCTTTTGCCTTTTCTGCTATTTTTATTTTGATAATGTCAATGGTGAGTATCACAAGGAACCCGGTTTCATTGGCCTGGAATAAAAAATTGGAATGGGAGCATAGTCAGGGGAGTAGAGGACAAAGAAATCATTAAAAGGATTGGTTTTCAGTTCCCTCCTCACCCATCTCCTCTGGGTGCTGAAGGAGAAAATGACAGTCTTCTATGACAAGGGTAAATAACTTAATCTCCTACCTTGTCCTGGGATGTTTGAAGTTATGGACTGTATTGTCTATCTTTGACGTCTCCCAAACTTTCCTTCCATATTCCTACTTTGGTTCTTCTGTTCCTTCTTAAATGTCACCCTGGAATCTGTTTCCCATTAAACTGGAGATCTTCTCACTCAATGTGACTTTTACAGCAATACTAAAAGATCAACCATACTCTTTCCAGAATTTGATGCCCAGTGGCTATAATATCTAATTTATTGCTCAAGAATTATGGTTTCTAGGGAAAAAAAATATATGCCTTGGTATTTCCTCACTTCCATATTTTTTGAAAGGAATATGTCCTACGGGAGAGAGAAAAGAGGAGGACTGAATTCAAATTTGGTTCTATCGTGAGTTAACTGGACAAAGGTTAGGCAAGTTACCTAACAGTTTCTTGCATAATTTTCTCAGTAATGCTGCCTTTTTTTGTGTTCCAAGATAAGATTATAAGAATTTAAGGTGGCATATGGCAGTGGTATTTAAAGTGTGGTATGGGCATGCATATATACCTTTGGGACACTTTCATGAGATCCACAAGGACAAAATTATTCTGTTAAGACATGATTTGTCTTTTCCTCTGTCGTTGTCATGTTAGTATACCAAGTGCAAAAATTTCATTAATCTGGTTTTAGATTACACGTTGCAGTTAATTGTTAAGGAAATAGCACCTGTAGAATTTTGATGTAGCATCAAAGAAGAACATCCACAATTACCTAAATAGGCTATGAAAACACTCTTTCCTTTTTCCAACTATATATCTGTATGGGACCAGATTGTTTTCATACACTTTAAACAAAATAATATGTTATATCTGATTGACTATAGAAACAGATATGGGAATTCAGCTCTTTACTTAATCTAGGAATTAAAGAGATTTGCAAAAATGTAAAACAGTGCCACTCTTTTCGCTGAACCTTTTTGCTGTTGTTTATTTTGTAAAACATATTAATTATTAATTAAACAGATTATTTATGTTCACATATATGGATTTATTATTTAAAAGAAATTAATAGATAACATTCTCGAAAATCTCTTTAAATTTTTGAATACAGTAAATATCAATAAATATAACACATATAAACAAAAGATCTTTGCTGTCTTCAAATTTTTTTTGAGAATGTAAAAGAGTCCTGAACAAAAACTTTTGAGAACTACTGATACAGAGAATGATGAGGTATAATTTTATATCATACTCACACACTTGTTAAACAAATATAGAAAATCTGCGCTCATATTTTGCCTTGGAAAACAAGAGAAAAGTTATTTTCCTTCCTTCCTTCCTTCCTTCCTTCCTTCCTTCCTTCCTTCCTTCCTTCCTCCCTTCCTTCTTTACTTCCTTCCTGTCTTTCTAGATCTTTCTAATGTCTTTACTATCTAAAATCTTTCTATTCTTTCTAATATATTTTCTAATGTCAGGCCCCTCAATTAAGAAAGTGTGCAGATGTAAAAAAACATAGTAAGAATTTGCTTTACATTTAAATCTTTATGTGTAAAAACAAAAATCCAGTGAAAAAAATCCATATTTAATGATAATAGGTCAATTAGTTGTATTTAGGAAGAAATTAGAGACAAATCAGGATACTTATTTATCAATCTGATATATAGCATGTAATGATAATGAGATGAAATTGAAAAAACATCTGGAAGAGGAGGAAAAATGACTTACCATCATTGTGATTTTGCCAATTTGGCCAATTTGCTGGGAGAAATAACACAAAAGGCAAAAGATTAAGGCATATTCTATTTGTTTCTCTGGTATGAGTGCTAATCAAGTTAGTTCTGAAATAGCACCACACATTTGTAGAAATAGAGATCAAGAAAGAGGACTTTGGAGAAGAGAGATACAAAAGTCCAAGAATTACAGTAGAGGACATATCAAGGATTATAAAACCAGTCACTAAAACTTGCAGGAAAGTCCTGTTTGTCATATAAATGCAATGAAATGTAGTGAGGAATCTATTGACATTCAGAAATCATGAATATATTCTAATTTCACACACACACACACACACACACACAAACACATCTGAAAATTCCTCCATCTTTACTACTTAATTAATTAATTATTTATTTAGGATTTATTTGTGATCTCTCCCTCTAAATAGATATAATAAAACTGATAAGCATTGTAAAAAAATAAGAAAATAAAACTGGAACCCTTCTTTTTTTTAAGATTTTATTTATTTATTCGTAAAAGTCACAGAGAGAGGCAGAGACATAGGCAGAGGGAGAAGCAGGCTCCCTGTGGGGAGCCCAATGAGGGACTCAATCTCAGGACCCCAGGATCACGACCTGAGCCAAAGGCAGACACTCTTCCACTGAGTCACCCAGGTGACCCAAACAGGAACCCTTCTGCATCAAGGGCACAGAACTTACCAGGATTCTATGACTCAGGTCATCTGTCTATATTACAATAGTGACAACAGTTAACATTGAGCAATTAATATATGTTTCAGGTACTTTACGTATGTTGCTTTGTTTTGTTCTGGTTGCTGACTTAAGCATCAGGTTCAATTATTCCCATTTTGCAGATGAGGAGACTGAAGAACAGGGAGCTCTTAGAGCATGTTCAAGTTTGCATAGTTAGTAAGTGGCAGTCTTGAGCTCTTGGTCACTGGAGGGTACTGCTCCTAAGGATCCTGAATTTGTAGCAGTGGCTGGGAGGCAGTAGTAATGGGTGATACCAGGGCCCTGCCCTCAAGGAACTTATAGTCTCTTGTATCTAGCCAAATAACCAAACAACTAATTCAACTCAGACTGTTATCTAGCTTATAATCAAATTATGAATAATGAACTAAAAACATAAAAGAGAGTAAATAACTCCTTAAAGTAGTCTCTGTATGTAGCTCTAGTATCCAGCGTCAATACTGACTAGATGACAAGGCTATTGAAGAATATTCTTAGAGGTAGACATCTGAATTTGGCCCTTATGAGTCAGTACCATTTCTCCAGAGAGGAAATGGGAGAGACCATTTCATTTGGACATTAAGTAGTATAATAAAAAAAATCCACATTTCTATTATTAATAACCAAAAAATAGTATTCACTGAGTCCTTGCTCTATGTCCAGGGATATACTGAGCATTTTTATGTTTTCGCATCTAACATCCATTGGGACAGATACTATCACACCCTTCCTTAATGGACAGGAACATTGAATGAGACCTGGCAACCTGAGAAATTTATCACAGCTAATAATTGTTTACAGCCTAAGCTGCCTGAATCTGGCACCCATGTCCTTTGCCTCAGTGGCATACATTCTTTTAAGAATGTCACTTTTTCCTGTGGTGTCTTTTTCCCCTGCCTCCCCCCTAGACCTCATCTTCCAGGTCTCACTATCAGGTCAACACAACCTCCTGGCACACACTACTGGGAAAGCCCTGGTTCCCTCTTGTGTTCACTGTACTTGATCTGTACATGTTACTTGTACTTCATCTTGGCTCCCCACAGCCTTCCTACTGCAGGAGCTAGAATGGAAGCAAAGATAGGGAAACCCCAGTGGCAGCAGGAGCAGAGCTGTTTGTAACTGGAAGCCAAACAAGCCACTTAGCTTTGAAGGCACAAGAAAGCCTTCATTTAGATACGAGGCAAAAAAGATCAAAGCTGAGAAGGACAAACATGCCTGTTGTCTGTGGCAGGCAGCAAGTTACCAGAAGGGAGCCCCACATCCTTTACTGCAAAGCAGATGCAGTACATCTGAGAGGGTTACCATAAACCAAATAAATACTGCCGCAGAACCTTCCCTTGAAGTCTCATGGAAACAAAAGCATGGGGCTTTCACCTGAAACAGAGAGGGGCTTGCTCTCTCTGCAGCTGGCACATGGCCTTCTGCCCCATACTGCTTATAGTGTCTTAGATGAACACCGAACATCTACTAATAAAATCACCAAAAAGCACAAAACCATTTTATATATGTCTGAGAGGACAAAACATGATTTAATTTAATGTATCCTCTGGGAAGTGTGATACAATGAGTTCTTTGCAAATCACAAAGGTTTCAGGTTTAGAGAGTGGGCAATTAAGAGAAAGACTTGCTCTGCTTAAGTGAAGCCATCCATGGCTCCTGTAAATGAACACAGGAAAAGGAGGGTGCTTTTCACACTTCTTGTTGAGGAGCTTCCTAAAGGAGGAGGGACACATAAATGCATTGGGCATCTATGCTACGGCAAATGCTATTTTAGATTTTTAAAAAATTATGTTAATTCCATGAGAGTTAACATATGGTGTTATATTAGTTTCAGGTATGTGATGCAATGATTCAACAACTCTATACATTACTCAGTGCTCATCAGGATGAGTGTGCTTTTAATCCCCTTCACCCATTTCACCCAACCCCCTACCCACCGCCCCAATCAGACACATGACAGTATCTGATTGCTATCATAATCCCGTGAATTTGGAATGACTAGATCTATAGATGGAAGACCATAGTGAGTTTTTCCTCAAGGTCATATAATAAATGGCAGAACTGGGGTATGAACTCCTTTCTTCAAAAATACTAGATTTGACTTGAAAAGTTACTTGTAATGATATCTACCAGCTAGGAAACTGAAACTTCAGTAGGGAAATTTATGAAAATGGCCCTAAGTCATTAGCTTTGGGAAGAAAATGTTTCATCTGTTAATTTGAAGGAAAATGAGATGGGTTTAAGAGCTTAACAATTAAAGACTTGTAACAAACAGCATATTGAACGAAAGGAATTTAATCCTCAAACTTCATTTTTAAACACAATTTTGAGTGCATGCCAGAGTTACCAACTCATTCTGACTTGTTCAGGAGTGTCCCAATTAGACCTTTTGTTTTGTGCTGGAGATTCATGGTAAGTAGGAATAGTCTAATTGCTAGTCTATAATTGTTAGAGTCAACAGAGATTAATGAAATAAAATCCAGTGGTGATCAGAGTTACTAAATTAGTTATGTAGTGTATTAACAAGGGGACTTGTGTTTAGGGACAGCTTCCAGTGGAAGTGACATGAATGACAATGTGAAGAATCTATAGTTGTTAGCCAGATATGAAGGGGTCTGTGATGAGGGAGATTCCAGGCAGAGGGAAAAGCATGTGCAAAGACAGGATGACAGAAGGTTAGGGACGTCGGTACCTAGGAGCAAGTAGGGAAAGGAAGGATTCCACAAGGATAGAGTAAAGAAGAACAAAGTGCAGGGGACATTCATAGGTAGGTGGGGCAACCAATTCAGAGGCTAGTAAATTGAATGAAAAGTTTGGGGGATCCCTGGGTGGCGCAGCGGTTTGGCGCCTGCCTTTGGCCCAGGGCGCGGTCCTGGAGACCCGGGATCGAATCCCACGTCGGGCTCCCGGTGCATGGAGCCTGCTTCTCCCTCTGCCTGTGTCTCTGCCTCATTCTCTCTCTCTCTGTGACTATCACAAATAAATTAAAAAAAAAATGTTTGGGGTTTTACCCTAAGAAAAAAGAGAAGCCTTTATGGGGATGGGAAAAAGTGAAAGGAAGGAGTGGAGGTGAGGGTTGACATATTACCGTTTCTATAGTGAAAAAGTCACTGCAGAAAGAATAGAATGGATGAGAAGAGAATATCCAGCAGACAATGCTGCAGACCAGAAGGGAGGCTATAGCAGCTGGCGGGTCAGTGGTTGTAGCAAAAGTTGAAAGAAGAGGATGATTATGTCTATTTCTAGATGGAAAAATGGACTGACCTTGACAATTAATTTGATGTTGAGGTGAAATAGAGAAAAATGTCAAAGATGATGCCTATACTTCTGGTGCCTACAAATTGATGGATAGTAGAAATTTATGTAAGGTTTAGTTTTAATGTCTACTAATTTCTGTTAGTGTTGTAATATAGATGTTCTTTCAGTACTAATATCAGAAATGCATGGATCTTTCCCCTGACAAAGGATCTGTAGTCCCCTGCTGCCACTTGTTGACATTGTGCCTTAATGGTAGAGAGATGTCCTAGGAGGTTGGAAAGATCTTACATGAGATCTTACATGCTCAGTCATCAAGTATATAACTTATAGCACACTTCACATATGGACGATGATAAGTAAAGTTATAAGGGATAATTAATTTTAGAGTTCCCTCAGGCTGAAGATGAGTTGAGAGGAAGATCCACATGAGTTAAAATTTTTTAGAACTAATTCATTTTAACCTGTCTTCATGACTTTATGAGTGATAGGAATTATCCAAGAGCAGACTAGTGGTGGCCAGGGGGAGTGAGGGATGAGCAAAATAAGTGAAGGGGATTAAGAGGTACAAACTTCCAACGACAAAGTGAATAAATCACAGGGGTAAAAAATACAGCATAGGAAATTAGTTCATTATATTGTAATAACATTGTATGGTGACAGATGGTAACTATACTTATCATGATGAGCATTGTGTAATGTATAGAATTAGCTAATCATAATGTTGCACACCTAAAACCAATATAACATTGTATGTCAACTATACTTAAATAATAAAACCTTTTTTAAAGTTAAAAACTACTTTAAAATTATTTTTGCATCATCCCATGGTCAGATTGTAGCTTATAATAAAATCAAATAATAATAATAAGCAATTTATTCATAAATAATATACCTGATTATATAATTAGGTATATTATTTATATACAGCACATTATATGCATATTATATGCTAATGTAATAAAATACATAATAATATATTAAAAGAATACATGTATTAATGTTTAACATACTGTATAATACACAGTACATAATAATATATATCATGCGACAGAATATATAAGCTGATATTATACTTACATTAAAGTAATAAGTCATCCTCACATGCCATATTTTCCTTTCTTTTCTTTTTTTAAATATTTTATTTATTTATTCATGAGAGAGACAGAGAAAGAGAGGCAGAGACATAAACAGAGGGAGAAGCAAGCTCCCTGCAAGGAGCCGGATGCGGAACTCGATCCCAGATCCTGGGATCACACCCTGAGCCAACGGCAGGTGCTCAACCACTGAGTCACCAGGAGTCCCCATATTTTATAGTTTACAAAGTGATTTCACATATATTTTCTCACAGAGTCTTCACTGTGATACAATAAATATCACTGTGCTTCTAACAAAAAAGAGGAAATTGTGGCTGGGACTGGGTGGTCATAGTGAGCCTGAGAGTACAGGATGGGTGATGTAATATCTCTATAATGTGTAGTACATCGTATATGATACAAAATACATCACCTGCGGTAGATTACATTCACATATATTCTCTCAGTGAGTCAGCCCTGGTTTGGAAGTATCACTGTGCCCTTCTAACAGAGGAGGAAATGAGGTGATTTGATAACGTGCCCCAGTTCACTCAGCTAAATTAACCGGGCAGATTTAGGACTGAACCAGCTTTTTAGAAAGGCAGTTCCAGTATTCTTTCTATCACATGACAGCTGCCTTAGATAATTGGCTGGCTTTTGCTGTACAGTTTTTAACCAGCTCCTCAATGGCGGAGTCAGTTATAGGAATATGCATGACATTATCCGATTAAAAATGACTCAACTAATGACATCCAGAAGCAATCAAGAAAACTGAATGTGGCTCACATGTCAGGTTCTGAATGGGGACATTAACAAGTCCAGTAAGCATTTGTGTGGGGTATGTCCTTGGCAAGAGTCAGACTCTCAGGGCTGAACTGCATCGTGTGCAAGTGGTTTTTGTCATTCTTTACCTTTTGAGTAATGCAAGGAGCAGCCTAGCACTCTGGGCTCACAGAACTGGGACTATCTTTGCAGATGGGAAGTGAGGGAGCAAGTGTCCTGGCCTGACAACCAGGCACAGTATACCGTCCTCTGAAAGCGAAGGTCGTTAAGGTTTTAATGACCTCCAAAGAGCCCACCCACCCAGAAGAACAAAGAGTTTTCCATGTTCCCGGGGAGACAGAGAGAGACAGAGGAATGGTGTGAGTGTGTGTAGGGGGTTCCTGTGTCGGGGGTGGGGCTGACATCATTCTCTGACTTCATGGTTTCAGTACAGTTAACCCCAAGAAAGCTGAGAGGTAAGTCAAAGCATTTAGGGAATTCACAGGCAGTGCAGGGGGAAAAAAATAAAAAAAAATTTAACCCTGCTGTTGCTTTCCTCCATCTGGTGCTCACTCTTTGCAGTATCAAAGAGAAAGAAAACAGAGAACAAAGCAAATACTCACACACATATGTAGGTATGTATGTTTTTCCGTATATTTTCCTGACTTCTAAGAATGTAGATAATGCATTTCTTTGGAAAAGGAACTGTAATCTAAGTAACTGTTGCTGATGGCAAATATTAACGTTTAAAAATTTCTTTTTGGGGGGGGAGATGGAGTAAAAATTATCCATAGAAAAAAAGAGAAATTACATCAAATTATTATCCTGCCTCTTAGTTCTGCTGACTTCAATCTATCTTCTCCTCCAGCATGTGTACACACACACACACACACACACACAGGTACACACGCTCACACACAGGCACACAGACTTTAATTTTATTTAGGTAAAAAAGAGGAGGGGAGTTGTTATAATCTGCCTGCCTAATTTGTATCTGCATTTAATTTATGTGATCTCATTTATTGCTCCACTAAGTTTGAGAGGATAAGGTTCCCAGTTCCATGTTACAGATGAGGCTGATCCTGAAGCAGATTAGTGACCTGCTCAGGGTTTCATATGAACAGATGTTTGTCTGGCTCCAAAGCCATCGCACACACTGCCGTCTTTCATGAAACAGCTCAGGCCCGACGTTTCTCCATAGCTACAAATCAGAGAGCCAAAGATGCCTCACTTTAAAAGAATTGTTTTGAACCACAATATGTTTTTTTCTTATTTTCCCCCTTCTTCCCCCTGTCTCGTAAGAATGTAGATAATGCATTTCTTTGGAAAATGGGCTACAATCTGAAAATGTTCACTGATGGGAAACAGTAGAAATGAACTTCTTAAAAAGGGTTTTGAGAAGATTGAGTAAAAAAAAAAATTAAGAGGGAGAGAGAGAAAGAGCATGAGTGTGTGGAGGGGGAGGGGCAGAGGAAGAGAGAGAGAATCTTAAACAGGCTCCATGCCCAGCACAGAGTCCAATGTGGGGCTCAATCTTGTGACCCTGAGATCAGTACCTGAGCCAAAATTAAGAGTTGGTGGCTTAACTGAGCTACCCAGGCGGCCTGAGGAAAAAATCGTTATAAGAAAGAGACATGACATTCATTATGGCCCCTTCTTTGGTCCTGCCTGACTCCATTTCTGTGTTCTATTCAGTAGTTTTGAGGAAATAGTCCTGAGATGTGCTGTATCACCATCACCTGGGAACTTGTGATAAGTGCAGACCATGGGTGCCCCCCAAACACACTGAGTCAGAAACCCTGGAGGTGAGGCCCAGCAATCTATGTATTAACCAGCCCTCCAGGTGACTGAGCTGCCCACTAAACTTTGAGAATTGAAGTACTCAATTGTCTGAATGATCTTTCTAAAATATTATCTATATCACCTCCCTGCTCAAAGTTTGTGTTTGGCTACCCAGCCCTTTTAGAAAATTCTAAACTCTTTAAGTGGTATATGAAACCCTCCCCATAACCTTTTTTGCAGTTACAGAGCTACTTATAGGGCCCTATGTCTATACAAAGTCTAATCCTTCTGTTCAGAATGCTGTTCACTCTTGGATCTGTCAGCTAGAAAACCGCTAGAACTCACCACCTCTATGAAGATTGCTCTGGATTCACTAGGCAAGCAGTGCTACTGAGTGACCTTGTTCCATATCTCCATTATATTTCTTATTATTTTGGTAATTTTATGGGTTTTCCTCCTCATTACTTGAGCTCTTTTAGGGTAGAGAGCAAACTTCATACATCATTATGTCACCAGAGCCTTGCACTGTCTTTAGCACATAGTAGGCAACCAAAAAAGAGTTGTTGCATAAATCAATTGATAATTGAGTCAAAGCCAAGTGGAACACACTAAAAATTCTACCAGAGTATTTATGGTCCTGGTGACATGAAGTAGCATCTAATGCAATTATCAAAGGCTTTTTTTCCATCAAGTATTATGGATCCTCCCTGTTTTCTTCAACATTCCTGATTCTTTTCTATTCCTACCTTTTTAGAAGAATAACCCCCTTTTTACACAATACCTTGGGGTTTGTTATTTGCAGACAAAGGACTTGGTAACACCCACATAAAGAGCTTATTTCTTTGAAACAACTATATATTTTCCCAAATGTCAAATCTCTATTTTAATCATGATGCCCCACATGATGTTCTGTTTTCTTGTAATCTATCACCAAAGTAGAACCATGAGGCTAATTACATGAGGAAAGGGGAGGGCAGGTACTGCCTGGTCCAAAGTTTCCTTTATCAACTTTGAGTTTTAAATTCTTTAGACTCTAAACTACATGAGAAGAGTGACTTCTTTTTTGTTGTGGTTGTTCTTTACTGCTTTGTCTTGGCAAGTAGAAGAGTGTTTAACACATAGTATGTACCTAATGAATTCTTACTGAATGATTAAGTGAGGAGCACGGATACTCTAGATCTCTTTAGCATGACAAAAGTAATAATCACCGGACTTTCTTGAATAAGAAAGGATTTTCTAACACTTCTTCAAATTTCTTTTGAATCTAGCAAAAGGCAGGCTCACTAACCACATTACGGTGCTAGGTGTAGGGGGACGTAGATTATGAAAAATAGGAACTAGAGAGCCCAAAGCCCACCCTTTCTTATTCCAATATAGTGGGAAGTAGAAGGGGAAGAGAACGAAGAGCATCAGGTGATCAGAACTGTATTGCAAGCTTCCTTGTGCAGATCAAAATGGGCAGAGAGAAAGTAGGCTAGACGGTTGGGGGTCGTGCCAACAGGGGAAGAGCTTTAGCTCTACTTCTTTTTGGACATTGAAAGCCTATCTCCTGGCAAACTGTTCTTTCCCAACCTTGAGGTAGCTGCACCAGGTAGGATGATTCACTGTGATTAGGTCAGGGGAGAATTTGAACTTAAATATACAGAGGTACAAAAAATATACAGAGGTACAAAGGGTACCTGGTCACATTGGAGTTATGTGGATCAATGAGTTTGTTACTTTGGGTTTCATTTTGTTTCATTTTTTGTTTGTTTGTGGGGTTTGGGAGTTTTGGTTTTTGTTTGTTGGTGCAAATGTCCCACGCAATGGTTGGGACAGGCTTGTGCTAAAAAAGTTCAAATTCACATTCAGCACGGCATCCAGTGCCTTAACTGGCAAATCTACTGCTGCCAATTTTTATATGTAATGTATTCAGGACTCCTTTGGGGCCTCACCATGAGGGCATGTAAAAGTTATTTAAGAGCTCCCTGGGGATCTTACCAGACGGTATCACAGAGTACTGAAAGTCAAGGTGTGGCCAAGTTTCCAGGAAAGATTGGTAAGTTCTAATCAAGGCAGAGAAGAAAAGATCCCAAGTTATGTCAGTCTCATGAGAAGAAAGTGACAGACACCCTAGGAATGGCAGCAGTTGCCCCTCGGCAGTGTCATCTGTCAGGAGAGAAGACAGCTGAGACTGAGACCAATACAAACCCAAGAATCCAAAGAACTTGTGGAAGCGATGGAAGTGTGCCACTCAGAGCTCTGTTCAAGATAGAACTCTCTATTTAGTTGCAAGGAGAGTAGTCAGCTGACAGCTTCCTTAAAGACTTGAGTATCAGTTTGCCTTTGGAGACCAGAGTACTCTTCCTGGGGAGCCCTTGCAATGACTGAACACAGCAGGGCTTCCAGGGCCTGGCTACTTCTGCCCAACATGAGACCCTTGTAGCAGTGACTCTCTCCTTGAGCGTTTGCTGTTGGATTAGATGGGCCAGGGCCTCTGTCATGTCCGCACGTAGCCTTCCTACCCAGTCCTGCTTCCTTCCCACTTCCTGCACACAGGTACACATCTGCAGTCTGAAGGCCTTCCCCGTCCAGTCCTGCTTCCTTCCTATTTCAGTTTTCACCGGCTCTGTCAGGAAGTAAATCCCTTGAACTCCTATCATTTCCGCATCTGCTTCCCAAAGGTTCCAGCTAACGCAACTGTGTTAGTTTGCTGTGAGGCCATGTAAATTACCCTCCTCCCATAATTTCAGCTGTTTTCTCTGAGAGAAAGAGAAGAAAGCACCGGAACTCTGGTATTTGGTGTATTACCGAAACCACCCCAGCAGAAAAATAGTTAATATTTTTAAATCAGAGTGAGAATACCTAGCTGGAAGAAATTTGTCTCTCCAAGTCAACTACTTAGTAAGATGTGAGCTCACCAAGGAGATCAAACTAGTTGTAGAGAAATAAAGAAGTCACTTTGTCTTCGCATGTTTGATTGTGACATGGAAAAACTTACAACCCTGCACATCAACTTCAGGGTAGAATCAGACTTTTCTGATTAATGAGAGGGGAAAACAGAGATTAGGGAGAGGTGGTAGGAGGCGATGGGTTACAGGGAGGAGAGATAGGTGAGCTTCGCAAACATTTGAAATTTCAGTGTCTGTCAGGGGAGGATGCCCTCTGACCCTTCATTAACTTCAGGGCTAGCTTTCTATCTTGGGAAAACATTGGTCAAGTTAATTTCAAAATCACAGCCTCTACTTTGTCCTGGGAAAATGACCAAAAGTTGTTTCCTAGCAAGTACCTGAAGAGTGGGAGAAGGGGGTGAGCTTCCTGTCAGCTCTTGTGTCAGCTCTTGATCAACTTCCTCATCTACTTAATCTCACAGAAGCATAATACACCTTCCAGGAACACTTGGCTAAAGCAGGGTTTCTCTCAAAAAGTTTTAGGTTGCACTGCTCCCAGAACAAAGGGATTTATGGAAGAAAAATATATCAAATATGCTTTAGAATCAGAGCTCTTTAACCTGCATTTCAGGGGAATTCACAAGTGTAACCTAACTCATCTTTGTTCCCAAAGGCCCTTACAGTAAGTTCCTGCCTGATAGACCTGCTTCAATACTCATAATTTTCTTGGCCACAGTTGTCACAGATTTCTTTCTCTCTTTGAATGATTAATGTATTTATTTTCTTATCATTCATTTTTTTCATTCACTATATATCTCCTTATATTTTACAAGTAATTTTTCTACTTAAGTATCTTATCTCATCAATAAAATATTAAAGTTGTTAAAGAAAAAGATCATATATTTTTCTTCTAGGGTAAATAGCATCTATTAAATGCTTCGAAAGTAGCTGTCAGCTGATTCTGAAAGTTTTCTTGGCACTAAAACAAGTTATTTCAGGAAAATCACAGGCATGAGTGATTAAGTCAGGGTCAAAGGTACATAATGTCATTGGAAGGGGTATATAAATATTTTTCCATTGTGCTCTTATTCCTCAAAGAAGTTTTGAACAATAAGAACAGTAAATGGACTTGAGCCAACTTGGTTATGAATAACTGTCCTAGTGACCAACAATGAATTTTGAGGTAAGTCAGAGCTATCTACTTCACCTATGGCCTTGCTACTAGTTATAATGAGATGAGGTCTCAGTCAAAATTCTGCCATTGATACAGCAAAACACATACAAAACAAGGCTTATAAAGCTGAAACAAAACTACTTATGCAATCTGTTCTGTTGGCTTGAGGAAGTCTCAGCTCACTGTCCTTTTAGGTACTATTTTCACAAATTGCAAGAAAAGTTCACTTGAGGCAGACAGAGCAATATTCTAGAAGCAGACATAACAACATTCCAGAGCCAGGATTGTCACCGTTATAGCTGAGTCAAACAACCAGAATCCTCCAGAATCCAAGGCTGGACATAGGAATCTTTGGGGATTTAGATTAGGACATCTTTTCCAAGGGTGTAGGCTACCAACCCTTCTCGAGTTCTTTTTGTTCATGCATGTGTGGAAAGTGTCTTCTAAATATTTTAGCCAAGATGCACATGTTGAATATTTACATTTCTATAATAAAAATTCACTTTTAACATTAATCATTGTTGTCAAGAATCTGCTGTTTTCACCAATAAATACCCCATTTCTGACATACACCATATTAATTATTAAAGTAGCAGTGATTGATCCAAATACAAGTAACAAAACAGTCACTGCTTCTGGAGGATAAACTTCCCGAGGTCCAGGATCCAGTTCTAGACTGTGCATTCTTGATTAGTACATTCATTGATCATCTCCAGATTGGATATTCTGCATTAAATACTAGAAGCACAGGGGTTACAGGCTAAACAAATAATATATTTGTTTTCCCACATAGTATCTGCTGAAATATTTAAATATAATTTATAGATACTATAGTCAAAACATTAATGAACATTTCTGCTTGGGCTTCTTTTTTTCTTTTGAAACTGGTTTATCTGGAGACCTGGTGTCATCTTCCCACTTGCACCTGCTAGCAAGACACTGTGTCTTTAAAACAATGCTACTTAAAAAATTTTTTGACTTTTGTCATTAGGCTTCCATGTAAGATTTCATCTGAAGAATAGAAAGACTTGATGGAAAAAATGTTGAGATGAATTAGTCTGCTACTCCTGTTCTGTTCTTTCTCGGTGATAAAACTACTACCAAGAGGGTGTAGAGAGAAAATTTGAGGTCTACTATTTAGTTGTAGAGATAGGCCCAGAAAAGCATTTATGGTAGGAAAAATGTTGCATTAAGACCCTGTGACCTCAGTCTAGTAGGAAAGTAGGAAAGGGCCGTGAAGAGTTCAGATGTTGTAGGTGCTTAAGTCAGTCCATTGTATGAATCAAAATTAAAGGTAGTAATTGAACAAAAACATAAGAAATGTGATAGCCAACTCACTAGAGTCCCTATTAGGAGTTACTCTCTCCCACTCCCCACTGTGGTCCTCCATAAAGCTACAAAATCTGAGAACAAACCCTATTGCATCTCAGTTTTTATTTCCTTGAGTTAGTCCTCATGCATATTTTGGCATTAAGCAAAGCCATTCTGATACTATAAAATAAAACAAATGCAAGTAAAGTTAAAGAGCTATTTGAATCACTCAAATAACTTCGTTATTTCTAGATTTCATTTTGAGTTTATCATAAGCTTTCTCAAAGTATTTAAAAAATATGTTCCTAAAAAAATGATTGTAATTTACTCCTTTCCAGGGATTATAGCATTTTTGTATAACTTTGTGATGTTGGTGAATTTTAGCAATACGTAAGTCAGCATATTTTCATGCTTCCTATTTGAATTTTAAAAGAGTATTTAAGGTGGGCATTTTTGAGACCCCTAACACATAACTGACTGTATTGTTTTACATTCCCAACTCTGATGACATGATTGCACAAGGGAGGCGGTAAAAGTGGGAAAGGTCATGGGAATAACGTGGATCCATCTCATCACCAAATTACATCCATGTCTTAAAAAGCCTTGTTCCAAAGTGGATTGGGTTTCCTCTGAGCTACAAAGAAAGAATAAACAAACAGGAATGTTTTTTCAAAAAGAAGGAAAATAATTACCAAGCAGGACCCATTTAATTGCACCACAAATAACACAAATTAATTTACCTCAAGTCAAAAGCATATTTTAGTGATTAAAAAAAAAAATCAAACTTGGGAAACTGCCCAAAGTTTTCCTCCAAAGAGAGTGTTCCACCAAAGTCTAAATTGTGCAAACACACCCTGTCATTATCACCAGTTGGGAACCATGGACAATTCTTAATGCCAAAGAATGAGAAGGCATTTTAGCATCACACACCACCTACGTGTTCAAAGCTATTTGACAAATTCAAAACGGCCCATTTACAAAAAGTGTAGTACATACAGTGCTTGTTTTCATTGCCATCTGTTCCTTTAGATATTTCTCTGAGCTTAAACCTGCCATGCTTGTTGGAGGTAGCTGAACAGGTAAGGGACAGACAAGTCACTCACCTTGTCAGTGACAGATCTTTTGTTTCTCAAGGCTATCGTGTAGTCAGGTTTACCACACCGTTGTCTTCTATAAATACAGTTGATTTTGAATGGTTTTAACTCAACCTAAAAAAAAATAATATAATAGTAGGGCCCCCCAAATCTGCTTTAGCTAACACTCTATTCCAGCGGGGGGAATATCTTATGTACCACTTTGCCCTGTTATGTTAAGTTTCATCCCTCATTATGAAGGCTGCCCCTTTATAAGAACAAATAAAGATTCTAGTTCTCAATTCCTAGAGGTAAATATATGGGCCATGCATCATGAAGCCTGCCTGTAGTTATAAATAAGATGAAAATACAACAGCCTTAGTTTGCAGACTACAAAATCCCAAACTCACCTGATTTTACTAAACTGTCCTCATAATTAAGCTCAGATATTCCTATTATTAATATTTACTAAATTAGATAAACTGTCCTGTCCTTGGCTTCATGTAGTTATCATTGACTTGGGATGAATGAAAAAAGAAATTGTTCTGGTGACTTTTATAAAAATCTGACTTATTAAGCTTTTCAATTTGTCTAAATTTTGATTTTTTTCCTTCATCTATGTTTTCTTTTGTGATGAGATAAAATAATAGACTTTTAGGACTTGAAAGTTTCCATCTTTTATAGAAGACTCTGAAGACTGGAAAGGTTAAGTGAATTATCTGAGGTTACACTCTTAATTAGTGGAACAACCGAGGTCAGGATTTAGGTCTGCTGATTCCCAGTTTAGGATTCTTTCTACACAACCAGATACTTCATATTTCTAATAACCTCAATGTTCTGTTTCATAAAAACTCTGAAACACAGCAGTATTATTAAACAGAGGAAAAAAATCTTTTCTCGTATACCGGAGGTCTTTTATCCCTGCAACTGAAATAATTGTCAAGCTAAAAACGTGATGATGACAGAAGCACAGAAGTAAATATCATATGAGATTGTCTAAAACCTTACTGCATTAGATTAGGTCTACAAAAATGAAGAATGAGGTGTATGTGTATTAAATGAAGACAAAAAATTTTTCTATCCTCAAGAAGTTCCAAGTTAACATAGTCTAATGACTGGACTGTGGGAATTGTGGGAGAGGAGGGAAGAGTAGAGAGAAAGGACAGCTCATTTCCAAATCACGTCCTCCTCTTGCGTGCAAATGGGTGACTCCAGTTAATAAGGAATATCCATCTGCTGTTACTGCTTTGTAGAATAAGGTCCTCCACCCCCTGCATTGGAAATTACAGTTCAAGTATCACATCCTTCTAAACTCTCCTTCCTATGTTTAAATGATTATTGAATGGAGGGCAGGGTCTCTTCCAAAGACACATCCATAACCAGAGGCATTTTAAGAGATAATACTGTCGACCTCCTAAGCTTTCTTTTTATTTATTTTTTAATTTTTTTGCCTAACAAAGGAAAGGAGAAGAGGCTGGGCCCAACTTGCTTTTTAAAGTGTGGTTTCATAAATTTGGCCTTTCCATAACAATGTGAGCTGTTCATTCAGCCTATAAAAATGCCTCATATTAGACAGCTGTTTTGTTTTTGCTGAGCTTTGGAATTGGGGGCATGGTATTTACACTGTGTCCTATTATAAGCTAAATAGGCTCACACCCTGGAAACAGTTACTGCTTAATGAAAATAATATGCTATAACCAAGATTATATTAACATCTGACAAGAAGACCTCCCTTGTACTAAAATGTGTCTGTTCTAATAAAAGTATATGCAGATTTAACCTATTTTTCTGGTTTTACTCATGGGCAGTAAATACAATATAACTTTTCTTTATATGTTTTATCTAAATTCAAGAGAAAAGCTTCTGATGACCTTTGAAAATGTTTCCTACTTTGGTAAGATGCATAGCCCTGAGACTTTAGAGGCAGACAGACCCAAGAGGATTTGAGCTGTGCCATTAAGTTGCTGAATCACCTTGTAAAAACCGCTTAAGTTCTATATGGCTCAATTTTCTCATTTTATAAGTGAAATAAATACACATAACACATGGCATCCTTATGAAATTCCAAGACAATATCGAGGACCTAGTTCCATGCCAGAAAAAGAGCAGGTATTCATTCAGTGTCGTATCATGGTTATCAGCACAGGTCTGGGAGTCAGTCTGAGATCACACCTTTGCTATACTACTTTCTTTTGTGGCTAGGTCTTTGCTCTTATAAGTTAGGCATAATAATAATAGCTATTGGATAGGTTTATCTAGAAAGATTAAATAAGATAATATACATTTGGCACTTAGAATAAAATCTAGTACATAATAACATTCCATTAATAATTCTACAAGTATTTCTTTTTTTTTTTTTAAGATTTACTTATTTATTTGAGAGAGAGAGAGAGCATGTGTCAAGGGGAGGGGCAGAGGGAGAAGCAGACTCTCCCACTGAGCAGAGAACCCAATGTGGGGCTTGATTCCAGTACCCTGGAATCATGACCTGAGCTAAAGGCAGATGCTTGACTGAGTCATCTGGGCGCCCCCAACAAGTATTTTTATTGAGCACCTACTACATGCCAGATTTTTTTTGAAGGTTTGAAAGAGTCAACAGTGAGACAAATGGTCAAAAGTACACAGCCTCATGAGCTAAATTTCCCAGAAAGACATACAATCAACAAAATAAATAAGATTACTATTATGCTTTAAAAGTGAAATGAATGCCAAGGAGATTTTCAAAGAGCGAGGAAATGGGAACAGGATTAAAATTTCAGTTAGTCAGAAAGCACTCAATAAAAAGATATGATTCAAGCAAAGATCTAAATGTTAACAGTTATTATTGTTATTATTATTTTCTGCCTTTCTTACTCCGTAATCTCATAGAATTCAGTCAGAAATTAGACAAGAAAACAAACCATTCAAAGTGGAAGATATCGAATTCAGAAAATTAGGTGCTTATAAAACCATTGAAAGATATTAAAAAAGTGAAATTTAAGTGATGCTACTGCTTTCTTTCAGGAAATTAGGATATTATTGAAATTCTTACAGACCAAAAAAAAAAAAAAAATGAAAAAGAATTTCCTGGAGACCACTGCCTTGACATTAAAATGGTAATTATTAGTGAATCTCATTAAAGCCACTGGCAAAACCTCATATTTGTCTCTTACTGAAGTTCACACACCACCTGTCTCTGGGGGAGGAGTTATATGAATTTTTATCTATTTTCTGCCGTCAAAATCTCCCATATGTATGTATCTCATTAAAGGATTTAAACCAAAATAGTGATGGCAATGGATTCTGGGAGATGTAGTTTCTATATCTCCAGTTTGTGATAACAAAGAATGGCAAACAATGGAATCTGGGTAGGTATCTCTTCAAAAAGGAAAAAAAAAAAAAAGACTGAGAAGCAAGGCTATTTACTGTGTAGCAGGAATGCTAAATTATTTATATTAATTTATTCCCCACAAAGCTATTATTTTCTTAAAAGATTTTGTTTATTTATTTGAGAGACACAAGCATGAGTGGGGGGAGGGGCAGTGGGAGAGGGAGAGAGAATTTCAAGCAGACTCTGCTTTAAGTGCAGAGCCAGATGCGGGGCTCCATCAAGAGTCAGTAGCTTAATTGACTGAGCCACCAGGTGCCCCTATTTATTATAAATAGTGATATATTATCTTCCTCAGTTCAGAGATAAAGAAATTGGAACTTAGAGCGATTCAATAGTTTCTCCAAAGTCACACACCAGTTAAATGCAGAACTGGGATCTATTTCTAGTAAGTATGATTCCAGAACCTGCATTTCTAACCACTCTGCTTTTATTTACCTATACTCTTTATCCCTGGAGAAAAGGGTGAACAATGAGGCTAATTGTATAATGATCCAAAGAATATCAATCATACCTGACTTTATTTGTAACTGACTGAGTTGGAAAGAAGTCATGGAAATAGCAATTTAAAAACAACAAGACTAGTTCTGAGGCAGAATACAGTAAATATTGCTAAGGAGAAGAATGAAGAGATGGGCAGGAATGTCCTATAGCCCCATTTCCACAAATATTTTCAACCATTCCATTTTTGGGGCAAGACCTCTTCTCCAGACTGAGATCTGGAGAGAATTAGAATGTCAGTTCTAGAAGGACTCTTAGAAATCAATTCACCCCAGATGACCACCAAAACCATCAAAATTAAGAGACTGATTCAAAATCACACACAGGCAGAACTGAAGTAAAAAACTTCTAGACCGTGTTTTAGTCTGTTGTTTTAATTATTTAATATCTATGATTTTTTTTTTGTGTCTGGTGGTTAAAACGGTTAAGTAGAAATCTTGTTTGCTATTCTTGGCTCTTCTGTGAACTTGCTGGCAGCTATGTCATGTCTCATTCACTTCATCCAAGGTTTCCAGAAACTCCATGTTACCATATGTGGAATAGGAGTCTCATTAATCTTCATTCAAAATATTAAAAGGATTGGACTGTAAGTTAATTTGTATAAAGTACTTCGAGATTTTTGGATAAAACCCATTGTATAAGCAAAGAAAGGGGACTATGTGCCGTTTCTGAATCATCAACCAATATTTTGAAGAATGACAGATTCTAAATTCAATAATAAATGCAAATGTTGTTCTTTGAAACCTTACAGTCAATTTTGGAACAATTTCAATATCCATGAAATTTCAAAAGTAATCATAAAGTGAGCTTGCCTCCAAAATCTTCCTGTGTAAAAGTAGAAGCATTTTTAAATTACTTCTGGGATATTTCTATCCTGAGGAAACAGCTGGCCATACTCTCCATTTAACTACATATTCCCACGCCATCTTTGGAAAACTAAATGCTGTAATTTACTTCAGCCATATTGTATTAATATTTATTATTCAATGAAGAAGAACAAATAACCACTGAATATTATTTATTCTTTAAGAAACACTATGTTCCTTAAGATTTATAGGTGAGGATCTATTTGTGTGTCTTACTTTGTTTACCAATCTGTGTCAATCCCCAATAACTGAAAATATTTGTTCTGTCAGAGTAAAATCCACATTTTTCCCTGTACTTTTGAATTAAATATTTTAGGGGTGAGATGCCTGGGTGGTTCAATCAGTTAAGTGTTGCCTTCAGCTCAGGTCATGATCCCATTGTCCTGGGATCGAGCCCAGCATTGGGCTCCCTGCTTCTCCCTGTCCTTCTGCTCCTCCCTCTACTTGTGCTCTCTCTCAAGCACTCTCTCTCTCTCTCTCTCTGCCAAATAAATAAATAATTAAAAAAATTTAGGGGCACCTGGGTGGCTCAGTTGGTTAAGCATCCGACTCTTGATTTTGGCTCAGGTCATGATCTCAGGGTTGTGAGATCATTCCCCGTGTGGGGCTTTGTACTGGGTGAAGAGCCTGCTTAGGATTCTCTCTCCCTCCTCCTTTACCCCTTCTCCCTGACATGCATTCTCTCATTTTCTCTTAAAAAAAAAAAAAAGAAATATTTTATTTCGGTTAGATAACATCACTTACCTCATCCCCAATAGAAAGAAATAGCCATTTATTTCCTTTTCTTTGAAGCAAATAATTAATTATATAATGTGAAATTTAGCAAATGCCCACACTGAGAAGCACAGTAAAATTCTTTTTTAAAAAAAATATTTTATTGGGGATCCCTGGGTGGCTCAGAGGTTTAGCGCCTGCCTTTGGCCCAGGGCGTGATCCTGGAGTCCCGGGATCGAGTTCCACTTCGGGCTCCCTGCATGGAGCCTGCTTCTCCCCCTGCCTGTGTCTCTGCCTCTCTCTCTCTCTCTCTGTCTATCATGAATAAATAAAATAAAATCTTAAAAAATATATTTTATTTACTTATTTGAGAGAGAGAGTGAGAGCTCAAGTGACAGGGGCAGGGTCAAAGGGAGAAGGAAAAGCAGACTCCCTACTGAACAGGAACCCTGATGTGGGGCTCCATCCCAGAACCCTGGGACCATGATCTGAGGTGAAGGTAGACCCTGAACTGACTGAGCCACTCAGGGACCCCAGAGGAGCAGAGTAAAATTATTTTTTTAAAGGTTTTATTTATTTATTCATGAGAGAGACAGAGAGAGAGAGACAGAGAGAGAGAGGTAGAGACACAGGCAGAGGGAGAAGCAGGCTGTATGCAGGGAGCCCAATGTGGGACTCGATCCTGGGACTCCAGGATCATGCCCTGGGCTGAAGGCAGGCGCTCAACCACTGAGCCACCCAGGGATGCCTAAAATTCTTAATTAACTAGTCTATTCCTTTCACTAGGCTGTCATGAGAAATATAAAGAACTAAAATGACGTAATTTTTAAACACAGTAACTGAAAAGAAGAGAATGATATTTTTGCTGTCAATACAAATGGCATTTGCCACCTCTTCCAAAACAACTTAGGGTATTTAGCTTATCATAATTAAATCTATCCAAAAATGCACATGAATTAACTGATGGAGATTCTACAGTTTGGGGCTGCTTGTTTCTCCACATCCTGCCATCTGGGTCTTATTTCCACTGTACCACTGAAACTGAGTTGATGAAGCCATCAACAAACTCTTAAACACTAATGTCTTCTTGAAATGAACTTTTTCCTTGGTGTTTTGGATTTTCTCCTAGGTCCTCACTTTATATATTCTCCTAGGGTGATTCCATATATTCATTTCCTATTTTCCATGACTTCAATTATGTTTATGTTTTGAGCCACATGTGTATAGTCCAGATATCTGTGCTGAACATCAGACCTATATATTCAATTTCATATTAGGTATCTCCATTTGGATATCTGATCAAAATCTCATATCCAACATTCCCAAAACTGAACTCGTATTCCTACCCACCACCACAAACTGCATTTTCATCTGTTCTCTGCATTTCAATGAGTGCCATCCATCAATCTTTCAGTTCCTTAAGCCATAACCTTCACAGTCTTCATGATTGCCTTTTTCTCCTTTCCCCAACACCTACAATCAATTACCAAGTCCTCACGATTCTGCCTTTTAAATACTTTTTAAATTATCCATGATATATACGACCTCTATTGTTTAGACCACAGTCACCTCTTGCTTGGATTCTTACAAAGGAATCCCAAATGGACATTCTGTATTCAATTTTATCTTTTTTCCAACTCATTTTTTATGCTGAACTAAAATTACATTATGACTCTATCATTTTTCTCCCTTTGTCTTATATTTCTACCATCCAGCTCTTTGCCAAGGCATATAATAGGAGTTCATTAGTATGTGATTGAAAAAAGAAAGGAAGGGAGAGAAGGAAAAATGACAATTGGGGAAGTCATATTGGTTGTCTTTTTTTTTCCCCAAAAGAAGCTCTGTTCTTTCATCTTTTAAGTCCCAAGAAAAGAAAACAATTGTTTCTGAAATGAGTAGGTACAAAGGTGGACAAAGACAAACTCTATGTATGAGACATCCAACAGTAGGGAGGAAAACAGGAAGGTATATTGTAAAGAAAGGGAACACAAATCTTCCACTCCACTGCACTTGCCCTTTCCCCATGCCAACAGAAACCATTACCCTGAGTGGTACTGAATCCTTCCAGCCCAGACAGAAACCATTTATTCCAAAAAATCATTATGAAAAGGAAAAAACAAAACAAAACTCAAAACCTTAACTAAATTAATAATTCATACTGATATAAAACTGCTAATCTAAGCTTTTTCTTTATTTTTTTATTTTTAAAGGTTAGTTGGTCTAAATTGTGGCATTTTAACTGCAAGGAAGGAGCCCAGTTCTAGGTTTTAGCACTCAAATAAGTCAGAAACTTTCAAAGACATTGAGATGAAGCTTGTGAGTTGAGTGAGTTCACCTAACCAGACTGATATACTACCTGAAGCCTAACATCATCTCCACAAAAGGCTGGCTGAACAGAGAGTGCAGAGTAGTACCACGGCAGGCTGCTGTTCCCATGAGTGGAGAAACATCATTTGCTATTTTTTTTCAAACATGGCAAGAAGGAAGGAAGGAAGGAAGGAAGGAAGGAAGGAAGGAAGGAAGGAAGGGAGGGAGGGAGGGAGGGAGGGAGGGGAGAGGAGGGGAGAAGAGAGGAGGGAAGGGAAGGGAAGGAAAAAGGGAGGAAGAAAGGGGGAGGAGGGAGAGAGGGAAGAAGGAAGGGAGGGAGGGAGGAAAGAAGACAGCAAAATGAGATTTGATTGCATTGTCTTTTTTTTCTTAAAGATTTTTTTAATTTATTCATGAGAGACACAGAGAGAGAGAGAGGCAGAGACACAGGCAGAGAGATGAAACAGGCTCCATGCAAGGAACCCGACATGGGACTCGATCCCGGGACTCCAGGATCACACCCTGGGCTGAAGGCACTCAACCATTGAGCTACCCAGGCGTCCCTGTCCATTGTCTTTTAATGTCTCACTTTTCCTACTGCATTTCTTGTCCCAGAGCAGGAGGACCAGATGTGCAATGATTCACAAGCAACGTGAGGTGACAGTTCCTCCTTGTCTGGAAATACTAAACACATTTCAAAGACACATTTTCAGTTGTGCCAAACCCATTTGAAACCACCCTTTTTAAAAATGACATCTTTTCTTCTTATTAAAAAACTTTTCCCCCTTAGACTCAATGTACCTCAAACTGAGCTCTCTGGGTATTTGAAACTGACAGTATTTTTTAAAAGCAATTTTGCAACTAATGAAAGAAAAGAATGATTTCAATTCTGGAAAAGTCAACTCAACGTACTCCAATATTTAATATCCCTTTATGTCCTTAGTTTTCTCTATTGTGTGTCTCCACACACATTTCAGGATATTTTTTTCAAACGAGCACCAAGTCCTCCTTTGTAAAAAATTACTTTCATTTTTCTGATTATATACTCTATGGAGAACATTAAAGAAATACTCAAATAAAAATGACTCATTTTCCCATTAGCTAGAAATAACTTCACTCTTAGATATTTTCTTCACACGTTTTAATATAGCTAAAGTCATAAAACTGCTACATAATTTTCACCCTTATTGTTTCACCCTTATGATAATTTATATGCCATAAAAATATTTTCAAAAACATTACTTTTATTACTTAGCGATGTTGGATTTTTAGGTATTTTTAAATTTCTTCAGTATTATAAATTATGCAATCATGTATTTCTCTACATTTCTGGAACACAGTGTCACAAATAAATTACTATATCAAAGAATATATATTATATATATTTTGAGGTGTTTGATTCCTCTTTTGAAATAGCCTTTTAAAAAATGGTGAAGTTTACTTTCCCACATGCAATATTTAAGGACAATTATTCCCTTTACAATTTTAAAGGCATCAGGCATTATGTGTTTTACTTTTCAAATCTGATGGACAAAATGGAATATCCTTATTATTCTACTGGCATTTTCCATTATCAGGATTGTTGAAATTTTATATTCATATTTCTCAATATCCACCAACTTGCATATGCACAAGGGTGTGTCCCTTATATGGTAATTTTATTTATCTTTCTGGGTCTGTCCCTAGGGTTTATATTTCTATGAATGTAATCACGATGTCTGATTTGGTTGAGAACTCCACCCTGGGTTTGAACTTAGGCTCAGATGTTCTAAAAAATGCTTCACCAAGAATCAGATTTCCCAACATCACTCAATAGAACCATATCTATTTAGGCTTCTCTGACCTCAGAAATGAGTAGCATTAATTCAGAATGTGTTCTAAAAAGCTATTCTTATGTTATATAAAACCATGGAAGGGGGAAGCCTGAGTTTATTAAGTAATTATTCCCCAAGGAAATGGCAGCCAATGCTGAGCGAGAGATGAGATCACTCTTATTTACTATCTGGCCTGTTGGATCAGTTCACTCTGTTCCTTTAAGGGGCAATAGAATAATGAACTGGAGCATCCTGAAAGACTTCATTTTATAACCATATGTCCTTGTATCTATTACTAAGTATGAGATCAGAAGGCCATATGGACTGACTTGGAGATGATATTTTAAAGAATTATTAAAATGAATCATAGTAAGTGCAGTGGATAAACAAAAAGACATGAAAACTGGGATCATTAATATTTTGATAATGTTTTAGACACAGCTACAGTTGACAGGACACATCAAGGTGCTACAGAAGAAGCAAAGTGTTTTAAAACAGCGAAAGATATGGTATCAGCAAATAAGCAAATGGCAAGGACAAAAAATCCATAGCTTTCAACAGACTCCCCCAAAGATCACAGTTGTCTTAATTCAATACCACTAGACTAGAAAGAATGATCATTAGCATTGCCACCTCATGCAATGCTCGTCTAACACCTCTACCCTATACTTGTAACACCTCATAAGCCAACGTTGGCAATGTCTAACCTTTTTCCAGCTGCAGGAAACTTGCTGGACCCTTCCTCTCCAGAAAAGAGTATCACGTTCCACCCCCTCCAGCATAGGAGCAAGAGATTAAAACACAACAACCAGTCTTTCCAAAAACACTTCTGAGCTTTTGTATTCTGGACTGTTTGCTGACCTCCATCCTGACCCACCAAACCATTCTCAATGGTAAATTGATATAAATGGTAAATACTCATGGTAAATTCCCCTCATTTATTTTTATTATATAACTATGATAGCTTCCATTAATTAATGCACTAAGCAACATGATAAACATTTTTTAAAAAGTATAAATATATTCTCACAACCCATGAAATAGATTGTATTATTATAACAATTATTATTACTAGATATCATTTATTCCACACCTACTTTTTCCAGAGTCGAATGTGTTATAATAACACTTATAATTTTCTCAATAAGTCTACATGATAAATATCAAAGTTATTTCATAAATAATGAAGTTGAGATTCCAATTACATGTGAAGCACTTACTACAGTGCTTGACACCTAGAAAATGCCCCAAAATATGACATTTTATTATTAGCATTATGTATTTTATTATTTATATGAATTTTGATGTCATAGGACATGTTCCTTTCCCCAGAAGGTATACCATATACAAAAAAATGTTTGTATCCATGTGCTCATCTTATTAATAATTCTAATATTATTAATGCTAGTAATATTAAATATTATTAATAAATGATAATAATAACCAATTTTATTACTATGTATGTGCAATATATTATAGTACATTAATAATACATACTATATTAATACTGCATGATATATACTGAAAATGCTATCACTGTTAATACCATTATATACTATCATAATACTGATACTATTAATAAAATAGCTTAGCTTTTTTGAGCATCTACAGTGTGCCAAACAAGGAGCTATATACCTCACTTTAATTTTAAAAAATTCTGTTCAACAAAGTCGTGTGTTACTTCTTGACTTTCAGATGAAGAAATCAAGTGTAAGAAAGATAAATTAATTTGTCCAAAGTTGCATGACTTGTATAATGAGGGCCAGAATCTGAATTTAGGTCATCTGACTTAAAAGCTCTAGGTCTTAATCACTAGCATTTTATAAATTATTTCGTATTTAAATACTTATTTTACATATGAAGAAGTTATGAAGGAAGTAAATTGCCCATGATCACACAACATTTACTGGCCTCGCTGAAACTTGGTACTAATAATTTTATTGTTTGCTTACTATGCCCAGCCACTGTGCAACCATTATCTTATTTATATCCATGTAAGTTAGGTTCCCATATAATCCCCCTTTTTACCTTAAAGAAAACTGAAAATCAGAGAGGTTAAGCTACTTGTCAAGTCCAAGGCTGTAAGAGAAGCTGGACTCCTGAACCTTTGCCTTTAACCACTATTAACTTCCTGGGTTAGCCATCTCTCAATCCAGTACCGTCTCCAGGTTGCCATGATGGTTTCTGCTTCCTCCCCAGAAGCAGTAGTGTGCTGGAGCCCCATCAGACCAACTTGTAAGAGCCAATTTTTAAATATTCAGGATTTTTGTGAGCTGGTGGTCAAACATAGTCATTATTAAAGGTAAAATGTAGCCCAGTTAAATAAATTATGCTAAAAATAAAGGTAAATCCTTTTGTACTTTTGTGATACATTTTATTTGTAATACTATTAATATTAATGATAAAAATTTAAAATATAATATTTTAAATTTAAAAACTATTATTACTATTAATACTTTACTATACTGTATTATATTAATACATTTCCAACTCCTAATTTTTTTTATTACATTTTACTATTAACTAGCCTCTTGAGATTATGCATCTATTCTTTCTACATGGGGGAATACTATATAATGGTATGCTACCGTACATCTTTTCCCAACTCTGCCTTTAGTGATTTCACATAGGTATCTTGAAACTGGCCATGGTCAGACTATTTATATTACTGAAATGGGCAAATGCTTCAAATAGGCATTGTTAAGCATTTACCAGCAGCACTGCTAAACTCATGATTTTTAAAAAGTCACCAAAAAAATGTTTCCTAAGCAATTTAGTTTACATGAAGAAACTTCAAATTTATGTCACACTCATTCAAAACATGGATTAATTGGATTAAGATAAATTAATTGTCTTAGTGGTATTAGTGATACCTTATGAGTGCAAATATTTCAAAGTGACAGTTTCTAGAGAATTTTAGTGGATATTTGAGCTAAGAGGCTTATACATATCTTCATGAAATAAGTCTCTCTCTCATCATGTAAGAAATTTAGTATGAGTCAAAGGATGGAAGGAAGATAATATTCTAAATTTACATAACATACTACATTGTGGACCATCTAATCAACCATTAGTTTCCAATGCTAGATGCCATCTGGAAAAGGGACAAAATATAGTTAAAGAGGATGCTAAACCCACAGGCCAGAGGACAAATCCTGTCAAATGTGAAAGGTGCATAACCTAAGAGGTGCAAACCAGTTCATATGATCCACCTAGTTTAGTAGTATAATGCTTGGTAATTTTGTCTCGTGGGTCACTGGTCCAACCAGCTTCTGCCTGCGAGTAGATGAAAGGTGCTGGCAGGAGCAAGTGATTTAATGCTCTGAATGAAATGAAACAGTGAGCTCAGCTCAGGTCTGCACGGACTCTGCTTCTTCCCATAGTAGTAGGCAATCATTAGTACCCTTGTTGACAGTCTCTGCAGAAAGGCCAAGATCATAGTAGGCCCGGAGACTAAATCACATTTCACCTTGGTGGTCTCTCCAGCACAGAGCTGAAGAGGTGAGAAATTTGTTCTGCCATTTGGTCTCATTAGAGATCTTTAATTTCCAGTAATATGCTTCTTTCTCAAGGACCCTGGAGTCAAGAGTTCAGAGGAGCACTAGAAGGAAACAAAAAATGTTTGTAAAGTCTCTTTGCTCGGTCATTTTTCTTTCGCAACGTTTCTAAGGACACAGTCTTAAATCAAATTCTTTTGGGGACATTTTCAGTAGAGGAAAATTTTGAACAGCTGAATTCTGTTTGAATTTGTAGGATTTATTTTGAAATCATTAAGTTGGAAAGACAATAAATTACAGTGTGGAATTTTATAAGACCTCATAATGGTAGAAAAGTAGAGCTGAGCAAAGTGACCTCTCCCTGCTATTTTAAATATTTAGATCTCTGGTGAAAAGGCCAGGTGGTGTCACAGAACCAGGGACTGGAAACTGCAAAGGACAATAGTGCAAAGGGCTAAGAGGCATGCACCTTAGTTCCAATTTTGCCATAAAAGCATTATGAGCATTATGAGCTTCAGAAAAATAAACATGTTGAACCAAATGGACTTCCATCTCTGACATCCTATGGTGCAGAATTTTTTTAAGCAGAAAAGATATTTCTATACATTTTACCGATGAAATATCTACACATGTTAATATATGTAAAGCACTTGTACAGGTCTGGAGTATAATAAGTGCCATGTAATTTTTTGTTTTCATATTATTTTTGTTATTACTATTATTAAAAATGTTAAATTACCCAAAACACATTATAAAGGAGTTTTAAGAAACTAAAACTCCAGCCCTGGTCTGGACACTTTTTTTTCTATTGAAATATAAAAAATTGAAATGTCATACCTACAAAAAATTGAAATGTCATACCTAATAGGTGTGACATAGTTAATTTCCCAAACAGTGGTTCATGGGAATAATAACCTTTCAAGATGCTTCTTTGTAAAATCATTCCTTATATGAAAAGAAAATTGGGCAGATGCTGCCTTCTTCCTCTTCTTAGATAGTAACAAGTGCATATTAGCTTATTAAAGACTCAGAGTATTCTTGAGGTAAGAAATCTATTCAACCTGGCATAATTTAGCATTCCCAAACTTATTGGTGACAAAACCTCATTAGTGCATAATATCTACATAGCTCTTCCACTGAACCACACAGACCTTTTCCAATTGTAGAGGAATTAAATCTTGGTCTCAGCATTTGAATCTTCCCAGAACCTTAGACAAGCACTTACTAGACAAGCCAGACCCTGTGCTATGATATTTACAGTAATTATCCCAATTAAAACTCTAGAGGTCAGTGGCTTCATGACCAATAAGCAAGGGGAGACGCAGAAGCCCTTAGTAACTCATATAAAATTATACAACCAGGATAGAACTGTCATTTTCAGGACCTCTAAGACATTTGGAATGACTCTAAGTAAATGAAAGAATGAGCAAATGCTTCCTGACTTGGGCTGAAGTGAAGGCTGAGCTTGGACATGGTGCCCACTGAGGGAGCTTTGAGATGCTAAATGATCCAAGAAGGTGGAGCTAAGGAATTGAGACAAGGGAGGGGAAGCCAAGCTATAGAATCCCTGTGTCACAGCCCAAACCACTTAGAGAGGAGGTGAATTCTCCATTTGTGGAATATATAATAAGAGAAATTGCAGATATCACTTTGCCACATTCCTTCTTGTCTTCACTTATGTGTTCTATGTATGTTTGCCCAAAATAGAAGTATAGATTCAATTAACTCCTAGCTAAAAGGCCCTATAATATATTTAGCTAATGGGACATTTGCCATGCTAGGAATGCCACCCATATCAGAAAGGCTGGTTCTCACCCGGTTGTGGTCTCAACAGGTCGGATCTTGCTGATATGGCCTTCTTCTTGCCATAGGTGTTGATGGTTCATCCAGGCACAGAAACTTCTGTGACAGTCATGTGGGGTGATGGAGGAAGGGGGGGAACCTCAGCTCTAAAGTCACTGACAAATTCCAATTGCTTAGCTGGAGTCAGGTTTATAGTTTTTATAGAATTGTTTATGATGATCAGAGGCCATTTATCCATGGTGAATCCAATCACATAATATAGTTAATTTTCTAGTTGTTAACAACAAAGGAGGAAGTGGAAAGTTTAAATGCTAGATTTCATTAGCAGATAAGCTGTGAGATTTCCAAATCATCCTCAGATATGACCATTAGTTACTGTGTAGGAAAGTAAATCCACTTTCTCCAGATATTCTGATTGTTCAAGAGTAATCAGAATACTATCCTGATTTGCAAATATACTGTCAATTATTCTAAATTTTATGACAATTTCCTCCAGGGTAAGAAAGCCATTTGTTTCATCTGGCTCATCAGCTAACAGATAGCAACTTTTACTATATATGGTTTTCTTTATTTGTGTGTGGAGCTTAGTCATGCAGAAAGAATCTTTTGTGATCATTATAAGGTCTTAAGTAAAAGAACTCCATAAGTATTTTAAATGTTGAAATTATGAGTTCTAGTACTTACAGGATCAAGACATGAACAGAACCAGTCGAGAAACACCACCTAAAGTCTTATTTATAAAGCTTATTTATTTATGTCTAGGTACATTACATGTTACACTTGGCCAATATATTTAACATTTTACATACCTCATCTATTCATCGGTAAACTCAGTCTATAAGATACCCAAATATACTTTGATCTAAAATTGTATGCTATTTGAGATTTGTACACAGATTAAAAGAAAAATGCTGTGGATTGCATGCTATCAATGGGTAAATTACCTCATGATGAGAGTTTCTCCACCAGATACAGATTCTCTAAAGTGTAAAAATATAAGAAAGTCAATAGGGATTTAACTCTTGTTTCTTATTCTTTTATTTATTGCAAGAGGGAGAGAAAGAGGGGGGGGCGGATGGGCAGGAGCAGAGGAAGAAGCAGACTTCCTGTTGTGCAGGGAGCTCAATGCAGGACTTGATCTCAGGACTCAGGATCACGACCTGAGCTGAAGGCAGATGCTTAACTGACTGAGCCACCCAGGCACACTGTATATATTGACTTCTATATATTTTTGATCTACTATATGTTTTTTGATAGCTGCACAGTATCCCATAATTCAGATGATCTAAATTTATTCCATAATTTGTTCCTAGTCCATAATTTGGAAGCACTAATTTTTTTGGACATTTTTCTACTTATAGATATTTGTATTGTTTCCAACCTCTTAAAATCAAAAACATGCTGCAATTATTTTTAGAATGTGATAAACTGATTCTGAAGTCCATGTGGGAGAAAAATATGTAAGAATTATCTAAAGGTCTTAAAACACAATAATAGTGATATGGTGAGAGGATTTATTGTTTATTGAAACTTAATATCAAGAACTGAATTCAAAAGCCATAAAATAATCCATTTGCCAAGGAGAACTTAGTCAATGACACAACTCGACTCCAAGTCAAGTCGGGGAGGGGGGGAGTTTTGGATTTACCAGCAATTAATATTAAGGTAATCACTGGAAAAAAAATAAATGAAGCCCCAGTTATGTGTCCATAGACAAATATAAATCCAATAAAGAAGTTTCAATCACAAAAATAAATGTATTAAAAAATAAGTTTCAAACATACATAACTTTGAAGTAAAGGGAAGCTTGATAAGGAAGATGGAAACAAAAATATATAAAGGAAAAATAAAATGCTAGATGAAATCATAAAACAATAAAACAACAACAACAAAAAACCCTTTTTTAATAGGAATAAGCAACTTAATCAAATTGAAAGAACAATTACAGACTGGAAAAAAATATTCACTACACCCACAAAAGTGGTTAATCCCCTTAAGATACACGTGGTTCTTCAAATTAGAAAGAACAATGTATATAGCAAGAAGAGAATTAATATTCAGGGAAATGAAAAAAGCAACAAGAAAATAAAACTTCTGGCCCTTCACATTGGCAAAAATGTAGGATTGTGTTAGTGCCCAGTGCTCATGGTGTTACAAGAGAAACAGTACTCTCATATACCATTTCTCAAAAGCAGTGATGAGTCTGGAAATTGCTGTAATTTTTGGAAAATAAATCTGGCTACATAACTGAAGTGTGCTATCATTTGATCTAACACCCCACTTCTGGGAAATTATTTTTCAGAAAATACTTACAAGTGTATGATTCTTTTCAAATAGGAATTTGGTTTATTGTCTCCTGGATAAAATAACAAACATACAAAAAACTAGGGTTCCTGCACATAACTATGATGTCCTTTTGATGTTTCTGTTTCTTTGTACCAGAAAATCATAGGAGAAAAATTGTTAACAATGGGAGCCTTTGCTCTCCTTACAGATGCTAAGGAAAAAGAAAAGATAACGTGAGGAACTTGGGCAGGAAGCTAAGGGTTTGCAATACAGCAAGGATCATTGGCTGAAGCAGGTACAGAACAAATGAGTGAAATAATTCTGCCCTTCGCTAGTTTGCAACTGCATGAAAGACAGACACGTGTACATATGAGGCAAAGAACTAACAAAATATCACAATAGATTACTTGGAAGAGCAGTCACAGTGCAAATATAAGCAAATTCCAGCAGCAAATCCTCAGCAGTTTAATTTCTTAGTTGACTTTTCAAGAGATACAAAAGCCAATCCAATTTTTGGCCATACTGTATATAACCAGAAAAATAAAGTCACAGTGGTCAGCCACACAGCCTATCAGGGATCCCATGTATTAATTCAATCTTTATTGAGTTAAAAGGAAAAGATAAACACACACACGCGCACACACACACACACACACACACTTCAACAAACCAAAATACCTCCTGATTATTGAATAAAGAAATAGCACTAAATATATTGTAGTGTTTGTCTGAATGAAGCTGATTAAATATGAGTAACTGCTATTTTTCATGCATTTTGGATAAAAAGATGAAAAGAGGGGCACCCAGGTGGCTTGGTTGGTTAAATGTCAGCCTTTGGCACAAGTCATGATCCTGGGGTCCTGGGAAAGAGCCCTGTGTCAGGCTCCCTGCTCAGAGGGGAGCCTGCTTCTCCCTCTTCCCACCCCTCCTTTGCTAATGCTTGCTCTCTCTCTCTCGCTCTCTCTCTCTCAAACAAATAAATAAAATCTTAAAAAAAAGATGAAGAGAATCAATAACTTTTATCATGAAAGAATTGTATCAAAATAGATTCATATATCTACATCCGCTGATGACTTACAAAGGAGAAAACTGGGAGCTGAATTAGAGTGGTAAAGAAAAGGTATAAATCTGCTCCTTTATCTCTACTATGTTATCCCTAATATGTCTGATTCAGCATTTTCGTCCTCTAGATTCTCCTTAGAGATATAAGACAGGGTCCCTTTCTTTGTCAAGAAGCCCACTTTCTGCACATTTCCTCAGTCTTTTACTTGTTTTACTGGTCACAAGTAACAGGAACAAAATGTCTGCTCTTTACTGAGTGTTTATGGGGTCAAGGACAGTGCCAAGCATTTTTATATAAGTGAACTTCTCTCATTTCCACCACTGTGAGGTTTGTATTTTCTGTATTTTATAGATTAAGGAAACCCAGAGGCTCAAAGTTATTAAAAGTGTGGGAAGGATCATATCGCTATCACATGGCAGAGATGGTCCTCAGACCCATGTACTCTCAACTTCAAAGCCCATGTTGTATTAAAGCATGTTGATAGTCTGCCTCAAGACAGAAGAATATAGACCACTCACTTCTCTACTTCATGACATCTTGGCTTATTTTTTCTACCCCTTATGGCTTGGTGGTTAGTTTGCATGACTATTTAACTCAGGAGTTAATGAACTAAAAATTCTCCACTGCTCTTTGCTTTTAGAGGATCTAATGTCAAGAATGCTGTTAGAAGTCAGGAAGGTAAAATAAAAATGAAAATATTTAGAAGTTGGTAAATTACAGGTCCTTAACTTAAAGGAAGATTTGATTTGCCTATTTCTTCCAGAGAAAGACTAAAGACACACAATGCCTGACTGGTTTTGATGTCTATTAGATGGATTTCTCCTGAGAAGTTCAGATAATCTCTGATATTTATATAGTGGCAATCATATCCCTGGCACTTAGCAATGGCCAGAGAGAGATTAGATAAAAGACCCTTAAGAGATTAGTGTAATATAACCCAGACTTTGATGCATCTGTTCTCTGTTGGCCTGTGAAGTCAGGCCCCACATTCCATTTTTCATAGTAAATCCAAGGTAAAATTTTAGGGTCCTATACTATGATTATTTTTTCTAATAAATTGCTCTTAATATCATAGTCTTGGTGCCTGGATCTTCCTTGACATGAAATTTTTAAACATTTAATTCTATTTTATTTTATTAATTCAATATCATAATGTGAAAGCTCTTTAATTATGTACCAAACTATTGAGAAGGACCTCTATCCTAGCCACATACTTAAAGAAAAAAAAAAGGACTAATTAATTTCATCTCCTTATCCTCAGACTCTAGCCACATTTTTTCAAAACACTCCATTTCTCTTCAACCTATTTCGTTTCTCTTCAACTCACAGTAATTGGGGCAAAAGGGATGCTTGGTGATTGGCTGAAAGTGTTGGGATAAAAAGCAAGCCTTTTCACAACACTTTGATTATTTTCACAGATTGGCCAATGCTCCTTTTTAAAGACTGCTACATCTCTTAAAAGCCCCAGACTGATTGCTTGTACTAATCCTAATGTATATCTAAGTATTGGCCTCTTGGCCCAGTTTCTGAGTTTGAAATTGAATGCACATTGAACCCTACCAGGTTCCTTGCTCTTCCACTCCTTCATACATCCATTAACACACACACACACACACACAGGTTGTTTTGGTCAGTATATGTTCCCTAAGGTTCAAAGCATCCCATTAAAATACCCACACACTTTCTTAACCACTACCACCCTTATTGGCATCAAAAGGAATGCACTCCTTCCATACGCTTTTCTTACAAAGATAAATATATATATCAGTTTACAACCAATTTCTCCTTTATAATATTTTTAGTTTTATGTCCAGTTCATTACAATCTCAATCATGTAGCACTTTCTTTCTGAAACAGTGTCCTGAATGAAATATTTCACATGAATCTTGGCATCTAGTAATATTGTAACTTTCAACCTGCTTATTTTTTGAGTGACCCATTTATTTTCATTGTAATTATTATTAACTAGTATTAGTTCAATAAAAGTAAAGTTACTAAGAAGAGTGTGAAATCCTTAAAAGGGGATTATACTGAAATTTTTTTTTCTTCTTTTGACAAAGAAAGCAGGCAAAAAGCTACACTGCCTCCTCTGAGATTTGAACTCAGAACCTTCAGATTATGAGACTGACATGCTGCCTCCTGCACTAAGGAGGCTAACTAGAAGCTCCTTTATCTATGTACAACTCTCTGCTGACCTACGAACAGACAATGGCATTTTCCTTCAAAGACTAAAACCAGTAGAACACTTGAGTCATCAAGTTTCTTTTATTGTCTTGAAAGTTCATTTCAGTTATGGCTCAAATTGTCATTCAAAACCGAAATTGGGGATCCCTGGGTGGCGCAGCGGTTTAGCGCCTGCCTTTGGCCCAGGGCGCGATCCTGGAGACCTGGGATCGAGTCCCACGTCGGGCTCCCGGTGCATGGAGCCTGCTTCTCCCTCTGCCTGTGTCTCTGCCTCTCTCTCTCACTGTGTGTCTATCATAAATAAATAAAATTTAAAAAAATTAAAAAAAAAAACCGAAATTGCTTTAATTATGTTCATGCAATTTTCTAATGTAGAGATTCAATACACCAAGGAAAAGTTAACCAGTGTTTTCATATGACCTTTCTCTTATACTAAGCTTCTTGTTCTCAAAGATCCAGGAAAGGATTGAGACCATAGTCAGAACATTTTTGGAAGAGGATGGCTTGCAAAATGTTTATTGTCCTGATATTTAATGTTACTTAACTGTAAAAAATATAGTTCTATTTTGTTCCTTATCCAGAAACAATAGCATTCTCTTGAAGATCAGTATTTAACTTGCTAACACGGTCTTGGTTGAACAACAATGCCATGCCAGCCAGGTTATATAAAGTAATTTCTGTAGCCTTCTAAACCTACTAGTGGTTTAGGATGCTTTTTCCCTGTACATTTTTCCCTGCTTTCCTCACTGCCTCCTTAAGGTGAAAAGAGAGACTAAGGTGTTTCTAGTCCTAGCAGGTAGGAGAATCGCTAGGTGCAAATCCAGGAAATGGAACAAAGAAACTCAGGCTGGCAGATCTGGGTTGAATGAGGAAAGGAGTTTCTTTTTAACATCCCTGCAGGGCCATATGTGTGTAAGATGGAAGGTCAATGTGAAGTTAACTTCATGGATGAAGGGCATTGATTTAAAAGAGACCATACACTAGTTATTTAATTTTCACACTTACATATCCTCAAGATTCCTCTTTTACTTTACAAAATAGAGCATTAATTGTTTGCCTTTTAACCTATAGCTGCCTGAATTGTCATTTTGAAGATACAGTTTCATATTGTCCAGTGGTATATATGCAGCATTGTCTTTTAAAAAGTTCTGAATTTAAAGTTAATTTGGCAGTAAGTTGGTTTATCAAAATCTATGCTGTCCAGAGGTCAGGTAAGACTTAATTGTTTTGTTTGCTGAAAGAAAAAAAGAAGTATATGACCATATCATTTTATAGAACTCATATATGCTCTGGAATGCCAAAAACAAAACACCAGGAATAGATCACAGAAAAGAAAAAGAAATTCAGATAAGGAACATGACTGAAGATGGACACCCTACCAGGGAGAAGGATGGCACTGTGTTCAGGTGCTTTCTTATTCTGGAGAATAACTGATTTAATAAACTGTGTTATAGATAGAAATCCCAACCATGACACCATCAAATATTTCTATTGTTTGTTGGAGGACCCTGGCAAGGTTGATGGATCAAGTTGTTCAGTTTTCTCTACTGAACTAGAGTGTAAGCTCCTGTAGGTCAGGAATTATAGTAATTTTTTTTTCTCTACATCTCTTTTAGAAGCTACTTAAAAGACACTCCGTGCTCCACAGACCTGTAAAACGGCCCTGCCCAGATCTGCCCTCACTCAATTCCCTAGACACAATCCTGATTGGGGGCAGAGGGCAAATTGGACATCAAAGAGTTGCCAAAGGCTTTTCTGCTGTGGGATCCTGAGGAGCTCTTGGTTCTTTGATCTCTGCTTCCATCTCCTCCCCCACCCTGCCCCCACATGTCCCTCAGGGTCGATCTTCCTTGGCCCCACCCGGTGTCTCTGGTATCCTCAGCGCCTCTCACCGAAGACCCCTGACATTCTGGTCTACATTAAGGAAAAAAACTCAACAAGAGTGCAAACAATCAACCTTCTAATCCAGACAAGCTGCTATCCTTAGCCTTTGGCTCCCTTATCTGAATAGAGAAAACATTTGGTGAAATGAAAAATCAGAAGCTTTTTTCCCTGTCTTCATTTAACATAGAACCCAGATTCTATTGCTAGTGCTTTCTTTGGCTCACCTGCCAAAGAATCAAGTATAAACAGTTCTGGGGAACCAAATCTGAAGTTTATATGTGTCCACCTATGTAATTCTTGAAAAGCAAATTTTAAAAATTAAAATGTAAGTCTATTGTCAATGAATCCATCCTGAAAGTGAAGTATTTCATTAACTGCAATGTAGAAGCAAATGATAGTTTCTTTTAAGAACAAAGTGATAAGGTTATAGTCAAAAAGTATCCAAATGTCAGAATCTCTGATACACTCAAACATGCAATAAGAAAAGTTGGAAATAAACTTCACTTCCATCAAGAAAGGTTTGGTTCAATATGAAATATTGTCTTAAATGTATGAGATGTTTTAGAATCTACTTTAATGAAAGAGAATAATCACTAGCTTTGATGTTATAGATTTCGAAAGCCCAGAGGAAGAGAACTAACCCTTGTGACCTTCTGGGGACTCGACTCTGTATGGGAAGGTCAGTCAGGTCCTGGAATCAGCAGATGGTGTCCACACTGGATTGGTCCCTTAAGTCAAGGCTGGCATATCATATCATTCAAGTCAGTTCTGCTAAATGTACTTGAATAGCCTAATCATCGATATACTTCCCCAAAGATTGGGCATTGATTAGCTCTTTTAAAAAAGATTTTTATTTATGTATTTGAGAGAGAGAGAGAGAGAGAGAGAACAAGCAGTGGGGAGGGGCAGGGGGAGAGAGAACCAGACTCACCACTGGACACAGAGACCAATGTGGGGCTCAATCCCAGGATCCTGAGATCATGACCTGAGCCAAAGGTGGACATTTAATGGACTGAGTCACCCAGGAACCCTTAACTTGATTTTTATTCAGCTGACCTGCACTTCTATGTACCAAGTTCTATGGCAGGTATAAGGAATAATGGATCAAAATTGAAACATATACTACCAAATTGTATTTAAAAGTGTAGTTGCATCCTGTTTTTTTTTCTATTATTATATGAGAATTAAAAGATTCATAGACGTCTCATCATGTAGAACAATCAGTTCTTTCTCTTAAGGAGAAATTGGTTTTCTTAAGAAAGTTTTCAATGGAGCTTTCAGTACTAGGCTTAACTTCTAGGCAGGGAGGTGTTCCGATCAGATAAATAGTATAGTATATTCATCTCTAAATAGTGTAAAGCTCTTTCCTTTGTTCCTTCATAACTGTTCTGGCACCTTGTAGCCATTAGATGTAGATGTTCCTCAAAGTTCTACTTTTGGTCTTCAGATATTGGATAGAGAGATGTTTTTCTTATCCATCCACACTCCATCTATTATTATTTCAAAGCAAATGGCTTCTGGTGTCTCTCTTTCTCAGATTTCTATGTCTACCTCTCTGATGTCATCAATTCATCCCTCAAATAGCACCTCAACTCAAGGCCTACCTTTACTACCTTGTTTAAAATGACAACTATCCCTGCCACTGCACAAATCCTGTTACCATGCTCTATTTTTTCATAATATTTAAATATACCAAATAATCCAAGGATTGCTTACTTTTTACATTCTACCTTTTTCCTGCCCGTTAAACAATGTAAGCTCAAGGAGAGCAGGGATTTTGTCTGGTTTGTCTGATGTATAGCAAATATCTTAGAAAAATTCATGGCATAGAATAGCCCTTCAAAAATATTCTTTGAATATATGAACAAAGCAACTCCAACCCCTGAATCAACTATTTTTAAGTGTCTTACTTCCTTATTAGGCTCAAAGTTTGGTTTCCATATCTGACTACTTTTTCATTTTTCCCAATTATCTCTTGTGAGTCAACAGATGTTGACCATGTTTCCTTAATGATGACTCTCATGTCTTTCTTTTGAATTCTATTCCCACTGCCAAAGCCTCATTGAAAATTTCAATTTTGCTTTCCTGCTTGAACACAACAGCCTTCTAACGGGTTTCCTTTACTCCAGTCTTTCTCTTTTATTACTCATTTTATACATTGCTGTCTTCCTCAAACATAGCCTTGACCATGTGATAGCAGTTCATAGATTACTCCACCAATTATTTATCAAGAGCAAATATGTGCCAGGCAAGGACTAAAAAGACAGAATGTCTCTTCATTCATAGAATTTATCTTCTCAGCTCATTAGCCTTCCATAAATCCTCATGGTCTACAAAGTAAAGTCTGGCTATTTTTAAAAAATGTATTTATTTATTCATGAGAGACACTGAGAGAGAGGCAGAGACATAGGCAGAAAGGAAAAGCAGGCTCCCCATGGAGAGCCTGATGTGGGACTCAATCCCAGGACCCCAGGATCACTCCCGAGTCAAAGACAGATGCTCAACCACTGAGACACCCAGGTATCCTAAAGTCTGGCTATTATGTTGACATGAAGACTCTCCACATCTGATCTCATCAAACCTTCCAATCTTTGTTCCCATTACATCCCTCTATGTATTCACTCACTAGTCAAATCATACCATATATGAGCAATCTTGTTCCATATCTCTGAGTTCACTCTGGCTTATCCCTGGGTAATAAACTCTAAATCCCTCTATCCCATAAGAATCCTACCCATGTCTGATTCCATCATCTCCATGAAATCTTCTCTGATTAATTTGGAAACTATTTTTTCTATATTTCTTCTTGTCTGTTTTTGCCTCTTTAAGGATACATATTATATAGTACTTTGTATGCTATTTATTAATCTACATGTCTTACCTACCACAATAGATTAGAACTTCCTTGAGGTCAGAGGAGACCTGCCTCAATCCCTGCTCAATCTTCTTGAACTTCCACAGCACTTGGTGGCCTGCCTTATACCTAGGCACTCAATAATGTTTATTGAATAGAAGAAACAAAAGATATCTTTTATTTCTTCCACTCTGTTATACTGAATTTAAACTCAATATTAGTTAGAACTATTCACCTTTAAGTAAATATTGCAATATCCTGATCCAGATATCCTGACAGAAATTCTATTAGATGGCTAAGAATCCAAATTTGTAAGTCAAAAAATTTTTGCTTTATTCTGGCTTCATCACCTACTGTGTACTTTTTAAAACAAGATTGATTGATTGATTGATTGATTTGAGAGAGCACACTTGCATGCACAAGCAGGTGGGAGGGGCAGGGAGAGAGAATCTCAAGCAGACTCCTCACTGAGCACAGAGCCCAGTGACATGGGGGTGTCATGACCCTGAGATCATGACCTGAGCCAACATCAAAAGTCAAGTATTTAACCAACTGAGCCACCTAGGTGCCCCACTTACTGTGTGCCTTGAACAGTTATTTTTATCTCTCTGTGCCCCCTTTTCCTCATTAGTAAAGACTGGCAAACAATTAATACCAAACTCTCAGACTTATTTAATACTTAAATGAGGTAATGAATATATGACCATTAGCATAACATCTGACACTTATTTCATGATAGCTATTATTATTACTGCACTAATAGGGTCAGGGTCATCTCTTTAGTCCTCAGACCACTCCTCCTTCTATAGTTGTTACTCCTGATTCCATTATTGTCATACTTTATGCCCTCCCTTCCTGCTTCTTGTCCCCCCAAATGAAGAACCATCCTCTTTTCCCTATTCCAGGCATATGCATCTAGTAGAAAACAGCTCAAACTTCAACCTTATTCATGGAACCATCTTGGTTTCTTTAGCCTATACTGAGTTCACTCTTCTAGCTACCATAAAATTTAGGAAGATATACCATTTCATAAATAGAAATTGTATTAATCACTGTTATTACTATTACCAGTTAATTAATTAATTCCTAGATAAGCTGGCATGAAGCAGAGATTGATCTGTGAAACCACAAATTCCATTTCACTGAAAACAACTGAATGTGTTGTATGCTATATATAAAGTTTCTTATATACATATTTACTTATTTTCTTTTCTTAATTTTTTTCAGTAAGTCCATGAGGTTTCCTATTTGCTTTGTAATGAGAATAAAAGCAAAATTAAAAAAAAAAAACTTGTTATCTTGTGTCTGGCTTTAATTTAAAAATCATTTTGTCAACTGAAGTGTTCAGAAGGACAAAGCAATTTTTTCCTATCAATGGGGTGCAGTAAATCTGTCCTGAAAAATGAAACCTTTCAAATGAGCATTTCCCAAAACTCCCTAAAGTTCATTACTGGTTTAGAATCTTTTTGCTATGTTGGCTAAGAACCTTTGAGACAGGACTCTTTAATGCCAAGATTACTATGGAGATATAGTAACACTTTAGCCTTCAAAATGCCACATTGGTGGTTTTGCACTGTTGAATTGAATAATGCTGAGATGATCTCTACTTGCTTTGTAAATGTCTGAAGCAGACAAAACAGGATATGGAAGAAAGAAACTGGTGTCTTCAATTGTCAAGAGTTGGTTCATCTGTAATGCAATGTTGAATTTGCTCTGTTCAAAAATTCTACATTTCACCCTTACATCCTTGCTGCTTCATCACAGAGGGCACAAAAAAATGCTTTGCAGGCCTGGAAACTGGAGAGGGACCACTTTAAATAGTGCCCAATAAGAACCCTATGATTCTCAACTTTTAGATAAGACACAGAAAGTGTGAGCCAAACAGGCAAAGAGCTTCAATATATCTCTTGACTGGCAAGTGAAAAAGTATCCTGGTTTGAGATATATTCTAAATTATCTCATGTTTTCTTTCATGTTATTCTATTGGTCACAAACTTTGAAAGTACTCTTGAATGCTAATTTCTGAACTCTTCTGTAACTCATTTAAAAAATGGCTTGGATCCTTTTACATATCAGGTAACTAACTAGGTAAATTTTTACCAGAATACCTTTACAATTACACTTGTATCATGAAAACATTTCCAATTATAATCAATTAAAATGAGCGTGGGGTGCCTGGCTGGCTCAGTTGATAGTGTTGGACTCTTGGTTTTGGCTCAGGTCGTGATCTCAGGGTCCTACGACTGAGCCCTGCATGGGCTCTGTGCTCAGTGCAGAGTCTGCCTGAGAGTCTCTCCTTCAGCCTCTTCATCTCCCACCCTCCTCCCCATCAAATAAATGAATAAATAAAATCTTTAAAAAAAAGGAGTTTGGATTGAAATCCATCTCTACCTTCTACTAGGTACCTTACCATAATCAATGTATTTGCCCTATATGGATTCTATTTTCCCTTTTTATTCCCTTTTTATTCCCCTTTATGGCTATTGGAAGACACTGGCAGGAGATTTGGAAATGGGAAGAAGTACAAGCCATGGTATGTTTTTTCTCCACTCCCTCCCTGCTCATGCAGTGACTATGTCCTTTCATGACAACAGCACATGTAGGTCAGAAGCTTTTCCATGGCTTCAGATATCACCAGGTTCTCATAATATTTCTTTCCCCCTCTCAGGCAGCTTCCTTTTATGGTAGTCTCCAGTTGCCCCACACTCCTCATTATTTCCCTAATGTTGTCCAGATTTTATTTTATTTTATTTTATTTTATTTTATTTTATTTTATTTTATTTAAGATTATTTATTTATTTATTTATTTATTTATTTATTTATTTATTTTATGATAGACATAGAGAGAGAGAGAGAGAGAGAGGCAGAGACACAGGAGGAGGGAGAAGCAGGCTCCATGCCAGGAGCCCGACGCGGGAATCGATCCCGGGACTCCAGGATCGTGCCCTGGGCCAAAGGCAAGCGCTAAACCGCTGAGCCACCCAGGGATCCCGTTGTCCAGATTTTAAAAGAAATCACTTCATTAAAGTCCCTTGCTCTGAAAAAATAAAATAAAATAAAATAAAATAAAATAAAATAAAATAAAATAATAAAATTTAAAAAGTCCCTTGCTCTGTTTCTTGCTGGGACTCTGCAATATACTGGACCTGTCTTAATTCCGTTCTTATTTTAATAGCAATGGAAGCCACTGGCCACCATGAATACAGAATGATAGGAGCCAGGCTAAAGGATGTTTAAGGCGGATATATAGGATAGACTCTGAGGAGGGGAGAAGAGGACAACCAAAAATAATTTTAATATAAAAAATAGAATCCTAGCTGACCATTTTTAATGGTCAGAGAAAGAATGGTAAGATATGGTGGTTTATAAAAAGTATGTGTATATGGTCATTCAGATGACCAAATTATATTTCTTGTATGTATCTTGTTTTTATCCACGGTTCCTGGCTCACAGCTCCCTTAGGATTTCCTGGGTGATAAGAGAAATAAGAGCATCTTTGTTATACTATTTGGTCTCTTGTGCTCAGTTCCTGCAAATACTTCAGGGCCAGAAAGGTGAAATGGGTGTCTTGTTATTCAAAACCAACCCTCCCTACCATAATTGGGTTTATGTTAAAAAGGGGACTTTTGAAAAGCACCAAACTGATGGGGACTGGTTGCCAGAAGGACCAATCACCTATAGAAGGTTGAAACATCCAGTCCCATCTCTTTATTTCTGGAAATGAGAGAAGGTCTAGAGGTCAAATCAATCACCAACAGCCAATGAGTTAATCAATCATGCCTGTGTGATGAAACATATATAAAAATCAAAAAAGGAGGGGGTTTGGAGGGCCTCCATGTTAGGGGACCAGAATGCTTCCACATGCCACCATACTGGGCCTCAAGCCCCATAATGACAGAAGCTCCTTTGTTCTGGGCCTTGCACTATGTATCTCTTCATCTAGCTATTGATTCAAATCCATTAATATACATTGTAATAAATCAGTAATCTAGTGAATACATGAGTTTCTTGGTTTTCATGAGTCATTCCAAGTAATTAATTAAACTCAAGGAAGGAGTCATTGGAACCTTCAATTTGTGGCCAGTCTGGCAGAAGCACAGCTAATAGCCTGGGCTTGTGATTGGAATTCAAAGTGGACAGCAGTTGGAGAACTGAGCCTTTTACCAATGGGATCTGATGCTACTTCTGATTAGATAGTGTCAGACCTTAGCTGAATTGAGTAGAATCCTCAAATATCTCACTGGTGTAAGAGAATTGCCTGTTGGTGTGGAGAAGCTTCACACACACACAGATACACACACACACACACACACACACACACACACACACACACGTTGGAATTGGGTCCAGGAACCTAAAATAAGTGATGAGTGGTCATCATTGCCAAATATGGTGAGCAGTGAGAGAAAGAAATAACGAATTCAAAGATGACATTTAGGTATATTAGCCCTTATGCCAGATGTCTGATTTTTACCCCGATACTTACCAATTAAATTAAACCTAAAGAGTTTTTAACCACTCATCAGAATTTCAGTTTGTGCCAGCAGAGTGAGAAGATTGTAGTTTTCACTAACTTTTATTACTTGAGTAGATTCAAGGGAGAAAGAAAGAAACTAAAAAAGTAAAGTCTGGTAAGCTTAGAGAATGAATATCCAGTGATTACAGAACTGATATTTTGAGGTAAAATCCCAACTCCTGGTATCCAAACATCTATTAAATTCTCATTCTCATATTAACAATTTTATGAAGTATGTTGTGTATTTTTATATTTATTTAAATCTTCAAAATTCTTTTCACCATTGTTAAAGAGGAGAAACAAAGGATAATGAAAGTTAAGGTGTGTGTTATATGTATATATGTGTGAGAGAGTGTATTTTATGTTATTTCATATATTTCTGTATGTGTATATATATTTCCGTTTTTTCTTCTGGTTATAAAAGCTTTGCTCAAAGCAGAAATTTTGAAGCCACCGAAAAGCACACACACACACACACACACACATACACACAAACAAAAGTTAGTTAGCCATAATCTCACTCTGAATAGTTTGGCAAATTTTTCTGCATTCTTGTGTCTAGAGAAATATAGAACTCAGGTAATGTGTACACCCATAGACATGCACATGTATTTTACTATATTTGCATAATACATATATTCACATACATGTAAACATATGTGCATATATTCACATAGTTAAAATTATACTGTAACAAAAATTTTGTTGTCATTTTTTTTTTACTATTATTTACTATCATTCCCTGGGTCATTTTTTTTTAATATACAAATTTTATTCTGTGCTAGGCATTGACTTTGGCACTGACTCAATTCTAATTGGTAAATCTGAGAACTGGAAATACACTTATGAACACAAATCTCATATTCTTTCTCATATGTTGCAAGTGCCTTTAGTCTCATGCCTTCCGTCCCACTCCTTAAACCGGTACAGCCTTAATGCCAATATGTTGAACTGCAGGCTTGTTGTTGACCAAAGATGTCTCCACATTATTTAACATTTAGTAACAGTTATTATGGTCCCTTCCCCCATTCCACACATCGCACCACACACACTAAATATCTCAATTTCACTAATTAAAAACTTTGGAGGATTTCTATCACTTTCCCCAGCAGCTTGCTATTATTTAGCCTTTACCTGGAAGTCCATGCCTATATGGTTATGAAGCAGTTCCAAGAGAAAAAAAAGCAGGATGGGGTGCATCTGTGGTCTTTCCCCTTATGACTATTTGCTGCTTAGGATTGACACTCCCAGATTTCATATCCAATGACAAAGTAATCAGAGATGGGTAGGGATATTGAATATGAGATCTGGGATGGGCTCATGCCTGCTGCCTCAAGTTCAACTAATATTTTTTTCTCTTTTTTGGCATTTAGACTCTGGTTCTTCTTCCAAAGGCATTATTATAGGAGTTATATACTTTATTATAGGAATTATTATTACTGTATATAGTAATACAGTTAAGTTTTCTTAGATAATTACAATTGCATATTTCTAATAGGCATAGAGAAGGGAAGTACTTGCACTGCTGGTAAGGCTGGGTAAGGATGGGAGAACAGCAGAAAGGAGGCTTTAAATAAAGATGAGAGAATAAAAGATAAAATCCTGGGTAGCTGTGTCATGTCAACATCATTTCTTTCAAATAAGATGAGACATTTAAAGCACAGCACCTGGAAAATAGTAAGCGCACGGTAAGAGGCATCTATAAATTCTCTCCAACTGATAGCTATTTCTAAAAATGCAAACCCGTTTTTGTCCTATGAACATAGTACAATGTTAGATAAAATATAAAACATTGAAAAAGAATAACATTCATAATCACATCACCTGAAATTTAAAGATGATTGCCACTTGTTTACATTCCCCCTCATTTCTTTTTTTTCAAAAAATAGGCATTCACTTTTGCATGACCTAAAAAAATGTAGATGTGTAACGTGTCCATCCTCTTAATGCCTATTTTAAGTCACAAATATTGACTGTGGGGGGACAGGTGACTGGGTCAGTTAATGACATATATTAGCGTTCAAAATATACCCTAAAGGACCACAGAATGGTATGCACTGAGCAGAGAATATGACAGACCTGTTGTTTATTTGTTTAACTTCCCCATAAGAACATCAGGTTACAGATGTGTGTCTAAAGACTAAGAATATCTCCCCACATTCTAAAACTATCCCTGCCTGTGTGCCCTCCTGTCATACTCAGAGCCAAAATAGGAGTAAAGAATCCTTTCACCTGAGTTGAAACTCAAGCCTGGGTGAAACTGCGAAGAACTGGCAAGGAGAAATAGCTCTGAAATGCAGTGTCACAGCCTTATTTTAGACAAAATATTAACATGTTTTTTTTTTCCCTTTTCAGCAAATGTGCTTAGCAATCCTTGCAAAAGTCAAATGAAATTTGACTAAAGTTAAGAATAGGATAAATTTACCTTTGATTATTAGATGACTGGAGTCTGCTATTTACATATCATTTAAAAACAGGCATTGACATATTTCTTCATGGTTTAACGTAGCATTATGGCTAACTTCATTCTAATACATGCTCTGCCTCTTGTATACTATGTGACTTTGAGCAGGGTGTTTAACCTCATTATGCTTTGGTTGTTGATCTGTAAAATGAGATAAATGAGATAATATTACCTAGCTCATAGGAAGGTGTGGATTAGGTAAAGTAACACATGGATTATAGATACATTATATTTGTATAAAGAGAAAATATATAAGTATGTGTATATGTATATAGAACTTTAGCAGTGTGTGGCACAAGATCAGCACTATCTAAATATTAGGATATATTTTATTGCCATTTTTCTAATTATTGTTCCCTTTATTTAACAAGGGCCCTTCATTCATCCTTTTATCCTTTGAACTATAAAATAAATGAAACTCTCAGTACCATCCAGGAGTTCCCCAGTGATTTTCAGCATCAATCTCCATTTTTCACATTGAGTTAATGACCCCTTTATGCGCTTGTTTTACCCGTATTCCAATTTCGGTGTGACAGTCCCACTGGTTACCAAATAGCTTTAGACCCTGCCTTCTTCCTGGCTGGCAGAGAGCCCGTACTGATCACATAGCTATTCTCCTTTGTACTCAGAGTGCCTCTCCCCGCTCAAGAGTTGAATGGAAGCATGACCATTCTAATTCAATCATGGTTCATTCAGTTGATTAGATTTATAATTGATTTGGTGAATGCCACGTGGCCCAACTCTGCCCAATGAAAACTAAGGAGAAGCCTTGTGGCAGGGGGTAGGGGTAAGAGTGAAGGATGCAGGGGTGTGGGGAGGAAACAGCTTAAGATTTTCCTCCATGATGACAAGGAGCTGTGGGAGACAATGTCTCTCTTCTACACTGTCTTCTGCTGTGAGGCCTAGAACTTACATAATTCAGAAGTTCTCTCTTTTTTTTTTTTTCAAGTTTGTCTCCTCTGCTCTACTAGTAGTTCTCTGAAACCGGAAAGGGTCACATATTCATCTTGGTAACACCACCTTACACTCCCCCATCACAATCTCAAATCTAGTGGGTGATGCACAAATGATCCAAACCTACTCTTTGAAGCATTCGCTGATCCCAATACCATGAATTACTTCCTCCATGTTCCTTATATGTTCTGTTCAATTTGAGCAGTAGAACACCAAAGCAGATCAAGGGCTGCTCTAAAATCAAACTGCATGGGTTTGAAGATGTACTCAGCCAATTATGTCCTCCCATTTTACCTCAGTTTCCTAGTCTGCAAAATGAGGATATATGTAGTAATTATCTTTTAGGACTCATGTGAGGATTAAATGCGTCCAGGATTGTAAAACATTTTAAATAGTGCTTGACATTTAGTAAATACTTATTAAGTCTGAGGAATAATACTTTTATTATTATTATTATATATTATTATTATATGTGATTTTCATAAATGAGTTGCTTATACACCTGTTTTACCCACTAGATTGTGAGGGTAGCTTGATCTGGGATTTTGTTTTCCATTGGCTAGCAGACTGCTTGTTGCACAGTAGGTACTCCGTTAATGTTTCCTCAAGTGAAGCATAAAGGAAGGAAGGAAGGAAGGAAGGAAGGAAGGAAGGAAGGAAGGAAGGAAGGAAAGAAGGAAGGAAGGAAGGAAGGAAGGAGAAATAAAGAAGAAAGAAGGAAAGAAGAAAGAAAGAAAGAAAGAAAGAAAGAAAGAAAGAAAGAAAGAAAGAAAGAAAGAGAAAGAAAGAAAGAAAGAAAGAAAGAAAGAAAGAAAGAGAAGAAAGAAAGAAAGAAAGAAAGAAAGAAAGAAAGAAAGAAAGAAGAAAGAAAGAAAGAAAGAAAGAAAGAAAGAAAGAAAGAAAGAAAGAAAGAAAGAAAGAAAGAAAGAAAAAAGAAAACAGAAGTTGGTATTTTGTGGGTTTTCCTCCTCTGGGGTGAGGGAGAATTTACTAACCTATAAAGTGAATCTAGTTACCTACTTCTACCCATATCTAGAATTCAAAATCTGTCCTGAGCATCCCAAAGAGCTACCAACTGTGAAAGCTGAGCTATGAAGGCCTATCATTTCTACACTGTACAAGTGATGCTTTCAGCTGGACAGTGCCATCATGACACAATGAACTCTATATTAGGGGTGTGCAAAGCCTGTGGACATAGAAAGCCAACTGAGGCTTCTGACAACATCTCTACTGTGTGGTCACACAGCCTGGCTGGAGCCCCAGAGGAGCTGATTATATTGTAGAGACTGGTCTTCCACAGAGCATAGAACTCCCCCTGCCATGCCGGGCTGCACAAAATGATCATATTCATGAGGTCCACACAATATCACTTGTTTGAGCGTCGGAGAGCTCACCCCACACCTGGGTGCTTAAACATTGAGTTCATGGCCTCTTAGACTCTTCATAATGGAAGTATGAGGAACAGCCAGACTCATCTCACAGGAAGTGGTCATTGGAACAGTTCCCCAACACATCAAAATGAGGAGAATGGATTCAACTTGGTAGATTACAGTAACTGATCTGTGTTTTTGCTCTTGTTCAAAATTATTTGGGAAGAGCTGACATCAGATTCTGGAGCTCTGGGCTCATTCAAGGATATGAACAAGCCCATATGTGGTCTACGACTCAAGTGAAAAGACTTCATCTTCGTTGTTCTGATACTAGTGGAAATGATAGCTTCTCCATCGTGCAGATTTTAATTTCTTTGCACAAACCAGAGAAAGCAGTTATATCCTCAGAGAAGCTACTCAGATTTTTGTAGCTTATCTGTAGTCATGTTAACCTCCTTTGTTCTGTCTGCATTCTTTCTGCGATCTTGGCCCTACCAGGCTAATTCCAACCTTCTCCAGTAAAAATAGGTCCCTCGTATGATATTCAATATGATCCAATGTCTCTTTCATCCTCTTTCATAGCCTCCTGTTCTGTTCCTACAGTATACGTGACACTATCTGTAATTACAGTTTGTAATCTGGGTGTTTGTTTGAAGTCTCTCTCTCTCCACATTGCTCTGAGGACCCTCTCTACATAAAGATCCCTGGAAGACTTATTAAAATGCAGACTCCTGGATACTATCCCAGAATTTCAGAATCTTGATTACAGGAGGTTGTCCCCAGCTATTTTTTATTGACACTAAAGTTTGAGAGCTATTTTACAAAAGTTTATGGTTTCTGAGGACAGAGGTCACATCAGTTGTCCTGAGCTCTGATATTCTAGCATGGGACTTTGTGGCTACAGGTGCTTAATAAACCCTTTTTACATGAATGAAACTTAAAATTTGGGTTTCAAAAGGACAGTTATGAGTCCATCCTATTCTAAATGGAGAAACTGAAAGACAAAGAGTTTAATTAGTCTTTAATTCTACAATTATTTAAGCTTGAAAATAGAGTTGCGTTTGATACCTTTTATCACACACACAAAAAAGGCCTAAAAACCTTCTAGGTGGGAACTCCTGCATTTCAACCAAGAAGTTGATACAGTGGCAAAGAAACAGATTTGGCAACCATCTAGACTTGACTGGCACTCACTAGCTATGTGGATTTGCCAACTTATTTGAACTTTCTTAGTTTCAATTTTTTTTTCATCTGTAAAGCAATAGCTATGTTAAAATGTGGTTGTGAGCACACAAATAATTTATAAATAGAGAACTTGCACTATGCTTGGCCTTAAAGAACAGTCAGTGAATGATGGCCCTTGACTGCCTGATTTCCTGGTTCAAGCAAATTGCTTTAAATACAACCAGGGAACACTTTGACCAGCAGTTAGAACCCTCTGCCCTTTTGCCATCATTCTAAGTAATGTTTAGGGACCATGGTAGTTCTTAATTGGAATTTTAAAGGATAACGAATTCAGCCCTGAACTTGAATTAGCAGAACGTGTTTTCTTGATCATGACTATTTTGGGACTATGAGTAGCTTAGCACCAATCAATGTGCCAGAGATCTGACTTGGAAACTGAGGCTGGGCTGAGAAGATCCAATTACAGAGATAGTTTCTCAGTGGGGAGTATGACTTCTGGCTACATCGTGATGATGTACACTTGAACACAATAAGATAACTCATAAAAAGAAAAGCAACTAACAGGCGTATTCAGGACTGCTGGAAACTACAGTTGTACCTGTATTTTAATAGTGCCACAAATATAGAAAATATCCAGCCGTGACAAAGGAAAGAAAATAAATAGTCTTTCTTTCTCCCTTACTTATTACTTTGGAGAAGGCATTCTAATTGTTTTAGCTCTTTACTGGGAGAAGAAAAAAAAAAAAAAAGATGAGACTTGAAAGGCTTAAGAAAGCTTTGGCAACTCCATCTTTTCCAGCTGTGTTAACAAACTTCTGTGAAACAGATGGGTGGCTGGTTAAAACACTCAGAACTGCAAACTCCCTTAATCGATTGACACTTCCCAGTGCTATGAAATCCATAATAAAATTAACCCTCCCATCACTGCTCCAGGAACATTTGGGGTTTGTTATGTCTTTCTCATTTTCACTCCAACTATTAAAAGGAAACTCATTTCAATAGCCCTTATCCTTTCTCTGTGAATTTTTTTTTCTTTGTACATGTGGATGGCAAAGTCTGTGGCAGAACTTTTCTTAAACAACTGAGTCCTGTCACTTTGGAAACAGATGATTTCTGTATCCTCATATACTTTGGATGTTAAATAACACCCGATTCACTATAGATGCTTGCTAAATTACATGGACCTACAATACAGTAGAGAAGTTTCTTTGTTCTTCAGTGATATGTAAATAATACAGAATGTTTATATGGGCTTGATCATTTTCAAGGAACTTCCACACACAATAGTGTCTTTGAGTATGTGGGCATTATATAACAATTTTTATGAATATTCCAGTACGGATGTTGTCAGTGTTAATTCCATACTTCCTGCATTGTTTCATTTGGTGGCATTCCTTGCCTTTCTAACCCTGGCTGGGCACATGGCCGGGGTGAAGGATAGAGTGTGGACAATAGTTCACATGTCATTGTTCGTTCCTAATTATGGGTCTAACTATTCGGCTACACTCTGTGGGACAGGCTTTAGTGTGCGTGAAGTTAAAATGAGACTTGGGTGGTTAATAGGATGATAACCAAATTGAGTGTTGCAGTTTGCCCAGGACTGTCTTAGTTTTAAATATAAAAAATCCAGCATCCTAGGGACCTCCTTAGCTTCAACCAAACTGGAAGAGTTGGTCACCAAAATCCATGGTAGGTAGCATCTTTATTGAATAAAACACAGAAAGGTCATTTTAATGTGGTTATGAGTATTTGTTCCTAAACAGAGCATCAGAAAGTTAAATGTAGAAGAAATGTTCACCTGCACAACTATCAAATGCCTTTTGGTTTGGGTTCATGACTAGAAGGTAAGTTCTCTTAGTCTATTCTACTGGAAAAGTCTTTAACGAGTCTATTTTATTTTCCTACTGTGATTTTAATATATAAAATGAAACACTGAGATATAAGTATCAGGACATTAAAAAGTGACATCTCCAGTATGTCTAGAGCTCCTGACAAAGTTAAAAATAATCACTGAGGTTAACAGTTATCAAAATGAATGCTGTGTTGCAATGTTAAGAAAGGTTCAACCATAGAAGGAGATTTCACTGGGCAGGTTTAGGTGGCATCCTATAACCTTATCTCCCACGCTCTTATCTAATACCAATAATAATACCTAGTACCTTTTTTCTAGTACAGTACTCCTCCTCTTTTTATCCATGCTTCCCCTTTTGGGGGCCTCAGTTATGTGTGGTTGGTTAAGGTCAGCTGTGGTCCAGAAGCAGATGATCCTCCTTCTGAAGAATCATCAGAAGGTCAATAGTAGGGACTCCTGGGTGGCTCAGTGGTTGAGCATCTACCCTTGGCTCAGGGCGTGATCCTCAAGAACCAGGATCGAGTCCCACATTGGGCTCCCTGCATGGAGCCTGCCTCTCCTCTCTCTGCCTGTGTCTCTGCCTCTCTCTCTGTGTCTCTCATGAATAAATAAATAAAATCTTTTTTTTTTAAGGAGGTCAATAGTAGCCTACATCATATAGCCTACATCATTCCCCTCACTTCATCTTACCACATAGGCATTTTATCATCTCACATTATCACAGAAAGAAGAAAAAGAGAGAAAGCACATTCACATAACTTTTATTCCAGTATATTGTTGTAATTGTTCTATTTTATTATTCATTGCTATTAATCTCTTACTGTGCCTAATTTATAAATTAAACTTTATCATAAGTAGGTATGTATGAGAAAAAATATAGTATACACACACACACAAACACACACACATACACACTACAATACCAGTCCCTATATATCCACATATGTATATATAGGGATTGGTACTGTCCGTGGTTTCAGGCAACCACTGGGAGTCTTGATATATCTCTTGCAGATGAGTGAACTACTGTACCTAGCTGTCTATGCTTACTGTTTTTACCCAGTATTAATGTTAATAAAAGTAGTTATTCCCTATTAAACACAAAATGAATGATGTTCAGGACTCCTAGATAATAACATTAGAGCTTCATGTTAATGGATATTCAAAAGACTTTTTCTCTTACCCTTGTAGCATACCTAAAAGGTAAAGGTTATTAATCCTATTTTGTAGGTGAAAAACCTCAGAGATAGTATTTAAACTTTGGTTCAATTACACTCATACTAAAAACAGTGCATATTCGATCCCGAGGTCACTTATGATGAACATAGTTAATTTGTCACCAAAAATCTTCTCATTAGAGAACTTCCTCTCCTCTCCCAGCTATAACTTTATCTGTCAGAATTTGAGAATTGCCAGGTGAGGAGAGACCAAGATTATTTTGGCCATGAAACTTTAAATGGTTTAGAAATGGTCACACTATTTGAAGGACAGGAGTATGTGGTGTTTTAGTGAAACCCTTCAAAAGGAATTCTGATTTTCTTATGAGATGTTGGAAGACTCTCCATATTGATGTGTGTCAGTTCACTCATCCCCTAAATCTCATTTTGTAACAGTGCAGGCTAGCTTGTGCATAATTAGCTCCATTAGCACCATGCCCACAAACTTCCTCATATGCACTAGATTTCAGTCCCAACTCTACATCAGAACAATCTGCGGAAATTTCAAAAACAAAATACAAACACATTCTTAGATCCCATCCCAGGATTCCCAGGCCTATTGATTTGAGAGGTGGCAGTTGTAGTTTCAAAAGAATCATAGGTAGTTCTGATGCATAATTAAAACTGAGGCTTGATGCACGCTTCAAGCAATACATGGCATCTTGTTGGAATAAAAATCTTGAAGTCCATGCTATATTTAGTTGATTAAGTTGAGATGCTGATTTTAAAGGTCACTTGGCCCAATTTCCCAGATGTTAAACATTAGCTGATGACCTCATTTCATTCCTATCATTTTTTGATTTCCATTTCTCTTCATTATCCTAAAATACTTTGGATATTCTATTATAATCTAAAGGTGCTCGCTCATTCTTTTTTTTTTTTTATTTTAAATATTTATTTATTTGAGAGAGAACATGAGCAGGGGGAGGGCAGAGAGAATCCTTAAACAGACTCCCCACTGAGCACAGAGCCCTAAGCAGGGATCCACCCCAGGACCCTGAGATCATGACCTGAACTGAAATCAAGAGTCAGACGCTTAACTGACTGAGCCACCCAGGCACTCCTAGCTCATTCTTGAAATAGGACTTGGTAGCTTTCTCTTTAGCAAAGACTACAGAGAGATTCTCTTCAATGAATGGAAGTGGGAGGAAAGAATATGCTGGAGGCAGTGAGTCTGGGTCCTTGCTCAGCTGTGAGGGCTGAGGCTCAACCAGGAAGGAAAGTTTGCTAACATTCCAGGTTCCTCCTAGAGGCCCTGAGTGGACAGGGAGGGATACCCTCATTTAAATACGTACATTGCCATAAAATACAGTATTCAGAATCTCAGCAGAGAAAGCCCATGTTAGGATTTAAATTAAGAACAGGAGCTTTAACTTAACTCCTGAGTAAAAGCAGAAATTTAGTGGAAGGGTCATCAGGCTCTAACTGTGGGCTAGAGAAATATCTTTTGATGCTATGTAGGTATCAGGCATTAAATCAATCAAAGCAGGGCATAGATCACCAACCCAAAGGCACCACTCTGATAAGATAATGTTAAAGCGAAATAATGAGAATAATAATAATGATAGTAACGCTAAATATTCCCCCTAAATCCTTACTGTGGCAGACCTTGTTCTAAATGTTTTACATGCATTCTATCAGTTTTCCCAATACCCGTATGGAGTGAATATTATTATTATCCCCATTGTACAGATGAGATGTCTGAGCTTCTGAAAATTTGAGGCATTTACCTAAGGCTGCACAGCAGGCAGGAGTCAGAGACAGGATTCAAATACAAATCACTTTAAAAATCTGTAACTTCTATTTTCTTGTTGCTTGCTTTCAAAAGACCATGTTTTATTAATCAGGGATATCAGGGAAAGAGCTCAAAAATGTGCTAGAATGCTAAAAAAAAATTTTCAGTACAAAGGGGCCCCTAAAATCCATCCAAGAAAGAACTATTACTAAAGGATCAGAATGATCTTTCACTGGACATTCTGAAACACAGAGCCGGAAGAGTATATTATACCTAGAGACTTGTATGTTATGAAACTTTCAGTTAATTCACTATTGGTTTATTTGCTAAGCGGCTTCCTACAACTAGCAGCCATCTTCCTCCTAGGCTTTTTTTTTTTTTTTCCCTCCACAAGCAATAGTCCCTCATTTTGAAGAAGTATGTTTTTCAAGTCAGATTTTTATGTCTGTGTAAGATTACTTGAATCAGCTCAGTTCTCTAATAAACAGAATTAATAGTATTGGGATGAGCTTCTAACAAATTCCAAACAGTATGCTGCTCTGCGCTATAACTCTTCTCTGACAGCTCACCAAGATGGTGCATTTAACAGTTCCATAAATTTGTGTAATGGTAAACAAATGACTAATAAATGTCTGGATGTTCAATGAAAACATTCAAATGAACATATTGCAGAAATAAATAAATGGCCATTAAAAGCTTAACAGTGACCGCCATACATGTCAACCCATAGACCGGAAAACATGGTGGTTTGGGAAAATGGACAAATGGACCAATTATTAATGGGGGTGTTTTTAAAAATGGATGTTTATTCAGCAACATAAATAGGGCCTAAATCCAAAGAGGAAGTCTCTCAGCTTCTGGCGATAGCTATCATAATCTTATAATAATTAAATAATAGAGCCACAAAACTCCAGTGAATTTCAACAACTGGTCTATTCTGCCCCTTTAATTCTTCTAGATTATAGTTTTAAAAAAGTGTTCTTTAAAAAAAAAAAAGGGTTCTTTATATCTCTAGGGGAGTCAATTCAAAATCTGCCCTAATAATAAGTTGCACTGCCCTAGAAGTTTAATAAACATTATAGGAGTTTAATAAACATTATAGATCAACTAATAAAATGCCCCTTGCCTTGCTATCATTTGGTTAGCTTTCTCATTTTAGTTTTCTTTCTGTATAACCATCATGTTGCCTCCCCTGTATTCCACACTGTGGCCAGTCCCCCAGATTAGTGTCCCACCCCTGCTTACCAAAGAATTTTTTATAGTCTCCTAACTGATGAATTCCTTTCTTGAATCCTTCTCTTCATTAATCCTTTTCCAAGTTAGCTAGCTCCCTGGGTCAAATGTCTAATCTCAGTCCTCTCTTGCTCAGAAATACTCAATGACTGAGGACAGACTAAGATCCTAAAGTCTTAGCCTGAAATTAAATGCCTTCAATAACTCAGCTCTAAACTATTTTTATATAGTAGTTAGAAGTCTTCAGGTTCCAAGTGATAATCTAATTCAAAATGGCTTAAGACAGAAAAAGAAGAAATAAATAACAAGAAGAAAGGAAGGGAAGAGAGGGAGAGGAGAGAAGGGAAAGAGGGAGAGAGTGAGAGAGAAGAAAGAAAGTTAGGAAGGAGTTAACTTATTAATTCCAATGTTGGCCTCAGCCACAGCCTGATCCAAGTGCTTCAGTGATGTCACTGGATTCTCTCCTGCTCCTTCCTTTGGCTCTGCTTCACTTGTGCTGGCTTCATACACAGGAAGGCTCTCCAAAAGAAGGAAAAAATGGCTCCCAGCACTGCTGGCTTCAGATTCCATCCTATAGCAACCCCAGAAGAAGCGGTGCCTCTTTTAAAATCTTGCCAACAAAAGTCCAAAGTCGTTGGTAGCCTTTTTCTGAATCAATCACTGTTGCCAGGAGGAAGAAATACACTGGACGGTCAGGACCAAATCACTTGCCCAATTTAGGAGACTAGGATTGGACCAGCCCCAACCCCTTCAGAAGGGCTGAGAGTGGGAGAGGCATGGTTCCCCAAAGAAATACTGTTGTTATTATGAAATGAAAGAGATACAGATCTTAGTCAGATAAGAAAAACAGATATCCACTGTATCATTCTGTCCTTCTTTCCCCTAGCTTTACCTCATACTTGTTGTGGGGTCCAGTTAAACAAAAGTACCCATTGTTCCCCACAGATTTCTCCCAGCGTTTCTTCCCCTTATGTTTTCCCAGAAACACTACCAATTCCTCCATGGTAAATCAGGGTTAAAAACAAAAAACAATTCAAATACTAACATGTGACTTGTTAATAGAGTTCCCAAACTACAAGATGCCCAGTTATATTTGAATTTCAGATAAACAAATACCCTTTTTAGTATAAGTATATCCCACACAATATTTGGGACATACTTATACTGAAACGTTATTTATTGTTTAGCTGGAGTTTTTAGTATAAGCATGTCCCATACAGTATTTGGGACATACTTATACTAAAATGTTATTTATTGTTTATCTGAAGTTTAAAAATAACTGAGTGTTCTGTAATTTTATTTGCTAAATCTTAGCACCCTACTCCCTAAGAAAAGACACAGAGTTTTCCAAACCTATCCCCCTCTCAAACACATACCACAAACCATCCCATATAGATGTTGCACAGGATTTGCTTCAAGAGAGGTTGTAGTAATTTATGTTTCATCAACTTAGCAAAAATTCAGCACTCCATTCTATGCAGTCATTTCCTTCCAAGGGTAGTTTTCTTGGCCACTGCCCTATGAAGTGAAATTATTTTCACTGAGGAAAGAGCTCAAAGAAGGAAGATAACACTTTTCTTATAAAAAAAATTATCTAAAAAAATAGAAATTAATGACTTACTTAGCAAACAAAAGCTGGGAGGTATTTCATATACTTGCCCTTGACTTGGTGAGCCTACCTAGGGCTGGTGAAAAATATTTCTAAGACCCAGGAAAAACTTTATTTTATTTATTAAAAAATGATATCTATTGAGCAATGAAAATGTTCATCTCTTCAGTTTATATGACACTGAAAGCAAAGACCTACCAGGTATCTCTTAGCCCTCCATGATATGTCATGTCAAAAGGACCCACTGCAGGCTATTTGCACATGTAATTTAAACCATCCTTTAAATTAGAAGTGTGTGTATGTGTATGTACACATGAGAAAGACTAAGAAATGTCTTTTCAAAATTATCACTAAGAAGATATTTGTTTAAAAAATACTCCAATGTAAACAAACAAACAACAACAACAAAAAACTCCAATGTAAAAAAAAGAAACACCACTCCAATGTGAGGTTTTTCTTTAATATTTTTCACTATGTTATTGAAGCTACTTACTATCACATCTGGAAATGGAAATGTCTGAAAGAAATGTCATTCATTGCAGAGGGCAAGAAGCAGAAACCTGAGATAAATATGCCTCTGTCAAACGGAAGCAGGCAAAATTACTCAAGGAAAGAAACCAGACATCCCCTGGTGTTCTTTCAGGTAATAATTTATAATTGCCAAAGTTTTCGTCAAATAAATAATAAAATAGACATTTGATCCAGTTACACTTACAGGTTTAAATGCAAAAGGAAGAATATGAAACAATTAGATCATAAGAAAAACTATGTTTTTGGTGTCTTCATTTCCTATTTGGGTCAGTAGACTGTCCTTGATAGATAGATATTGGGGAACTCTCTGTAGATCTTTACATGCTCGAGAAGTCCTTTGATTCTAAGAGAAAAACCATGTAGATGGTTGAATCCACTTATGCGATGGGGGCTTAGAAAGTCCTAGTGGGTAGAAGTGCCTGTGATAAGAATTATAAACTGTAGAAGACCCTGTCCTTTCTTCTTTCGTCTTTGCCTTTCTAGACTCTGCATCACCTGCTCCTGACATTGCCTTTCAATTTATTGTTGTGGTTCCTTTTGACTTGGTAATTTGTTGGGGTTCTTTGTGATTACAAATGAGGACACCTAGTAAGCAAGCCTTACATGGGCCACTTTTTAAAATACGTATTCTAATTCATTCATATTTTAATGTTCCTTTACCATTATAGAATACTTTACTAGATGATTTATGCTTTTATTAGTTATCACTTGGAATAAGAAGTAGTTATTTTAAAAAAAAACAAAATCTTGTGTAGAGGGACAGTTAATTTTTGCAAGGAGCTTTCAACATCTGAGATATAAGGTTCTGTTTTCCCAAGAGTCATAGAAGAGGAGGACTAGTCTTCTGCTCTCTATTAATTTTGCACTTTGTGCAAATTTTCCTAATAGACAACAAGGCCCCGTAGGGCAGGGATTATGTCTGCACTGATCAACATTAGCACAGTTCTTGACACAAAGTAGGCACTTAGTAAAAACTTGTTACATGAGAAAATGAATGAATAATATGGAATCCAGAATGGTTTCTTGTAACAAAGTAGATTTAAAGAAATTGGCTTTATATAGGAATAGTTTTAACATAGTCAATAATTATTATTGGATGGATTATCTAAGTTATAAATCAGTCATGATTTATTTTTTACTTCATTTCTCTCATCGGTCCTCTCAGTCCATTTACTTCTAATAGGTATTTCCAAGAGAGAAAACACAAAGCCATACATTTTCTCAATGTGGTTTTAGTATTTACCATCATCGTGTTGCCTTGGAATTTTTTTCTGGAATACTTGAAGCAAACAATTGCTAAAGTACCATTCCATTCTTTAAGTATGACATAAGTTATCATAATCATTACCTTTGTTCTTTTGCATTGTTTTAAAAGGTTTTTTTTTTTTTTGCTAATATGCTTATTTATGCATTGGTACATGTGCACACTTTTTCATTTATAGGAATATTTTAATGAATGGTACTAAGTGATGAAATTAATGCATATTGTTAATTGTTACTTTAGCTGATACAAGTCAAGGTTTTTCCTGACTTGTTTTAGCATTACCATTTTGTTTAAAAAAATTATTAAAGTAGCACTTTGAGAGATTCCACTGCATAAATATGAGCTGTAATACCAAGAGTGCTATCAGAGAAAATAATTTTTATGCCCTGTGGAAATCAGTTAACTTTCTTAATGTAAGCAGAACTGAAGGCTATTTCTAGACCATTAAAAATAGCTTTTACTGTTTCAGTGTGACAGCTATTTTCATTTGTGGGAAAAAAATCTCTGGTAGATGTCAACATTTATTTTGGAGAATTTGAGGGAATATCAAAGTACAACACTAAGCTGTAGAAAAAGCCACTTTGTAAATGCAAATTAAATTTGATCTGGTAACAAGATTTATGCCTCAAAAAACCAATTGGTATATATTATTTATTATATATTGACATGTATTTATTATACACTAGCATATTTTGATTAGTTAGTAGCTGAAATGTATTATGTATCAGTTTTTTGCTTTTAAGAAATGTGTGCTATCTGGCATGAATGCCCAATTACATAAAGCATGGAAGGATGGACTGCCTAGACCATGACTTCACATTTCTTTTTAGTAAAGGAAACATTCCTTAAAAGTTCCAGATTCTAAAACCTCCACATTTGTGTAATGGAGAGAAATAAAAATGAAGCAGGAAAAAAAAACTGAAAGCAAAAACAGTTTATGCTGTTTTATAATAAGCAACACAATAGTGGAAATATTTGAGTCTCACAGACTTGGATTAAATCACTGCTCTCCCATTTATAGATATGTGACAATGGATATACTACTAATCTAAGATTAAGTTTCTCATCTCTAAAATAGAAATATGAATGTCTACCTCACAGAAGATGAAACTGGATAATAAATGCAAAATGTCTGAGTTTGGAAATCATCCTTCATCTTGCCACTCATATTACTTATTGGATTTAATTCTTAGAATGCCCACTTTACCAAAATTAAAAATACTCTTCAGGATAGAGTTTCTATGTAACCCAGAAATTTCAGTCCTAGGCATACACTCAAGATAATAGAAAATATATTTCCACACAAAAACTTATATGTATCTTCATATACTATTTATAATGAGCAAATTGTTAGGGGAAACCCCAAAAATGTCCATTGACTGATAAATGGATTAAAAAATCAGTATCTTTATACAATGGAATATTACATAGTGATAAAAAGGAATGAAATACAGATATATGTCACAATATGGATGAACCTTGAAGACATTGCAGTAAATGAAATAAGACCACGTATTGTACAATTCTATTTATATGAAATCTCCAGAATATGCAAATCTATACAAGCAGAAATTAGATTAGCAGTTGGCAAGGGCTGGGGCAGAAGAGGAATGAGGAATGACTACTAATAGGATCAAGGTTTCTTTTCCAGGTGATGAAAATATTCAGAAATTAGACAGTGGTGATGGATGTACAATTATATGAATATACTAAAAACCAATGAATGATCTGCCTCAAAAGAAGAATTTTATGGTATGTGAATTATATCTTAATAAAGCTGTTATTATAAAAATAGAATGTTCAATGTCATGCCTCATATCTATGAAATCACATATTGTTTCTCCCAGCAAATAATCAATAATTTCTAAATCCTCATTCCAAAAAACAAATTAGCAGATTAAAAAACCATATAACATGTATTTCTAAAATTTTTCTTTAAAGGTTTTTTTTTTTAAGATTTTATTTATTTATTCATGAGAGACACAGAGAGAGGCAGAGACCTAGGCAAAGGAAGAAACAGGCTCCCTGGGGGAAGCCCGATGCAGAACTCTATCCCAGGACCCTGGGATCACGACCTGAGCCAAAGGCAGAGATTCAACCACTGAGCCACCCAGGTGTCCCTAAAATTTTTGTTTATCAACAAACATTGGTCAGTTTTCTTTCCAAAGATACATTCAACAAAGTCATAAGTCATCTCTGAAGTTATACAGATGTCTAAATGCACAGCAAAAATAGACAGAAATAGTTTCTTTGGGGACCCAAAGTCACTTGGTTCACTTTCCCATAAAGATGTTCCGAAATATGAAGATGAGTAAGCTTGTGTCTCCTGAAACACCTTTTTCATTTCTACATTCCATGTATTCTTCTTTTGTCTAAGGACCTGCCACGTATGAAGAATAGGGAGTCTCTGAAAGCATTGGCAAACTGCATCCAACTGAATTGCTATAGTTTCTGCTACCCTATGGCTGAAAAGTTTTGCTCACTAAAACAAAGACGAGAAATGCACCTCCTACTAGATCATTTCCACACCTCTGTGTGGCAGTTGTTCCTGTTTCATATAAAATCTAAAATCTCAGAGATGGTATTACCTGCCCAAAGACACCCAGTAAACTGTGAGGAGTAGCTTCTCCCTGCAGCGTTGTTCTATGGAATTACTTTTAATAGTGTGACTGTGGAAAGAGAGTCATTAGAGAATGTTGGCCAAATGGATGGAATTGAGGGTCAAGCTACCTGGTGTTGAAATTATCTCTGCCGTTTTTTCATTGGGTACTGACGTTCTCCTGCCTCATTTTCATCACCTGTAAAATAGGCCTGATGATGTACTCCTTTCCTAGAATTGTTTAGGAGGATAAAATTAGGTTCATTCATCCAATGAATATTTATTGAATACTTATTATGTACAGTATTTAAGATACTGGGGTGAGTCGTGACCCAAAACAAAGGCTAATATCCTATTCTCATTTTTTCTACAGCCTGAGGGTAAGAGACAATAAAGGAAATACTGTATGTTTGATGTCAGTAGATGCTATTAATAGAGATAATTTAAGCAGGAAAGAGATAAGGCATGCTGAATATTGCAGCATATGAAATGAACTTAACAGGATGACCATCAGAGTAAGAACAGTAAAATTAGAAATATTGAAATCAAAAACAGAAATGTTTATTTCAAATTTGCCATAACATGCTTTACCTGTAAATTCTCAATGCTCTTAATTCCAGGAAAAAAATAAACAAATAAAAATGAAAACACTGTGTAGAGAGATACCTATGAAGCATGAATTGGATTGGTCTCTGCCTTTGACTAGATTGAGAGAAAAATCCTTTCCAGTGAAGTGAACACAGGGCCATTCTTCATAGCACTAGCCCCACTGTGATCTCAGAATATGAGCTCCTTGTCTCTAAAGTTGCCCTTGAGTATTACAAGAGTGGAAGAGAAGATAGACTGAACATTTCCAGGGCAAAGCTCAATTTTCCTGAGAGGAGTCCCCATTGACTCTGTCGATGTTGGGAAAGGAAGTAAGGAGATCTCGTTGACATTTTTCAACCTCTTATATTTTTGAGAGAGTTGTGGGTACTGCTAGGTCAACTCATGACTTCTGCTTTGGATACTACCTATCTGGAAAATGTCATCACAGGATTGTTCTGCAAAGCAGGTGTAATGCAGCTTTCATCTTTCCTTCAGGCATTGGAAGGTAGGAAACCGGAGGAGGGCTGGAGCTTGAAAAAGCAATTAGGACCTCCTGAGCAATGGTTCTTAAACTCAGATGCCCATTGAAAGAACCTGGAAAGCTTTAAAAATACAGTGATGCATGGGCTTCCTCCCAAGATTCTGGTATAATTGGTCTTAGATGTGGCCTAGACATTGGAATTTTTCAGAGCCTCTTAGATGATTCCCTTGTGTAGCCAAGATTGAAAATCACTGATCTAGAATAAAGATTAAAGCAAGTGAACACCTGTGGTAGAAGACAACTCAAATTTTGCTAAAGGATCAAGGGATGTAGGCAGCAAGTAATGCCCAATAAAGCTTTGGGTTAGAGATGGGTAGAGAAGTTCTTGCAAAGTGGTAAAAGAAAAACTGAGAATGGTAATGAGAAACCTGAAGTGCATGGAAATGTAGTGATTCTATCGATGTAAATCTTGCTGTATACATAAAATTACAGTGATTATTGTTCTAATAAATTACTCCTTCTTTAAAGAAAAAGCAATATTGAGTGTTATATTCTCCTGACAACTTTAGCCATGGATGGTAGACTAACACATCCCTCCCCCGAAGATGCTCACATCCTATTCCCTGGGACCTGTGAAGAAGTTACCTTATGGAGCAAAAGGAACTTCGCAGGTGGGATTCTTCTAAGGAGCTTAAAATAGGAAGAACATCCAGGATATCTTGATGGGTCAAATGTAATCACAGGATCTTTCTAAGAAGGAGACAAGAGGGTGAAAGTCAGAAAAAGGAAATGTGACCACGGAAGTGGAGTTTGGTGTGATGCTCTTTGTAGAGAAAGAACATGAGCTCAGAAATTCTGGTGGCCTCTGGAAGCTGGAAAAGGACGAGGAAAAGGAATCTCTGCTGGAGCCCTCAGGAGGAACACAGCCTTGCTGACACCTTGATTTGAGCCTTGTAAGACTCATTTTAGACTTTGATTTCCAAAACTGCAAGATAATACGTTTTGTTTTTGTTTTTAGTTAGTTCATTTATTTTAGAGAGAGCACACACAAGCAGGGGGAGGGAGAGAGGGAAAAGCTGACTCCCACTGAACAGGGAGCCCACCGGATCCCAGGGTTACAACCTGAGCCGAAGGCAGACACTTAACCAACTGAGCCACCGGAGCACCCCACGTTTGTTGTTTTAAGCCACTAAATCTGTGGTAATTTCTTACAGCCGTGATAGGAAAATAATACCCATGTCTTTAGAAATACTAGCTCTTTAGATCACAAAGCTATCTCCACACCTCCAGAAAGCATCCATCTACCAATTGGCAGCTTATTACTGAATCGCAGGCTTAATGTTCAGGAGGAAATAGACAATGGAGTGCTAGCTTAGCCAGGCAACCCTATAAAATGCTGGCAAAACCCCAAACATCCCAATCATTGCAGAAGAGCACAGGACTTGGATTCAGTGCAGCTATTTAGGATAAAATGCACCTGGAAATAAATTCCATTACAATTAACTCATGAGCGATGCCAAATCTCCTGCAGGTATTCAAGCCATACCAAAAGAGCTCTACTTAGAGACTCTCAAACTTGGCTGCACAGTGGAATCCCCCAGGAGCTTTTAAATATCCTTAGGCCTCCGCCACACCCTAGACAAATTAAATCTGAAACTCTGGGGGTGGGACATAGTAATCCTTGTTTTTAACAAATCCTCCCCAGCAGTGGTTCTCGGCATTAATGCACATACTAATCACTTCAAGATCCTGTTAAATTACCCAAGGCTCTGCATTTCTAACAAGTACCCAGGTGATGTCCATGACAGTATCTTTGACAAGGTGATGTAATGTCCTTTTTCCCTCTGTGATGAGACCTTCCCTAGTTAACCAGCAATCCAGGAAGAATTATTTAAGTTTTTTTCTTTTTTCAGGAAGAATTGAAATAGCAGGCTAAGACATTGTGTGAGAGTTGCTAGTGGAAAGGCAGGTATTGCTTATTGCCTAATCTTACAAACATTAGTTTTTAGCTATCAGATATTCATTGCAGCTAAAAGGCAAGAAATTAACAAGAATTTTCTTGTTGTTTAGGGACGCCTGGGTGGCTCAGCGGTTAAGGGCCAGCCTTCGGCACAGGGCGTGATCCTGGAGTCCCGGGATCGAGTCCCCCATCGGGCTCCCTGCATGGAGCCTGCTTCTCCCTCTGCTTGTGTCTCTGCCTCTCTCTGTGTGTGTATCTCTCATGAAATAAATAAAATATTTTGTTTTTTAAAGAGTCTTATATGATGTTGGGGCATATAGCATTGAAGAATCTTCAACTTAATTCTCCTGTTGGCTGGTTCTCTATCCCTCAGTATATATGACAGAGTTTTATTACGTGAGCAAAACCCATTCATTGTGCTCCATGTGACAATACATAGTACAGGAAATCAAAGCTTATACAAATATTAGAGGGGCTAGAGAAGCTGCTTCCTGGGTTCCTGACATCAAGAAACGTGTATTAGATCTATGGGAAAACAAGAGTGATGGTTTCAGTTGCTTGTGGAGCCCCCAGGACTTTGCTGAAAATCTTCAGTGAGTTTCTGGAACTTCAGGAGAGCTTCCCCCTCAGTATCAACTGCCTGCAGCATCAAAGCACCACTGTGCCACTCTGGTCTGCTCTCTGCCCATGCATCACTTGGCAGTTGCAGTCAGGAATAATGGCTTTTTTCCTTATCTACCGTCTAGATCCCATAAGAGCACCTCTCCACTGGCAAAGTCTAACAGAGGAAAGAGATCTGGGAAATGTATCCCCAGGCTTTCCTGTTGGGATACAGAGCAGACTAGAGACAGGTTATGACAAGGCCAGGCTGACAACAGCCTGCCACATTCAGCTCTTCAGTTCAATTCAACAACTGTTTACTTGGATCCTACTTGGGACTAGACTATGTGGAAACAGAAGACGAAGAAGGGGTGGTGCTTCCCCTCTAGGCTCTCCCAGTCTGTTACAGGAGTCAGACATGCACTGATGTTCACTCCTGTTACGATCAAATTCAACTGCTTTAGAGGCTAAGTCAAAAGGATGTGCCTGGTGTTATTTAGGATGTCTGATCTCATTCAGATTTGAATAAGTCAGATCCGGGAAAACCTCTTTCATCAGCCTTTCACTGCCATTCTCCTATTTCTTCAGGAGGACAAGGAAAGGAGTTCACCCAAAATGCTAATACAGAAAGACAGAAAACAAACAAATGTACAAACAAACAAAAAGTATTTAGGCTTATGCCTGGCATAGAATAAAAACGTATAGGAGAAGGGACACAGATGATTCTGCGCCTATAACCTCTGAGCTACGCCGCCTCATGCCACGTAGGGAAAAATTGCAGTGTATGTTTCATGTGCATAGCATTCCTCTTAACAACAAGCACAGAACAAACACACAACTATTCATATATTATAATAAGAGGATTGAGTATATCTTTCTTTCTACTCAAATTTTTATGTAAACTGTGTTGAATTTTTTTCTAAGCATCTTTTTAAGTCACCAAAACCAAATTGGCATGTTTCTTTACTATTTAACTTGGGCCATTTTTACTTCAAAAACAAAATGGGGTTATCATTTAGTGTTTCTTGGACTACACAGCTCATTGTTGGCATTGGAGAAATGCTAACTAACAAGAACTCTGAAATAATCCATCATTATTCTGTTTACATGTGCAATAATGAGAGGGTAGTTTTAGCCAGTGGAACATGAGACACCTTATGAGTGGATACTCAGCTTCTCCTTGAGATAGTGTGAACATTTTGTCTTTTAGGAGGTCAATCTTTTTATTTAAAAATCTCAGGGAGCAGAACAGCCTCAGAAATGTTATTAATTTCCCCCCTAGTAAAGGATCCTGGAATTTAGTATTTCAAGGGGACTTCTGTGCAATGAACCGATTAGCTCCTTAGATTGAAGTTTATACCAGAGCCTCCATGCAGTGGGAATGTTTTCATTTTTCCCACCTGATTGGGAACCTAAGCTGCAAAACACAATAACAGATGTGAAGAGCCACTCGAGAGCATCTTTGAACTGACCAGAGTTAATGTGTCTCCATGATGACTCTTCCTGTTAGCAAATTCAAGACCAGTGGTCCTAGAGTTAAAGAAGTATAAGTTGCTATTAAAAATGAGTGCACCATGGAGAATACATTGGAAAAATATATTGCATTTAATTAAGTATTCCCAGTTATCTAAGCTTCCGATTCACACAATAAAAGTGGCTTTTGGAAGTTCAGCCAGTAACTGAACTGTATTTGGAAAAGTAAATGAAGTCCAAATATCATTTGGAAAGAAGAAAGTATGCCAAAATATTTGCCAATCCAAAGAAGGTAAGGTAGGTAAGTGACACAGGTGGGTACCAATACAAATAGCAAATTGATCATCAAGATGAGATGGGAGAGGTTGAAGAGAGCCTTTGTCTCTTGGGTCTATTTTTTTTTTCTCTAAATAGTTCTTAGAGGTAGATAATGGAAACCCAAACTGGATAAACTGTCATGGTATCTAAGTGCTTGCAAAATCTCAGAGCTTTCTAAAACATGGGCATTCTGAATCATATTTGGAGGCAAGGATACCAACTTTGCAATGAACTTGTAACTAAGAAACAAGATTTAATGAATAAGTACTTTCATCTTCAGTTTCCTGTTTTATTCAGTTTGAAAATATGTTCTGATTTTCATGGTCTATAGACCATCCACACTTCGTAAATACCATATCATTTACCATTTGGCAGTACTTTTTTTTTTCCTTGGCTATTGGTGTTATCTTCACGGCCAATCAATGTTTGTATAAATTTTCTATAAGGACAGGAAGACTGTATTTGTTTTTGTCTCAAAAGCAAAACAGCAGACATTTGGTACCTATCTAAATTCATCCAAATACAAGTCAGAGGTTTTCACAGTGTCGAACTTCCACAATCCAAAGCAAGAAAGGACACAGATGATGTCTGTATGTCTGTCTTCTTCACTCACTCCTCTTAGCTATTTCCTTTGGTTAGCTTCCATAGCATGACAGAGACTAGCATTCCACTTTTCAGATATTGCGATGTTTAGGTAATTGGCCATCATAATAAAACTGACTGAAGCTTTAAATCATGTCTGATTTTCCACTCTGTGAAATAACACAATAACCAGAGGCAGAAATCAGTGCATTGTTATTAGAAAGGAAGATCTAACAAAAAATGGTTTTGATCTGATAATAGAATATATTTGTTGTTGTTTTTTTAAGATTTTATTTATTTATTCATGAGAGACACACAGAGAGAGGCAGAGATACAGGCAGTGGGAGAAGCAGGCTCCCTGTGGGGAGAGCCTGATGCAGGACTCGATCCCAGGACCCCAGGATCACTCCCCGAGCCAAAGGCAGACACAAGTGGTTGACACTGAGCCACCCAGATGTTCCTCCGAATATATTTGTTGATGCTGTCTTGTTGGGTGCCTATAGCAGACATGTCAGTGCAGTGGTTCTCAAATCTGGATGTGTATCAGCATCTCCTGGAGGGCTGTTAAACCATAAGTTGCTCTGTCCCACCCTCAGAATTTCTGATCCAGTATATCTAGGATTTATCTTGAAAATTTGCTTTTGTAACAAGGTTCCATGTACTGCTGATGTTGCTTATCTCAGTACCAAACTCTTGAGAGCTACTGCTCTGGCTGCTGGTGCTCCAAATCCCTTCTTCAAGGCCATTGCACCCAGTCTCTACCTCCATCCCCTGGGTAGCAATGTTGGCTACTGATCACTCCCAGTTGTGATGTTTATTGGAAATTGCTGTCAGCCTCTTCTAAGTTTAGGGCCTCTCCCAGGGCTTGGCATGAAGCAAATTACTGAATAAATGAGAGAAACAAAGTTGCCTCAATTTGAGATAACTTAAAGGGTTATCCCAGTTACAGAGCTGACCATAGAATCAGCAGAGGTCTTAGTTTCAAAATCACATTATGGGTCAGTTTTTCCTTCTGCTTATTCCCACCTTATTTACTTCCTTACAGGTATAGCTCCCAAGACCACTCCCCAACAAATTTTTGCACAAAACTGCCCATCTCAGAATCTGTCTTAGTGGAATACATTATAAAACAATGTCAAATAAGATTTTGCACCAAAGTGATTTGAACTGTTGTTCTAAACATAATCCAAGTGCTCCAGCAAGCACATTGACCTCTATGCTTTCTACCATCATGGGAAATAGTATTTTACCATCTGGTGTGAAAAATACTGTTCAACTCTAAGTTGTCTTACCACGTCCTGTCCTACACCCAGAAGTTTTTTTATGCATTAAAGAAAAGGCGAATTTCATGCAAAAATAAAACTTGCTGAAGAATTTATAGTATCCAAAGGCACTTTTCTCTGCTTAGGTTAGTCCATTTATCTTAAACTGATGGTTAAGAAGTATTCTAGCCTGATATTTCCTACCTGCTAACTCAGGATTCAAAACTGGTAATTGTAGACAAAAATGTTGATTATATTTTTCAAAGTCACAAAACCCTATTAGTTCTTTACTGATCTTCCTGTTTCCCTTACACTATCAAATGTATTTTGGAATAATAGTATTTTACCTGTGGGAATAGACATGGTGATGAGGAAGCAACATAAATTATAGGGAAAATACAATTTAATTTCACTAAAACATATACAAATACAATCTATTAGGCCTCACAATCTTTCCTGGTTTACATCTTTAAAGCTATTTTAAGTGTTCCTCATTTAATATAACTCAAAATAACTGAAAACATACTGTTCTTATAATGAAAAATGAAGAAACAAAAAAAGAACTTTTTTTAAAAGAAAAATTTAAAAATACCCAAGTCTCTTTGAATCTGATTGGAATGGGCAATAATTTACCCACTTATTTTCTTAATAAGTAAATTCCAGCGTAAAACTCCCTTTCTCCAAGATCTCTTTTGAAGTAGCCCCACGCTGGAAACTCCCTGGTTGGCCAAAAGGATGTATGAAAGTGTCAATGTCTTCATATGCTTGTAGGACTTCCAAAATAGACACTTCCTTATCGTGTCAATTATCATGCTAAACTTAAGCTATAGCAAGAATAAGGGAATTCATTCTGAGAAGAAAAGAAATCGACAGAAGCAGTATCTGAGAAAGAAAAGTAAAAACACAAGGCTGTATGAAACAAGAGAATCAGCAAGCAAGGGTATATGGTCAAGTTACCTTGGCTTATCCCATTTTCTTTTGTGAGAATTTATATTAAGTAACTACTAGGCAACTCATATCTGTTGTGAACTAAATCTCAGCAACTCATGAGATTCTGCTGTGTTAAGATGTAGAACCCTCTCTATTCATCACATCTCTAGGTGAAGGTGCTTTTTCAAATGCACATAACAGGAAGGAAGAAGGTCCGGAACATGGTAGAGGTTCAGATGTGATCCTAGATATCATTTTAGCCACATCAAGTGCTTTCTTTTTTACTTTCTGACCGCCCTACATCTCTGCACACGCTTTGCCCTGATTGCATATTTCATAATAGCCAACACTCCATAGGAAGTTCCCATCAATGCAGACTGAAGGAAGCTAGATGCTCTGTATGATTCAGAGGGTACAATTTACAGGAGACAAATACTGGGCTAATTCCTACTTAGGAAACCAGGATGACTGTCCCATTGCTGGCACTGGAAAACTATGAGGAGGCAACCAAAGCTAGAATGATTCAGAATAGGTGACTATCATGATCAGGAGTGTGACATGTATGACTCTACAGCTTGAGTCTCTCTCATTGCTTATGCCAGTCTAAGAGGCAAAGCACCTGTAACACACGAATCACTGAAACCAAGAACAGGTGTCATGTCTCAACTAAAGAGATGTTATATGGGCTTTGTGTATATACCCATTAAGAACAAATCATCTTAAAACTGAATATAATATTTCATAGATTATGGGGTGGCTCAGTCAGTTAAGTGATCTGCCTTCGGCTCAAGTCATGATCCCAGGGTCCTTGGATGGAGCCCTGCATCAGGCTTCCTGCACAGTGGGGAGTCTACTTCTCTCTCTCCCCCTGCCTGCCACCTGTCCCTGCTTGTGCGCAGGCTCGCTCTCTCTCTACCAAATAAATAAAATCTTTAAAAAAATATTTCATAGATTATTTCGATATCCAGTAGATATTTGCTGAGAAGCAATTCCACCTAGCACTGATGACTTTCAAGGAGTTCAGGAAGGGATACCAAACAAGAGTTAAATAATCATATGACAAGGCACAACTGAATGAGAAAATTATAAAAGTGAAGTTGAAATGAGAGCAAAACCTCCCAAGAACAGTTACATCTTAAAGGCAATGCTTGATTTCTGTACTAATCTTTAGTTGTAGTCTTCCCATGTAGTGATACATTCAACACACATTCACCGAGCATTAGTATGTACAGGACACCATGCCTGGTCTAGGGATGTAATGATAGAGTAAAATAAAATGTACTGGAATTAGTGTTTGTTCCCATCTGGGCAAAGTTTAATCTTAACAGTTTGTTAAAATTATGATATATCACCCTTGAATAATGTAGTATACCTAACATGGAATGAGCTATCCTGGAATTATTCCTTATGAAATCTTTAAAACTCCTTCAGTTGTTGGGCAACAGGGAAATTTTAGTAGATATTTATTATCAGTATTCCTTGCCTAAGGAGTTTGTACTATATTGAGTGACCAATTTTCCCAGTCCTGCTAGTCAGAGATTGATAATAATAACAGATACCATTTGCATTTACTCTTTATGCCAGATACCACATTAGATAATGATCTCTTTTAATTTTCCCAGAAAACCTTTGTGGTAAGAATCTTTGTCTTCATTCTCCATCTAAGCTAAGACTTGAGGAAGTTAATTGACTTGTGTAAATTCATATAGTTTGAAAGAGAGGTGGGACACATGTCTAGGTCTGCCTGGTTCTTTGGCAGCTGAGACCCCAGTCCCACAGCACTTGCCTTGTGGCCACCCCAGTCTCCGTCTATACTCTCCATCTGGAATTTGTTGACTTTTATTCCCCTGAACTCAATTCCCACACAACTAGTACTGTCCTAACCCACTGTCTCTGCCTACCAACATCACTCTTTCCTGTAAGTTTTAAGAGTAAAGAGTGGAAATCTCAGCTAGAAGTATGATATTTAAAATACTTAATATGTGTTATAGCTCAGCCCTTGGTTAATCAGAAGTATGCCCGATCAAAATACACTAATAGTAAACAACCAGTGTGGCCCTACTGGCGTAAACACCAGCTGAATATCAACTGTGCCTGGCACACTCATACACTGAGGTTACTTTTTTCCATTCAGACAAAATCTTACATGGACAACCCACCTTGCTTACTTCAGAGAACTGTCATGAGCTATTATGGCTCTCCTGCTGAACACTTCTTACCATATCTTTACCTTTTACCTTATCTTTAATGTATGGAGCTATATTATTTCGGAGGAGGGGAGGAGAGGGTATAATAGCTTTATTTTACCTTTAAATGGACTATCCTACCTAATGGTATGCACACATTGCTCCAGAAACATAAAAATAGCTGAACTGTAAATTAATAGCCTGGACAAAGAGTTTACTAAGCTGCGTGAAACAATGAATGCCTAATAACTAAAAGTTTCAGATTTAAGACCTACACACTGTATAACAAAGAAACAGGGCAACAGCTTTTTTCATACATTAGTTCCTTCATCAGGCCAAAGGAACTTATTCATAATATTGTTAGGAACAGAAATCAGCGAGGGGGAATTTGGATAAAAACATTATATATTGTTAGTATATATTGTTAATATACCATGTACCTGCCACTATACTGAGAAGTTCTTTAAATCTGCCAACAACTCCATTGCACCCATTTTTCAGATGAGGAAACCAAGGTGCTGGAAGACAGCAGAAGCAGGATTTAAGACCAGGGAGTTTTACTCTAAAGCCCATTCTCTCTCATACAGGGACTAAGGACTCATAAAATACGTGGTTTCAAAATGGAAATTCTGGCCAGTACTTTTATTTATTTCTCTTTTAATTTTATTTATTTATGAGAGAGAGAGAGAGAGAGGGGCAGAGAGAGAAGCAGGCTCCATGCAGGGAGCCCGATGTGGGACTCGATCCCAGGTCTCCAGGATCAGGCCCTGGGCTGAAGGCAGCGCTAAACCACTGAGCCACCTGGGCTGCCCCTCTGGCCAGTACTTTAATAGCATTCCTTACAATAAGAAAAAAAATACCTTCTATCTTAAAGGAAAGATTTTTAATCTAGGCCTGGCTATATGTCCAGCCTTGTCTGTGGCCATTCCCCTACTTTGCTATTTATAGTGTACCTATTTCAAATAAACCATGGCTTCTTGTCCTAAATTTCTTTGGCCATATTTCCAATTCTCACTCTAACTACTCTCTGAATGCTATCTCCTCCAGGAGGCTTCCCTGGCTGCCTCCATCAAGGCATATTTTAGGGTTCCCTTCTCCTTGGTCCCATCAGACCTTGTATCAATTTGTTCGTATCTAGCATTCACCATGCTACACCTTATTTTCCATCTCTCTCTCTGTCTTCCCAGTATATCATGTCCTCCTGGAGGGAAAGGACAACTTCTATCTTTATGATTTAGTAGACGGTATTTACAGAATAAATGATTGAACAATCAATTAATTGATTATACCAGTAAGCATTCATTTTGTTAGTAGTAAAAGAAAACACAACTCAAAATAGCCTAAATAAAAAAAGAAATACTTCAGTTTATATAAAAAGAATATAGCAGAAGAACAATCTTGGTTTCATCCAGGAGTTTGTTGATATTATCAGCTTCTTCCAGCAACCTTTTCTTCTTGTGAACACATCCTAAGGCTCAGCTCCCCAGTTGGCTACAGTATGGCTGTCTACAATTTCTAGAGCTTTTTTCCTGTATCCAGGAAAAAAAAATCAATAATATTTTTCCTTAACCCATGGAACACTTGCTAGTTGCACTCTGATGGAAATGATCTAGGTTTCTTAGGACAAGGAAAATATCTTGTCCTGGTTAACTTAACCCTTGTTAGGTGCCCATTCCTGACCTAAGCATTGTCCCAAGAGCGATAGGATTAGCTTATGCACTTAAGACTCACCCTTAGGACTGAGGGTGAATCCATTCTGCCTCAACCCTGTGGTTCCTATATAAAAAGGAAGATGTGACGTAGATGCTGAGGGGCAAAGTCTATGATATGTGTGAATGAATGAATGGGGTTTTCCACTCTGAACAATCACATATGCTTGTTATTCAGCAGTGTAGTAGCATGGCATTCAAAATTATCCATTAGACAAGGAACCTTCTGATGCCAAAATATGATTTCTTACCAGGATACTACCAGTTTCTCTGTAGTTTAGTAAGCTACAGGAATTCTCCATTATCTCCATTTCCCTGATAGATTATCTCTACCCTGAAGCCTTAGCATCTGACCTGAGGATTCCTCTTCGAATCAGAAGAGATCCAAATTTCCCAAGGGGTGTCTGGGACAGAAAGGAAGTTGTTATTAATCAAATGACTCACATGCTGAGTCACAAAACAAGAATCATTTGGGGAAAGGTCGCCCCTTTTGGCTATAACTGCTGAGAGTGTTTCCAGTTAAGTAGACACCCCGAGGCCCTTTTAAGAAGAAGCCAGTACTGGCCAACATTTTCACAGTAGCATCACCAATGACTGGATAATAAAGGCCCACAATCCAAGGATACTTTCACCCTTCTCAGTTTCGTGTTCTCTGGGAAATCTTAGACTGAGATGGGAATTTCCCATGTGCCAGGAACCCAAATTGTCAATGGAAGTTTCAAGGAAAGCCCAGCGATTCTCTAAAGGAATAGCATTTAGAATTTAGAACAGCCCTCCCAGAAACTGGACAGCTAATTATTTCATTTTCTTTCTTCTTCTTAATAATTTACATGTGAATTTATACTACCCTAAAGATAGATGTTTGTTTGTGCCATGATTTAAATATTCTGATATTTAGAATGATAGAAGAAATTTTAGCTTACTGAAAGGTAAAACTTGGGAGATTAAGCTTGAATGAAAGACTGAATGTTGACTATTTTTACTTTTTACCCAGGTTTAGCATTCTACGATATGAGTATTCAATTTTTTCCATTTTAAGCATATCCACCAAGAATCCTCAAAGTGCTTCACGCATTTCATTATTCCTTCCATCCATCCATCCATCCATCCATCCATCCATCTATCCATCCATCCCTCTAGGTTTTCATTTAGTGAACACAAATTTATTAAAGGTCTATTATGTGCCACATACCGGTGGATCCACAGAGAGTACTGTGAACCAGCTGAATTAGCTCCTGACCTCAAGAACCTAGTCTACAGACCTGCTTCTCTTAGACATTCTGTAGGTGAATGCTTCCTTCATTTCATATGAGAAGGGGGCCTGGTGGAGAGGAGAGATCTGTGAGTTTGGAATCTGTGTTGTTGTCATAGCAACCTTAGTTTCTTTTTGGATCAGGTCCAGTACTCAGAGGGTAAAAGTTCCCTTGCATCTCAAGTGCAGGGCCATTTGCACTAACACTTACATTCAGAAGAGTGTATAACACCTAGTAGGTACATAGTAAATAATGAACACAACCACAGAAGTCAAGGCAGAGATAATAAGGTAACTTGCCACGAGTAGCACAGCCCCATTCTCTGCTTAATTTACATCCTTGGCTAGGGCACTTCTTCATGGCTTAGAGCTGTCTCCTACAAAGTGGACTGTCGTTATATAAGCTCAGTTATGGCCTTAATTGTTAGCCTTAATTCATTTCAAAGACCATGCTTCAGCAAGTCAAATTATTTTAACTGTATTCCAGCCACCTTGAACATCTACTTTTGGGTCCCGAAAAAGGAGTCTAATGCTTCTTTTTCAGTTCTTCTTTGCCCCAAATTAAATTGGCTTCCTCCAGGCTTAATCATTGTGTCTACTAGCCTGATACAGACAGACTCAGGAGTTATCCACATTTGAAGATTCAGCTGCACTTGGAAGGGGGAAGAGGGGAGGGAAAAAAAGAGGGATTTTTTTCTCTCCATAGAGCAGGGACCTTTACAATGCACCACAGTGTGTGAACAGAGCTACGTGCTGTGATACCATTTAGCAATAATGGATGGCTTGTGCTGCCCAGACTTAACAGGCCAGTGAGCAACATCAGGCTGCAGATGGAGTGCTCTGAGACTGCCATGCATTAAAAAAGGATGAAAAATAAAATTGTCTATGGCTATTGTCGACATATTTACCCCTTGTTTAGGGGTTCCCATGGCAACAGAAAGCTGTGACCCGCTGGTGGAGGTGGGAAATCTGCACTGAAGATGGTTAAGCTACTTGCTCAGAAATGAACCCTATCGGTGTGCAACCACCCCCTCTAGTGATAACTTGGTGAATGACAAGTCTTTCATAGTTTCCTTTGGCACGTTTTCTCACTGCCATATGTTATGGCTCTTAACTTTAAAAGCATAATATTGTTCTATTAAATTAGCATGACTTATTTTTGAGGAGACTTCTGAAAATCCATTGTTTTGGGTCCTTTAGTTCTTGTTTTCTAAGTTTTTGTTTTATTTCCGTATTTAAAACTAAATCTAGGCAATCCTCAAGCTGTCATCTAGAGCCAAACTCTTCTCCATGACCTTACCTATGTCCCCTGTGTTTGGAAAACCAAATAAAGAAGAAAAAGGACTGACGTGGATCTCTGAGGCCACTGTTCTTTCTCTCTTGGTAGAGGGTCTAGAATATAGTTATAAACTTAGGGATATCTCGGGCACCCTATTGTTTCTCTGCCCTGTCCCCAGTCTCCCTCTCTCCAGCTGTCACTTATGATAACATTAATGCTAAAAACTCTGATCCAGACCACCTAGCAACTCACTATACTTCAGGGGCAGAAGCCTCTACCCAAAATGTGCACACTGAAGGGGCACAGTAGGTTAAAACAATCTTCATCATCACTCATAAACTCCTCAAGAGCCTGGCAGATTTCATGGGAAGACCATACCCTTTCAAGAATTTGCAACTCAGGTGCCACCTCCTCACTTTCTCTCTCCTCTAATACCATTGACATGTGAGTTTGCCAAAGTGTTTTCAAGTCTAACATATATTCCTTGGGAACAAATACTTTGTCTTGAATGTCTGGATTCTTCATTTAGTTTTCATTGTCCAGTTAATTGTATTTTTCCACATGCAATGTGGTAAGGTAATATTTACAAAAACAGACATTAGCCAGTGGGGAATTCATGTTCTGGGTGTGATCCAGATTTCTGGAAGATCAGTCCGGCAAGACATAATACCTGAGACACACAGGAGCTGAGTAAGAAAGAAGGGAAGATATATTATAAAAGATTTCACTACATTGTAGATTCCTACTATGCTCCTATGACATAGATATGATTTTTCCAAACAGGAAAACTAAGCATCAGAAAGGTTAGGTAACAATTTGGATGCACAACATTACCAACTGATGTTAACAGATTGATTCTATTATATCTCATTGACTTTAAAAGAGGAATCCTCAAACGTTCACTGAAGAGAAGCTCCTTTTGAAATTTCTGGTCTTTTGGATCCTTGGGGGAAGAAATGAGGGATTTTCACCGAGCAAGTCACTAATGTTTGAGAAGGGATAATGGTTGCCACATTCACCCTTCTAGTGGAAATCAACCCTAAAAAGTAGCATAAGAAAAGTCAGCAGTAAATATATAGGCAAGGGTTGAAGATTAACTGGTAGGTATTTCTAGCTCTGTGTTTTATGGAACCGCATCCCCATTATATGTTTCCCCAAACATGAGTAGCATGAGCTTTTCTTCAAAAAGAAGAAACTGGGATCTAATATTTGAGAAGAACTGCATGTGAAGATTCAGAATGAGGGTTAAGTTCTGTGACTTAATAATGAAGGGAAAATTTAAGACTGTTTAACTTTGTAAAACCTCATGTTTCCCAAGTACAAACAATCATAGCTCCTGTGTATTTATGAATGCACTACCAGACTGCATCTGTGAAGCTAAGTTTCACGGATGTGAACACTAACCTCAAAGCAAGTACATGGAAGTTTGAGGCAAATAAGGAACATCTTAAGAATTTGGGCTTGGAAGCTATGGACTCTTCAATAAGGAAATCATATGAAGGAAATGAGGTAGGGTAACTAACCACTATAGATCGGATATATTTAAATCATTCATATAAGGATCCTATTTTGCCTCATAAAGTATAATGAGGAGACATAGAAGTTAAATCATCCATTGGCTTTGTTGACTATATTTTACGATTTAATTTAAGTGAGTGAAGCATTTTTACTCTATTTGTTCTCAAAGAGTACATTTCAAAAAATTCAGCATTGGTAATCCCCTCAGTACTTTGATTCAGAAAAGTTTCCATCATGGGACCATTCTTGTTTCCCCATCTTTCCTCTTCCTCTTAATTTTCTCCCCACCCCCACCACCAATCACACAGTATTGGTCTGTTTTATGTCTAGAAGAACGGGCTTAATTTATCTCAATGGTAATTTTTTTTTAATTCACTACTCTTTCCATTCTCTGTATATTTTTTGTTGTCTTTTTATTTCCTGCAAGATTTCCCACTTTGATGGTGGTAAGAACTTTGACAAAATTTTGGTGAGGTTAAAAAAAAGACTTGAATTCCATCTCCCATAATTACTAGATAGAAGACACTGAGCAAGTGACTCACTATCTTTTAATTTCAGCCCCCTTTCCTGTTAAGTGTACTTAATAATGCCTACCTTATAAGTGAAGTTTTTGAAATACATTTTAATATTTATCTTATATGTATATAAAACATAAAGTTCCAAGCATAGCCCCTGGCATGGTAAGTACCTAATTCTTCTCTCAGAACATTAGAAGACTGTTAAGCACTCTACATTCTTTTGCTCTTTGTTTATAACCACTCACTCAAGTGAGTTTAAGAAAATGGAAGCTCTATTTGATGATTCAGGAGACTTCAAGGAACCCAACAAGAATTATGGCCAGCCTCAGTGTAAATAAAAGATAGTTATCAGGCAGCTACTCTTTCTGTCTCTGTGCCTCATGGTTTCAGCTCAGATTACTAGCAGAATATGTTGCATAAAGTACTCATGCCTCTGTTTCACTTCTCTTCTTTGACTGACTGAGGTCTACTGAGATGCCCCAAGACATAAGAGTAGGGTTTTATCTATACAAAATTTCATCACGTTTCCCCAATCCACCATGATAAACCAACAAACTTGAGAAATAATTTTGGTGGATTTTATATGAGATTTCAGTCTACAAGTGGAAGGGAAATTCATGGGCCATAGGTAAACATCTCCTTTGGCAGAGGCAAACGGTTAATTCCAAAGAAAAATTAGATATTTCATATCATCTTTTATTCTTCAAGAAAATTGAAAGTTCTCTGTACTGTATTTAAAAACTCTGGGGACTTTTTTATTTACATGGGGATTGCCAGTATTTGGAGATCTGAATAGAGTGTTTATGTAACAAAAATATGCATCACAAAATCTAGGGATATGTGACACTTGTCCATCATTAATGAAGGTTATCAGGTTGAAGAGCTATAAGCAGGGTGATCAGAAGAAGAGAAGTATAGTATAAGATGCATTGATTACTATCAATCAATAAATCTTCTGTCCTTCTTAACCTCTTCAACCTATGACCCACCCCCACTCCACCCCCATCATGCTTTCTTGTCATGGTCCACAAAGCATATTTAACAAGGACATGGATGCAGTGATCCAGTAAACTTAACCAAAGTCCCCTATTCTTATGTTTTAATCCTTGCTCAGGCATTCTATTTCCAGGTGACCTCTGGCATTTTTGGAAAGGGGATTATAGTACTGATGTATTAAAGAACTGCTAATTCCTCTTTTAAAAGAACTTTGAAACTAGGAGGAAGATAAGTACTTGGCTGTAATAGGCTTGATCCTAATTTATCTTCCACAGATTGACATTTGCTAACAACCTGGATTAAGTCTATAATTAGAGAAATGCAAAAATATTACGTTAGGTTTTGTTTCAGCTCTTCACCTACTCAATTCAACACTTATTGAACATCTACTATAAATGAAGGCACTGTTTTAAGCTTTGATAGTATAAAGATGAGTTTACATCAACCAAGCTGTCAAGTTACTTAGGGTCTCTAAAGGCCCCAGGCAGTAGAGAAATGAATGTGATTGAATATGCGAGAGACCATATAGGTAAAACTGTCAAGGTATAGAACTTACAGAAAGGATCTTGGGCAAGAAAGGAGGTTAGAGACAATATCAAGAAGAAGAACCAAGATTTAGAGAATAAGAATTTGCCAGAAAAAAGTATTGAAGCCAAAGCAGTGATTGGGGAGTGGGGATGTTTTTAGATCTTCCAGAGGAGAGAAGAGTACATTTGAAGACAGTACCATGGAAGAAAGACAGGGTGTATATCCTGGATGTACTTGGGAGGTTGTGAATAAACAAAAGGACAGGCAGGGGATAGATCACAAAAGGCCTTATAAGTCACTTCTTGGAGAGTTAACTTTAATCAGAAGCCAATTGAAAGAACGGAGTCAGTTAGAGGGGATGTTAACACCAAAGTTTTCCAAAAGAGTACAAGAAGAGGAGAGAGGAGTATGAGACAGAAACAGAACATCAATTTTTAAGACTAGGAGATATTTTGAAAATGAAGGAGTTGAAGAATTTCTTATATTAGGGCCTCTATCAGTGAAGAGCCCTTCTACTGCAAATGATTCTCAGCTGAAAGTTTTCCTATACTTTTATTTCTTTCAAGTGATGTTGCTTTTTGAAACTTTTACTATGTTGCATTGATAAATACCTTCTCAGCCAATTGTCTCCAGGGAGCCTGCCCCTTCAATAGAAACAATTATAGATTTATTGTCAGTTATCCTGCTCTGGAACAGTGAGGTTGATAATTAAATTATGAAATAAGATCGATAAGTTGAAACGTTTGGAAAAAAAATCAAAGATGCTTTCCTCTCTCTCCATTTTTCTGCTTGGAAAAAGGAAAGTTCAAATCTAAGAGTAAAAGATTTTAAATTACTATATGCAATGATCTAGGGTCACTCATGGGAGATGATATGGGAAGAAAGGCCATTTTTGGTATTTAGAGTTAGTCAGATCTTTCTTCAGAGGTTGGGAGAAGAAAAGAGAATCCCCAAAGGCTTGCCATTTTACCAATAAAGCTTTCTCTCTAATCCTCAGGGATGTAATTCTGATAAGAGATGCTGTTTCACGGTGATACAGTAAGTGTCTGCATTCATTACAGGTCAGGTTCTCCTGCTACAGAAGGACGTGAGACATGCATCAGATTCCTCCTCCCCATTTCCTGTTAAAAAAAAAGAGGAAAGACTGTATTTCCAGGATAATTCAACTGATTCTTTTTTTTTTCATGGCAACTACAAAGATGATTCTCATCTTTTCTCAAAAAAAAAATAGAATTTGATATTCTGACATTGGTCCAATTTGTTATACATTTTTAAAAATGGATAGTTAGGGGACAGCAGTTTGTATGAGAGAGAATTGTATAAAGATAGTATATTCATAAATAAAAGAGCACGTTAGGACATTCAAGTTAAATAATATAATTTAAACTAAGTACTCTGTGTAAGGAGACAAGGATAACCAAATACTAACTTTATCTTCTTTTTCAGGAGACTTGTTTTTGCGTGCATGATGGAAGTGAAGTTTCCGCCATAATTGTTCACATTCCAGATCAAGATAAGAGACAAACAAATTTGAAGTGGAGAGCAAACAATTTCCTTTTAAGTACATGATGTGGAAGCTGTAGCCACCTCTCCTACTCATTGGCACGAATGAAGGACATAACCATACCCAGCTGCAAGGGAGGCTGGGAATCTACCTTATCCGTGGTTTTGCTTTCTGTGGATTCAAGTATCCCCAGTCAATGGTGGTCCAAAAACAAATGATCATCCCTCCATCCAGTCGTCAGAGGGTCAGTAGTGGCCTCAGGCTCTGTCCCAGTGCCTACGTCATTCCCCTTGTTTCATCTCCCCATGCAGGCATTTTATCATCTCACATCTTCACAAGAAGGATGAGTACAGTACAGTAAGATACTTGGAGAGAGAGAGGGGCCACATTAACATAGCTTTTATTATAGTTTAGTTATAATTGTCCTATTTTATTATGAGTTATTGTTTATTAATTAGTCTCGCTGTGCCTATTTCAAAATTAAACCATTGTAGGTATGTATGTATAGAAAAAAAACAACTATATATAGGCTCCAGTACTATTTGACCATCCAGATAAGAAAAGGCATGGCTAGAGTCTGGAAAATCAGTCCAGCATCTCCCACAGCTTGTGGAATGGTGATTTTTGGTTTGCTTATTTATGTACTTATTTTCTGCTTTTCCCTACTGAAAAGTAAGTATAGTGATGATGTCTAGTGTGAAGATAAAGAAACTTCATTTGAAATGGAGTTGGGAAACCAGTAGGGCTGAGGGTCTTGGAACATATTCCTTGTGGATAAGAGGGGACTAGTGTAGTTGTCAGGCAGGATATCATGTATCCTATTAAAATCTCTGAATACTGAAGAGAAGAATTTATTTGGCGAGGTGGGAGGCTTCTAGAAACTTCTACAATATGGAAGTCAATCTGAAGTTTAAAAAATAGAAAGGAGGGGCACCTGGGTGGCTCAGTTGATTATGTCTGACTCTTGATTTAGGCTCAGGTTATGATCTCAGCATTGTGAGATCGAGCCCCTCGTTGGGTTCTACTCTGGGCATGGAGCCTGCTTGGGATTCTCTCTCTCCCTCCCTAAAAAAAAGAAAAAAATAAAAGGATATATCTGGAAGGATGGCATTTTGATAAAAAGAATTTCAGTGGAAACAGATGGAGAGTGTTCAAGAAACAAGTGAAATATGTGATTGGAGCAAAAGGATTGTGGGCAAAAAATGGTAAGTAGGTTTAAGGAGGAACAGAATCCTTTCTGAGGCCATGGATCATGTGTCTCACTCATTATTTTATCCCCAGGATGCAGCAACATATCTGGCAAAAAGTGTGTATTCAACACATTTGCTATTGAATCTGCCCATTGCAAAGAGATGCAGCTTCCACAAATGCTAGGAATACTGTACTCACCACTAGAGACGTATAATGAAGGCAGGACAAAACATACCCTACAGCTTTGAGCCTATGGTCTCGCCAAGGATAAAGAGACAACAAGCAAATGACAATATACACAAATTCATAATTCCAAACTCTGTGAACAGCACCATGAAGTTAAAGTAGAGGGGACTATGAAGAGTGCAAAAGGTATGTGGCCTAATTGGGAGTATAGGGGAGCCTTCCTTAAAAGAGAAGACTTTGAGCTGAAATGCAGAAGATGGGTTGATGAGAGATGATGGGCAGGTAGGTGCCAGATCAGGAAAGGCATGACTAGAGTCTGGAAAAGCAGTCCAGCATCTCTCACAACTTGTGGAATGGTGATTTTTGGTTTGTTTATGTATTTATTTTCTGCTCCTCCCTACTGGAAAGTAAGTATAGTGATGATCCTAGTGTGAAGATAAGGAAACCTCATTTAAAATGGAGTTGGATGAGCACTGGGTGTTATGCTATATGTTGGCAAATTGAACTCCAATAAAAAAAAAATTAAAAAAAGAATTAAAAAATTTTTAAATAAAAAAAAATGGAGTTGGGAAGCCAGCAGGGGGAGCTCTCAACCTGACCACTTGCCCTCCATTGCAAACTCTACAGGAAGAGACCTACCTTGTGAGCCCATGTGGCTTTACTATGCCAGCAGGAGTAAGAAAAGTTTTCCTCCTCCCCCGGCAACAGTCCAGCCAGTGAAAGACAGTCACAACTCAGCCAATGAGAGTCTAGCATATTCTAAACTGCCAGTTTACCCCAGTGGACTTTTTGTTTATACCCTCTTCCCCACATCCCCCTTTCTCTGTAAAAGAGCACTTCTTTGTTCTCCAGACTTGATTATGGTTTTGCCAAATGCTTGCTTATCCTGAATTGCAATTCTCTGCTATTTCCTAATAAACCCATTTTTGCTGATAAAATAACTGGTAGTTTTATTTTTAAAGCTAACCATAGGTACTTCAGAATGGTAGTTCTATTGAATGAATGAGACATTTTAAGGACGCTGCCAATTATATGACACAATGTCTTCTTTACGTAGACATCCGTGAGAAATTTCTCTGAGTTCTCAGTTCTCAGTGTCAAGGTCAGGTGTGTTTCTCTTTAACAACTAGGGTGCTTTGTTTTGTTTTTAACTTACAGACTCTATCAATGGGGTTGACTTTATGTAAATGTGCGATTTCCTTCAGCCTCATCCTCAGAAAGTTCCCTTACTTTGATTTTAATGCTCTCTGTTTGCTGTTTTGAAATTTTTAATAATTTTATTTTTGAATTTATATTTTGTACATGTAAATGTATATTTTGTGGCTTGGGACAATGCAGCATGCACCAAGCTTGGAGCTTCAGCTCTCGAGCAGTCCCGTCTCCCTCCCACTATCTTCCTGCCTCCCTGGGATGGGCTCTTGGCTTCCCATTGTGTTGCCTTTGGTAGTCTGGCCCAGCTCAATTCCTCCTCCTCAGGCCCAGCCAGACACTGCTGATACAAACTGCTCCACTGCACCCCAGGCACTGTCAAGCCTTTCTCTCCTCTCTCTCTCTCTTTCTCTCTCTCTCTCAGGCCAGTGAACACTATGCATCAGAGAGAGTTTGAGCAGAGGCAGGGGCCATGGGGAGGGAAGGTGTAGGATGATGCAGACCCGGTGGTGCTGCAGGAGACAGCAGTGGTAGTCTCTATGATGATGCTTGTTCTATGTGCTTGGTGGCGCAAGCCTTCTCATACCCAATTCAGGTACTGATCACATCCCACATTCAACTGATTAGAAATCCCTTGGGTGTTCCCCATTCTTGGTGGGTTGAGGCAACAGGCCATTGGAAGGGCAGACTGGCTCCCTTGTCCCCAAAGAGGGCATAGTACATAGGTCTGGTGGGTGCAGGAAGGAGAACGCAGCAGCAGGTGGGCAAATAAGGGGGTGGGCAGGGGGAGGGGGAAACATAACTAGTGCCTGTTGAGAGTCTGCTTTACCAGCCAGTATTCCCATGCCCGAGGGAGTGAGCCATTAAATAACAAATAAAAAACACCATGACAGGTCTAGAGTGAGAGCGTGGAAGAAAGGAAAAAGTTTCATGTTTTATTACATTTAATGGCATTTTTCCTGCTTTTTGAATAAGGGGCCCCACATTTTCATTTTGCACTGGAGCCAGCAAATTATGTAGCTGGCCCTGCCTATAAATCACATACTAAATCATATTTTACTCATTACACTGGCTGCTAGGAAAATCAGAACAAAACTTACAACCAACTTTAGCACAATATCAAAAAATTTATGACATATATTTTGAATAGTGAAATAATCTTCTACTTGTCATTTTTCTTATTTTTCTTGATTTTATTTTCCTATATTTCTTTACGTACCTGAAGGGAAAGGATTGGGTTTTTCATTTATCTTTGAAAACTTTAATCCTTTCTATGTGCTCATCTAGGATAGAAATAATCACTATTTAAATAACAAGCTAATTGTATACTTAACACACTCTTACAGAGTGTTAACTCAATAAAAAGCTGGTTTGATAGGACTTGTGATCAATTCTTTTGGGTGGGAATTTGTCATCATTGCAGTTGGTACTGTTTTCATAGTTTCCTCTTTGTCACATTGATCAATGATGCCATGAATGGAAAATTTCAAATTCCATGTTTTACCCCAGCATCTCACAAAACACATGGTTAGGAGGGATTATAAATATTGGCTTCTTATAATCAAATGGCTACTTACTTTATGTAGTAAAAATGGCAGACAAGGTAATCTTCTTTAAAAAAATGTATAAGGATATTGACTGCTCACTATGATGATGGATTTCTGACTTCATAGTCCCTCAAAGGGATACTCCCCTCAACATTTGGACTGCTCTCTAGAATAATCCATTGACCAATAATTTTTCATTGATCAGCTACTAGATGCAAGGTTTTTCTAGGCATGTTTCTAGGCTTGTTTCCAGGAAGTTTCTAGGAAACTGATGCACAAATCAGAAGCTATCCCTGGCTGCAAGAGAGTTCAGTCCTGGCTGAAGAGAAAGACAGTAAACAAACCAATAAATAAACAATTTCACTATATCTTATAAAGGCAATGAACAGGATTATATGTTACAGGCAAAAACTGGGGGAGTCTGGGACCTTCATTTCATAGAGTGATCTAAGAAGGCCTCTCTGAAAAGGTGATATTTAAGCCAGAACTTTAAGGAATCTAGGAGGAGCTAGTCACACAACACACTGGCAGCAGAGTCTAAGTAGAAGAGGGGAAAAAAGACAGAAAGAAAGGGACGGGTACGGCTAAGGCATAGCAAGAAAAGCTGAGAGTTACCCATGGAGAGTCAGCCAGAAGTTGCCCTCACCTTCCTGCTTTGCCCTCACCTTCTTCTTGCTCTGCCCTCCCATCTCATTAAGGTCTGTAAGCAGCTCTCTCTGGTGGTCATCGCATGCAAACATCATCACAGGACAAAATCCACACCTACAGAACTATTTACAAAAATACCAAGAGAACAATGTTAACCAGGTGGGTAAGGAAACCAGGCAGGAAGAAGTATATACGGGAACAGGAAGTGGTCTCCAATTGGCCTAAGAGGGAGCAAAAGGGCAAGATAAAATCAATTAATGGTGACAAGGGACCAAAAGTATAGATGATTTATCCAACTACTTCTCGATTACCCAAATAATCATTGCAGTCAACATTAGCCTCTGACAAACCACAGCTTGACTCCAGTCTGTGATGAGACTTTAAGATTAAAAGTTGAACATTTCCCATCTCTTCTATATCAGAACGTCCCAAGAAAGAAGGGAAGCATCCCAGTTGTGTCTAAAGCACCCTTAATCAGACTTAATGAAACTCAAACTTATGAGACTCTATTGGCCAGCCCCCAATTCCTCTACTAAGGGTTCCCTCTGTCTGACTGACAGCTATAAGGAGGTTCTAAACAATTCTAAGCAGTTCTACACAATCTTTAACACTCCATATAAGGGACATGTATAGCCATAAATGTGATAATCATTTTATTTTTTATTTATTTATGATAGTCACACACACAGAGAGAGAGAGAGGCAGAGACACAGGCAGAGGGAGAAGCAGGCTCCATGCACCGGGAGCCCGACGTGGGATTCGATCCCGGGTCTCCAGGATCGCGCCCTGGGCCAAAGGCAGGCGCCAAACCGCTGCGCCACCCAGGGATCCCGTGTGATAATCATTTTAAAAGGCGTTCTGAAACTCTCTAAATGAACAAATGTTAGGCGTATGATGATAATGATGGTGGTGATGATGACAATGGTTGTATAATTGTACTCCTTTATCCAAGTGGTAATTTCCTCAAAAAAGCAGTCCTGGTTTTTACTGACAGAATGTCCTGCAAATAAGAATGTTCATTGCAAGAAGCAAAAGCTTCCACGGATTGCAGTAGGTGGCTAGCTTTGTGATTGAACTAACATCATCACATCCTTGCCTTAATTTAACCCCGTTAAATAGAAGAAAACCATGTGAGATCTTTTAGTCGGGGGTGGGGCAGGGGGTGGTGGAAAAAGGCTCCCTGAATGCCCTTTTTAACTCCAGGAACTCAAACCCCTCCAGGTTTCAAGGGTCTCAAGAACCCAGCCATAGTTTGACATTAAGCAAAGTTTTGAATGATTTTGAGGGGAGGAAGGGAGAGGGGAGGGATATATTTTGGGGTCAGATAAATCAAAGCACATTTGGCCAGACACTGCCCCCCTTCATTTCCAAGCACATGTGAATTTCCAGGGAAATTGAATCCATGTGTTCCTGATTCATTTACATTTAACTCTTCAAAATGCTTTGTAAGCCCTCCAAGAAGCCTTCAGTGTATCAAGCCAGGATGTTGGGCTTTGTTAGCTCTACAGGCACCTAATATGCTGAATGAGTGAGACTAGGTTTTAAAGACAGAACGAAGGAAGGTCAAAAGGTTTGCAGATTTGACCCAACATATTCTTCTTAATTCCTGGTTCCCACCGACCCGCCTCTTTCAATGGGGACACAGAAAGAAGCATTCCCCTCTATGGCACCCATCGAGCCGAGAACTGCTGGCTGGGACACCCACTTTCACACAAACCTAAGCCTCTCCGATGGTCAGGCAAGAAGAGCTGACATTTGATAGGAGCCTTGGGCTTCCCAGTGTTAGTTTTCTTTTCCCGTGCTCTACTTGCTTCCTTTTCTGAAGTGGGAAGGCTGCGGCTGCCACCCCTGAATCCTTGATAAGAATTGACGAGGCCCAGGGGAGTGTGGGAAGAGTCTCTGACTTCAGCCGCTTGGCAGAAGTTCCGCAGAGACTTTCTGATCTTCCTCCACATGCTGAAAATCCCTAGAAGTCCTTTGACAGAGAGGAGGTTCAGAAGGGCAGTCTTCCTGTCCTCATTTCTATTGGAAAAAAAAATCATAACAATAAAAGAAAAACAATGAGGGTAGCCACCAGATTACATCCTCAGAAAAAACAGACATAATAAAAAAGGTTGCTTTCTTTGAGCCGGGTAGGAAACAGAGAGCAGTCACCTCCCCCTCCCCACACATCTGAAATGCAGTCATAAGTAGACACACCCTATCTTTAAATTGCACAAATGTTTTGGCAAGAGCCTATGCTTCCTTTTTTTTTAATGTGATAATAGCTCAGATGCCTCGCTCACAAACAAGGCAAGTTTCTACAAAAGAAATTGCTAGAGCTCACGTGTTAGTATTGTGTGCAAGGTACCTCCATCTACCTTTCCTCTGGGTTGCTTCTCCATCTTCGGTATGTTCTGCTGTGTATGCAGAATCTGAGACTGTCTAGTCTCATTCCACCAAAATCTTTAATGGGTCAAACTCTGTTATAAGCTCTCAGAGCAATTTTACATCTGCTTGTGTGATTATGACAATAATGCCCAAGGTCCCTGCTAGCATTTTGTCTTATTGTGGTAGGGCTTGGACCTGCCACCATGCAGATGCTCAAAAATATTTATTGAATGAATTTAGTGAGACCTCACAGTCTGCCAGCCAGGGTGCATTAAATTCTATTTGGTGGTCACAATAAATGTAGGAGGTATATGTTCTTAAGATGCCCATTTTTACAGATGAGTTAGTAAGAAATAGGATTAGGATCCAAGGGCAGGTTTGTCTTGTAAGACTCGTTCCAGATAGGTTTAGTGACTATAAACTTCACTTTCAGTAAGTGAAATTCAATTTACACCATAGAAGGAAGTACCTAACTAAGATCCATGAAAGTCGCCTCACTAATTGGCAGAAAAATTCCTCTTGGTCCTCTTTGTCTAGCACATATTCCCTGAATTCTCCTCTGGAGCTTGCTCAAATCATTTACTTAATTTTTTGAGCGTACTAACATATATTAATTAATGCATATACTGATTAGGTGCATGCCCATAGTTTGCCTAAATTTTGATCTGAGATTCTAAACTCTGAAAGCTAGACATACACAAGGAATATAAAATTTGAGCTCTCATTGTTGGCCAGTTAGGTAAGGGCAGTGAAGCGATTCATAAGCAAATCTAGGACTTCAAGACACCCAAGAAATTTTGCAATCCTCAGTAAATATTCCAACTGGAAGCATTTCAATCTCAAGTTAACCAAATAATTTTTTTTTTCTCTCTGTGTGTGTAAAAATGCTATTGCAAACTGGAAGGCACTGTGCAAATTCCAGTTACAGTTGTATAAGGAGGGAAAGGTCACACTGCTGGTGAAGTCGGCCATGTGACTTCTGCTTTCGTTTCTTTGGATCTATTCATTTCTTGGGGCTCTGGGCTTCCTAGAACACACCAGGATGGTTCTTTTCCTGAAGCCCATTAGGAGTACAGACAGAACCACCTTCAGGCAACACTTTAAAACTTGAGAGAAGAATTACAATCCCTAAAGAGATTTAAGAACACCATGACATGATCACCCTGACAAGATAAGTTTTGGAGCAGAGTATTAGATTTGAAAACATCTTTAAAGCTTTTCCAACAAAGATTTCTATCTCTCAGTAGAGACATTTCACAATCTAGGGCAAAAATATTAATGTTCTGAATGGCTCTATAGCAATGCTTCTCACATTTCCATGTGTTCCATGAATCTCCATAAGATCTTGTTAAAATCCAGAGTCCAGTACACAAGGTCCAAGCTGCAGCCCAAGTTCTGCATTTTATCAAACTTCCAATTCCTGGAGATGATATTGGCACATGGGCCACACTTTGACTAGCCAGGTTCTAGAGATTGGTGCACTACAGCCTTTAGACTTAAGAATTAGCAATCAGGCCTTGAATTTAGACTGTGCGGCTTGAAATTCCTTGTCTGTCACTTACTATGTGATCTTGGCCAAAGAATTGTACTTCTCTTTGTCTATTCCACATCTGAGAATAAAGAAAATATTAGTACTTACTTCATAGATCTTTGGGACCAATTACATAACATATTTTTTGCAACTATACAGTAGGCATCATATCTTACATATAAGTAGACATGTAATAATATTAGCTATTATTACGACTCTCAATTGTGTCCGCAGAGAATGTTGCTTCTTCATAGGATCTCTCCTCTTCAATATTCAAAGGAAAGATCTAGTTTCTCATCTAAAATATAAAAGTTGTGATAATTTTCTTCCCAAATAAAAATAGAACATAGAAAAGGATCTTTAAAGTTCCTGTGGGCAAATACCGTCAAGTGACGAGTTGTGTTTTGTAGACACTTTTATGATAGCTTTTGATGTCTGAGCATTCTCCAAAGTCTATTTGTACATTTGTAGCCACTGCTTTACAATCCATTTTCCTTATTCAATTCCGTATTAAAATGGAACTCATTGTGTTCAAAGCCTCACTGGAAATTCTCACCAAAGTGACATACAACTTGTAGTTTTGATCCCTTTATGATCTGCTAGCAGAAACCAGTCACGCGAGCATGCTCTTACTTCACGGCACTCTATTTTGACTGGGTGTTCTCTTCTGTTACTCAAACAGTGGGAGAGGAGTAGCCTCCAATTTTACTGTTCTATTGGTTTGCTCCCAAATGAAAAACAGTCCTTTTCCCTATTTATCAATATTTATTTCAAAGAGAGCGAGAGGCAGAACAGACATACTCCTAGTCCTCAGCATTAATATATTTTTTAAGTACTTGCTATGTCCCAGGCACTGTTTATTCCTCTAACATCTATTCACATATTAACCCATTTCATCCCCACCATCCCCTAAGAAAAGATTATTTTTACCGCCATTTCAAAGAAAGAAAAACTGAGAGTGCAGGGTTAAGTCATTTTGCCCAAAGCCTGGCAGCACGAATAGAAAAAACTACAACACAGAAAAAAAAATGGGATTCAATCCAGGCGGTCTAGATCCAAAGCTCTCATACTTAATCACTGCTAGATCAAGTTACTTCTCCCACAGCCAGGGCTGGGCCTAAGGTTTGCTGAGTGAGGCGCTTACCTCAGAAGCACAATTGAAGAGGGCACAAAAAAATCAATAATTAAGATATATAATATTTTATTTTATCTTCTTTTATTTTAAGGGTTTTATCTATTTGAGAGAGAGAGAGAGAGTGAGCGAGAGATCGAGAGACTGCACAAAGAGTAGAGGGAGAAGCAGACTCCCCACTGAGCAAGGGGGATTCCATCCCAGGACCCTGAGATCATGACTTGAGCCAAAGGCAGACGCTTCAGCGACTGAGCCCCCCAGGCGCCCCAAGATAAATAATATCTTAATGTGATGATTTTAAAATAAAAAATAACTTTCAAAATCATGCTGAATAAACATTAATTTTTTAAGTAAGATAGTTCTGTGCTGATTCATATTGGAGACCTGAGGAAAGAGGGGAAATAAAAAATATTTTTTTATTAATAAATTAACTTTTTATTGGTGTTCAATTTACCAACATACAGAATAACACGCAGTGCTCATCCCGTCAAGTGTCCCCCTCAGTGCCCGTCACCCATTCACCCCCACCCCCCGCCCTCCTCCCCTCCCACCACCCCTAGTTCGTTTCCCAGAGTTAGGAGTCTTTATGTTCTGTTTCTCTTTCTGATAGGGAAATAAAAAATATTGATCCTCTCTTTAATCAAAATGTTGATACTTTCTTCATTATAGATTTCCTTGCGTGAAGTTTGATATTTTAAAACCTGTCACTAAAATATTATTTATTTCATTGATTGAGATGTTTCTGTGTCCCTTAAATTGCATATCTGAGGTGAAAGCCACACTCATCTCCCCCTAGTCCTGGCTCTGCCCGCCTCTTCTTGCTTGGTTTTAAACACTGCAGGTACAAGAGGGTCTTGAGGATGAAGTCCAGAGGTTGCTTACATTTTTTTCCTACTATAATAACAGCAACTGTGCTGGCCTCCCTCTTTTTTTAAAAGATTATTTATTTATTTATTCATGACAGACACAAAGAGAGAGGCAGAGACATCGAGGAGCCTGATGCAGGACTCAATCCCAGGACCCCAGGATCACAACCTGAGCCAAAGGCAAATGCTCAACCACTGAGCCACCCAGGTGCCCCAAGTCTCCCTGTTCTCCCTTCCTCTCTGTTTTTGATTTTCTTCTCTCACACGATTTTCTTCCCCTCTTCTCCTACTACCTTCCCCTCCCTGACTGGTCCTCTCTTCTCCTTCCCCTGCTTTTGAAGTCTCATGAATTTGTGCCTTACAGCTTCCAGCTCCGCATGGCCTCAACCTTACCATGTGGTAAAGAGACCCTTCCACAATTCAAGGCAATGTTTAGAATCACCCGGCTGCCTTAAAAGCAGGACCACCGTAGTTGTCTTTGTTTCAAGGGGTTTAAATTTTCTCTTCTGAGGATCTGAGGAAGGAGTTAACCTTCTATATAGTTTATACTTCTGAATTAGTATATATTTGATCATTTATCCATGTGACAAAGGAGAATTATCTGGACAAACAGTGACCAGTCCAGATATGCTAAGGAGCCTGAGGCAGCGCTGATCTGTGCTCACCTACAGTGACAAGTTTTGTGGGGAAGGGGGAGGGAGGCTTGAGTAAACCTGGGATTGAAATTAGTAATATATGCCTTTCAAATCTGTGATAGTTCTGAGTAAGTATCACCCTAAAAAATAGAAGGAACATGATTCATCTTTATGGGAACAAGTAGGTAAGAAGTTATATTTGATTACACAGTATTTTGGGGTTCTTTAAAGAAAGAGTCCCTGACTCTTCTAAATGTTTTTCTCTTCTACCACCATGTAAACATGTCCAGGCCAGCCTGCTGGGGGTAAGAGGCCTTACAGAACCAACTAAGTCATCCCAGCTGAGCCACCCTCCCAGTCCCCATCTATTCCCAGATGACCTAGATAACCGGCTTCAAGCACATGGGTCAGCCCAGCCAAGTCCAGTGAGCAGAGCCCAGATGACTGATTTAAATCATTAACCAGATAAATGGTTGCCATCTTAAGCCATGAAATTTTGAAGTGCTTTGTTACTACACAGCATAAGCTAACTGGGTGATACAGAAATATATTCATGGAAGTCTTAGCAGTGTCCTATCATGCCAGAGGCAATGGAGATGTTTTCACAGCTGTGGGAAAACCACTAGCCACTGGCTAATCAAGAGCTGGCTCTATTGTACCTTTCCTGCTGCATAGAGCAAGAGCTTTTTCTAATACACTTCTGGGATCTACTCTAATCATTGGCAACCTCCTTTTTGCAGTCCCTTCCATGTCTGTGACTTCCCTGAAACTGCTTAGTCTGATAATCAGATTCTCTTTTCAAGTTGCAAGATGTCCTGTGGGGAGTGGATCTATCATTTTGAGGGTTAACACTTCTTCTTCTTTTTTTTTTTTTTTTTTTTTTTTTTTTTTTTTTTTTTTTACAGCATCCCTAAGTAAAGCATCAACCACAATCCTCGGAAAACTATGCTTTTAGAAGCTCTGATCTATAGACTGGTGAAATGGAACTCCTCCCAGTTAGTTGAATTGGCGAGTTTAATACCTCACCCTTCTATTTCTTGCTGCTTTTTCAAATTGATTTTTCCTTACCACACCCCCACCCGCACCCCCACCACACAGTTCCCTTAAAACAAGAGGAGAGGTGAAAGATTTAATCTCAGGAAAAGAAAAGAGGAAAGACAAGTAGCATCTATTGAGTTGGTTATATGCTATATTTTCCCAATCTTATTTAAATCCTAAAATGCATGGAAAACACATGCTAAATGGACAAGTATTCTGACATATTTAACTGTATACATATTTATACTTAACTGAAACTATTTGGTGAGATTCTGTGAGGTAAGTAATATATTTTTTTTTCTATTTTAAAGATGAGGATGTTGAAGCATAAATAGATCAAGTAATTATATCATTGCAACAAGACAACTTCTTGAGGAAGAGAAGTTAAGAGATCCTTTTGGGGAGAAAATTGGCTCTGACAGGGAATTTGAACTTTAAGTTGGAAGGATATTTATATAACATGAAGGTGTTACAAAGTGAAGAAACCACTACCTTGAGTTGGTATGTTAAAGTTGTTAAAAGTTTTAAAATATCGTTTTAAGGGGAGATTAAGGAAGTTTATTTTGAATACAGAGAAGTGTAAAAGGGTAAAAAAAAAGGTACTGTTCTTTTCCTTCTTCCTTTCCTTCTTCTTCTTCTTGAAACTATTATTATTAATTTTATAAATCTGAATCACATATATGTGTAATTTGCAAACTCCTATCCCACATCCCTATCTCTCACTCATAACAGATAAATGAACAATGGGTTTCACTTAACAATTACGTGTGCTTTCAAAAAAGTTATTATCTCACAACTTGGATTTTCCTTTTTTGGTCAGGTCCTTTGTTACAAGGGCAAAGACAATAAGTAATAAAAGAGATGAAGTACACCAGAGACATGGATAATCCACCAAAGACACCATTGGTCCCTGCCTAATCAAGAGCTGGCTTTGTGGTCCCCTCCTGCTGGAAAGAGTGAAGACTTTTTCTAATACACGCTGGAATCAGCTCTAATCATTGACATCCTCCTTTTTGCAGCTGGCTCCATCTGTGTGCCTCTCGTGAAACTGCTTACTCTCCCACTCATTCATATCCCAGCTCACAGTTCTCTAACATCCTTTCTGATGTTTGACTATGTGTTTTTGGTACACGCTCTATCCTGTTATTTATAAAAGTGGCCAGTTTCTTGATGTCATTAAATCCTATTTCCTCTATTAAATCCTTCTCCTTTATCCCACACTGCCTTTGTGCTCATAACTACACTTCACATTTGTCATAGAAATGTTTTACTTAGAACTGGGTCTCATTTTGAAGAACAATTAGAAGGTTGCCATGACAGGCTTCTATCCTCTGACTCTCTCAACTTCCTGGCTCTCAGACTTTTTCATTTTTTTCCTTTTGAATTCAATATCATACTGCTAAGTGCTTCCCCATATGAATCCCAGCAACACCACCTTTGTGACTGTTATCAATGTAGTGAGCCTCAATTTACTTATCCAAAAAGTGGGAATATAGCAATGAGTGTGCCTACCTCCCAGAGTTATGGTGGAGATCAAATATATTTGGGTGGTGTAGCCCAGTATCTGGGGCATACTAAACTCCCATAAACACTGATTGTCAGTCTTATTATCTTCATTCTAGGTTCATGAATAGGTCACTGTAGTTAATAATTCCCAAGCTTTTATCAGGACCCAGAAATTCTGACTGTTCAGCATCTGCTATCCGTATGCTTCTGTGTTACCTTCAAATTTTTCCTCTGCCCACATCTATGAAATGATTCATAATAAATGAGGCTTGTAATTATTGACATATTCATATAGATGTCCACAAGTCAAATATAGGACTTTTTTAGGGGGGAAGGGGTTTCCTTCACCATATGTTCAATTTTTCTTCCAAATGTTTGCATCCTGAGAGAAAGATGCTACCCTCAAGAGGTAGAGAAGACGTAGTATCTGCGATGTGGAAGAATGTCTGTGGCAGGCCAAGTGCAATTACAGCCTAGTTTATCTCAAACGGTGATTCCTAAAAGTATCCAGCCTGGCACTCTATTGGAAAGCCATCTTTCAGATGAGGTGGATTTAATAGCTGGCACTGAAAACATCAATAGTACAGATGATGAGCTGGCTCTATGTATTATATAGTCTGTATATACCTTTGTATACAAAAGCAGGGGTGGGTAGAAGGAAAGTAGCAATGAACACACAGCTATGAGTGGAACTTGGCCAAAAATGGCAAAACAATAATATAGTCCTTATCTGGCCATATTTCAGACAAGACTCAAAGACCTGTTTTGCATAATAGATGGCAAAGAGCAACTTCCCCACACTCAGAAACATTTCCTTTATCCTCCTTGTAATAGCTGGGAGCTTAGGCTGTCTAATACAAGCAAAGCTGAAGCTCCCAGGTAACTCCAGTGGAAACTGAGGCTTAGTGAAGCTTAATAAATGGCTGATTATGATCCAATGGGTGTCAGGGATAGAATTAAGTCCAGATATCTTTGGAACCAGAATTACGGCCTTTGCAATTACAACACAAAGAAAAATCATAGGGGCAAGTTGTCTGGTGTGAAGATAGGAAGAATTGTTTGAGAGAATGGTCTGTAAGGAGCATGCTTATCCGATCAGCTCAGCAGCCTTGGTATTTCACAAAGATACATCTGATTGCTGGGCTGAAAATCAATCCATTTTCAGTAAATAAGATTACACAAAAAGATATTTTTTTCATGGATCCATCCTACCCCATGGTGTGAGGCAAAGGTGGAACATACTGTTTTCTGAGATCCTTTTTAAAAGTTGAAATATGGGTCAGGGTGCCTGGGTGACACAGTTGGTTGTGTCTGACTCTTGGTTTCGGCTCTAGTCATGATCTCAGGGTCGTGAGATTGAGCTTGGCATCAAGCCCCATGTCAGACTCCATGCTCAGTGTGGAGTCTGCTATGGGATTATCTTTCACTTCCCTCTGTCCCTGTTGGCTGTGCTCTCTCTCTCTCTAAAATAAATAAACAAATCTTTAAAATAAACAAAAAATAAAAGTTAAAATATGTGAAGAGGCTTTTGATTCAGAATAAATTCACTTAGCTTTCCTCATATATTTGATTTTATTCTACTTTTTACTATATGGTGCTTATTACATTTATTCCATAGAGATTGAAGTTTTATAGATATTTCCAAGGAATAATCTGACAAAATAATTCATCATACAATAGATCATTGTAAAATTGAGAATTATATAGCTAGTGCCAAAATAGGAGGAAAAAGTAGAGGCTACATCTGATTCTCAATTAGGTTCTTACTAGTAATAAAATCTGGTTGGTAATAACAATGAATATATGCTGATAATAGAGAAAGGAGTAAGAAGAGAAGGGGGCAAAGAAAGAGTAAGAAAAAAAGGCTGAAAGAGGAAGAAATGTGTAAAAGAAAAGCGAATTGTAGGTAAGTTTAGGTCAGTGTATTACAAAATTGTTGTGAACACTTCAAAAATATGAATGCACATTTGTACTCACATATACTCCTCAAATCAAAACTCTATCTGATTTCAGTGTCTATGCTCTTCAACATTTTGTTCTACTTTAAGAAAGAACGTAATCATCATTTGGTGGATAAGCCCCAATTTAGAGCAATTTGGGATCCTTGAAGAAAGATGCAGGGAGCTCTGTCATCCACACCTCTTTTATTCCTCTGCCTCTTCTGCTTCCCTCTTAGAAGAGGCCTTGTGATTACATTGGGCCCACACAGATGACCCAGGATAATCTCAAGACCCTTTGATTTATTGATGCAGTCTACTTTTCCATGGAAGGTAGGGTATTCATATATTAGAAGGTGGATGTCTTCGGGGTACCATTATTCTGCCTACCAGGCATGTCTTTCTGCTCTGTAAAATTTGTCCTCTTGATAATTAGTTAGCCACTCACTTGTTACTGATTCTCTTCCCAAGCTCTACATAAAAAGAAACATATGTTCTTTCATTAGCATAAGACATTAGCACAAGATGGAAGGAAAAAAGAAAGAAAGGAATAAAGAAATGGAGACAAGAAGGAAGAGCAGACTTTATATTTTCCCATGTTTGAAATAATGGGTGCTCAAAATTATTAGATATGATGCATTCAGTTATTCTGTAAATAATAAATTCTTATGATGAACAGAATAGTCTCCAAGGCATTGCTCACATCACCAAAAAGGGGCGGGATGGAGGAAGGGAAAAAAATATGATTGCTGTGCCTTTTATAAATTTATCATTCATTTGTATAGACAATGCAGGCATATGAAAACACTCCAGCATAGTGTAATGTGACACACCAGTCAGTGAATCAAAATAGTCTACAGTTTTTGGAGATGGGTGATAAGAGCTTGGTTGTAGAGTAATAGTCATAGGATTTAATTCAGTGATAGTTTCATGGAAGATTTGAATTGGATTTTTTATGCAGCAAATGAGCATGAAATGAGAAGTTACAGAGGTCATTTGCAATAAAAAAAAAATCAGAGTGAAAACACATAACCAAGGAAGAATTGATGGAAAATTTTGGTAAACGTTGCAACTTTGTTGGGGAAGAGCACATGAGCTTTGAGGCATATAGAACATGTATCCAGTTGAGGAAGTGATGAGTTGAGTAAGGAAACAATAAGACTAAAGGAAACAAACTTGGTAGTGTATGAATGGCCATTGTGCATTCTCAGCAGACAAATGAAATAATATGATTTTTGATCCTAATCATCTATCTAGACTTCCCAATATCTGATGAAGATGCATGTAGACTATGTATTCTATAGGCAAAATGGCTATTTTTTAAGTTCTTTTAAAGGCAATTTAGTCAAAGTTAGTGAGTTAAGCAATCTTATTTCTCTTGAGACTGATAATGTTAACCAAGAAGAAAGGAAAACATCAGGAAAGAAAAGCCAATGGGGGTTTAAGTGAAGTATAGATCACTGGCACCTCCTGGTGGCTAAAGTGAAAATCCATCATCAATAGAAACTGGATCATTTCAACAATAGGCAATGTAAAAAAAAAAAACAAGTGCATGTTTGATAAACAAACAAACAAACAACCCTCAGGCTACCGTGGAGGAATATATTGTTGCCGGGGGGATAAGTAGACTCAAAAAAGTCTGTAGTTTTAGATAATTCATAAATGACTGGGCTATTACTTAAGTAAGGTGGTGTGTTAGATTCTATGAAAAAAATAATTGGAATCAAGACTCATTTAGGGTCATAAAAACCAGCAGGAATACCTCAATTTTATAAGCAAGAAGGCTGAGGTTTATAGAGATGAAAGAAAATACCAAAAAATCATATAACTAGTAAAGTGAAGATCCAGGATTTAAACTCTAGTGTATCTGTTTCCAAAACCCTAGTCTTACCCAGTACACAACTACAACTCCATAATACAATAAGAAGGACAAAAAAAGTCCACACCGACTCACGTACTCTGTCTAGGTCCTGAAATTAAGAAAGAAAAGAGAAGTCTTCAAGCATTCAACGTTTTTTAAAGAATAGAACAAATTTTTTATAAAAATATAGTTTCTCAAAAGGTTTACAACAATCTTATTTCTTTGAGATCTCTCTCTATAAAAAGGTATTTATTGTAGTTGGTTTTGAAAGTAGAAGACCCCATTTACTTCTGTAGAGGCACATGAAGCCAATTATCAGTGAAGTAACATTTATGGAGAATCCACTCTGGGCAGAAAATTATGTAATGATATTCTAATGACATATTGTAGCCAATGTATGTACCTATTCTGGGAGTTTATCATCAAACAGAATGAGGGACCATAGGGAAGGTGCTGTAAAAACTTATGCCAGAAACATAACCACATGGACACACACACACACAGACACACACACACCTGTACAGGAAATACCAGCATGTAGTCACTAGCATCATGAGGCTATTGAGCCCTTATAACATGCAGTCCAAACTGAGATGTGCCAAAAGTATAAAAATAAGGGTTTTGAAGACTTACTGTGATAAAAAAGTAAAATATCTCATTAACAATTTTTATATTCAATACAAGCCAAAATGATAATAGTTTAGATATATTGAGTGAAATAAAATATATTATTAAAATTAATTTTATCCATTTCTTTTTACTTTTTCTTATTTTTTAGAGAGAGAGAATTGTGTGGGTGTGCAGGCATGAGCAAGAGTGGGGGAAAGGGGCAGAAGTAGAGAGAGAGAAAGAGAGAGAGAGAGAGAGAGAGAGACTCTTAAGCAGGCTTCACACCCAGCATGGAACCTGACAGGGGGCTCAATCGCATGACCCTGAAATCATGTCCTGAACCAAAATCAAGAGTTAGACTCAACTGACTGAGCCATTCAGGTGCCCCCCTTTTACCTTTTTATTGTGGGTAACAGAAAAATTAAAATTATATATATGAATTGAATTTGTAGGAAGACATTATAGTTCAGCCTGGCAGAACTGTTCTTGACATACTTACTAGAGACGTTTTAGAGATTATTGCCTTGAGCGGCATGATAACAGGTGGATGGGATGTGTTTGGATGCGTCCCAGGTTTTTGTATATCTCCCCTAAACATAGTCCTCTCTAGCCACTGTCAAATTTCTGAATTCAAATTTCACTGAGCAAAAAAACTGTTGCAGATTATTTGTCTATAGGTCTGCATGTTTGGGTTGCTATTATTTATTTTTAGTAAAGCCCTCGTGTTACATTCAAAGGTCAGGATTCAAATGTCAACTCTGCATTCATATCCAATGACATCTCATTCTTCTGTGGCACTTCAATGCAAAAAGAAATATGCTGATACCTATTATTTAAGATCTAAGTCGTTACCAAAATATATTACAAAGCACCCTATAGTCCCTCACCTTGGTCTTAAGCTATGGAAAATCATGAGATTATAGTTCTTGACCTCAAGGAGCTGAAGAGACAAGACACAGACAAATACAGAAGGTGAAAATACACATTATCATACACTGTGAAAAATGAAAAATTCCCAGGGTGGTATGCGAGTTAAAGATTGATGAGATAGTTGATTCATAGGGCTTAACCATAAGGATTTGAATAGAAGAGTGGGGATTGGATGCAGGAAAACCTCAGTGAGTTCACTTCCTTTCCACTAAGTGTGGAAAGCAAAAGACTTACTTTCTTAGAGATTAATTTCCTTACCAGCTACTATGACCCAGTACAGTGTTTGACTGATGGTCAGTAGCTTTCTTGAGTGAACACATGAATATGTCTAGAAAATGGAGGTACTAACTCATATATATTAAAGGTTTTACAGGCATTAAATTCAATGACTTTCTAAATTTTAGATCACAATAAATATGCCAGCTCCTTGTTCAGTATTGAACACCTACTGAGTGTCAGGCACTATTCTAGGTGACATGTATTACTTGGGTTTTGAAGTAAAGGTGGAGCTTAGGCAGTGCGGAGAGAAAAGTGTTCCAGGCAAAGAGAAAGATGTATCCCTTTGTGGATACATCTTTTATCACTTTAATGTGTTAACTGGTCTCCTTGCTTCCAATCCTAACCCCCTTAGAAAAATTTGTGTACATCTTGTTTGTGCCTTGGGGCAGCCGTGCCATGGCCTCTTGGGCACTCCTGGTTGCAGCTGCAGCTGAGGTGGATATTTCTATGAGAGCTCAGACTTGCCTTGTGATGAAATCATTCCTCAAGCACATTCCTCCCTTCTCCATGCTTTCTGCCGGAGTGCCTTCTCTGATGCCACAAGAGTCCAGTGGGTGTGCCCACAAGCGCATCCAAAAATACAGGAGATTTAAGGACCCAGGGACATCTCCCAACCAGTGGAGAACTGGAATCAGTGGATAAATTCTTCTGCTTCCCATCCTTGGATGGCACAATTCAGGGTTATGCTGTTCACTTCTCAGAGGTTTGGGTAGAATCACACTCTTGTTACCTACAGCAGCAACCTCAATAATAATTCTCTCATTTTACTTTTTCTCCTTCCTAGTTCTTCTCCTACTCCTTTATTCCTGCTTCCTGGAATCACTGACCAAATAAACAACTTTTACCCAGCACTGTGTCTCAGGCACTCCATGGGGGGAACCCTAAGAGAACACTGCCAAGACATTGCAATTAGGATATGAAGTGTTGCCATGTTAAGGCACAATTCTAATCTCCCTTCAAGTCCCAAGTGAAATATCACCCCTCAATGAAGTGTTCATAGCCTGCAGCTTCCCAGACTTAATGGTTCCCCAGTATCTCTGTTGCCTTATAAGTGGTGAATTTGCAGATATGGAATCCTTAAATAATGAGAACCAACTGTGTATTTACAGTACATATATATATGTTCAAACCTAGAACATAAAGCAAGAGGATTTTAAACACAAAGGCTATCCATGTTCCTTTTCAGACATGTCCAACAAAGTCACTCTATTACCAGTTTCCATTAGAAATCTAAGCACTACAAAATTTTAGGAATTTTCGAAGGTTTTGTGGAAATATCCAGGAGGTTATATCGATGTACCACATCCGTACCACATAGTCTTTCATCAACTTGCATACTGTCCTTATTTATTCTTCAGCTTCTTTTTAATTCTATTCCCTCTTATTTCAGAGAAGATAAAAATTTCTCTTTTTCTTGGAGACAGGATCTTTCTGATAAACTTGGTCCTGCTCAGGGTCTCCACGTTTCTGACTACTTAGGGGACCATGTGAACAATTCCTTCCCCACAAAATACAGTGATCTCTTCTTGACAGAAATCATTTCTCTTCTGCCTCATTAACGTTGTGTCATTTATTATAATGTTTAAAGCAGCTTTTCATCATGACGCTAACCCACTTATTCTCGGATTCTAGCATCCTACATTTCTGAGACTGGCTCATCTCAGGGTATGTATGCTGGTATCACAAGAGATTATATTTACAGATTTAGCAGCTACTGAGCATCCATAATGTTCAAAAGTCTGTACTAGTTGTTGATGGGGTTGTAAAGCATGAATGTGGCACAAGCCTTGTCCTTGAGCTCATCATCTATTGGGAGAGATACATAAAATAAAGCAATTCTACTAACAAAGCTGATTTTGGCCTAGGAGCATTGTTTCAGTAGTCACAAATATATATACAAATACAAATGAATATATTTGCATTTATATAAAATATAACCTCAATACAAGTATAAGGACTTTCTTTCCCTTGGGTTTATAACCTACAGTAGAATTTTCAGGTCAGAAGGTATATGAACATTTGACTTTATAAGATAATGCCAAATTGATTTTCCAAGTGGTTTCTGGTTGAATATATCAATTTATATACCTATAGCAATTTATCATTTAATTTTGAAATGCATTCTTCAAAATGTTAACTTTATTTTTGTTTTTTTACTTTCAAATATATTCTCCTCCTTATTCAAAATTTCTAGCTATGTCACAAAGAAATGTAAAACAGTTTATAATACTGCCTCTAGTAAATTCAGAAAGTAAATAACATTTTCCTATGCAATAGGAAAAATTATAATTATAATTAATTAAATTAAAATTATACTTAGAAATATAAGAGAACCTATAGAACCCAATATTCCATGGAAGAATGTCAGAAGTTCTTGAATTAAATGCAAAATGTGGGTTCATATGTGCATGGTTCTAGGAAAACACAACTTTCTTTAAATTCTCAAACATGTCTGTGTCCCAGAAAATGTTAAGAATCATGGCTAAAAGCAAAACAAACAATGACTGTACAGAATCCTGGAATAAAGTATTTGAAAAAGAAAAAAACAGGTATAAACTTCCTAGAAATTATACCAGAGGAAGGCACATGATTTGTTATAGAGTTTTCATAGGACAAAAGGAAATATACCAGTCTTTATCTTAATAATTATTCTTCGCTCTGTCATTTAGAAATCACATGAGTTTTTTTATGGCTCTTACTGAAGTTGAACCTTGAAGGATAGTGCAAATTTTAAAAATTAGCTGTTGATAATGCACCAAGTAAAGCCCCTGAGTCAGTAAAATGGAAAGTGATCTATAAAAAGAAGAGAGAAGCTGGAGTGAGCAAGACACAGAAATTATAAAATATTTCTAGCTAAGGAGCATGAGGCAAGAATTAATACACAGCACATGTGAGAGTTTTCTCACCCCGTGTTAGCAATAGGCAATTGGCAAAGGAGGGCCTCATCAATCGGGACTGCATGCTTCGCTAGGAAAAACAGTCACATTTGACCACCCTGGGAGAGGCTTATAAAACTCTTCCAAGCTAGTAAAGGAAAAGACCCAGACAATTAAAACAGGAAGTGCCAGCTGAGGAAAATCTCCACTGGTGTTCCCGAGTACACAGCCTCATAATGAACAGAAGAGTGGATGTTGCGAATCTCCCAAAAATCCTTCTTGGGAAGGGGTGAGCAGGTGGTCCTCATCAGGAGTGTTTGCTGCTTTGGGTTCATGAAAACCCATCAAGCCCCTGAGAGGCTACAGTCTCTTAAAATAAAAATAAAAGTAAGGCAAAGGGTTGGTTTTATGCCTTTGTCAACAGGATAGCGAGTATTTCCTCTGAGATTAAAATACATATATATTTTTTTTACCAGTGTCTCTGATTTCTGTGATATGTGGTTGTTAAAATTTCATGCAGGAGATTTTTCTCAAATGTTCATATCTCCTTACACATGTGTTTGAAGGAGGAGTCTCCCTTAAAATATTTGCTGTTATCAAGTCATAAATACAGAGAACAAACTGGTGGTTGCCAGAGGGGAAGTAGTTGAGGGAATGGGAGAAGTAGGTGAAGGGGATTATGAGGTACAAATTTCCAGTTATAAAATAAATAAGTCATCAGGACAAAACGTACAGCATAGGGTATACAGTCAACAATTTTTTTATGATAAATTTATTTTTTATTGGTGTTCAATTTGCCAACATACAAAATAACACCCAGTGCTCATCCCGTCAAGTGTCCCCCTCAGTGCCCATCACCCAGTCACCCCCACCCGCCGCCCTCCTCCCCTTCCACCACCCCTAGTTCGTTTCCCAGAGTTAGGAGTCTTTATGTTCTGTCTCCCTTTCTGATATTTCCCACGCATTTCTTCTCCCTTCCCTTATATTCCCTTTCACTATTATTTATATTCCCCAAATGAATGAGAACATATAATGTTTGTCCTTCTCCGATTACAGTCAACAATTTTGTAATAACATTGTGCGGTGACAGATGGTAACTACTCATTGTGGTGAACACAGTGTAATGTATAGAATTGTTGAATCACTATCATATATATCTGAAATGAATATAATATTGTATGTCAACTATACTTCAATTAAATATATATATATATATATTTCTGTTATTTCCTGGAATATTTTAGTAGAATGTAAATTAGGTAAAACTTTAAGAAATCTGATTGTGGAATATCTTAATTGCTGTGGAGAGTATAAATAAAAACAATATTTGAGAAGCTTTAGCACAATCTAAACAGTCTCCTTTTACAGAAAAAAAATTGTCTACCTGAGGAAAACAAATATGTCACTTCACATTGTGTGTCACCTCACATTGCTAACATACTTTGTTGCTTGGGTTTTAATCTATCTCTCTGGATCTTAGACCCTCAATCTTGTAATGAATTCTGTGGTCATTTTGATGAGTACTTTTGGGTATTACTGTGCACTCTGGTATGTGAACTCCCACTACTAGAGAAGAATGTTTCTGCACAAAAAGAGAGAAGGCATTAAATTTAATCAGGAAAGTAAGGTGAGAAACCACCCCCATGCTCCAGGCAGTCCTTATACTAGCTTCTTCAAGGACTCATCCCTAAAACCCACCAACAGTAAAAGTGGTTCTCCATTAGCTGTCAAGTGTTTATTTGAGATATCAAGAAAGAAGGGCTGAGGTAAAAATAACTCCTTATCAGAAGTCAGAAATAAATTTTAGTTCTGAGCTTTTCACAAATGGGAGGTGTAATCTTGGGTTTCTGTTGCCTCACCAGCAAAATGAAGGGGTTGGGTTTAGATGGAGTAGGTGTTTGAAAAAATCAGAGATGACACCTTTCTCCAACCTCAATCTAATTTATACTTACTTAAAAAAAAACGCACTGAGAGTCAACTTTCAGTCTACCAAGAGACACAGACCAAATGCTATCCTTTTGTCCTTTATTTTCTACTAAAAACATAGTATAGAAAATTCTATGATTACTGAATCCCTCTACAGTTGTATTTCTGATATTAAGTCATTTTAAAGATATGATTCAAAAAGAATCCCCAGCATCTTTTGTTTTTGTTTTTTTGGGTGTTTTGTTTTGTTTTGTTTTGTTTTTTGAGGGTCAAACAAAGAAGGTTCACTCATAGTCAAATTTGGTCGACATAACATAATCATTTGTTCACTGGGGAGATGGGATAGGGAATTTGATTGTATTCAAAATGATTGATAATATGATATCCAATTACATCTTTTTTCCTCCCAGAGACTGGCTTCTTTTACTCTCTAAACACAGATATTTCAGAGAAACAAGTATGCCAGAATTCTTATGACATAGAGCAAACATAAAGATTGCAGAACGCAGAACATAGCATGTTTTTTTATTCCCCTTTCTCCTTTATAATTTATATAAATTATCTTGGGAAGCATATGTTCCAAACTTTTGATGCACTATACTCTTTAGTGACATTTTAAAAGATTGTTAAGACAAATGACCAAAAGCCTGGGCCAGCAGAAAGAATATTCCTAGAGCTCTGGCCCACTGGAATATATTTATTAGATGAACTTAAAAGACTCTCTGGTTCCATGCATTCAAAATTTCGAACTAGAAAAGAAGAATATACAATTTTTAAAAAATAATTTGGTACATAAATTGTAGTAAGAAGATTTGCCACCTGTTACTAATCAGTGCTACAACCACCTCTAATTTGAGTTACCATATCAATTTACCAATTTTCATTAGCTTCAAGCCAAGAGTATGGTGAAAAAGAGGTTCTATAGTATGTATTAGACCATTATCTCATGGTAGAAAATGATTTCTTAAAATCATAAAGGAAAGATTGACAACGTAAGATACATTGAACTTAAAATCTTTTGATCATCAAGGCAGCATGGAAAAGGTGCCAAAATGAATGGCAAAGCAAGGAAATCCAAAAACCTGCTCCTGTATAAAAGCAATGAGAACACAGACAAAAATGTTCAAAACCAACTTTTTTAGAACTCTGGAAATTAACCAATGATGTCCAAATATTTGAGGAGCACTTCTTCAAGAAAAATGTCTGTCTCTTGGTATGGTAAGAATAGCAAGCCCAGTGGCATCTTAACTTGCTCTATTCTAATACTCATTCTTCAGTTCCAAAGAAGTCTTAAAAAGCAGTAGACAGCAGCTTAGCAGTCACTAGAATGGGAAGAACAGATTTGAACCTCCCCAACAGCAGCATTCTCAGGGAACTGTTGTTATTTGACCCGTTTGATAGTTCCTTGGAAGCCCCTTTGAATACAAAGAACTTTTTCTTCACTTAGATCTCACTCAGTGCAAGCAGCCTCTTCCCTGGAGGTGTTTGTCAAATTGTTTAGCATTGTAGCTGTGTGCATGCCCTGTGCTCATATCCAGAACAGACTCAGGAAAGCTCTGACTCTCACTTCTGATAGGCTCTACAAACACAAGAAGTAAAGGCTAAGTCAGAGGGATAGACTGCCTGCCTCAGAATTGAAGACAAGCCCCCCTACATGCACACCGAGCTTCTTGGTAAAGATTGGGACATTTACTCCTTCTAGGCATTTAAAGACATCTTTGTCCAGTCATTAGCTGACTGCTAAGCTAATTAAGCAGAGACTCCATTGTCCACTTATGACAAAGAATAAAGACTTTGCAATATTAGAAAAATCACTAAACAAACGATAACAGCAGCAGTAAATAGGAATGACAACAAGCTCCAGGGAGGAGTAGACTTATTTCTAGAATTACAGTATTATACTACTTAAAATGTCCAGTTTTCAACAAAAATCATAAGACATACAAAGGACAAAAAGTATGTCCTATACACAGTAGAAACTGTTACTGAGGAAGCCCAGACATTGGATGTACTAGACAAAGATTTTTAAATCTGCTATTTTAAATATGCTTAAAGAACTTAAGAAAACCATGTCTAAAGAAATAAAAGAACAAATGGAAAGGATGTCTCACCAAATAGGGAATATTAATAATTGATTTAATTATAGAAAAAAGAAATTATGGAGTTGAAAAATACAATAAGCATAATGAAAAATTCACTAGAGGGGTTCAACAGCTTATTTGAACCAACAGAATAAAGAATCAGAGAAATGAAATATTAGTCATTTGAGATCATCCAGTTTGAGGAACAGACAGATAAAGGAGCTATGGAACACCATTGAGCATGCCAATAGATGCATATGTGACTCCCAGAAGGAGATGAGAAAAATTAATAGGCAGAATGAATATTTGAATAATGGTTAATATTTCCCAAACTTGAGGAAAAACATGAACCTACCCAAAAAGCTCATCGAACTTCAAATAGGGCTCAAAGAGATCCAAACCTAGACATATCATACATAATCAAATGGTAAAAAAACAAAACCAGAGAGAGAATCTTTAAAACAGCAAGAGGAAAGCAACTCATACAACTGATCCTCAGTAAGATGGGCGCCCCTCTCCTACAGCTGCAAGAGGTTGGATTCTGAAAGAAATGACACAAGCTTGAAAGGGAAGCCTGAGCTCCAAGAAAGAACACAGCTCAGCCAACACATTGATTTCTGTCCTGTGAGGCCCTGAGCAGAGGACACAGCTAACCCCTGCCCAGATTCTTGACTCATGGAAACTGTAAGACAATTACTATATTATTTTAAGCTTCTATGTTTGCAGTAATTTGTTACCAGCACTAGAAAATGAATATAGTGTAGAAATTTGAGGTAGAAGAGGGCAAGAGTTATGTTGGGAAGGAATGCCTAGGGAGGATGGATTGGCTTCTAGACTATTGATTGACACTATTATTTGACTCTGGTGATTTCTACATTGGTGTTCCTTTTATAACTATGTGTTAAATATATTTTCTGTAATTAATCTAAGTAGGCATCCTTAATTAAAAAATAATTTAAAAAAAGATTTTATGTATTTATTCATAAAAGACACACAGAGAGAAGCAGAGACATAGGCAGAGAGAGAAGTAGGCTCCTTGCGAGGTCATCCTTAATTAAAAAAAAATTTAAGTATTTTTAAAATGCATTAAGTCAAAGCTATGATAATCAGTCAACAATTTTCAGTCAACTAATCAGAAAGAATAAGCTTGCTAAACTAAGTAGAAATCAGTAATAGGTTTGATACATCATCCAGAAGAAATTTAAGAATATATACACCCAATCATCATCCACACAAAAAAGGATACTGGTAAAAACAAAGTTCCAAAAAAGAGAAAAGAAATAGAAATGTGACAATTAAGGTGAATGCAACAGTAAAGACAATCCCCTTTCAGGAAATGGCAGAGATTTTCAGATGTTGGTTCTTTTTCAAGACTAACATTGCATCACATCATACCATTCATTTAGAAGAATGGTACTTTTTGAAATGCATGTTGGAGCAGATTTTTATCTCAGGAACAAAAGAAGATTCTAGCCCAATGTCATGAAAAGACAGCATGTTAAATCTAGAGTAGTTGAGCTACCAAAATGAAATTGAATGGCAGGTGTATACTTCCCCGTTTCTATGTGTCTACCTATGTTTGGGTCCCCTCTGTCCCCTTCTCCCCTTGCACCTCATCACTAGAATTCGAGGTCCCTCTCCCACTCCATACCACCACTTCAAAATAGCACCTCAGTATAGTTGGCAACTTGGTATCCAAGTTTGGGTCAATCGAACAAACATACTCTGTGTCAGGCTCTGTGCTAGAAGTGTGTTCAAACATGAAACTGATATCCATTCCCTGAAGTGCTGCTGTTCCAGAGGAGAAGAGAGGCAAAGTGACAGATTATTTTAATATTTATATGAGGAGTTGGAGAGATATAGTGACTTACTAACTCACAGCTGTTTTAATTATTAATATTTGAACATGAAGGATTTTAGAATGAAATGTTTACCGACACCTATTCATGCACCAGGGTGTTTTTCTGATATTGTATGATTCAAGTTCCAAGGCATCTAAAATAGGGAGCTTATCCTTAGAGTCTCATACTTGTCTTTTCAGTGATTTTTGCTTCCCTCAGATAATGTTCCTGCTCATGAATTGCCTACACTTAACAAAGAATCCTGTTAAAATGTTGTTAGAAATTTAGGATGTAAGGAGTCACCTCTAGCTAAGGATTTATGCATATGAACAGGAAATGGCTAAAGCCTAAAAGCTGTTTGAGGAAATAAAATCTCATTATAGCAATAGTTTAATACAGATGAACTCGATAGTTCAACAAATTGTTACACAGGAACTGCTACTTGTCTGGCACTATTCTAGGGTCCAAATATCCCATCTAAGTAGGATATAGCAGTGGCTCTTACAAATGGGTTACAAATGGGTACCTGGGTGTTAGGATAAAAGTGAATACAAAGTGCTATAAGAGCTCAGAATGAGGGCCCTTGAGCTCAGCTTGTGAATGGAAGAAAGGAATGGAAAGCAGGAAGCATAGAGGCAAAAGGCAATAAAGACAGAAATATTAGTTAGAAAAATCACTAGACTAATAATCTATAAGAGCTATGAAGTTTAAGAGCTATAAGCTCTTAGTTAGATATTAGTTAGAATCACTAGATATTAGTTAATCACTAAATATAAGTTAGAAAATCACTAGGCTAATATTCTATAAACTCTATAAGAGCTGTAAGCTATAAGAGCTCAGAAAGAGAGCACTTGAGCTCAGCTTGTGAATGGAAGAAAGGAATGGAAAGCAGGAAACATAGAGGAAAAAGACCATGAAGACAGAAATATTAGTTAGAAAATCACTAGACTAATAACCTGTACATGAATGAAGCTTCATTGAAGTGTAGCTAGGGTCTCAAGTGGAACCAGCCTCTTCTACTATGGAGCATTCACACCTCTCATGTTTATCTCCCCAGCAGGTAGAGATAGAGGGAAAAGACCTTAACTCCATTTAACTAAACAAAGTTCTTCTCACCTCATTCATTCACACATTCCTCATGTAGTGAGAACAAACTTTATGCCAGGTGCTTTCCAGATACAGAGCTTTTGAATCTTGCCATACCAAGGTATCTTTTTCCTAGGTAATCAATGTCAATTTCAAGTTATTTCTCTTATTTGAATTACTAGCAATTTAAAACTTGCAGCTTTGGGAATTCCAAATGTTGTTTAGCTGTCACATGAGGTCACTCTCACCCTTGCAACTTAAATAAAAAATAGGTTTCATCTCCTAAGCCCAGCGTCCTTCCTTGGATCTATCTGACCTTAGGTTTGTTATCCCATTGATCTCTTCCTCTCTCTTTTCTTCTCACTTTCCAAGGACATTTTTCTTTCCCAATCTATCCAGAAGCAATTCAGATGTTGACTGTAGCCCATTTGAATGATTTCTCCATAACATCTTTCAGATAAGAGGGTGGCAGACTTTGCTACTATTTTGATCAATAGGGCAGGGTTATATCACAAAACCAAAAATGTGAAACACTAGACTATTTTGATTATTCTTTGGAAAGTAGTAATGTATTCCAAATTTAGTGGCTTAAGGGAAACATTTTTTTTTTTCAGTTATGCTATTTTAGGCCAGGAATGGAGAAAGGACTAAACTGAGCAGTTTAATCTCTGATCAACATCAACATGGAGTCTTTGGCAGCTGGAGATGGAAGATTTTCTTCCAAGGTGGCTGTTTCATGCAGATATCTGGCTCCTTGAGGCTCCTTGGCCTTTCTACCTATTAGGAGTCACATTCCTCAAGGCCTTTGAGCTTCCCACAGCAAAGTGACCTCAGGGTAGTTGTACTTCTTACATAATGGATGTGTTCTGTGGGAAATCTAAACTTAATATACCTTCCTGAATGATGTCTAGGGAATTGACGATTCACAGGTACTATGTAGGTTTTTGAGGGGCAACCATAGGAGGTACTGACAAAGAATTATGAACACAACAGTGAAGTAAGCCTGATAAAGAATTAAGAAAAACGGAATATCAGAATGGGCTCAAGGTAACTAATGATGCAAATTGAGTTATCTGCTGGCTGTTTACTTAAAGTAGGATGATATGCAGCAACTGTAACTCTGATTCCATATAAATAGAACTGAAAATCCACTACAGTTTTGCAACTACTTTGCTGGCTACCTGCTTCCATTTGGGGTATATATTTTGTTCAATTATAAAATCAGTTAATTCTGTATTTATGAACTGGCATATCCTTTTAGTCCTGATTTCTGTACCAACACCCCCCCCCCTTAATACTTCTAAGAGACAGAAGATAGACACTGCTCGGCCACATAGGGGCTATTCAGGAATTGGCACTTCAGTCACAGGATGGACACATCACTTTGATGAAGAGCAAATAGGGAAGAGATATTATTCTAGCCATCTCAGGAAAAATCAAGCTCCTGCAGAACCATCCATTCTTACCAGAGTTGCTAGTTACTCTTGCCTCTGAAGTTTCTCATTGATTGATATTTCTGGAGAAGGTGTCACCTTTGCTGTCCCCTCCCCTCTCTTTCCTTTCTCCTTTTTCCTTCTCCATCTCCTTCAATCTCAAAATTATCATAGCTTCTTGGACAGGTATGGTTTATTGGCTGATTAATGAGTATTTCTTCATCTCTATCACTGAATCATCTCTGCCACTCCCAGAGGCCTTATCTTTATAAACACTTCCATATACTGCATTTTTTTTTAATGAGAGAGAGCAAGAAGAGCAAGAGAGAGAAAAAGTGGGCAGAGGGAGAGAGAGAATCTTAAGCAGACTCCATGCTGAGTGTGGAGCCAGATGTGGGGCTTGATCTCACAACTCTGAGGTCATGACCTAAGCCAAAACCAAGACCCCATGCTTAACCAACTGAGCCACCTCAGTGCCCCCATTACACTGCAGTCTTTTTTTCTTCTCTAATATTTAATTAATCTATTTACTTGAGAGAGAGAGAGAGAGAGAGAGAGAGAGAGAGAGCGCGCATGAGTAGGGGGAGGGGCAGAGGGAGAAGGAGAACCAGATGGCTCACTGAGCAGGGACCTTAGTATGGGGCTCAATCCCAGGATCCTAAGATCATGACCCAAGTCAAAGGCAGATGCTTAATTGACTGAGTCAACCAATCACTCCTATACTGCATTCTTAAAGACAATTGTCTTTCTGAAAGGAATTCTGTGCTGGATACTAAAATAATAATTTGCACTCCCACATCATTTGAATCTCTTAAAGTACCCCACAAAAACAAAATTCAAAGTTTGCTTTTTTGTCTTTTGTAACTACTTTTCAATTAATAAGTAGTATTTATTAATATTATTTACTGTATTCTAAGGAAAACTATATTTGATTCTTGAGAATGCAAAACCAATTCTGAATTGTCTTTGTTCCTTTTTTTTCTCATTTATCCCCAAGCCTATTTTACTCTGTTTCTTCATGTATAGGTAGAAGCCAAATCCCAGAGGGAAAACAGGCAGACTTGAAGTTTGTATATTTGGGGCAAAGCTGTTTGTTATCAGCTTCTGCTGCTTTCAATCTATAAAGCAGTTAAGAATGGGGCAATTATGCATAGTAAGTTTTCCTTTCAAAGCTAAAACACAAAAGAAGCCCTTGTCAAGAATTATTAATGTCTTAAGTAAAGTTCATCATAGCCAAAGCCATTCAAAGGAATAAATCTACCCCAAATAGCGAAGTGTGTGTGTGTACTTGTGTAGAAGTAGTGGGGGAGGTGAGGGGGAGAAGAAGGTGAAGGACTCATTTTCTTACAAGGTAGAGAAAAAAATGGATATTTCATTGGATGAAAGAAAACACAACCCCAATAATAAATAAATCCTCTTTTAAGAAAATAAGCTTAAGTAAAAAGGGAAACAGGAGGTCAAACTGGAAATCCAAGTTTAATTCGGAGAAGAACGCCATGGAATGTTACAGAAAGAGCACTGGGCTTGGATCAGAGCTTGGAGTTTAAGGTAGGAAGGCAGAGCATAGGAAGGCTCTCCAAACAGGACCACTATTCTTCAAAAGTGGTACAAATACACAATTTGTTGGTTACCTGAAAATAAGTTTATACAACGAAAGTATTTTCAAATTAATTTATATATTATCTGGTGTTAAATCTTTCTTTTTGTTTTGGCACAGAGAATACATATCTGTTAAATGCAAACATTCAAAATGTTGTAGCACAGTTTTCTAACACTTATTCAGCTTTTTCTCTTTCAGTTTTTAATGAGGTGGTGCCTAAAAGCATAAAAGGAAGTTAGATCACTTCAGAGAACTGAGACACCTTGCTGCCACTTATTGGCTGTGTAAATTTGGGAAACATACTTAGTTGTTCTGCAGCCCAGTTTCATCACAAGGCAAGGAGAATTATCATACCTGTTTTACCTACATGGGTTGTCATGAGGTCTTATATGTAAATCTAAAAGAACATCAGAGAGGTCTTGTTTTTCACACTGCTATGAAATGTAATTGTTACAGAGAGCTACAGTCAGTGTTTAAGGGTAATTTTTCAGTCATCCAAGTTGTTTGTTCAGGAAATTCTGAAGCCAGAAGGTAGATCTGAGTTTTCTATCATTGTCAGAGAGGTTCACATTTCATAGACTCTTGGCCTCAAAGTCATCACCAGATTCAATGCTGATCATGGCTCTCTAGAGACTTCTTTCCAACAGACCTTTCAAAGAAGTTTTGCTGGAAATTTAATTTCTACCTAATAGTCTTGTTTCCCACATGACATTGAAATAAAATTAAAGATACAGTCTACTTAAGGGAAAAAGCATCCTTGGACTTAAAACACACACACACACACACGTCTGCAAGCATATACACACCTACACAGAGACACAGAGACACCTAAAATCTGTAAGAATAATCAAGAGATACAACAAGATCTATTAACTGATAGATCATTCTAAACATAAAAGAGGATATTTCAAGACCTGGTTCCCCAGGAAGTAGATTCTTATGGACAGGTTTATTTGCAAGAGTATTTTGGGTGCTCTTGGGATTAACACCTGTAGAGAAATGAAGGAATTAGGATTGGGCAGAGGAAAGAGTTAAATTGGGATGGACTTGAAGCAAAAGCCTTAACAGATCCTACAGGGGGCTCTGGAGTTGACTGACAACTTCAGAGTTGTCTCCAAATAGGGAAAGGGGGCAGGCCTTTTATACCCTTATATCGACTGGTTCCAGGTTGTCCCAGTGAAGAGGGGTGATGGGGTGGCCTTGAGCAAGATGACTTTCCTTAGTTGAGGACAAGTCCCAGAGAGGGACTCAGCTTAGCACTATCAGTTGTAAACACTCCCCAGATCCCTGGAGTTTAGTTCTTCAGTCTTGGACTAAAATCTGAGTGAACACCACACAGTCCACTCTGGTCTGTGCCTCATGCCATTCATTTCCACATACATCATATAATCAGTTACGGTAGCATTCACATTGCTCCTGGAGGAAGCTTACAAATAGATGGTTAATGGGATAAACTATAGTCACCACCAAGGGAAAAAACTAGTGTTGAAGCCATGCCTAATATTTATCATACCCCTGTTTCCCCCTGTCCTAGTCAATGTTCCCTTCACTCCCAGCTGACACCTCTGTTAGCCTCAAAGGCTTACTGATAGAAGGACCCAGACTCTCATTCCTGAGGGACTACCATGTTCTTTTCAAGCTTTAGTCACTGAACTTTTTCATTTACTATCAAAACTGGGCAAAGGAAAACCAAGAGGTACCCGTGATCACCTGAGTCCCAACTGTATTATTTGCTGCTCAGGTAAGGACCTCTCCACCTCCTCTTGATAATCAGAATCACTTGACAGGCTGGTGACTCCCTTCCTTGCTTGTATGTATGCTGTTCCTGTAGCATAAGAAGCTTAAAGTGACTGAAACAATTGTCAAAGCTTGAGTTTTAATGCAATTCTTACTGCGTTCCCTGGCAATTCTTACTTTCTCCCTCTGGTAACCAAGACCCAGAGTTGTAGTAATAAGGAATACAAATTCTCTAAGTGGGTCACTTGAATTTGAAAGTACTCCTACTTTCACTACTTGGTTCTAGGACCTATGTGTTCTATGTTTGGGGGACAGAACCATACATAGTTCTTGCCCTGAGGTATATACAGCATTTCCCAAAGAGTCTTCTCCAAACTGGTGCCTCTGCTATTTGTTCAACAGGCTGTACCACTACTAAAATGGTTGACAGCTCCTGGGGGAGGTGATATGTAGCAAGACCAATGAAAACCATGAGGATAAGCTAATACTAAATCTACCCCACTGTGGGATAGGTCACTTGATTTAATGTTATCTTATAAAGAAACACCTGTCAATGGGTAAAATATTCTATAAGTTCTCTAACTATCGTGCTGGCTGAGCCTTATGGCAGAAAATGTAAACTGATATCCCAAAGAGTGTGGATTTCAATTAATATAACTATCAGCATCTCCTAGGGTGGAAGGGGCCCTCTATAATCAGTTTGCCACCAAGGGGCTGGTTGGTCTCTTCATGGATTATGTCATATTTGAGGTTTAGCATTGCTCTCTGTTGTCAGCAGACTGAAATTTGGTAAAGGCAGAAGCTAGATCAGCCATGGTGAATGGAAAACCATGCAGTTTGGCAATGCACAGCCTCCACCCCTGCCATCAAGCATAACCTGTTTGCATGCCCAATGTGCCAGTTTCAGAGTAGTCGACACCAATTGGCTATCACTTAGTCTACTTGATTGTTTAGTGTCTCTTATATGGTAGATCTTCTCTCATGGGTATTGGTAAGCAGTAGAAAGTCCATCACACTTCATGCCCAATCCAGGTTTGGGTTATCCAAATGTATTTTCCATAGAACTCCTTGTCTCCAGGGGCACCTGGGTGGCTCAGTGATTAAGTGTCTGCTTTTGGCTCAGATTGTGATCCCAGGATCCTAGGATCTGCTTATGTCTCTGTCTCTCTCTCTGTGTGTCACTCATGAATAAAGAAATAAATAATTTTTTAAAGAACTCCTTGTCCCCAATCTTCTAACTCTTTCTTTTTCCAGATCCCTGACTAACCAACCAAGCCATTTTCCACTCCCCATGTGTCTGTATATAACTTCAGACCACTTCTTTTTTCACATAAAGTAGATGGCCAGGTATACTGTCCAAAGTTTTGGTCATTGGGATGATTTTCCCTGGCAATGTCTTTCAGTGCCAGCTCTAAATGGGCTATAGTGCATTTCAGTCCAATTTCAGTTTATACCTATATACTGAACTGGCTCACCCATGATTAAGCTTGATTTATCCCCTCCTCTGTCAGTTGGTCATAAGGGAGTCCCTCACATGACCATACTCTGAGCTAAAGGAGAGGGCTGGTACCAGAATGGTGAATAACACGAAGATCTGAGTCTGGGTCACCTGCTAGTGAACTCTGCCTGTGACTTCTGGTCCTTTTCTTGTCTGATCCCAACTGTACCACTTCCTTCTTACTATGGATTACTGCTGGCCTTGGCCAACTTTATGATGTGGTGAGTTTGCCTGAACTCTGCTCATGATGGAATTTCTAATTGCATGGTCACTTGCTGTTCCATGGTCAGGCATTATCTTTACCAGGTAATAGCACAATGGGAGGTGTTCTTCAGAAAGTTAATAATAATTCTTTGGCATATATTGCATGGTCTCATTACCTAACTAGATAAGTAGTAACTACCTAACTACCATCCTTTTAGGATGAAAGGTTATCTGATATCTAGGGTATGTTTCTCAGCCTTTAGGACCACTATAAACACTCCTGAACAAACCAAAAACAAAACAAAAAGATGAACTTAATATTTTGTTGACACATATATATTCTTGACTTCACTAAGGTGGAGGGATAAACCTCAGGGACACTCATGGTGTTGCTAACACTCGTCAAGGCTTACAGGACTATGGGCTGACAGAAACAGAGAAGCTTTTATAGGTTTCAATGGTACTTTTCTTCTAACAATTCTGATCATCTAAAATGAAATGTTTACAAAGTATTATCAGTGTCCTTGATGAGTCTTTCATATCCTAAAACTAAAGATAGTGTTTATTTCCACGAAGCTTTTAAACTTGAAGCAAATACAAATGCCCAAATCAATCAAGTAATTCCGCTCAACATGAGAAAAGGTGAACAATGAAAATCAGGTCAAAATGAGAACTTGTTTACCAAAGGTACAGACTATCTAAAAAAATATAATGGCGGAAGCCTAAATGAGTACTTGGAGGAAAAGTAGGGCATTATTTAAACAGGAATTACATGTGATATTGTATTATAGAACCCAAGACGGAGGAGCAAAACTTTTAAGGGGAAGGGATTTTCCTGTTCTTAAAGAAACATGTATGTTATTAGAGAAGTCTGAGCCCTGCAGACTTTAGTTCTCTGTAGCAGAAAGGCTCCGCAAAAGATGAAATCATCTGTATTATATTATGAGCAGTCAGGCCAGTTGAAAAGGGACATTGAGTTTGCAATGTGGTAGATATTAGCAAACACTTAAGAGAAACCACAAAAAACCTCGTGCATTGGCCTGAAGTAAGCCTTCAACATCTGCTCAGACCCTTCAGAATCTACACTGCTGAGAACATAAGTCAGTTTGTTGGTCATTCCTCTGAACTTGAAGCCAGATGAGCAAATCCAAGCCATTTTATGGTACAATCATTCAAATCATTCCAGTATGTTACAAGATTTTTTGCCTTTGCCTTGAGCTTCAAAAAGAATTAGGCGGCATTTGTAACACTTCACACATTCCAAGGAAACTATTGGATCCAATTGTGAAAGTTTTCAAGTTCTGATGAATTTTTAATATATAATTTATGTTGAGTATCCAATTTAAAATGATACTATGCTATAGAGTCATGGTGCTAAAGTACAGCAAGGCAGTAATTGCTATTTTTATAATTTTATCACATTTATGCTTATTATTTATTATTATTATTTAGTAAATACTTATTTTAAACTGATGATGATGCTTTCACAGTTTCATCATAGGCTTCATAAAAAATTCATTGATCAAGTTTAAAATTTAGAAAAAGGCACATAGAAACAACCACATAAAAAGAGAAATTCAGTTACATCAAAATTTTCAATAAATGCTCTTAAAATATATATATATATTTTAGTTCATGAAGCTTAACAACAATGGGGAAGATATTTGAGTTATTCTACTGAAGCCACATAACATTTTCTTGCCATCCATAAAATGACTCAGATGACATAATCTATACTTGGGAATCCTTATGGGTATAACAACACAGGGAGAGCCGGAAGGAAAGAGCATCCTTTCACTGCAAAATTCATCTCCTTCTCAGGAGCAAGCTACTTTATTTCATGTGTACCCAACAGCCTCAGTGTTTCCCAGGGAGATTGGGGTTTCCCTGGTGCTTCACCTATGAGACTGTTCCTGTCTGAGAAGGAGTGGGAGAGAGAGAGAGGATGGGGCAAAGGACTTGGCAGAAATTTTAAGTTGACTCCCAAAATGCCCTTTTATATGTTTCTTGAAATGCTGAGACATAGATTCTAATTCTTCTCCTCTTAGAGTTAGGATAAAAGCAACAGCAATATGTGGACCTGTCCTATGTGCCAGGAAGTGTGCTCAGTCCCTTATTTGCCTTATCTTTTTTTAAGACACACAACAACCTCATGGAAGCTCAGCTGCTGTTATTATCCCTCTGTCTTTTTTGGGAAACTGAGAATTACCAAAATCAAGTAATGATCTTGAGCTTGTACCCCAAGGTATCTGTAAGATCCAAAGGTCAAAGTCTAGTCAATTCTAACTATTCTTTTTTTTTTTTTTTTTTTAAGATTTTATTTACTTATTCACAAGAGACTCACAGAGAGAGGCAGAGACACAGGCAGAGGGAGAAGCAGGCTCACTGCAGGGAGCTCAATGCACGACTCCATCCCAGGACCCCGGGATCACACCCTGAACCAAAGGCAGATGCTCAACCACTGAGCCACCCAGGTGTCCCAATTCTAACTGTTCTTGAATAAACAGCTAAAAAGAACCTAATCTCTAGTATGATTTTAAGCATATTAAAATTCACATTCTGGGGGCACCTGGGTGACTCAGTTGGTTAAGCATCTGCCTTCGGCTCAGGTCATGATCTCAGGGTTCTGGGATTGAGCCCCAAGTCGGGCTCCCTGCTCAGCAGGGAGTCTGTTTCTCCCTCTGCCTCTGCCCCATCCCTGCTTATTCTCTCTCTCTCTCTCTCAAATAAATAAATAAATAAATAAATAAATAAATAAATAAATAAATAAAATCTTAAAAAAACAAATAAATGAAATTCATATTCCAGGAGCCAGAACACTAGATCCCAATGATACATAAATCCCTTGGATAGTTAACTGGGTTAACTCCCAGATACTGTTGTTGTTTTTTTCCTGGAGAAGTTTTTGGTTTGTTGTTTTAAGAAAAGAAAAGGTAAAGGTAGGCCTTAGTAATTTGGAGTTGACTTAAGAGGCCCTTGAATCCTGTTCATGCAGCTGTAACTATCAGATGATTAGTTAGATCCGTAGAAATCACAAAGGACTTGGCGTTTCCTGCTCCCAAAGAAGTAGCAAAGGAATTGCTGTTCTGTTCTGTTTCTCTGCTCAGTTGAACATTTTAGGATGCCAGCATTTTCTTATGAGCCTTGCTGAGAAAGTGGCTGAAATATATTTGCAAAACCTGAGTATATTGTGATAACACACTGATATTTGGGACTTAAATACTTGATGCTTTACACAACACCCAGGAAACTTAGGGTTCTCAGAAAAATGTTTCATCATTTTTGACACTAAACTTTTTCTTCAAGCCAATTCCTAGGACTATATAATGTCATAGTTCCAAGGCACCTCAGAGAGCATCCAGCTCAATGTCTCCTTACCAAAGCCACTTGAGGAATTGACCAAGACTTCCCAGGGAAGACTACAGAAAGGCTGGTTTTAATGGAAACACATTTCAATCTATCAACTGTGCTCTTTCCCAATGTTTACCTGCCTTGACCAAGGAGACATCTGAGGTCTGGGAGCTTATCTGTCCACTTGTCTTTCACAATCAGTCTTTGCCTGGCTTACAAAATAAAGGCATATCTCACTTCCATTTGAAATCTTTCTCCGGTGCACTGCTCAAGGAGGTAAAACCCTCTGGGAAGCTAAATAGAAAGGCAATTTGAGGATGCAGAGCTCCTGAGGGCAGAGTTACAGGAGAGCAGAGTGTAAGAATGTTCACAAGTACGTCTCATTCTCATATAAGGATGAAAAAAGTGAATGTCAGAGAACTTAAGTAACCTATTGATGATCACAGAGCTACAAAGTGCAGGGCTTGAGGTATGAAATAGCTTAGGTCTGCTGGCGGCAAAATCTGCCCCCTTCCTTCTTTACCACATTGCCTCAAAACAGATCAAGACTGGTAGGTGTCTGGCACTCAATTATCAAAGTTCAGTATTTTTTTTTTCAATTTCTTACCTCGAGTATCTATGTCTCCAGTGGAAAAGGTCATGAAAAAGTCACACTCTGGTGAAATTAAAACTATAGCCACACTCCTTCACTACAGCCGATGTATGGCATTACCCTCTAGATTAATACTTCTTTCTTTCTTAGAAGTATAAAAGATAGAATTACAAAGGGTCATATTACACATGCTCTAAGCATTAACTGCAAGTGGGAGTTTAATAGCTAGTTTTTTGAGCCAATTTTTGCAATGGCAATTTTCCTCCCTTTCTGTACTCTCTGACCATTTCTCCAACCTAATTTGGTTTACAAGCAAATTGTACCTTTAATTGCCTTCAGTTAAGCTGAGCAGGTAGGTAAATGAGAGTCATTTTCAATTTATTTCCTGTTGTTTGCCTTTTGAGAGGACTACCCAGAGCTGTGTCATGTGCCTCCCATCTCCCAAAATCGCATTCCTCCAAGCAAGCCCTGCCAAAACTAGGTAGGGAGAGATTTCCCTTCAAAACCTGGGTACCAAGCTTAAACAGTTTTCTGACCCAAGAGAAGTATATCAACCACCTCCTCCTTTAGTGAGTTATCCCATATGTGGTATGATTTAAAAATGGAAGAAAGGAGGAAAAGAAGGGAGGAAGTAAAAGAGGCCGAGAATGGGAGAGGGAGGGAAGAAAAACTGAGACCCAGTGGTCTGAATTGTGATTTAAGTTTTTTCATCCCTTCTCTGTATGCAATTCTCTTTACCTCTCTTGTTTTCTGCTCACAATAATTTGTAAAATTGAGTTAATAATTCCATCTTTATAAGTTTGTTGATAAGTTATGTAATATAAATTAATCACATAGTTCAATTTCTTGTACAGAATACATTGCACAAATAAATAAATTGGGACTTACTGTTGAGATTGACTCTGAGCGATATTTCATTTACTCAGCAAAACTGACTTAGAGAACACATTTGGCTTCTATCGGGATCCGCCAGGTGATGGGATAGTTCTTTATCCAAGAAACAGACTAACCTTCCCTTCTCTCCAACTTGTACATAATTATTCCTGGAAGAATTATTATTTAGTAAAACTAGCTCAAGCTTCCATTTCCCAACGGAGGGATGCTGAGACAATGGTGAGAACAGGAGAAACAAGGAGTGGATGCGTGGCTAAGTTATCATCAGCTTTGTGAAAAAATATTCAAATAAATGACTGCTGACAAAATCAACCCACTAAAATGCAATATATATATATTAGTGTATATATATTATATGTGATATGTTTGAATTGGGCTTTAAGGAATTTATCATGCTGCCAATCTTTTATCTTAAATAGGTGATAATAATATTGATACCTACCAAAAACTCATTCTTTTCTATATTTATTAGCTACTTTATTTGTATGAATTTATTTGCTCTGTACAACAACCCTTTCAGATTGGTAACAATATTATTCCCAGTTACAGAGGAGAGTTTGTGGTCCAGGAAGTTTATGTGATTGACTTTTTTCTTATTCTGCCTATAATTTTCAAGACAATTAGAGGTACAAAATGTAAAATAAAACAAACAATAAAAGAATAGCACATGTCTGAGTGAGCTTGCCTATGGAGCAATTTTCATTAAGATCCTTTCTAAGTGACTATTACAGTGAATAAAATATTTTATGAAGATAAGAATTTACTGTTGTAGGAACTTTATGACCATTCCTTTGAAACAGATTACCTTAAAGACAAAGAAGAATCGGTCTCCAAATGTAGTCCCCCAACCAGTCTAGTACTCCTTCAGAAGAATTAACATGCCTGAAAGGTAAATGTAGAATTCGCTTGTGTGTAAATAGTAATAAGAATAACAGTAGTAATTCTTGGTTACTGATTCTGGAGGCATAGAAGTCACAGTGTCCCTGTTCTATTTACAAGGTTTCCAATTTATTATTGAGCATCAAGGATGTGAGAAGAAGACTACTCTGCTTAGGTCACTTTGTACTTGGCCACAATTAAATTGCTCTCTATAGAATATTCTTGGAAAGTATAGAAGAAAAGTTATGATAGCAGAATCATCTTCTAAGAAAATGTACCTAGAGCCAGAGATTGGATCAGGGCCACTCTTATACAGACTGAGCCTGGATCTACTAAAATAGCAATTGTCTCTCCATCGAGGACTCAAATTAGAGTGTCAGACATTGTCCATATGTTCGTTGGGCAATGAACTGAACATGCACAGCAGCTGTTTTCACAGAATGGGTGTAGAGTGTTCTACAGAATTGTCCTTTCACCAAAAAGCACAAAAAAGGCAACAGATTCAACAGTTAAGAAGTTAAGCCCTTATAGATCTTTCTTCCAGATTGTTGAGCATTTTTGTCCATCATTTCATTTATTTCTAAGAGTTTTCCAACAATGTACTATCACTTTAGGATATAACAAATTGTCGAGTTGAAACAAATGGAGAGAGAAATTCTTGTGGCCTGGAATCATTGCCTCCTTGTTTCTGGATTTCCTAATACCTTTATGCCAAATTTGGTGGTGAATTTGTAAAATAAATTAATTTCCAGAAAGTTCTAATTTTAGTATATGTGCTGCTGAAGCGAGCACTTCCGGAAAGCTCCACCAAACAAGATCCAAGAATTTCCTACCCATGGATAGAAGATGAATTCAGTTTAACCCCTTATCAGCTGAGTTATCTGGAGAAAGACACCCACCTTCTCCAAGCTTGTTTCCTCAGCTGTAAAAGAGGGATAAATTAACACCTAACTTCAGGGTTCCTGAAGATTCGATGGAATAATGATGTAAGTAGACAGTTCAATGGCTGACACAGAGTAAGCCCTCAATATACACACAACCTTAAATTCACTGAGCAGCTGTCCAGGTTGATAATCTGTTCTCTCTAGGCCAATAAGCCATAGCATTCTGGGTACAAAACAATTCTAACTTCATTTTACTGATATTTTGTGACTTCTTTTGATTTTTAAAGAGGTAATATGCTGGTGTGAAAATATTTCTGGGTTAAGGTCAAATACCTGGGCTCTAGTCACAGCGCTGTCACAGAACAGGAAATTTGAATGACTCCTTTTGTTTCTCTGTGTCACCATTTTTCTCATTATCTAGAATGAAAATCATGCCCTTGTAAATGTCTTTTGGGAAGAGACTGTTTAAATAAGAAAATCAAGTAAAATCTTGAGTAAAATCTTTCACCTTTCAATGGCCTACAAAGACTAATGATCCTGGCCCAGTAATGAGATAGAATTCAGTAATCTAATTCAATACCTTCTAAATTGCTTGTCATAATGACCACGGACTCTTGGTTAGCTGGAGTTAAGTAAGCAACGAGTAGACATGGGACTTAGTAATGATAACTGAATTATATGAGAACTTCATTATGACCCCTGTAAACTTCCTTAGGGAGTTTTCTAAACCAATAGAAACTCAGTAAGATGTACAAGAATAGACATTGCAAGAAATATTTTGGTACCTCTATCATTCAGAAAAGGAAGGCGTATGTGTCCCACTTCAGCTTAATTATTAAAGCTATTATAGCTTTGCCAGCTGGCTACACATTGCAGTGGAGTGAGCATGATGCCTGAAATTCCAGGTTCAGGATTCGAGTACCACCTCTGCAATCTTCAAGAGAGTTAAATGCTCAATTTGTGCATTCTAGGGTAAAGGAAGTAAATAATACTTCTTCAGGGTATTGCTATGAAGATTAATTGGCAAAGTACATGTAAAAATTTTAAACTAGCTATAGCTCTTAAAAGATAGTTAATGTTAGTCCCTTTCCTTATCTAAGTAAGGCTTCTTTGAGAACAGCTGAGTCTTATCACCCAAGTTTATGGAATAGGAAAAAAAATGAACTTTAGGATCAAAATAATTTTTAATATCAACTTAATTTTGTTTGCATCAAACTTTTACCCTCAGAATTATATATCTTTGACTCCCAAATGTTGGTAGTTTACAGAAACAGAGAGGTTGTTGGTTAGTTATAAAAGTGGTTAAATTTTTAAGAGATGTTACATTCAAGATCCAGATATTAGATAATTTGGCTAGTGATCTATATGTCCGGAGGCTCTATTATCTTATTTTTCCGTCCTTGACTTCTACTAATAAATAACCTCTTTCCCATCTCTGATACTCATTCATGCTCTATCAACTCAAGACAGGTCAATGTTTTATAAGAACATCATTACACACACACACACACACACACACACACACACACACTATCCTCAGGTATTGTTCATGCTGTGCTTGATGGAAGGTGTGAGATTCTCTCTCAGCTCCATCCATAATTAATGCTGCTCTCATTGAATCTGTTGAGGAGACTCTTCCAAAATCACCCAGCTATTTCTTTTGAATGGCTCACTTTATGCATACCAGTCTTTCCCAGTTGACCAAAATTTTAGTAACATCATTTACTTGTCCAGTTATCTTTTATTCCACTTTAAATTCCATCAAAATGCTTAGCATTACACCTGGCATATAATAGATTTAGAATAGATATCTGTGAAATTGATTTAATCATAGGCTCATTATTAAAATTAATTTCACCTACTTCTTTTTGCTTTTTTAATTTATAGCAACCGGAAAATTTAAAATTTTATATGGTCTTACATTATATGTCTCTTAGAGTGTGCTATTTTAGAGCATCTCAGGCAGAAATTCACTCATTCTGTCTTACTCTAGTGAGTAGGTCAGTGATTATTTGGATAGCCTATCACCATAAAATAGTTCTATTCATTGAAAAAAAATTTATATTTTTGGATTTGCTGTCTTCTGCATTCTTCCATTAAGGCTTCTATTTTAGTCTCCCTGGGGGGAAAAATAAGGATTTTCCTTTTCCATGTGGCAGCCCTTCAGAAACTGAAGAGAGTTACAACAGCAATAATAAAAGTAATATAAACTGAGCATTTATTGTGTGCTAGGCATTGGGCCATATGCTTGACATAAGTTACCTCATTTACTCTTTGAGATAAGCAATGATATCATTCCCATCTTATGGATGAGGAAACTGAGGCTGAGGAGTGCTCAGTTTCCCGAGCAAATGAGCATATGAGCAAAAGCATATGAGAAGTGCTTAGCATGCTACCTGGCACACAGTAGACACTTAAATGTGAATTGACACCACTGCCATCATTAATACTTTTGCTGCTCTTTGCATTGGTTCTAGCTATTCCAGAAATGACACAGAGCCCCTTTCTTCTTTGTTATCAATCAATAGGTGAATTCCCCCTGCATTTCCGTGTTGCTTATATGAGCACAAGAACAGTCTCATGTCTTAGTACCCCAGGGAAGAAAGCTCAAGGGGCACAGTATGGACACTAGTCAAGGTGCTGTCAAGTTTTGGCTGCAAGATTTGGTCCAAATCCACACCAGGTCAGTCATTCTGGAAGTAGCAGGGCAGGGCTTGGAATAAGTGGCCAAAAGAGAAGTGCAGCTAAATGATCTGAGGCAGTTATGCAATGGGTGCCTGACTCAAATGAGTGGGAATGGGTTCCATGACCCCTAGTGGTTGTCTGAAACCACAGGCAATACTGAACTGTGTCTATATTATATTTTCTCCTATACATATGTACCTGTGCTAAAGTTTAATTTATGAGTTAGGCACAGGAAGTGATTAACAGCAAATTTTAGAAAATAGAAAATTTATTTTCTAAATTACCAACAAAAGAGGGATCTAAGTAAGCAAAAAACTTTGTGGAAAATTGAATGACTGTGTGGAGAGATGTATGGTTGAGTGTGTGTGTGTATAATGTATGCATATAGAGTTATCACATGTTGAACCTTTTCTATGCATCAGAAACTATGCTAAAGCACTTGATTTTCTTTACAAAATGTTTTTAGTTTCATGGCAACCCATTATGTTGGTCATATTCTATTCTATTCTATTCTATTCTATTCTATTCTATTCTATTCTATTCTATTCTGCCCTGCTTACAGATAAGAAAACTCAGTCACAGAAAAATAAGTATTTTGTGTAAGACACGTGGCTAATAAGTGGCAGAGCCAAAATTTGAAATGAGTCTTTTAGCCTCCAGAGTCCCTACTCTTAAATGGACTTAAATGCCATGCACTGACTCTTTGAAAGACTAAATTGTACTGGTTACCATTTACTGAGAACATAATACCATCCAGGGTGGTATACTACTTCTAAATCTGAGAGATTGCTTTCATGTCTCCATTTTACAGTCAGAGGAACTACGGCTCAGAAAGGTTAAAAAACTAAGAAAATAAAAGAATGGTGGAAATAAATCTTCCATCTGAAAAACTTCACAGACAGAATAAAAACTGCAAACATTTACAGAGGGCATGCAAAACTGGTGAGATATTTATAGATGTCTGCTGCTGTTGGCAGAGTAAGGCCAAGAGCTACACATAACTCATCGGTATGAACCTACATTGGAGTGCATAATTCTAGTTGTGCCATATTTATATCTATACGTGTGATTACAGATGACAACTAAACTACTAAGAAAACTTAATCCTTCTCATGTAAAAAAAAAAAAAATCCCTAAAATATTTTCCGCAACTTTAGGCTAATGAAAAGGTGGTGCAATCACCAATGAAAGTGGGAGGAAAATTTTTTTTTATATATTTATTTATTATTTATTTTTTAAAATTTTTATTTATTTATGATAGTCACAGAGAGAGAGAGAGAGAGAGAGGCAGAGCCACAGGCAGAGAGAGAAGCAGGCTCCACGCACCGGGAGCGACATGGGATTCGATCCCGGGTCTCCAGGATCGCGCCCTGGGCCAAAGGCAGGCGCCAAACCGCTGCGCCACCCAGGGATCCCGGGAGGAAAATTTTTTGTTCAGAGCTGATTTCTCTGTAAATCTGGTAGGATAAATAACACGTTAATAATAGGCTTGGGCTGGTACATTTCAGTAATTTTTTTTGAAAATGAAAAGGGAATTTCTACTTCTTCAGACTTTTAGTAAATACTTATGCCATAAGAATTAAAGTTATAGAATAAAATGGAACATTTCCGATTCAATGCTCTGGCATATTGTATTCTATTTGATTTAAATATCAGGGGAAGTATCACACAGATGTGTACAAAAATGCAGCAAAATCATGTTGTAGAGCCTCTCCCTGTTCTATGGATGTGATTGTAAAATCAAATCAAATCATGCTTTCCATGTATAGCATAACATTGCTGTAATCACTCCTGCCTAGCATTAGCAGGGTTCCAGTAGTTGAAAGCATTGACCATGCATTGCTTTTCACAAATCCTGGGGAGTGCCAGCATGGTCCCCAGCCTGAAGGACCAGAATACATTTATAGAAGGTTAAGTCATCTGATAGTGCCAAGTGTATCAGTTGAGGTGGGCTAACAGACCCCAAAATATGTAATGGCCCAACAACAATAAAGGTTTCTTTCTCACTCATGAAACAGTACTAGGCTAGTGCACAGATCAAAGTGATTCCCCTTCTCTACACAGTAATTTAGAGACAAAGGCTAATGAGATCTGCTACTGTCAACAAATGGATTCTAAAGTCACCTTGAAGATTTAATCCATTTCAGCAGGCCAGAAAGGAAAGAGAGCATGGAAGACTGTGCCACTGACGTGCAGGCTCAGAAGAGATACTTTGCACTCCTGCTCATATTCCATTTACCAGAACTCAATCACAGGGCCACATGGAGCTACAAGAGGGTGAAAATAGTAGACGATCCATGTTTCCAGGAACAGATATGGTTTCTCATCTCCCAGTAAGTTACAGACTAAAAAGACACTATGAGCTGTCAAACACACCTACACACATCCAACAGACAATAGTGGAACAAAGATGGCAAAACTATAATATGAATTCCTATTTGTGAAATGGGACACATGAAATATATTCAGATGTCATTGGATTATGTCAATGAGGGAATGCTGCTGGGCAGGTATTATGAAGCACTTCTATCCTAGGAGTAGGGAAAATTCTTTGATTAGGCCCAGGTTCCTTTCTTTGGGAAGAGCTCTCAGGACCACTATTCTCCACAGCCCTATCTCCCATCATTGGGAGGTACGTGCACAAGGCAAACTTGCACGGTGCAAGCAAGCCTTGAGGAAGCATAGCCTTGTGAGCATGCCTCTTGCTTCTGAGGCTTATAGGTCCAAAGTGGTTTATTTGTTTGTCTTTGATAATCAGAGGCTTTTTGAGGCAAGACCCATGTTTTAGCCAGTTCCAAGAGACAACCAAACCCAAGGTTTCTTCCTGTAGGTGTTCCAAGAGTCCATTCTTTACCTCCTTACTCACATGCCACTTTTTCTTTTTTTCTTTTTTTTTTTTTTTCAAATTAATGGTGGCTTCCCTGAAGCCTGTAGAACAACAGGCTTGTAGGGGGAGTGAATGAGTAGGGCAGGTAACACCACCAGTCTGAACTTTGCTGTGGGGAATAGATATTTTTTCTAACTGAAGTATCAGTGGGCTCTTGGTGCTCAAAACCTTTTTTAGTCCATGCTCATCCACAGTTATGGATCTTCCACAGTGACATTTCCAACTCCTTGAGGACCCACACTTCTGGACTCTCCCTTCCCTTTTCATTTCTGTATATAAAGTGGGAAATTCAGAGCTCAACTCATACACGAAAATTCTGATTTACTTTAATAACTCCACTTAAGGAAGCTCTGGTACTAGGTTTGCTTTTTCAGAAATCTAATTTACCAAATATTTTCCCTAGTGGGATAAATAACACTATTAATCAAACATTTACTCCTCCAACTCTATGGAAGGAGTATATACTTCTGGCCCATTGATGTTAAGTATGGACACATGACTTGTCTTGGCCAGTAGGCTGTTAGTAGGTATGACATAAGCAGATACTTGTAATGTGCTTTGCTTTTGGGCTTGCCCTCTTGCACCACTACCAATACCATGTCAAAACCTTCCCCTGAATAGTTGTTGCCTTTCTGGTCAGGCCCCAGAATGAATCTATGTGCAGTACACTCAAGCACAACCCTAAACTAAGATCCAAAGCCAGCCAGGCCTCCAGATTGAGGTAGCATGGACTACCACATCGAGTCTTGAGCAGCTGTCTCTCAGATATGTGACCCACAGGTGTGTGAGTGGGAGGCCATTGTTGTTGAAGCCTCTGAGTTTCAGAGTGGTTTGCTATGTAGCAATAGCTAACTGATAACACTTTGCATAAAATGGGTATTCATCCTTATGGTCTCCAATATCTGTTTCCTTGCTGTCAGTCACCTATTGCCTTACCCTTAAGCCAATGCACAAATTTTTGATATGTTACATAAAATTTAAGATATAAATTCAGGAGTTAGCCGCTTTAACAACAACAACAACAGAAACCCCCAATATATGTGATAGCCCAAGCCTATTCAATAGGATTGGGCAGGCAAACAAGTTGAAGTTTAATATGGTTTTAAAAAGTTGTTCTTAGAGTCATATTTATTAGATCGAGCCCTGAAATCAGGATGGAAAATATATCAGAGGTTTTCCAATCTAGGACTGGAAGTGGTATACATAATTTCTGCTCATATTTTATTGGCCAGAATTTATTTGTACACACCTACCTGTGATGAAGAATGGGAAATAAACTCTAGTTGGGTGCCCAGGACAAAAGAGTATAACATGTATTTTTGGTGATTAGCTTACAATCTCTGCCACATCACATATAGCCCTTTTCTGAGAGAAGGAAGAGAGCTGATGAGGTCATCCTTTGCTGTGTCACTCAGGGATTTTGTTCTACTAAGATCAATATCACCATTGCTGCTGTTTCTATACCTCCTATGTAATATCTGCTTCTCTATTAGCTCCTATTCCATACTACCTTTTGTTAAACTCTGACTGTATTCTTTTTTTTAAGATTTTATTTATTAATGAGAGACTCACACAGAGAGAGAGAGAGACAGAGACAGAGACACAGGCAGAGAGAGAAGCAGGGAGACACAGGCAGAGGCAGAGATACAGGCAGAGGGAGAGACACAGGCAGAGGGAGAAGCAGGCTCCATGCAAGGAGCCCGACATGAGACTTGATCCCGGGTCTCCAGGATCACGCTCTGGGCTAAAAGCCCAGAGCCTGAGCCTGACCAGAGAAGGAAGAAGGATTATAAGACAAAGGATTGGGCCTTTCCTGCTAAACCGCTGAGCCACCCGGGTGCCCCTCTTACTGTATTCTAAGCACTTAATATGCTTATTTTAGTGAGCCCTCATGTTACAAATGAAAAATACTCATAAATAAGAAGGGGAGTCAGGAAAAAAGTTTATGTCAAATTTCAACATGTTATACAGATATATATATCTGTATACAATCAAGTTCATTTAGATCATCTCAAGTGTTTAAGTAAATGAACTACAATTCTTTACACACACACACACACACACACACACATGCACACTTACCTATCTATACCCAGATAAAAGTTTTAAAAAATAGAGTGAGGTGAGGCTATGAGGGTTTCAAAATTTACCCAAAATGGATATTCTTACTGTAGAATGAAACTGAGAGCCTATTAGGCTCTTTGCAAGGGAATTTTAAAAAGAAGACTAGCACAAAGAATCAATTAGAGCAGGTAAAAGGCTATAAGAATTAGTAATACATTAGTCAGCAAAGACTTTGGAGAGTGTTATTAGTACATGGTTTGTCCCTAGTCCTGCTGGCTCATTCTGACTTCCAAATTGATCAAAAAGGAAATAAACTAATTTAAGAATGACATGGGTTAGCTATTCTCTTTGAAAATATCGTTCATTGTACTTGGATGACACTAAAGGTCAAATATGTAAGCATGTCATTTTACTTTGGCTTGAAGATCTAGCCAAGAGAATGGAAGAGTGGCCTTTCTTCTCTGGCCTTCAGATCCCTTAATTTTAGAAACTCATAACAGTTTTCTGTACCATATGTCCTGACCACCTCTAAGTTTCTCATTATTACTCTGGATCTAGTTCAAGGCAGTACAATTTGGAGAGGGTTTTTTTCTTTTTCTTTCAATAAAAAAGTGGAGACACCTAAACAAAATATTCATGTAATGTCTAATAATCAATTTTATGTCCAAGACCAATTATTGTATCAAGACATTGGTTGATATCATTTCTTTTGGGGGATTGTTTCCTATACTATCTAGGAGATGAATCCAATGATATAATTATGTTTTCACATTTAAAATTAATGGAATAATTAAGAAAAGTAAGCCAAGAAAACAAAGTTTTACTTGGAATGTTATAATTTGAGGCATTTACTTTTACGAGAGTTGATATTGCTGGCCTCACTTTAAAAATGAAGCTTGTTGAATAACAATTGGACAGTTATCAAAAAATCTTGAGCCAAATTCCAATCCATGAGCAGTAAAGAGAGAAGGAAGAAGGATTATAAGACAAAGGATTGGGCCTTTCTTCAACCACTTCCTATCTGGAACACCTGAAGGATCCAATCACTTAGGCATCAGATGCCTCATTTTTAAGACAATGATAGTCACACTTTACCAGTCCATCACCAGAGGGCTAAGCCATTCTCTGAGGCCTCCTCTAGTTCTAAAGTCCAAATCTAAACTTTGGTAAAAACTTAAAGAATGCAGGTGACTAACCACTGATACCTCCATGACAAGTGGAAGTTAGTGCCCTGAAGGCTTTCCATGCTTCCTCTGTTCCTTCTAGGTTGGATCATTAGATATACTAATTACCAGTTATGGTGGATTGTATTACTCTTGGCCAAACAGTCTAATTTTGCTGCTCCCAGTAGAATGATTATGTTATCTCTACTTTATTAAACCCAGGAGTATCCATGTGATATATGTTGGCCAAGAAAATGTAGGCAGAAGTGGTTATGATTACTTCATGAAAGCAATGCTCTCTAGATAGTGAATAATTAATGTAGGGTTTTACTGTAGGGTGACCAACTATCCCTGTTTACCCAGGTCTGCAGGATTTTCTAGGATGTGGGACTTTCAATGCTAAAGCCCAAATGTCCCAGACAAACCAGGATGAGTTGCTCATCTTTGGTTTTATTGATAAAAACTCCCCAATTTATCTGGATACAATGTTGTTTCATGGCTGTTAAGGATTTTCTGACTGATTTATTTTTAATTTGCTTTCATGCAAACTTAACAGTCCTGTGTACCATTTGCTTCTGTAAAATGATTCTAGAAGACAAATCCGACACACTAACAATCCATATAAAGTCTTCCCTTTCTGACAGCATTGTCAATTTAATAGGAGTCTTCAAGGAAATAGAAACATGAAGGTGAGAGATTTTGGAGATGGCAGGAAAATGCTCAGCCATCCTCACCAATATTTACAGCACACTAATATGTACAGTGGATATAGGTCTGGATTTGCATACCTTGGATGTAGTTTTAGGTTCCTTGTTTTCCACACAGAAATTCTATGACCTTGCAGCAGCCACTTAATCTCTTGGAGTTTGGTTTTTCATATCTTAGAAATGGGGCAAACATGAATAGCATTTTATGAACTGTACAAGGCTATAAAATAGTGTTATTACTATGCAGTACATTCATAAAGACTGACCATATATTGTTAAATCACATTCTATCCATTCACCAAAGTAGTTTTTATTTAATGATCCCTTCCCTTCACCATAGCTTATGCCTATGTGTAGCAAAAGAAGAATGGGCAGATGGCATCTACCCTATACTCACAAATATGGACATGATGCCAACTTATACCAGGGAGGAATTCCAACTTGGTCAACTAAGCATGGGTAATAACTATTGGAAATGCATGTTTGGCGGTGTAGCGGGTGGGTATAGTATTGGTGATGAGGAGGAGTTAAGGTAGTAGAAGGAAAAGAAAATACACTAGAGCTCCAAAGAAGTTCATTTTCATTTTAAAGGGGAGCAGTTAATATCCATGGCTTTACCCATTCATGCTGCTATTATGAAATATCATAAAATTGATGGTTTATAATTAGCAAGCATTTTTATTTCTCATAGTTCTAGAGGCTGGGAAGTTGCAGATCCAAAGTACTGGCAGATTCAATGTCTGGTTCATAAATGGCCATCTTCTCTCTATCTTCACATGGTGAAAGGAGCAAGGAAGCTCTCTGGGGTATCTTCTACAAGGGCATTAATCCTCTTGTGACCTGATCACCTCCCAAAGGCCTCACTCCAAATACCATCCCATTGGAGGTTAAGTTTCAACATACGAATTTTGGGGGGACACAAACATTCTGTCTACAACATCCCCTCAAGCCACTTTGAATTGTACAGTAAGACTAGTTTGAAAGGTGATTCAATAACTAACTAGTTTGTCCCTCCAAACCTGCACCCCATTTTCTCCTCCCTGTTCTGCACCCTTGTATAGATTACATCAATGGGTATCTTTGCTATCTGGCTCCAATGGGAACACTGGCAGAAATTAGAGGAAGGGAAGTGAGATTAGGGTATTCCCCTCTGATTGAACCATTTTGTTGAATGATTGTTGAGAGGTTGACTATATCCCTCCACTGAAACTCACAGCTCTGGTCAAGGTAACCCTCTCTGCGTGACGCACACCAGCTTCACATTACCACTGGTTTAAGGTGACAACAGCACTTTGATGTTACTATCTCGGGGACATTATGTTATCAACTTGTGGTTTCCCTATATTGTGTTAAACCATCTTCAAAAATTCATTTTGAGAACACCATTTGTTTCCTACCAGCCCCTAAAGCATTCAGGTACTTTATCAGTCCTAATACACTTGTTTAGATATTTGTGTTCTGTTTATTTTTAAAATATCGGTAACAGTTATTATTTTCATGTATTTATAGTAACCCTTTGCATTGATTATTACTTCATTGAAAGAGAGTACTTTTCTTGACTCTGCTTTTTTACTCATGATAAAAAGTAAGTTAGACTTACAAGAACCAGTTGCTCTACAGAACACACTCTTGACCAGCCTCTCTGGACATTGGTTTTAATGAAGGCTACTGAAAAGCTCAGAAACAGAGTCTCCTTCCTTGTGCTTTTCTGCAAGATAAGTGAAGCTGATTGCTGGATAGTTTCCAAAGTGCTGTTTTTAAAGGCCTGGCTTCTCTCTCCTCTTAGACCATTTCCAACTAACACATGTGAACAATCTGAGCCTTGCCAGTGTATTTCCTGGCAGACACAGCATGTGTCAGTTTTATTGCTCATTCAGACTTGGGAATTGAATTGAATGCAACAAATGCTTATTGAACCATAATTTTGTGCAAAAGCACTTTGTTAGGTGCTGTTGAGAATACAAAAGTAAATTATTATCATCAGGAATGAAAATTTTGGAATTTAGGAAACATTTTTAAATTGAAACAATAACTATTAATTGTTATACAACTATAATGTTCCCAAATTTCCCTAGCTACTTATTCATTATTTTATTCCGTTTAAATTTCAGAAAAATGTTGGAAAGGGAGCAATGACTTCTATTTTTATGAATGAAAAACACAGAGACTCAGAGATGCTAAGTATGTTACCCATAATCATACAGGTAATAAGTGGAGAAATTAGGATTTGGATCCACTGATCTAGGCGTTCCTGGGGCCAAAACAGATGTTGATCACTGTAACCCTTAAAAATGGTACTAACCTTATTCTGTATTCAAAACAGACAAAGGAAATCATCTTCCAAAATGTCAGCTGCCCGTTTAATGCTAATGCTTCTCCCTTTGAGCAGCTGCCAGAACACAGGCAAAATTAGACTATGAAATGTGTATGGCCTCCTGCAAGGGCAGTCAGGAAGAAGAGGTGGAGATGGGGGTGCAAGTCTCCTCCTTGGTTGGATCAGCCCAGTGGTCAAATAGTTTTTACAGACTGGCTCTCAGAGTGAAGTGAAGAGGCTTGGAGAAAATATAGTATGCTTGCATCCAAATGGAAAAGTGTAGAAATCTCCCTACTGTTCAGTTTTATTGGATGCATAGTTGTTTGTAAACAGATTTAGAACATGAGGGCCTCTTTTTAATGCACTAGGAGAGCTTATGAATTAAGACAAACTGCAGTAATTTCTTTAGTTGCACAAAGAATTCTTTTTTTAATATGAGTCATCCACTTCATTAATTTTATTTCACATTGTTACAAAGAAATGTTTCTTTGTCATTATCACACATTACTAGTGTGTCTTTTCCTGGTTACATACTATATTGGATGCAATTATATCTCAGAAATTTCCTGTTTAAGAAAAAGGACCCTAAAATAGAATAATTAAATAATTGACGCTGTGATAAAGCTAGAGCTCTCTGTTCCAGGACAAAAGACTGCTCCTGGGAAAAACCAATTCCTAGTCCCTTCCTGCCACAGGAATCTGGTTGTGTCTGCATCATAATTCATGCGATAAGTGATCTAAATTCATCATAGAGAGAAAAAAATCTCAAAGGACTCTCTCTTCTGCTCCACTCTTTTAAAACAGGAAACATATTTTGCTGCTTAGCCTAAATGACCACATCATTTGCATCTTGGGAAGCAAATGAAGTTTCTTCCCAAAAATAAATATTATTCCTTAAAGGAGCCCTCCATAATTAATGAGTAGAGCCAGATGTCTTTTCTATGAGCCATCCTTTGTCAAGATGAAATTTGGTTTGAATGGCAATAGGTGGATAGTAGAAATAGCCAAATGCACACGCGATTCAGAAACAGAAGACAAGCAAATCTTTCCCTTCTGCATGCTCTTGTTTTTGTCCACTACTTTTGGAGCCAGGAGGTTATCCCCGTGTTTTAAATAGTACCAAGCATGGGCCAAACACAGTGGTCCATTGTATACGTACTATGGAGCACAGAATCCTGTGAGCAGCAAAAGTCTGCTGATTGTGATTCCATACAAGCCTTACCATAATGCACATTCCAACCCCCCTTCTTTGGTTCTGTTAGCACTCTTCTTGCCTGACATGACGGGAGACAAAAGATTGAGGCAGGACATGAGGATCCATGTGGCTTTGGGTAAGTCATTTCCCTGAGTTTCAGGTGTTTCCTGTGTAAATTGGATGAGCTGAGATTAGACAAACCTTGTTTTTCTCAAGCTCTAATCATCCATATACCAAAAAAGCAAGAGCTTTCATAGAATTTTTCTTCATGTCAAAGTCATGGCTTCAGAGGAAGTTTCTAAGTTGCCAATGTAAACCTCAGAATTTCTTAGCATGGAATACAATTGCTATCAAAATGATGATGTCTGGATCACTGTTGTTCTGGTTCCTAATCTCATATCTTGTTCCATGTGAGCAATGGCCAAAGTTTATGCTTTGGAAGAGCTGAGATATTGATGACCACCCATGGTGCACGTTGGACATTGTGTCTAAAACAAAAGAAGATATATCACTGTACTTGGAACATAAAAGTTTAATATGAGTTCATGTCACAAAAGGGCAGAGAATATTGCATAGACATTGTAACAGAGTTTGGCCTTAGACAAACAATGCCCAATGCTAGAATTGGCCTGAGATATATCCTCCAGACTTTTGGTCCTACAGTGGTGATGTCATCATTTGACCAAACAGTTAAGCCACAGTTTTATGTTTCCAAATATCAGTCATTCATATGTCACCTGCAGGAATTTTGTGAACTCACATTTTTATTTAAATAGATTCATCATTTTAATGTCATTAATTTACATAAAATGACATTTTCATTATCATAAAGAGAAAACTGCAAGTAGAAGTAAACCATACAAAACAAATTGTGGAAGGAGCCTCGGTGTCCATCGAGAGATGAATGGATAAAGAAGCTGTGGTCTATGTATACAATGGAATATTCCTCAGCCATTAGAAATGACAAATACCCACCATTTACTTCGACGTGGATGGAACTGGAGGGTATTATGCTGAGTGAAGTAAGTCAGTCGGAGAAGGACAAACATTATATGGTCTCATTCATTTAGGAAATATAAAAAATAGTGAAAGGGAATAAAGGGAAAAGAAGAAAAAAATGAGTGGGAAATATCAGAAAGGGAGACAGAACATGAAGACTCCTAACTCTGGGAAATGAACTAGGGGTGGTGGAAAGGGGGTGGGCGGGGGGTGGGGTGACTGGGTGATGGGTATTGAGGGGGGCACTTGACGGGATGAGCACTGGGTGTTATTCTATATGTTGGCAAATTAAACATCAATAAAAAATAAATTTATAAAAAAATAAAAAAGAATAAATAAAATGTTGCTACTAAATATTAAAAATTAAAATTAACCAAAAATTAATTTTAAAAATGAGCAGTAAAAATCTCTTAACATAGTCTTTAAACCCTGTGCAGGCATGCTCTACCCATCTACCTCTTCAGTTTTCCCAACACACTATCTTGCTTGTTCCACACCAGCCACAGTGAACATCTTCTAGTTTTTAATTACCCTGGCTGATCTTCATGAGGGCTTTCACAGGCTGTTTGCCCTATAAGTAGGGCTCTTCCAAATTTTATTCCTAACTTTCTGTTCAATCTTCAGGTTTCAGACCTCAGTTCAAGGTCATTTCCTCAAGAAACATTTCCCTGTCTCTATGACTGAGGCAATTTTTCTTATATCTGAAATCACTGTACTATTCCCTGAGTATGTCTTATTTTGTGGCAATTTTACATTTCTTTCACATTTCTTTATTTATTGTGTGTCTCCCCCAATAGACTGGAAGTTCCACAAAGGCATGTCAAACCACAATAAGGAATGGGATATGAGGGGAAATATTAAAAGAGAGAAGCAGTTTTGTTTTCCCTTGTAAGAAAGCAGCTATTTCTTCAGGTAAGAGGGACCAAATAGGAGTGGTTCTGGGTGGCATTTGGGGATGGGTTGAGGGGAAGGCAGGAGGGTTGAATTTCAGGGTTCTCTGCATTCTCAAACCTTTAGAATTTAGCCATTCCAATGGTGAGGATCTCATTCTTTCTCAATTCTTATTTTTACATATAAATACCCTGGTAACTCGGTGGGCTTACATTAAAATAGATATGGATCTATTAAATAAACATTCATGAACCACCAGAGATCATCTGGTATACCACCAATGGTACTTACAACACACTTTGGGCAGCCCTATTAAAGTTAGCATGGGGTTAGTATTCCCAAAGTCCAGCCTCTCTTTTATTACTTTTCTGAACAGAGTAATTTAAGGGTTTTACATGTCTGCAAAATCAAAAAATTTGAGCAGACTTTAGGGCCCCGCCCTATCTTTGCAACTTATTTCCCAATTCTATTTACTACATCTCTTATATTTCTGACAAGCTGAACATTCCCTAAACATTACCTCCTCTGATCTCACACTTACACTTTTCTTTCTATTGGGAATGCTGTTAGCTCCACAGTGTTTCTTTTCATGATATTCCTAATTCTTTTTCAAAGCTGGTCTTTAATATCGTTTTTAAGGACAAATATTACATGGTCTCATTCATTTGGGGAATATAAAAAATAGTGAAAGGGAATAAAGGGGAAAGGAGAAAAAAATGAGTGAGAAATATCAGAGAGGGAGACAGAACATGAGAGACTCCTAACTCTGGGAAACGAACTAGGGGTGGGGGTGACTGGGTGACAGGCACTGAGGGGGGCACTTGATGGGATGAGCACTGGGTGTTATGCTATATGTTGGCAAACTGAACTCCAATAAAAAAATATATATCGCTTTTTTACTTAAAGATTTCCCTAATTCTCCTTAATATATTTAATCTCTCCCTCCACTGAAAAGCATAGGAGCTTTATCTAGTCTCCATCATGAAGTGTATCACTTTTCACCTTGCACTACTTTATTCCCATACCATAATGTCACTGATAAACAATCAAATAATTAAACTACATGCTCCTTGTGAAGCAGGGGTTTTGTCTTACTCATATTTTAATTTCTTATTGTGCCTGGAATAGTATAGATAGTAAGGCATAAAACTGTATAAAGAAAACTGGCATGTTCCATTTTAGAAAACTGCTTAAACCTTCTGGGCCTGACTTTAAAATCTCATCTTATGTGTGTGTGAGATACTTTGATGTGGTCAATCCTTCTTCTTTCTTGTATCTCAGTTTCTCATAAGGAGTGTTAAGTAGAGAGAATGGGCCTCTCCTTGATCAATTTTCACAGTCTGGCTGGGATATTAATACCAAGATATAGCTTGAGAGGAGAGTCCAACTGGGAAGGTACATCAAGCCAAGAGAGGAGGAGGAGGTAGAAAATGCATCATAGGACTTTGGAGATCAAGAGCAGCCATATTCTTTGATAAGCTATGTTGAAATTTAGGAAGCATCCCTCAAAGTGTAATGTCCCATCCTTAGGTAAGTTTATTTTTTCCTTTTTTCTTTGTTAATGTACTCTGAAAAGTAGAATTAAATAGGTGATAATGCTGATAGAAAGCTGTTATTTGGCAACTCACAATTATTAATGTTTCAATTTCATGCAGCTACCCTACTGATGTAATGTCTGCAAACCTGGCCATCATGTTGGCTCTTTCTCTCATCCACTAGGCATTTGTGGACTGCTGTCAAGACAATCGTGCTCCAACCTTCATACCACTCCTCCTGAAAAACCTTCAAGTGCTGTTTCTCTCTGCTTCACAATTTAAGATCAGTCTTTAGCTTGGCATTCAGTGTCCTCTGCAGTCTGGAACTAACTGACTATTCAGTTGCCCATACTCAAGTTCAGAAAAAGCAACCTGACAGTCTCTAGACTAGATTGCTTCTAAAATATTTTGATTGAGTTGATACTATTGAAAATGTTGGGACAGCCTGGGTGGCTCAGCGGTTTAGCACCACCTTCAGCCCAGGGCATGATCCTGGAGTCCCGGGATCGTGTCCCACATCAGGCTCCCTGCATGGAGCCTGCTTCTCCCTCTGCTTGTGTCTTTACCTCTCTGTCTCTCTCTCTCTACTCTCTGTGTCTCTCATGAATAAATAAATAAAATCTTTAAAAAAAAGAGAAAATGTTGTGAGTTGTCCACGCTTCAAAATCAGAAGGAAGCACATGAAAATCTAGGATTCTGCCTTTCTCAAAAATTTCAGAATTTCTGGCACCACTAGGTCTTCATTTTCATGTGACAATGTTCTCAGGTATCACCAAGAGGCCGCTGTCCTCTTTGGATAGCTACAGCCTCTCCAATTCTCTGCAGACTGTGTCATTCCCTATGGCTCTTGCATGAACCAGCTTTAGTCATTTTTATCCTCTGTCAAACCTCTGCACACATCTGCATTTAAAGCCCCAAGTGTAGTCACACCAGATAATTTGCTATCAGGCTGTCTTGTCCCCACTCAATTGTTTGAACTGTCCCCTCTATATTGGTAACCCTGCCTCACTCTGCCTCTCATCAACAGCCAATATCTTCATAAATACCTTTCTAATGCACTCTTCCAGACATGCTATAACCTTTTCTTCCATCTTCATAATATAATTTATTTCATGGAATTCTCTTTGTCTATTTTGAGTGATGGTTAATTAGAAAATGGTTTTTGATCCTTCCTCAGTTAGCACTGGACAGGTGACTAAGAACACAGACTTTATTCTTAAACCAACTTGATTCAATTCTGCACTCAGCCACCCCCTAGCTGTATACTACAAAGTTAGACCTTTTATGTTTTAAAATGCTGGTTTCTTTATCTGCAGCTAAGACTGATTCGTTTTGGAGGATTTTGTGAGGATTAGAGGAGACAGCACCTGAAGAGGGCTTAGTACAGCTCCTGGTACCTAAAAAGCTCTCTCCAAATGTTAACTCTGCTAACTCTTATTATTAATATGACAGCATTCCTGGCAGTTATTTAAAGCAAAGAAACTTTGCAGCTGAATAATCAAGAGGACAATGACCCAGTCTTATTTGCAGCCTATGAAACAAGCAGTAACAAAAAAAAATCTTATTTCATCTCTTTTACTAGATAGTAAAAGATTAATATTTGACATTTACATAGCACCTGCAAAATATAAAACAGCTGGGGTTGGTGTTTCATAAAGGAGCCCTCAAAGGGTTCTACCTTCAGGACAGATCTCATTAAAATCAAAGCAACATGACATTATCACCCTCCTTAAAGGAATGACCGAATTATGCATTTTCACAGAGAAACTGACCATAATAGAGCATAAAAAATTATCTACTCCTTATATAAAATTTCCTCACCCTATTACTCCTTGGAATACCACATGTAGGCCAGATCAAGTTCCCTTAAGAAATAAATAATCAGAAATTAAATTATGAAACACATAAAGAACCCATTGTATGCATCAAAATAAATAATGAAGTCCTTGCCATAGGGAAAGAGGACTGAAGAGGAAGGAAGGGGAGAAGGAGGAGACATACTTAACACTCCCAAGCATGTGCTTAGTGCATGATCTCACATCATCCTAACAACCCTAAGAAGTAGGCACTAAGTATACTCTTCAAATGATAGATACCAAAAAACTAAATATAACTGGTTCACTGTTACATAGCCAGTGAGTAGTAGAGATGAGATGCCAACTCAATTCCCTTTGTTCCAAGAACTGTATTCCAATTCCCTACATTATAATACTGAGGGCACTCTGTGAAAGTGTCTAAACAAAAAAAAAATTAATTCATTCAATAACCATTTATGATCTCCAGGACTTTCGCTAAATTTCACATCACTAGAATTGAAGAAAACTTTTGGATACAAAAGAATATACATGGAGTTTCTACTAAACTTTACTGATGTCAAAGAATAGCAAACCACCCTTAAGGAATTTTAAGGAGGCTGTGAATAGTCTTGAATGTCCTTAATAGTTTAGTCTTGAAATGCCATGTTGAATATCCAGAAATCTTATTTGGATGATTCTTGGATCTGATCCTCTGAAGTATTTCTCTTTTCAATATGATCTTAGTAGAATGAATGATTGTTGTCGTGTTGATTGGGCACAGTCACACCTACTGTGACTGTAATTTAAATTTGAGATAAATCCAAGCGTGATCCATTAGCATGTAGGGGCAGAAAATGAAACCAATTCTCCCTTTTGGGAAAAAGAAAGACTAACATTAGTATCTCCTGCATGTCAGTTACTTACACATATTATATAATGTAATTATCAAAACAAACCAGTGAAGTCAGAATTATTATCCCCAGAAGCAGAAACTGAGTCAGGGCAAGAGGAAAGAATCTGCCCCAAAACACATGACTCATTCATAACTGAGCTAGTTATTCAAATTCTGGTCTCCTAAACTACAAAGCTCATAAAGTCCAGGAAAATATGGATAGTTTCTCTCCACATTTTGAAGAATGATTTTAATAGTAATAAAAAAGTTCCTTTTTTTTTCTCTTTCTTATATTTTACTTTCTAAAGAAATAAAAGATCAAACATTGGGATTTTTAAAATCTGCCACAGTTTCTACGATCAAGGGTTATAACAGTATTTGCCACAGGTAGTAAAAGTCTACTTAGTTTGGGGAAATGCTTCAAAGGCCTTTCAGTTATGGAAACTTCATTTGTGCTGGAAAAGCACACACTTACCTTCTCTACGTATCGAAGCAAGTTGGTGTTTTACTTACATGAAGATGTTCTTCTAATGTTAAGGTTTTTTAAAATTTTGTTTTGTTTTGTCTGCATTGAAAATGGAGACAGAGAGAAAGAGAGAGAGAGAGAGAGAGAGAGAGAGAGAGAGAGAGAAGTAACAGGGGTCATTGATTTAATACTTGGGAAGAGAAAAGAGTCTGAAATTTGAGATAAGTAGAACCACAACAATGATGACAAGCAGTGACTACTTAAGAGGGAATGGGACTTGGGGAGAAATAATAGTATGGTACCGTGGTACAGTGTTTTTACTATTTTATTTTTTTAAGTTTTATTTATTTATTCATGGGAGACACACAGAGAGAGGCAGAGGCATAGGCAGAGGGAGAAGCAGGCTTGCTGCAAAGAGCCTGATGTGGGACTCGATCCCAAGACCTCAGGATCATGACCCAAGCCGAAGGCAGACCCTCAATCACTGAGCCACCCAGATGCCCCTTTTTACTATCTTATTAATTTCTTATGCTATCCTAAAATTCTTTTTTTTTATAAATTTATTTTTTATTGGTATTCAATTTGCCAACATATAGAATAACACCCAGTGCTCATCCCATCAAGTGCCCCCCTCAGTGCCCATCACCCAGTCACCCCCAACACCTGCCCACTTCCCTTTCTACCACCCCTAGTTTTTTTCCCAGAGTTAGAAGTCTCTCATGTTCTGTCTCCCTTTCTGATATTTCCCACTCATTTTTCTCCTTTCCCCTTTATTCCCTTTCACTATTTTTTATATTTCCTAAATGAATGAGACCATATAATGTTTGTCCTTCTCCGATTGACTTATTTCACTCAGCATAATACCCTCCAGTTCCATCCACATTGAAGCAAATGGTGGGTATTTGTTGTTTCTAATGGCTGAGGAATATTCCATTGTATACATAGACCACAGCTTCTTTATCCATTCATCTTTCGATGGACACCGAGGCTCCTTCCACAGTTTGGCTATTGTGGACATTGCTGCTAGAAACATTGGGGTGCAGGTCTCCCAGCATTTCACTGCATCTGTATCTTTGGGGTAAATCCCCAGCAGTGCAATTGCTGGGTCGTAGGGCAGGTCTATTTTTAACTCTTTGAGGAATCTCCACACAGTTCTCCAGAGTGGCTGCACCAGTTCACATTCCCACCAACAGTGTAAGAGGGTCCCCTTTTCTCCACATCCTCTCCAACATTTGTGGTTTCCTGCCTTGTTAATTTTCCCCATTCTCACTGGTGTGAGGTGGTATCTCATTGTGGTTTTGATTTGTATTTCCCTGATGGCAAGTGATGCGGAGCATTTTCTCATGTGCTTGTTGGCCATGTCTATGTCTTCCTCTGTGAGATTTCTGTTCATGTCTTTTGCCCATTTCAAGATTGGCTATCCTCAAATTCACGTGAAAATCTAATACACATAGGAACCTTATATCAGACATGCTTCAGAAGCTCTGTTTACCCATGGAGCAGGACGGCAAGCACTAATATCTAATACTTCCTGGATGCTTACATTTGTGATGATCTCTGTTCTCATCTATTTATATGTGTCACCTTCTTCCACAGCAAGCATGGGAAGGAAGTGCTTGCATTATGTCCATTTTTTTTTTTTCTGTAGAAGCTGAGAGCCAAAGAGATGACATTTCTTGGCCATGGTTACATAGTGAGTAAAAGTTGGAGCTGAGATTTGAATCTGAGGCTTCACTCTTAACCACTTTCAGTGATAATGATACAACTATCCCCATACTTCCTCTTGTCAGAAGCCATCACACTGATAAAGTATATTTTTCAAAAAAGTAGTTGGGGGTTTTCCACAATGCACACCAATCCCTGAGATTGAGTGATTAGTGGTAAGTAGCAACCACTGAGAGTAAAGAAGCTGTTGATAGCTTGGATCTGATACAAAAACTCATGTCCTCAAATAGTCTGTAGCAAGCAGTGGGGTGTCATTAAGAATATAGGAGGGAATCAAGCATCCCATACCAGAGGTATAGGAGAATGGTTAAAGTACGCTACCATTTCTCTCATTTATTTTTCAAGACATCTTGGACGACCTTGCCCAGAGAACCTCAGCAATCTCACACTGGTTGTGCCACATAGAATTGCTTTCTTCATTCTGCCCACAGATGTCATCTCTATATATTTCAGCAGAGACTAAATGAATCAGGGATGTGGAAAGCTAAATCCTATTGCTAGAGATAACTCTGGAAACGTTAGATTATCTGCAACTTTGGCTTTAGCATTTGCCAACTTCTTATTCAACTCATGTCTTTTAATTCTTTCTACTACAGTCATCCTCTCCCGTTCTTACCCTAACTATATAGATAGTACTCTGCATCCCACCCCTAGCCCAAGAGTTATGCACTTCAAGTATTTTAATTTGCTATCAAAAAATATGTTCATCTTCCTGCTAATACTATATTGTAATATGTATAATCACATGATAACATTTATATATATTATATATTAATACATATATAAATATATTAATGGCTTCAAAGCCATTCCTGTAATAGTGTCCTTTCTACTCACTAGCTATGGCAGTTTTCAAGTGTGGCTACAAATCTCTGATTTTCTTACTATTGAGAAGTGAAGTCTATGTCCCCTCACCTTGCACTTGGATGGGAATTGACTACTTCCACCAGTGGAACATGGCAGAAATAGTATGTGCTTCCAAAGCTAGGTCTTAAAAGGTCATCTGACTTCCTCCTTACTCACTGGAACACTTTCTCTGGGAGTCCAGAGAAATAAATAAATAAATAAATAAATAAATAAATAAATAAATAAATAAAATATTTAAAAAAAAAAAGAATGAGAGAGAAAAGGATAGAACAACAGTTGCTATTACCTTGGAACCTACACATAGAAATATGTCTTGCCAAAGGACATTAATTATCAGTTATATCTCAACAGAGAAAAGATTGAAAACTCCTGCCTTATAGTTTTTGAGTCTACTGAAGGAAAGCCTTACCATTCCCCTTCTTTACCAACACATCTCAAAACCATCATATCTCATGATGGACAAGATGTTGAATTTCAAGTACCAGAGATGCAATTCAAACAAATTTAAATTTAACAGAGTGTTTTATTGGCTCATATACCTAGGAAGAATAATAGATTAGCACTTAAGAATCAAAGAGCTGCCTGGAATAGGACATGGTGTCAAGAGACTCAGATCATCAGGACTCTCTCCCTCTGACTTCCAATCTCTGATTATCTCTGTTTGACTTTATTTGACTGTTTGACTGTTTGACTTTGTTTTTGAAAGTGATAACCAGCAACCAACTTCTTAACCTCCAATCTAGCAGTATTAGCAGAACACCACCATCAACAGAAGGAAAGTTTTCCCAGGAGTCATTTAACAATCCTATAAAAGAATCCTGAGTTGACTTATTGAATTACAGATTTACCCCTTGGGCTGATTATTGTCAGGAAGGGTATTATTATTGGTCCTGCCTGAGGAAGGTCATCCTTGTGCTGAGGCCTAGAGGAAATAATTTGCAGCCCCACGTCGGCCACATGCAATGTGGGAAAAGATTCCCAGTGGGGGCACTTTGACTATAATAAGAAAGACTGTGCTGAGGCTGCTGCTTCACCAAGGACTAGTCTCTGTCCACCCTACCCCACTGTAAGAACTGGATTATATTCATAAGTTCTTCCTTTATCTTTCTTCTTAAGTTATATTCTAAAGTGAATGGAAGGGTACTGCTATGGTCTAAATATTTGTGCCCTGTGCCCCTCTCACCAGTGGCCACCAATTCATATGTTGAAACCTAACTGTCAATGTCATTGTTTTTGGAGTGGGGCCTTTAGGAAGTGGTCATCAGGGTGAAGGCCTCATGAATGGGATCAGTGCTCTGGTAAGGGAGGCCCCAAAGTGACCTCTTGACCCTTTCAACATGTGAGGACAGTGAAATGACAACCACCTATAAGAAAGCAGACTCTTACTAGACACTAAATCTTCTGGCACCTTGATCTTGAAATTCATAGCCTCTAGAACTGTAAGAAATGAATTTGTTTTTTTTTATAAGCCACCTACTCTATGGCATTTTATTACAGCACCCTAAATGGACAAAGACAGGTACATAAGTTTGAGTTGCATGATTATTCACTTGGGGGGAAGAAAGCTGTTAATGATGATGACGTGAGAAAAGAATACTGAATGTGGGAAGTTGGGAAATATTTCTTTGAGGATTCAAGGAATCTGCTTCTAAAAGTGGTTGGATCTGGGGATCCCTGGGTGGCGCAGCGGTTTGGCGCCTGCCTTTGGCCCAGGGCGCGATCCTGGAGATCCGGGATCGAGTCCCACGTCGGGCTCCCGGTGCATGGAGCCTGCTTCTCCCTCTGCCTGTGTCTCTGCCTCTCTCTCTCTCTCTATGTGACTATCATAAATAAATTTAAAAAAAAAAATAAAAGTGGTTGGATCTTCTGAAAGAAATGGAGATGCTGATTGGTAGGAAGCTGCTCAAGAGAGTCCTTTCAATTGAATATTCAAATCAATGACCATTAAAGATATAGTTACTGATTTCTTTCTATAAAATAATGCATGAGGTATACAAAGAATTAAAGATAATAGAGGGTACCATGAAGACTGCAAATTGGCCACAGAATGACCCAGAATAAGAGACCAAAGTGACCAATCTATAAAGAAGTGACTTACAGACAGTTACATGAAGCAGCCTGACCTGAAGAGATTTTTGTCAGCAGGAGCATTGCAAAAAGTTTCTATAGGTGGCTTTACAGGTTTGGCCTTAGAGAAATATGGTGTGCTCCTGTGTGACCCACGCCTTCTGTGGCCTGAAAGTGACACTCGCAGTGAAAATGTTGACTCATTTATGCTACCGAAGCTAACCTAGGGGGAATTATGACCATGGAAACCTCAGTGTAGAACATCAGTACTCAGGCAGGGCAGGCCTAAATGAAGTACTTCCTCAGAATGGCCTGGAATAAAAATATGCAGTGTGAGTTAGAAGAAGATAAGGCACAGATAAAAGTCAGAGAAATTCCCGGGATGAAGGTCAGGGAAGTAAAGTGAGGGTATAAACAAGAAGTAAGTGTTGAAAAGATCAGATACCAATCAGGAATCAGAATAAATTGTAAATACTTGGAAAGGGCAAACCATTAGAAGACAGACAGTGGGGAAATGGTCCAGGCCCCCCGCTCTCTTCAACCACGTGTGGACTTTAAGGAATGGGGACAAATAAACTTATCTAAAGATACAAAATTTAATATATACTTAGAGGATTTCAAACCATTGGATTCACTCATTTCTTCAATTCCTGATAATATGAGTTTTATTTTGTTTTCATGAAAAGTTATTTTTGCATATTGTGGCCAATAGAGTTGTAGCAGAGAGATTGTTCTAATATACAAGAGGTGGCTCAAGATTGCAGACACGTCTATGAAGTAAATAGGGACCCTTTATGGCACAGACATCTCAGAACTAAGGTTTACACCTGATTCTCCCTACAACTTGATTTATGGACTGGTTAACCTATTCTTACAGCAAGATTCTTCTCTCATAGATCTGCCTAATCTGTTATGTTAACAGCATTTAGTTAGTTCCAGCTGTTCCCAATATTTAGCCACTTCATACCCTGTAAGCCTGTCCCCATTATGCTTGAAACAGGTAGCAACTTTGGAAACACTGCCTTACGAAAACCAGAATTGGCTATGTAGGAACACTCTGGGTAGGCTGAACAACACATCCTTTTCCATGTGTCTAACACCATCTGGAAGCATTTTATTTTTCATGAAAATGCAGGTCACTTGATTATCCTATGGTTCATTGCTCTAGAAAATGTTTCCTAAATAAAAATAACTAACAAAAAACCCTCAAAAAATACAGAACAGAACATTTTAATACGGTCCTTTATTAGGATGATTTCAGTGGCCAAGAATTTAGAGAGATCAGCTCCCAAATAAATCAACATAGAAATGATGTATTTGGGCCAGGGGGTATTTAAATACTAATTGACAATATGGCAAAGATTAAAAAGAGTACACTTCTAAAAAAATCTTTGAAATGGATTTAATTCCCCAAAGCCACTACCATACCCAAATCTGATCATGTAAAACTCATGCTTAAAAATACTTGAAAAAATGTAGTAATCATCATTTGTCTCCTTTTTTACCTCTAAACTTTCAAAAATTAATACCAAAAGAACTTTTACTCGTGGGTTTTGGTTTATTCTACTAAAGAGAGTAGAAACTACACCTTAGGTTTTCACTGCATGAAAAAGATGAACATGGAGCTGGAAGGAATTTTAAAAATCGATAACCAAAGCTGCTAAAGTATGGAATTAGTTACCTGAGAGAAAGGAGATGAGTAAAGAATCATATTCTAGAACAGATCTTCAAAACTCAAAGACTGGGAGCTAGACTTACACGTGAAATAGTAAGATGTAAGCAATATGGAGAAGTGGAGACAGTGAAACCTGGAGAGTGTGTTCTCCATCTATTGAAATTCAAAATCACACCACTTCAAACACTATGGTGGGATCAAATCAAAGTTTACTGTACCTTGAATATCATCAGTATTTGATGAACACTGAGGACTTGCTACTTTCATTGTGCTGCAGTAGATAATCATTATTAGGCACTGTGCAAAGCTCTTAAATACTTTCTATACTTTACTCTTCAGCTCTCTGAAGTGACATGATTATTTTCATTTCACAGAAGAGGAAACTGAAGTGTAGTACGGGGTGTAGGGCAATTCCTGGCATGTAGGCATTCAACGAGTGTTTGTTAAAAGTCTAAATAAATAACAAAATCTTCTCCTTCTAGATTTTATGCTACAATATGGGGCTAAGACTGAAAACTTATTTTTCATTTGTTTGTTGAATTCTTATTTTTCTTTCTCTCTTTCTTTCTTTCTTTCTTTCTTTCTTTCTTTCTTTCTTTCTTCTTTCTTTCTCCTTCCATCCATCCTTCCTTCCTTCCTTCCTTCCTTCCTTCCTTCCTTCCTTCCTTCCAACCTTCCTTCCTTCCTTTTCCTATTAAATTTTGTCTATAGGGGACCTTAGAAGGGCTGAAAGGCAGGAAGAGGGGAGAGAGCTTCCTCCTTGAGTTTGCCATTCCATTCAGCATCACATAACAACAACCCTCTTCCCAATACCAGCAGTTGGTTTGGGTCTTCAACTTTGACGCTCCCAGAACCAGCCCCACTGCATCCCCTCAGAGCTACCAGCAGCAGCCACACAGGGCCTCCTGCTGGGAGGCCCTAGCCCTAATTCTGTGATGCCTATTTTCTGAACTCTTGAGGGATCAACATCAACCAGGTGTCACCCCTTCCTCAGAAGTTTGAGTCTTTAGCTTCTCAGAGACTCCTGTGAGCTCCTAAATATAATACCAACCTGTTAGCTTCTTCTCCTCAGAGTTTTAGATCTGGCTCTGTGAGGTCTCTCTTTTGAGTTTCTAGACCCTGAAAACCCTCTTCTTTTCCTTTTACTCCAGCCTAGGGATAGAAGCTCCTTCTTGTGTTACCTCAGAGCTTCCTGTTTTGCTAGTTCAGAATTCCAATCCCAGATTAATCAATTCCCAATATTCTTCCCATCAAAATACCTGATGTGATTCTTGTTTTCTGATACAGGAGAGCTACCTTGTAAGACTGTCTTGGAGATTAATTAATACCTGGCTCATAGTAGATGCTCATTAACCATTATTTGATTTCTCACTTAGAACAAACCACAACATTACTTCTCTCTCCAGGTTAGTATCTTTGACATATTTGGTAAGCATACCTTCAATGCCTTCATCCAAAATAAAGCCAATAATGTTAAACAGAAGAACTAGGCTAACAATGAAACTATTTCATGTCACTATAACCCCCCTTCAAAATTTGCTTCATTCTTTTAAACAATATTCTCTGGGTATGTTTCCTGGGCAGGTATTATTTTCATTATTAGATTATAAAAGAATAAAACTATTTCCATTTTCAGAAAAAAAAGAAAAACATTTAGTGCTTTACACAAGTTTTGTCCATAACATAATGAACTGAAAAGAGCACTGGCATGAGAAAATTAATCTTAGTTCTTCTGGTAACTAAGGTGTGATGGCAGGCAGGTTCCTGACCCTCTCTCCTTTCCAGGTCCCTTAAAAGGAAAATGGGGAACTTCAATGAAGCAACCTTCAAGAATTCTTTAAGCTTTCTTACTCTAAAATAGGAAATAGTGTTACCTCTACATATTTCAGATCACTAAGATATTTCTGACAATGAAATGATTCTCAACTGACTATATTTTCAGGAGCAAGAAGTTGAAGTTGGGAAGCAAATGGTTCCCTCTTTAAGGAAATGTGAAGCTAGTTCTACCAAACCTGGAAAAAAAATCCAAGTGAAATTAATTTCTTAAACATGTCAGTACTTCCATGGTCAATTCACTTTTGGAATTCAAGTCTAAGGAGTCTAAGAGGAAGGGAAGCTAGTCTAGCCAAAATTATAATTATGAGGAAGCTACTATGCCTTCTTATCATGACAAAGCCTCTTTATAATAATGGCAGGGCTAGTGGTATGATGTGATCATAACACTATCCAATTATGTGGGAGTAGAATATGTGTTAAACTTGCCAACTAGAACATCAAGTTCAGTTAACAATTTTTTTGTGGCCCTCAAATTGCCACTGTGGCATCCATCTGTCTCCTCACCAGGGACTTCAAACAGTGTAGCTGATGCCACAGGCAGCAGCTAGCTGTAGTTCCTCTCCTACGGGTTTAGAAAGAGATAACCACAACCACTAAAGCCAAAGAATTTTTGCAGCTTCACTACTGTCCAAGTAAATATCCTCATTCCAAAGTCATAAATTGACAAGAACCTAAAATATCTGCAGAAAGAAAAGCCCAGATTAGAAAAGACAAAAATTTTATTCCCATGATTGCCTTCTAAACAAAACATTTTTTTTCTGGAGGTCTTGGTCCTTTTTATCCCCTCCTCCCTCCCTTCCTTCTTTCTTTCCTTTTTCCCCCTTCTTTGTTTCCTTGCTTCCTTTGTTCTTTCCTGCCTTCTTGCCTTTCCTTAAAAAATAGGTGGCCTCTATATTTATGAGGCTATTACAGTATTAGGCACTACTTGAACAAAAATGAAAACCATAGTCCCTAAATTCACATAGCTTTCAATCTAGAAAAATAAAAATAAAATCACATATGAGAGTAGAATTGAGTAATATTTGCTATAAAAAAAAAGATAGATATTGGATTCTATAACAGTACAAAGCAAACCAAGGTGGGAAGTTGGTGCCAGAAAAGAAGGGGTGCTTTATATGGACCATGAAAAGTAAGTCAGAGTGATGTCGTAGGAGAGAGAAGAAAAAAAAGGACATCTAGACAGAATGTGTAGCATGTGAATACTTAGACACATGAGGAGAAGCCCAGCAGCTCCAAAGCCTATGAAACAAGCACCTGGGCTGTTAGGGTCTAAAGAGAAAGGTCAAAAGAGAAATCTTTGAAGAGAGTTTGATGTGACTGATTTACATTGTAGAAAAATTATTTTGGGATCTTTGTGGAGAATAGATTAGAGCAGGTGAAAGTGGAAAAGGAGGGGAGGACATTAGACACCAATGTAGCGTTTCAAGGATGACCAAGGGGCATTTGGAGCAAGATGGCAGCAACAGGAGTAAGCAGGAAAGGACAGACAAGAGATTGCAGAGAAATGGAGTTGAAGGACTGCATGCTGGAGGGTGTCAATGAAAGGGAAAGAGGGGTCCAGGACGACTCCTAAGACTTTATTTTGTTGTTAGTTATTTTTTATCTTTGCTGGGTCTCAATTGTATATGCTCAAGAGCAGGAATTGAGACCTATATTTTTTGGAAAAAAATCAGACTGCTATTTTTTCTCTCATTCATAATTGTGGTACCTAAAATCCTTTCACTGTGGAGACTTATTTCTGTTATTTCGAAGGTGTATTGTTCCATAGGAATTCCAAAATACCACACACAACACCCCAGCTAAGACTAATATCTTAAGCCCATTATTTTTTTTAAGTCTCTTCTTCTTCATTATTCAGAGAAGTACTCCTAAGAAAAAGAAAGTAAATATTTTTTTCTCAGAGAATTGCTGGACATAATATTTTTCTCCTATGTTAATGTTAATGTAGCAATAATATTTTAATGACAATATTTTTCACTAGCCCCTGAGAATAATTATGTTCTAAGAATACATATCAAGGTTATCATATGGCTTTTTATAGCCTTTATACTATTACGTATCCACAAAGATAAAGATTTCCCATTTGATATGCACAGCCTCAAGTGGTTTTTGGGAGAAGCTCTCCCTATTAAGGAGAGTGATTATAGTTAGATAAGCTAGATATAAATCGAAGGGAGGAATATTGGATATTAGTGGTCTAGTACCAGGAGGTAGAGAAAAAAAGGGAGGGCGAGATAAAACAATATTTGATGTAAACTTCTCCTTCAAGATCTTTCCATGTTTATCACATCAATTAAAATGGAAAGAAATTAAGGCTACAGATGCATATCTGGGAGTCATTAGACATTGCTCAAAGAGAGGAAAAATAAATAGGGCAGGAATGAAGTCCTGTGAAATTCCAACACTTAAAGGGATAAAATAAGAAGCTTTGAACAAAGACTTGAAGAATTTAGACAGTTCGCTGTGTATCTAATAGAAAGTTATTCTAGGCTAAGAAAGAGGCAATGCAAAGTCCCTGAAAAGTGCCTAGGAAGTGTGAGGAATAGCAAAAATGTCAGTGCAGCTGGAGCACAGCAGGCAAGCAGGGGACCAGAAAGAAATGGGGTCAAGATGTGACGATGAAGGGTCATGCAGAGCTCAGTGACCATTGTCTGGTCTCTGGCTTTTCCTCTGAGAGAAAGGGGATGCTATCACAGGGTATTAAGCAGAGGACTGAAACACTATAGCCACTATGTTTGGAATAGGCTATAGGTTTGGCAAAAGCAGATACAGAGTTATTAGTGAAAATACTTTTAAGGCAAGAGATAATTATGACTCAGACTAGGGAAGTAAGAGTAGAGGAAGTAAGAATTGGTTGAATTGTGAATATATTTCAAAGGTAGAGCCAATAGGATCTCCTTATAAATTGTATGTAGGTATAACAGAAAGAGAACAGTCCAGGATTACTCTAAGAGTTTTTGCCAAGGATCAAATGACTAGTATGTGAGATGGGAAAGGCCATGAGTGCAGCAGGTTTCAGAGAGAAGTACAGAATTCAATTCTGGACATGGTAAGGTTGAGATAAATCTCAGATATCCAAAAGGAAATTTCATGAAGGTGGCTGTTACATGAGTCTGGTGTTTGTGAGATAGAGCTCATCTGGAGCTATAAACTTGGATCATTGGCTGACAGAGGGAACTCAGGCTATGTAACTAGCTGAGATCAACAAGACAGCTAGAGTAGATCAGAGGAGGACCATTGAGTAAGCCTTGCAATCAGAGGAAGACAGAGAAAGAAGGAAAAAAAACAAGAAGACATGGAAATTGATGACTATATGAAGCATATGTAGAAGGAGAGAAGTACGGTATGTCAGATGCTACCAACATGTCAGGATGTGGCCTGAAAACTGGCAACTAGATTCAACAACATGGAAGTAATTAGTGGACCTGACAAGAGAAGTTTTAGTGGAATAGTGGTGATGAGAAGCTGATTAGAAACAATTCTTTCAAGAAATGTTTACATAAATGGGTATAAAGAAATTGGGCAAGCTTGTAGGGAAAGTATGGTAAAGAGAAGTTTGTTTATATTTTAAGATTGGAGAAAAATAGCATGTTTATATACTGATGGGACTATATGAGGGGTGAATGGAAAGTGAAATAGAGATAGCGATATTAGAAGACATGCATAAGGACCTTAAATCTGGGGAATAAAGAGTCCTAGGAGGGTTTATACAGAGGGTCTCAGGGGCAATGGTAGTTAGAACTTTTTTTAGGGATAAGATAAACTAGAGGGTAGGAGGAAAAAGAGCCAGTAGAATTAAAATGGTTTAACATACAGAAGAAAAAGAAATCATACACAGAACTAGTCCCCAAGGATATGAGTGGAGAGAGGATTAGAGTGTAGGTGGAGACTTGATCCATACACACGGGGATAATTCTTCCTCTGATCTGGAAGGAAGAATTATACAGATGAGATGAAAGGTTAAATCAGGAGATGAAAGTGAGGATGTATGTACTTTTGTGGTGCTGCAGAAGGTGAGGACATTTGAGAAATGAAAGGTGAATGCTAAGTGCAAGAAAAGAGTGAACTCTGAACCATTTTCTGAAGGTGGGAAATGGATCATGGCCAAAGATAAGTGAAAAATGAGTTAACTGGCTGAGATTAATGTCCCACAGAATTTGAAGAATCATACATTTATAGTGTCACCAATTCATATAATATTGTGATTCTTTCCCTGCAGTTTTCTTTATAGCTTGATTATAGGAGGTGAGAAGGCAGACAGTGAGTTGATAGGTCCTAGTTTGTGAGGCAGGAGCTTTGGAAATAAAAGGGATCAAGAGTTGGTATTCAAGGTGTGGCAATGATTAACCATGATGTCTAGGTTCAGTAGTGAAGTAAACGAAGTCAGGAGGTGACAAATGGAAACAAATGGAAAGACCAGGAATAGACGGTTCCTGGAGGTAAAAAGAGCAAGTAGCTGTGAAAACTGGAGAATACTGGCATAGACTGATTCCAAATGACAAGTTTAGGGTGCGAATACATAAAGTGAAATGTTCAGACAGCGTAGATGCCTTAGTAAATTCGGATGGGGTCATTTGCATTGATTCTCGAGTCACTGAGGATATTGGTAGAATATGTGACAGAGGGGAAGCTTGTGACCCAGATATTTAAAGCTTGTTTTTATTTTGTTTTGTTTTGTTTGACAGATCCTAAGTTGGTCACTGATTCATTGTAGCATTCATGGAGTTTGCTAAATCCTACGGAAGATCTACTGCTAAAAGTCTGCTAACCTGTGATATAATGTTCCCTTGGTGTGTTGAAATAATTTAATTACTTCCCTAAGCACCTGTCATATTATAACATAAGAGTTAGGAACAAGAGCGAAGAGAATGATCCCATTAATATTGCTCCATAACAAGCTACCCCAAAACTTTATTTCTTTCTCCTTTTTTTTTAAGATTTTATTTATTCATGAGAGACAGAGAGAGAGAGGCAGAGACACAGGCAGAGAGAGAAACAGGCTCTATGCAGGGAAACCAATGTGGGATTCAATCCCAGACCCTGGGATCATGCCCTGAGCCAAAGGCAGGGGCCCAACCACTGAGCCACCCAGGTGTCCCACCAAAACTTTATTTCCTAATTTTTTATTGAAATTAAATTTAGTTAACATATACTCTATTATGAGTTTCAGGGATAGAATTTAATGATTCATCAGTTGCATATAACACCCAGTGCTCATTCCATCAAGTGCCTTCCTTAATGCCCATCACCCAATTACCCCATCCACCCACCAACCTCCTCTCCAGCAGCCTTCAGTTTATTTTTCCTTCCCTTCCTCCATGTTCATGTTTTGTCTCTTAAATTCCACATATGAGTGAAACCATATGGTATTTGTCTTTCTCCAACTAACTTATTTTGCTTACCCTAATACCCTCTAGTTCCATCCATGTCATTGCAAATGGCAAGATTTTTTTTGATGGATGATTAATATTCCATTGTATATATAGGCCACATCTTCTTCATCCATTCATCCAAATGGACATTTGGGCTCTTTCCACAGTTTGGTTGTTGTGGGCACATATAAACATTGGGGCACATGGGCTACCATGAATATGTTTGTATCCTTTGGATAAATGCCTAGCAGTATAATTGCTGGGTCATAGGGTAGCTCTATTTTTAACTTTCAGAGGACCCTCATACTGTTTTCTAAAGTACTACCCCAAAACTTTTTGACCATTTTATTAAGTTCAAGATTCTGAAAGTCAGGAATTCTGAATTCAGGAATTCAGAGAATTCCATGATGTCTGAAGAAACTCAGCAGCTGGGGATGACAGCAGCAGTTGGGATGAAATTATCAAGAACTGTCTTAATTCACATACATGTTGATCGATGCTATCAGCTGGGACCTTAGCTGGGGCTGTCAACTGGAACATCTACAGGTTGCCTCTTTTTCTTGGGCTTCCTCACATCATGGGAGCCTCAGATGGTAGATTTTTTTTACACATTTTTTGGCTTCAAAGGTGAGTGTTCCAAGAGCACCATGTAGAAACTGCATGGCTTTTCCTGACCTAGCTTTGGGAGTTACATAGTGTTATTTTTTTTTAAAGATTTTATTTATTTATTTATTTATTTATTTATTTATTTATTTGAGAGAGAAAGTGAGTGAGTGAGCAAGAGAGAGAACACAAGTGGGCAGGGGCAGAGGGAGAGGGAGAAGTAGACTCCTCACTGAGCAGGGAACCCATCATGGGCTCGATCCTGGGACTCCAGGATCATGAACTGAGCTGAAGGAAGACACTTAACTGACTGAGCCACTCAGGTGCTCCAATAGTGTCATTTCAGTTACATGTCCTAGTGACCAGTGAGTCATTTAAGTCAGCCCAAATTGATAGAAAGGGGATACAGACTTCACTTCTCAATTGGAGAAGAATAAAAAACTTGCAAACACGTTTTAGAGCATCTAAGTGATTCATGGGGACTGCTTAACACTCTCCCAAGTCTAGTACTAAATATTTGCTGAGTCCTACTAAAATCTTCCTTGGGGCTCCTGGGTGGCACAGTAGGTTAAGCATCTGATTTTTGGTTTCAGCTCACATCATGATCTCATAGTTGTGAGTTTAAGCCCTGTGTGGGCTCCATACTCAGTGTGGAATCTGCTTGAGATTCTCTCTCCCTCACCCTCTGCCTGTCCTGCTCATGTTTTCTCTCTCTCTCTGTCTTTCTAATAAATAAATAAATAAATATTTTTTTTTTAATCTCCCTTACAGGGTGCCTGGGTGGCTCAGCTGGTTAAGCATCCAACTCTTGATTTTGGCTCAGGTCTTCTGCTCAAATCATGATCTCAGAGTCCTGGGATTGAGCCCCATGTTCAGTTCCATACTCAGCATGGAGTTTCCTTAAGATGCTGTCTCTCTCCCTCTCCTTCTATCCCTCCTCCTTCTCTCTCTCTCTCTAAATGAATAAATATAATCTTTAAATTTTTTCCCCTAAATTCTAACTATATGATGTTTTGGAAATGTCAAAACTATGGAGACAGTAAAACAACCAGAGGTTGCCAGGAGTTGGAAAGAAAGAGATGAATAGCTGAGCTGGAGCACAAAGGATTTTTAAGGCAGTGGAAATACACTGTATGATGCTACCATGGTGGATATACATCATTAAACATTTATTCAAACCTATATAATGTACAACATCAAGAGTAAGCTCTAGTGTAAACTATGAACTTTGAGTGATTATAATATGTTATTGTAGGTTCATCCTCATACTAGATGTACAATTGCAGTGGTACATTGAAAATGAGAGAGGTTGTGCATATGTGGGGGTAGGGGTTATTGGGAGATCTCTGTACCTTTCTCCCAATTTTGCTCTGAACCTAAAACATATCTAAAAAATAAAGTCTTAAAAAAAACTAAACCATGATGGAAATTATACATAGGTTAAATTTTAAAAAGACAAATTCTTCCTCTGGTGTCTTTAGTAAATTTGAGATTTCCCAATTTTCTAGCCAGTGCTTGAATGTTCTCACTCTCATAAAGTGTGTTTGGGTACATATTAGTAATTCTCTTCATAACTGAAAAACCATCAATTATATGCTGCACAGATTTATAAAAACCACCAGCAAAACCACAGTTCTTCATAGGAAAAAATGCTCATCCAGAGTTTATTTCAACAAAGGTGGCAGTAAACAATACAGAATCATTTTCTCCATTCTTTTTCAATGCATGTGTCTTCTTGGCATGTTGCAAGTTTATGTTATTTCAGTTGTCCTAGTAATTCCTTATGTTTGCTTAAGAACTGCCTAATGTTTATCACTAAGTATAGGTTACTGTGTTGAGTGGATATGCTTTATTTTTATTCTGATGTAATTTAAAAATAGAACAAGTAAGTAAAAGATAATGGTTAGAAGCCAAGGTTCTCTAAAAACTGGATAATACCTTGCAATGGTATTTGCACTGTATGGGAGAATTGAATCAACTACACTCATTCATTTCATAATAATCTCCAGTTAGGACATAGACTGTCCACTATATTCTGAGGTTCACAAGTAACCAGGGAGTTCACAAAAAACAAGAGTGTATTTACATAACTGAATCAAAGTTCTGGGTTACAGGGTGCAATGTGTTGTAGTGTTAGCTACCCTCACCTTGGTGGCTGTGAAATGGAGTTGTTTATATCTAGTTCACCTTTCTACCAGAAAATGACAACAAGATATGGGCAAAATACAAAAAATTAACTGTAGACATCAGAAAAATGCCAAGATGGTCAATACTTGGAGGAGTAAAGATTACAAAGCAAGGGGAAATGCATTGACATGAGCCCCAGATCTCTACCACTTTTTTTCCTGAGGTATTTACTCATTTGTTGGCAGTAGAGCCTGAAGTCTAAGCAGAAAATGGCAGCTAAACATCTTCAACCTTCAGTGATTGATACGAAGATTGTGAAGACAATCCATGTAAACACTTAGCAGAGTTTGGAACATGGTAGGTACTCAATACATGTGTAACAGTACTAAAATAAACACACAGAGGGTCTTCTATGTTCCCATGTCTTCTCTCTTTGCCTTCCCACCCACTTTGTTACGTGTTTGCTATCTAATGCCCTCATCCCCATGGACTTTGACTATCTGATAAACCACAAAGCTTCCAAAAACTGAGCTCTTGGAAAACACAGTTCTGGTGGGTATTGTGATAGTACCAAGAATCATAAGGACAGATGACATGGAGCATCTTTTCATATGCTATTTTACATGTCTGTATCTTCTTTGGTGAGGTGTTATGGTTCAGTTTTAATAACGACTGCCACTGACAATATCTTTTTTAATATCTTTGGCAATATTCTAGTTAGGTATTGTTATAGCCTTAACTTAAGACAGTTATTGTTCATAGACATGGCTTTGATGATACTTATGACTCCGGAAATGTTACTTCACCTAATGTTTTAGCCTCCTCATCATTAAGATAAGAATAATAATACCCACTTCACAGGATTTCTTTTAAGATTAAATATGATGCATGTAATATCTGCACAGGTATTAGCACATAATAAACACTCAATAAGCACTATTATGATGATTATTGTATGTGAGATACTGAGGGTTTGGGGGGAAGTCAATGATAACCCAATTACACAGTTTCTATGTGTCAGAATTGCAAATCCAACACTCTCTGATTCCAGGATCTGTAAGCTTAATTACTACGCTGTAATTACCATATTGTAAAAATCCAGAGTTCTAGGACAGTGCCAACAAGCATACCAAATTTTGTGTAGGGGGTTAAATGGTGGCTTCAAAAGATATGTTCATTTCATAATCCCCAGAATCTGTGACTATTACCTTATTTGGAGAAGAGGTCTTTGCAGATATAATTAAAGATCCTGAGATGAAGCAATCCTGTGTTATCTGAGTGGTCCCCAAATCCAATGATATATGTCAGTATAAGAATGAGTCAGAGGGAGATTGGACACACACACACACACACACGCGCGCGCGCGCGCGAAAGCCATGTCATGGCAGAGACAAAAACTGGAGTGATGGAATCACAAGCCAAGGAACACTGACAGCTACCAGAATCTGGAAGAGTCTTTCCTGGAGCCTCTGGTGGGAACATGGCCCTAACAACATCTTGATTTCAGATTTCTGGACTCCAGAACAATGACAGAATAACTTCTGGTAATTTGTTATGACAGCGCTAGGAAACTAATATACCTTGCTTCAAGACTGATGTAAATTTAAATTTAAAAGTCACTTATTTACCTCAAGTCCCACTTCCATAATCTTGCCTAATAGACCTACTTTATACCAGCTTCATTTTCTCTCAACTTCTTTGTCAGTGTAACTAGTAACTTAATAATATTTTCCTTGATTTTTAGCTTATATGGGTCACAGAATTTGAAATTCAATTTTCTTTTCTTTTCTCATTTCTTCATGGTTAGTTTGTCTCTCCAACCGGGATGCAGGTTCCCCTGAGTTGGAATTCTCTAGCAATTTGTTTATATCTCATTCACATCATGATAAAGAAGCTAGGTCTCATCAACCCTCAATAAACACCTATTTATTGACTGAATTGTGATTGGTCAAATAAATGAGAGACTAAGAACTTCCATAAATATAAGAACAATGGGCTATTTAGGAAGTAGTAGAGACTTCAAAGTCAAACACCCCCAAGTTTCCATCTTGTTTCAGCCAGTTACTAACTTTGTGATGTGGTGGGAGTTAGTTACACACTGAATTTCAAATTCCTTATCCATAAACAATCATATATACTACTCTCCAACCTGGCTGAGGCAATTGAAACAGTGTAATGCACAGATATTGGTTGTTTTGTCCTTCCCTGTATACATTCATACCATCTTACAGTAATGGCACCTAATTTTGTCCCATTAGTTAAGGCCTCCACTTAATGATAGCCAAGGCATCATCTGCTTCTGGTCAATTGATAGTCATGTGTGCCAGAACAGGCTTTCAGACTTTCTTCTTGGAATTTAAATCTCGAAACCAGTGTCTGAAAATGAGGTTCAGGTTAACCTCCTAATGCATGAGCCCTAAGATAATCCATCATTTCTTAAGATCAAGAACACAGGAACCTTATAAGGGATGGGAGCTTCATTGGTTCCTGTCCTTTCTGATATCTGGCTCTTTATTTTTTTCTTCAATCATATGATTCATTTTATAGAACTGAATTTCCTATAAGTTTCCTTTGTGCTTACATTTATCAGAGGATTCAGTTTTTGTGCTTTTATTTTTTGATTTTTAAAGGATTTTATTTATTTTTTCGTGAAAGACACACACACACAGAGGCAGAGACACAGGCAGAGGGAGAAGTAGGCTCCATGCAGGGAGCCTGATGCAGGACTCAATCCCAGGACCCCGGGATCACAGCCTGAGCCAAAGGCCAACACTGAACCACTGAGCCACCCAGGTGCCCCAGTTATTATGCTTTTAACCAAAGATTCCTAAACAACACATTTTTTCCAGTGACCAGGGCAATACATTGAGCCAATATGTAGCAGCAATTACTACCAGTGACATTGAGCGCAGAGTCACATGCAAAATAGACCGGCTGGTATAACTTCCAATTGGTATTTTCTTCCTCTCTGTCTCTCCTGGAGGTGATTTTGTGTTCCAAGGGACATTTGGCAATGTCTGGAGACATTTTTGGTTGTCACAGCTGGGGAGCTGCTACTAGGCCTCTGGTGGGTAGAGACCAGGAATGCTGCTAAACCTCCTACGATGTAGGCCCCACAACAAAGAATTATCTGGTTTAAAATGTCAATAGGGCCAAGATTGAGAAACCCTGCTTCAGAGGAAGCGGGACAGCACACTGTAATTTCCAAGGAGTAAGTGGCATTATTTAGACTAATTAATCCTTGTGTTTAGAATCAGTTAATTTACTCCTGGAGGAAAAAAAAAGAGAATCAAGACAGTGATTACCACGAAGTTAAGAAGATTTCAAATTCTTTCTCAGCAATGTGCCTACCAACATCTGATCACGGCACTTAAAAGTAATTCGATGTCCTGGTCTTTTTGATGATTTCTTTGAAATGTATAATCGGCAGTATCTTTCCTCTTTTCCTTAGCTCTATGTCCTCCATTTCCTTAAAGAAACCTCTCCTCCTTGAATGTGCTCCCACACATATTTAATGAGTCTCTGGCACCAATTGTTCTTCCTTTGGGAATGACCTAATCAACAAAATCAGTCTATATAACCCCCCCCCACCCACCCCCACCCCCCCACCCCCCCCCCCTCCCCCGGCCATAAGAGGGAGGGTGCATGTTTCAGGGAAAACCAATTAGAGTCTTTGCCAACCAAATGTTCTTTTTACATCCAAGTAATCTGTTCTCTATTTCCCTTTCTCTGTCACTGTATTGCCCATCAGCATTACATGGTTTTAATAATGATGATGATAATGAGATGAACTTCAAGACGGGTTACAAAGTGAAGAAATAATTAGAGGAAAAAAAATAAGACCCTCACTTTGGAAGGGAACGATTTTGGCTTGTATGATAAAGGAGCTTAAGTCATTCAGCTGGGATTGGTAAGAAAGGGACATTTTTAAAAATGAGCTTCAGACACAAATTCTAATTCTTGCCATGGGGTGAAAAACATTTTATATTTTGAGTCTTCTTGCTTCAGGATTTTTTTCTAATATGTGCTTTGTTATTGGAAAGCTATAATGATTTTAAAAAGAAAGAAAGAAAGCTACAGTAATCTACAATTTCATGATTACTCATAAGGACTCTTGAAGGGCTGTCCCTACTGGGTTTCACAAAATTGTGAGTTTTAAATGATCCACTCAATAGAGAAACACTAAGCAAAATGGCAGGATGAAAATAGCTTCAAATAAGTTCCCAGTGCTAGGAACATCTCCCACTGAATATTTTCATTGCTAGGATATTTACTGCCTTGACTCTCCTTAAAGTATAACTATAAACTCATTTTAATTACCTCAAAAAAAAAATCCAGACTTGCAAAATGTTTGGTTATTTTCTGAGCTAACTACATCCAAATGAACATTTATTTTAACTAAAAAGATCTTTCCCCTCATGGTGTTCTGCTGCAAATGTAGGAATGAAAGAAAATAGACCCCCATTTCCTGTCATTGTTAATGACAATGAGAAAAGAATACTTCCTGGATATTAGAGCTCATTAGAGCCGCTTAATCTGTGATAATGTGGGGATTATCCATATAGTTCTCCACCTCTGTAAGTAGGAAACAGCTAGATCATTTGTAGACAGTCTTTGCTGAAAGGTGTGGTGGGAAGAGGAAGGTGGAACTCACTTGTTATCTCTACCTGCCACTCACTAGTTGATCTTGGGAAGTACTAAAGCTCTCTGAACCTGCTTCCTCATCTATAAATTGTAATGTCCATCCGGTTTTCAGCCTACTGTTGTTGGCAAGTTCAAAATGAAATATAATGTTTGTGAAAACTCTTTGAAAAGCTGTACCAAGGTAAATTGCTATAAATACTAACAGCCCTGGGTGAAAAGAGAACTTTTCTATGTGAATGGTTAATGAATCTCTTTTCACTGAATCACATTTCAATTACTGCAGTCTAATCACTCTCTGATGAAAAATAACAACTGAATTATTGTCTTGTATGTGTGTAGACTGACCAATCAAATTACCACTGGGATATTCTAATTTTCAGTGAATTCTAGTTTTCATTTTCTGCTATATCATGTTTCTGGATCCAAAAATCCCAGGGCCACTCCTAAATCTGTCACCTACTAGACATAGAACATGACATAAATCAATTAAGGCCTCATGAATGCATATGGGAATGGTATATAGAATGTATGGAGTGTTGCAAGGAGGCTCTAATTATATAAAGAATGTAAAGTGTTACCATAATAATGAGCACTGAGTTCCTGTTAGGGTTTTGAAGAAATACTGCCTGCATACTTAGAATTCTCTCCAAGTCTATTTTCTTCAACTTCCCTGTGTAGAGATGGTTCAAATACCACAATTCTATGAATGGACAATAATCAAATGATGAATAACATGGATGACAGTTTTGTGGTGTCTAAAAAAAAATCAATCAATACAAACTTTCTTACTAAACTTCTAATATTTGTTCCGATTGATTGTTTTCCATTTGAAATTCCTGTCTAACTGAAAGTCTGGTTCTACTACCAGAACCCACAGTTAATTGAGCATATAACAATAGTAAGCAAGTACCCCCAAAATTTATTTCTTTAGCTAGGAAAGAAATGCCACAAATGCCCACCACAGATGACTATATCCAAGCATTGTTCCTTCATGTCTTGTAGAATCAGACTAAGACTAATGGCTGAGGCTCAAAAAACCCACTCTCTCTGTGGAAAGCTCTATTTTGGTTGGGCCTGGGTTTCAACTGCACAATATTTAGCTTTGTTTTACTAACCATATGTTATCTGTTGCCAAGCTCTCTCTTGAGTCCTCCCACAGTCGTATGAGTGCTTCTCTTAATGGTAAACCAGCACCATCAATGCAAGCACACCAATAATTCCACAGCCAGCACTGGATCTTAGCACTCTAAAGAGAAGAAATCAATGGGTCTTCAAAATATAACTTTCTCACCCATAGTTTTTTTTTAAAAGATTTATTTATTTATTCATGATAGACACACAAACACAGAGAGAGAGAGAGAGAGAGAGAGAAGCAGGCTCCAGGCCAGGAGCCCGACAGGACTCCTGGATTGTGCCCTGGGCCAAAGGCAAGCGCTAAACCGCTGAGCCACCCAGGGATCCCCCACCCATAGAGTTTTTAACCAACACTATTTTGTCTACATGGGCCACTAAAGCAAGTAGATTGAGCATAACTCTATTTTTGCGCTTCTGTGTGATTGTGATCAAATTAATATCAGAGACAAAAAAAAGTGATTTTTTTTTTTTTTTTTTTTTTTTGTCAAAGGACAGTAAGATGATACTGACATTTTGGGCTTGACTACAGTGGTAACATTTGGGATTTTTTATTTTTTCAAAAAAATTTTTTAAGATTTTATTTATTTATTCATGAGAGAGACACGGAGAGAGGCAGAGACACAGGCAGAGGGAGAAGCAGGCTCCATGCAGGGAGCCTGATGTGGGACTCAATCCCAGGTCTCCAAGATCAAGCCCTGGGCCGAAGGTGGCGCTAAACCGCTGAGCCACCCTGGCGTCCCTAATTTTTCAAATGATCACAGAACAATCATTCCCCATAATGTAGAGAAACCTGATCGTGTTTACTACACCTGACACTCAGATACTTGCCAAGTAAGGATCCAGATCAAAGTAAAAACCGACATTGTTATCTTTATGTGTTCCTAGCAAAAATATTTTATGCTTTTAAGATTTTTAAGGAAAATTTAAAAGTAAGAGTATATCTGATTTAGTACCTTCTATCTTTTTTTATTCTTCCCCCACGTGAGCATGGTGCATGGTTATATGATCACCATAATATTTCTCTCACAATTGCAAGATAAGTACTACCCCACATACACACACACACATTCCTCTTCCTCTCAAAACCCAGCACAAGCCTGCATTTACTCAAACTCAATATCTCTAACATTTAGATATAATTTACATAAAGTGAAATAAACAGATCTTAAAAGTACAGTTTCATCAGTTTTGGTAAATGCAGACACGCATGTATCCCAAACCTCTACCGAGATATGGAATGTTTCCATCATCCCTGAAGTTCTCCTCATGCCTGTTCCCACACTTCCTCCCCACTCATACACAAAAGCAGCCACTGCTCTGGCTTCTGTCATTGTGGATTAGTTTTACCTCTTCCAGGATTTCATGTAAATGTAATCCTACAGTAACCAAGAAGTAAGTAGGAACTCTGTTTGCATCTTGTTTCTTTCACTCAGCCTAATGTTCTTGAAATTCACATTAGGTGTATTAGAGGTTCTTTTTTCTTGCTAAGTACTTTTCCATTATATGAATATTCTACAGCTTGTTTACCTATCTTCCTGATGATGGACCAATGAGGTGTTATGAATAAAGCCGCTGTAAACAGTCTTATACCAGACTTAGTGGACATATGCTTTTATTTCCCTTGGATCAATACTTAGAAATTGATTTGCTGTGGGGCAGCACTGGTGGCTCAGTTGGTTAAGTGTCTGACTCTCAGTTTCAGCTCAGGTCATGATCTCAGGGTCCTAAGATTGAGCTCTGCCTTAGGCTCACTTGGCACAGTTGGCTTGTCCCTCTCCCTCCCACTTGGCTCCCCTATCCTGCCCCCACCACTCGCATGCTCTCTCTCTCAAAGAAATAAAATATTTTAAAAAATAGAAAAGAAATCCATTAGCTGCATCAGAGTAAATGCAGGTTTAACTGCTACAGTTAAATGGTTTTATTAAGAAAGCCAGTTTTTCAATTTATGTAATAATATATATAAATATTTATATAGTGACATGTCTCCTTAAGTTATGTATGCTGTATATACTATATATACTCATACGTATTAAATACATATTATTAAACATATATATTTATAATATTTATAGTATATAAGAAAATATATAAAAATACATACATAGTGATATGTCTCTTCTAGTCCTCGTCTTCTGCTAAGCTTTATATATATATATTTTATATTTATAACATATAAATATGTATTTTATACAAAGTGATATATATTTTTTATATATAAAATAATATATATATTTATAATAGTAAGAGGTATATATAGGGGTGCAAGGTTAAAGAATCTTTATTTTAACAAGTACAGCTGGGATGTGTTCCCAATTTGAGAAACAGTGCTCTCCAGGTCACAAGAGGAAGCTTAACATATAAGAGGCCCCACTTTATTCAGCAATTTATTCCTGCTCAAAACCTCTTTTATTCCATCTTAAAGTGAAATCCTTTCTGATCTGTGTCAAGTACAAATTAGAGTCCACATAGATATATGATACAACCACTACTGGAGCAGGAGATGTCAGAAAGAGAATTTATGTTATGAGTACCATTAGTGAAACATTTACTATTCCTTGGCACTATGCTAAACACTTCTGATGTGTAGTTATTGCTATTATATTTAAGACTTATAACAATCCTAGTGGCTATCATGTTCACATTTTAAAGATGAAAAAACCAAGTTCACAGAGATTAGTAGTGTTGAAATAAATTTTGAGGCTCAAGATGGAGTCACTCCTGCCCAGGGTGCCTCTTTTTTGGTTCCAGGACCCAATTCCAATATGAGAGTGTTTCCCCACACACACACACACAACACTAGGTAATTCTTACATACTAGCAGGGTAACCAAGAATTCAACTCAATTCTAACACTACTTTCCAGAGATAGCATCAGATTTCACAGGTTATAGGTTCAATCCAACAAGACCACCCCCATACCCCACTTCAGACACCAGTCACAAGCCTCAGCTGTTACCCGTGCTTCTGACCAACCAGCTGCAGAGGAGAAGTTCCAATGACTTCATCCTTAGGTTCTTTCAATTTGCCACAGTGGGCCACAGAACTCAGGGGAACACTAACATATGTTTACCAGTTTATTAAAATATGCTAAAGGAGACAATCAACAGCCACATAAGAGATACACAGGGTGAGGTATGAAAAAAGGACTAGGAGCTTCCACATTCTCTCCAGGTGTGCTGCTCTCCCCCAGTGTTCACCAACCTGGAAGCTCTTGGAACCCAGTCCATTTGGGTTCTTCTTCTTTCTTCTTCTTTCTTCTTCTTCTTCTTCTTCTTCTTCTTCTTCTTCTTCTTCTTCTTCTTCTTCTTTTTTTCTTCTTTCTTCTTCTTCTTCTTCTTCTTCTTCTTCTTCTTCTTCTTCTTCTTCTTTTCTTCTTTCTTCTTCTTCTTCTTCTTCTTCTTCTTCTTCTTCTTCTTCTTCCTTCTTCTTCTTCTTTCTTTTCTTCTTCCTTCTTCTTCTTCTTCTTCTTCTTCTTCTTCTTCTTCTTCTTCTTCTTCTTCTAAAAAGATTTTACTTATTCATGAGGAACATATAGAGAGAGGCAGAGACATAGGCAGAGGGAGAAGCAGGCTCCATGCAGGAAGCCCAATGTGGGATTCAATCCTGGATCCCAGGATCATGACCTGAGCCAAAGGCAGATACCCAACCACTGAGCCACCCAGGTGCCCCTTCATTTGGGTTCTTATGGTGAATGCATAATATAGTCATCATTGACTAAATCACTGGGCACTGGTTGATTCCACCTCCAGCTGCTCTCCCCTCCCCAGAGTTCAGGGTCCTCTGAATGACCAAATATATATTTCTTACAAATCATAATTTCACAGTGCCACATCAACAAACCAAAACTTAGATAACTTTCCTGTCCGAGTAAATTCTCTGCTTGACCCAAAAGTGCAATATATATCAAGTTGGCCAATCCCTAAACACCAAGCCAACTCTGGGCCTTTTTACCCAAACAAGGTTGACTCCATTGCCTCAGCCAACAATATATTTTCCTTTTTCTCTTCTTTATTGTTTATTCTCTATCCTATAAAATCTTTCTGACTTCCCCATTTTGTAGCTCTCTAAAAGGAGATTATCCACTTCATGAAGTACTAAGTAAAGTTTGTTTGTATTACCTAAGCTGTCTTCTTTAATAATTTTTTAACAGAAGTGACTTAAGTTAGTTTTATTTTTTTCGTTGTTTCTAATCTTTCAGTGTTTTATTTTTTGTTTTTTTAAATTTAAATTCAATTAGCCAACATATAGTACATCATTAATTTCAGATGTAGTGTTCAATAATTCATCAGTTTTAAAATAAAGATTTGAATCCAGATTAGTCTGATTGAAAAGAACGTGTTTGTAATCTTTGAGATATATTGTTCCTCAAAAATCTAAAGGTTTATGTATGAAGTAACCAGGCCCAATTTTGCTTTTGTCTAAGATTTAACTCACTTTTGTGAGAAAAATATATTCATGACAATTCCTTACATGAGAATCCACGTTTATTCTCATTTAATCTGAAAACGACTCTGAAAGATAGATTTAAAAATGACATTTCTTCTTGAATTTACAAACAAGGACACTGAGACTTGGAAGGGCTGAATTATCACCCAAACATTCACAGGCTTGCATGTGGTTGATATGGGACTGAATTAGATTTTCCCAGCTTGAAGACCTCTTGTCTTTCAACTATACCATCAACCATCCTAAGTTTGATTTTGTGCTTCTCCATCCGGTGGGTACAACTCAACCTCTCCAAATTGCTCTCAGGACCAATACATAACATATTGGAGAGCACTTAGTTGAGGATGTGACATGCCACTAGAGATGCTCTCAAATTATGAGTGAAATCTGAACCCAAGTGGCTGAAGGACAATAGGACAGAGTAATATTTAAGTGCTCTCAAATGAAAAGTTCCAGTTTTCTCTATTTCCTGATTAAAGTAATAATCAGAAAACCTTTCTTCAATTTATTTTGGGAACTCTTTTTTATTTGAAATTTATTCTTATTTGTTTTAATTATAAGTCCTTTACCTTTCTGCCTTAAGTAATCAGCTCAAGTGCATTCTTTTTCTTTCTTTCTTTATTTTATTTATTTATTTATTTATTTTTTATTCCTTTTCTTTAAAGCTTGAAGCTTTAGTTTGGTGTTTCTGAGGATTAATAATTCTGAATTCTGCTGCCCAAAATTATATATAAAGAAGACATAAGTAAACAGGCCAAAGTCCAACGTCCATCCTTTTTTTTTTTTTTTAATAAATCTCTCAATTTGTTTGTTTGCTCAGATCAACTTTCTTCAGATGCTATAAAACAAGAACAAAAAATCCAAGCAATTAATGGTTTGGTTTGGCTGGTTTCATATGATTAGTCAAGGCTTTACTATACTTAACAGATAGAGGACAAAGGGTAACATTTCAAGAAATGGTTCACTGACATTACATGTGTTTTAACTTGGAGAATCCTGTTTTGAATTTTAACATGTTCAGATTCCCAGACTTGAGTTGTTTCGAAAGCTCAGAGTAATGTTCGCAAAGGCAAAACCCACCTAGAGACTATGCAGTTGCTTTGACTTTGGAAAGCAAACTAATTGATTTGGGATCTAAAACCTCAAAAGTTTCACTTGGATCCATTGTGTATCTGAGTTCTAGGAATCTTCTACTGCTAGGTCCAAAGGCCAGGAATGAATGGGTGCTGGTTCCTCTGTAGACAAACCATACATTGGCTGAACAGCAGGAAACTGTTCTGTGGAGACTTAGTGAAAGAAAAGGAAGGGAGGGACAGAAGGCAAGAAGGGGAAAAAAAAAAGGAAAAAAATCTCAAGAACTAAAGGAAGGAAAATATTGTTTAAAAGTTTTTTATGTATAACTTCTAGTACTTGAAATAACACTGATTTCTAATATTTTTCAAAGGGACTTCACAAACTAGAGCAGCTATTCTTAAAGTGTTATACCAAGACCAGCAACATCATGTAGGAACTAGTTAGAGATACGAGTTTTCACTTCCCATCCCAGGTGTACTGAATTAGGGACTCCAGGGGTGGAGCCTGAGACTATGATTTGATAAGCCCTCCAGATATGATTCTGGTGTACCTAAAAGTTTGAGAACCACTGAACTAGATAATTAGTTATAACTAGATAGTTATAAGGTCATAAGGAGTGTTACATCCAAGGTGTTAACTAGGACCACTGGAAAATTCTACTTGTCATGCTGGAATAATATTTTCTGGCAGGAGTTACTCCATTTGTTGAGACACAAGCAAAACTAAGTGCAGGTACTTAGGTAACTTAGAAGATGTCAGGTTTAAATGGGGTTAATGCTAGAAGTACAGTATTAGTGACCGAATTCTAATCAAAGCAAACAACACAAGGAATCAAATGAGCAATCACAAGCATAACAAAAACAAATATCTGACAAAAAAGACGTGATTGGAAACTAAGGTTTCTGTACGGTCATCACAGACCACTCACCTGGGCACAGACTTGTATCCGACAGACTTCCTATGGAGGCCTAATTCCCCACTCCACATTTTCTTCCTCACCATGGTAGACAAGCCCCAACCAGTCTTGACAAACATGGCCCTGCAACGCAAGGTCTGATTTTGTCACAAACCTTCCTAGATGTAGCAGTTCTGGCTGCAAAAATCAGTGGCCCTCCTCAGAGGAGTTTACAAGCCATGCACTGTGTTTCAGCCAGGATGCTTTTGACCTGCCCTGACTTTGAAGGCCCCAAAGGGTACTCAATTTACATATCTGTCAAAATGACCACGTGATCTGATTTTACCTAAGCTTCACCAAACTAGATGGTCCTTATGAGATCATATTGTAAACAATATCCTAAATTTCTTACCCCAATCCGCATCACACGTACCCCTAGTCTCCTGAAAATTCTGTGCTATCCCTACCCACCTCTTATTGGCTATGTCTAGAAATTCACATGTATATTTGGCATATCTTCCCCTGTTCCACCCCTCCCTTACTACAACCAAAATCTATTGCCACTGCGCTGGATCATGTCTATGAACATTTTGTTTCCCGAAGTCCCCAGGCTTGTAAACCCCCTAGGTGCCTTTTGGGCAGATTTGCACATAGGGAACATAAGCCTAAAAGTGACAAGTGACGTTCTGGAAGCACTAGAGACATACCAGTGGTGGGGTTTGGGGAAAGGAGGAGCGGGGAGGAGAAGCAATGGAGGATGGCATCAGTGGAGATAAAGCAAATCAAGTGAGGCACATAGGAACCCTAGCAGGAATTAAAAGAACACAGAGTTCAAAGAACCAGGGGAACCTGTGCCCTGAAAAGGAAGAGCCAAGACAGTTTTAAGAGAGTTGAAATGACTGGTCAATAAAAGCAATGGACTGCAAAAAAAATCCAAGCGGTATTATGTTTGGGAAATAGGAAGACTATCGGATTTAATGACAGCATGTATGTGATTAATCTGCAAAAGTACTTTTTGACGAACGGTGGGATGGTGGAGGGTAGCAGAAATTGGTATTTAGTGTACAAAAGAGTGAAGGAGAAGTGGGAGAGAGGACAATGAGTCCACTCCACTGTTTCAGGAAGGATAGTGATGAGGGGAAGGAAGAAAGGAAAAGACAGGAAAGACTTGAATGTAAGAGATATTTAGAAATGTTTCCAGGTAGAGAAGGAAAAACTTTCAAGGAGGGTGGTTGAGGAAGCCAGAGCTGAGCATCTTTGCCCTTGCACCCCAGAAAGGAAAGAGGATGGGCATGGACCTGAGCAACAGTCCAGAGGCGTTGGGAGGGAAGCTGAGAGAGTTTGTGCCTGAAAGCCACAATTAATTTTCTCAGCATTATAAACATTCTGGGGGTCTTGGCACCAACGCACACTGGAAGCTAGGGAGTTGGCGGAAATTATTTTTTAAGACATTAGACCAAAGAAACTAATTGCCTGGCTCAATAAAACCACAAGGATCTGACAAATAACAAAATGATTAAGATGGGAGAGAGATAGGGAGAGATGGTTGGGGCAGGGGTGAGAAGAGAGACAGAAGAGAAACAGAGGGATGGAGGGAGAGAGAGATTCAGGGAACAGAAGGAGGAGGCAGGGTGCCGGAAGAAGCAGAAAAGGAGTAGAAAAGAAGGAAGCTAATGAGAGAAACAGATGCCATCACGGAGCATCGAAATGCCTCATTTTGTACTTAAGATTCCTAGAAAGGGGAACCTAAACAAAGCCTTAAACCTTTAAACGTTCTTGTTGACTAGCTGGCTTTCAACCAATGATGAATTCTAGGCTAGAGGTTTGGTAAAAGTTAATGCAAACCAGGGCAAAGATTTCGATCACAGAAGTAAGTATCTTCCCAGGCTGGAGGGCTGTGGAGCATTTCACAGGGGAAATCAGGAAAAATTCTGCTCAGAGCTGCAGTGCACATTATTTATAAAGGTCAGAGGGGAAAAACAATATAAGATATAATTTTCCTGTCTTCTGACTACAAATAAACCCAAGTACAGTGGCTTCATCATTCTGAGCAGATACTGGCAGTTGCTGTATCAGTGATTTGGTTTTCCTTTCACGTGCATTCTAGCCGAAAGCAGGCCCGGAGGTGGTCCTAGCCTGGTCCTAGCCTGGTTGACAGGACCTGCCTGCATGCAGAAGCTATACCAACTGCCTTGGATTTCACCCTCTGTCCAAGGTGAAGACTGTTCTTGCGGTGATTGCCCAGTGCCCCAAGTGGGCAACTGCTTTAATTTTCCCTTCGTCCAGAGCCTTAGCAAGAGCTTCCCTGAACTGTGATCTCTGACCTTGGAGAATCCTGGCAAGATTGTGACTCTCCCAACTCCCTGATATTTGGGCTTTTGTTCAGTGACTTGTAAAAGTGCTGGGAGCAGTTACAAATGCTGTTTGTATTTGCAAGATGGCTTGGTTCCATGGTTTTAAATACAGGGTTACTAAAATAAGTACCTTCGTAACCAGCAACATATTCTGAACGTATTATTGTGGTAAGGATTGGAGTCAGCATGGTATAGTCAAAGAATCAAACGAGATGGTTGTGGAGTCAGATATTTTTAGGTTTGAACCCACTTTCTAGCTATATGGCCTTAGGCAATTTACTCACAGTCTCTGGACCTCAGTTTCTGGTGTCCCTTAAATGTTACCAATAATAGTATCTACCTCAGAGAGTTGTTGTGAGGATATAAATCAAATAAAGGGTTTAAATATTATAGAGACTTGGATGGGGACACTTTGGGGAGTGCCTCCCCAAAATTCATGCCCATCTGGACACTCAGAATGTGGCCTTATCTGGAAACAGAGTCTTCGCAAGGCCCTGCTGTGTCAACTTTGATTTCAGGCTACCGGCCCCCAGAACTGTGAGAGATGTTGTTTTAAGCCTCCGACTTTGTGGTAATTTGTTTCAACAGCCCCAGGGAACCAGTACAAGTATATAGTGAGTGCGAAACACAAATTGCTCAGCATCAGGAGGGTCTTACTCTACGTCCTGGTAATTCATCTTGCAGCCCTTGGATTGGAAACTCACTCTGGTCCTACATTACTAGTATTGATCCCTCCAGTTCACAAACTCGGCCACTTATTCACCTTTCTTAGCAGCCTGCATTTTTTCTGTGAGCTCTGCCTTTGGCTCTGTAACCCCACTTATATGGCCCCGCCAATTCAACTCATTCATCCATTCAATAGAAATTAACTAAACACTATGGACCAGTTGGTCTATAAAGAACTCAGTATAAAGTAGTGAATAAAAACACAAAATCTCTCTTTTCAAAAAAAAAAAAAAAAGATGTACTTTCTTTTGAGAGGAGAAAAAATGACAAACAAGGAGATAGGTGAATATATAAAATATCTGATAGTATTGAATGCTGTGAAAAAAAAAGGCAGGATGTGGGTATGTAGAGCTGGGGCAGGATACACATCAGTGGGACAGAGAAGGTCTCTCTGACGAGGTGGTATTTTAATATTGACTTAGATTAAGCAAGAGAAGAATAAAGCGACACCTGGGGTGGGGGTGGGTAAAATGAAATAGGGGCTTACAGCCTCAAAAACCATAGGCTTGGGCTTTTGCACGGAATGATGTAAGAAACCAATGGAGGATCCAGGATAGAGGAGAAAATGATCTGCCTTATATTTTTAAAGGATCCCTTTAGTTACTGTTTAATAAACCAGCTATAAGAAGACAACTTGGAAGCAAGACTAGTTAGAATAGGTTTACTGCAGTAAGCCCAGGCTAAATGTAATTTTGCATTTCTTTCTGACTCTTTCTCCAGAGCAACAATAAAAGGCAGGTGGAAGTGAAAGCATTCATAAGTTACTAGAGTCTGTTTATGCCTTGCAGATAGCCAACTGGATTTTTTTTTTCTTAATGAACTGAGGTGATTTCTAAGAGAAATCAAGGAAAACTCCAAATAGGTTACTGAGCTAGGAAAGACCAAAAGGGAGGATATCTGGGGGTGGAGAAAGGAGGTAGATTAAATGTGCAGAATCCAGCAGGTGTGAATGCAGAATGGATGGATTCTCTGCCCCTCCCTGGCGTCATGACCCAGCTCTCAGCTGGTGAAATACAAAAGGTGTCAAGTAAAGTTAAGGAGACTCACCTACTTTCCAAAACCTGGGAAGTCTAACTGTGCCTTCCTAAAGCATATTGTCTTAAATATATTTTTAATATGTTAAAATTACATGATCATGTGGTTATTTATAACACCTCATACATGATGTTCCTCCCAAACAAAAGTACAACAGGCATCAGAGCACCTGGGTTTTCTTTCACTGCTGCTTCCTTCCTGCCTGAGTGCAGAAACTATATCAAGTAATGCTGATATAGGGGACCTCCTAAAACCCACCAGTCCAGACCTGGGTCTACAAAGATATCACTTGAGGAAGTGACAGGGCCAAGGTGTTGAGGATGAATCAGAGTCTCTTGGGTTGCCAACAAATTTTTTATCTGCTACTTTGAATCAATGGGTCTAACTCTTGTCCAGAGTTGCCAACTCCTTCTTCCAGACAAAGCAGTTCAGTATGAAGAACGTAGCAATTAAAAAGTAAAATATCACCAACTCTTTTGCGGGTAAGCTGGGGAGGGAGTGGGGAGGGAGGGGAATCTTGCAAAGCAAGATTTTTCACACCAACTCTGTCTTTAGTGGATGATTCCTTTAACCATGAGAAATTCTTTGGGTAAGCAGGGCTACCAGTACAAGGTCCTAAGTAGTAACCCTTTATGACTCCCTTTGCAAAAAAAAAAAAAAAAAAAAAAAAGTGGATAGAGAATAAGGAGACTGCTTAGAAACATATGTTCTTCAGGGAGTCTTGCAAGTCTTGCTCTAAACTCTGAGCCAACACAGCTGTGAGGGAGCAGAGGTCAAGACTTCACAGAAAAGCCAGATGCTGCAGTGAGCACATATTGTTTTACAGACATATGTGTATATGGATATGTGTGGTGTATAAATATATACATCGACATGTGTGTGTATACATTGGCAAACCCCCTCCCCACTTCCCATCCTTTTAGGTAAACTGAAGGAGGAAGGGAGGATTTCCTGTGAAAACAATGTGTAACCCCGCTCATCTGGTTAATGTGTTTGGCTGGATTCAACGTAACCAAATGAAAAGGAAGAATAGGAAAAAAAAAATTGGTGATAAGACAACTTCACAGAGGGTATGTGATCTGATTCAATTCAATTCCTAAGTACTATTTTTTGTATTGTTAGTACTAAGGGGTGAGGGGAGATGCAGAAATCATTAGCAAACCAGTCATCCACGTATAAGCAGTGTGACCTTGGTCCAGGCACTTCTCTGGTGAGATAACTTTGAGTGGGACCATCCCCTATTCTACCTTCCGATCCACTGGATCCTTTACAGAGACACCCACTGTATGACATGGGGCAAGGAGAAATGGGCTGGGATTTTAGTTCCAACTCTGTCACTAGTTTGCTGTTACTGAGACCACTTCATCTCCTCCCACTTCCTTAAAACTATCCACAGAAAGAAATGATTTCTTTATTGGAAAATAAGATGATTGGATTATAAAAAGGGTCACAAAATAACTGCCTATAAAAGAACCAAGTGGGTCCCAAGTATTCCAACAGGGAGTAAGGTACCTTTATATGAGAAGCTACTAATACAGCTACTTTCCACCATTGTCTCACTGCTGTCTTGTGGCAATATGGCCTGGTCTAATTTTTAAAGGAAGCTTGGCTATCTGTATTCCTATATGAGATTGAGCAAGTCCTAAAAACTGTATATGACAAACAAAATACATCTGAAAGCCCAGTCCTTGCCCACATGCTGCCAGTTTGTAACCTCAGGATCGGATGCTTATAGCATATCTTTTAGTTCAACAATGGGTGAGTGTCTGGCATGGCTGTTCCAAGAGTGCCCATTGTATCTCCTGCCACTGGCAGAAATTGTGCCTGAGAGACCTTAGTCCCTGAAGAGGGGCCTTCCAAGGGCTACTAGCTCCTTGGTCTAAAGCTCTTCTGAAACTAGGCTGCCTAATTTCAAATCCAAAGGAATCTCTAGGCTGCCTCAGCATATTCAAAAGCTATAAGCAAGGCAATAACACTGCCTAGAATTTTTAAGAGGACATTTCCTGACCTGGCCCATGAATCTTTTCTCAAAGTCTCTGACTCTATATCCACTTAAAAGAATCAAAGACTTTAGTTCTGGAGGCTACATTTGCCTCTGCAGCCCCGAAACCTAGAAATGATTCAGCAGCATTCAGATCCCAGAAGATCTAAACTTTTTGTGCATCAGTACTGAAAAATGAAGAAATTGAATCATTATAGAGTGTTCACCACACACTTGACCTGATTCAAGGAGCTTTCACATAACCCAAAGTGGGGAAACTACATCTGACATAAGTAAAAGTAAGTGCTATATTGCCACACAAAAGAATGGCTGGGTAGGGGTATACTTAAATATATGAAAGAGATAGATATCTCTAAGAAGTGGTCCTCAATTTTTTTTCTTTTTCCACTTAGTCTTGACCTATTATATGCTATACATACCTATCTTTACACACTTAACGCCTAGAGAGACAAACAGATATTGAAAAATGAATTATAAAGAGAAAAACAAACTTAATAGAATACTGGATTTCAGAGTATAAGTTAGTTTCATGGGATCGTGTAATCTAGCTTGAGTATGGGGGATTAGCTTAAAACATTCTTTCCTCTTCTTTTTCTTGGTTACTTATTCCCATACAGAGAAACTGGCCACCCAGCGAGAGGAGAAACCAAAGCAGTGTCCAGTTACTGAGAGATGGAGAGACACGCAATGGATTAAGAAAGAGAGAAAGTGTCATGAGCTAAGAATAGAGAGACAAGCATGGTCAAGATGAAGTGTGGTCTTCTAGGGCACGTCAAGACTTTATTTGAAAGTCAATAGGAAGCCACGAAAGGTTTTAAGCAGTTCTTAGTTTGTGATTTATTCCTTTTTACTCTGAGGAGATGTTCTCCATAGGCTCAGTGAGTGAAAGTAGTGGTTTGGTCAAGGATGATGACAATAAAAATGGAAAGAAGTGAGTGAATTTGAGAAATATTTAGATTTGCATTTTTTCTATCAGCAGAGACCAACCTAAAAACCATAGCGTGTGTTTTACAATGTGGGCAGCTTGGTTTCTCATACTATCATATTCCACATTCTTCCACATTTCCAGTGGATAATTTCCCCCCTATGGACTATTAAACAACTTAGTGGATGGTATGGTTACGGATATTAACATCGGATGGCCTGTGCAGACTATTCTATATTTAAGGACATTTTCTTCCATTTTTTACCTCCCCAGCTACTGATTAACTGGAACCCCTGAGGTAAAAAAAACTGAAGTGAGGGAGATGTCTTTTTCCTTTTTTGTTATACTTGGTTCAACATCAATAGCGTGGGTCCAATACCTTATAGAGTTTTATAATGATTTTCTAATTTTAATTTTCTCACAACACTGCCAATAAGGCCCAAAGTGAATATAATTTTGGAGAAAGTCAGGAGACAAACTGAAGAAACAGACATTTTTTTTCCATAATCAGAATCACTCCTCCACTTCAAAGCCCACCTCTTGTTTCAGAGTCATGCTTAGCTCACTTTTTACTTAGGATGAGTTCCTATGAGAGCTCTCAGCTATTCATGAATATAAGTTATATTTTTTAAAGATTTTAATTATTTATTAATGAGAGACAGAGAGAGAGAGAGAGAGAGTCAGTGACATAGGCAGAGGGAGAAGCAGGCTCCATGCAGGGAGCCTGAGCCTGATGCAGGACTTGATCCCAGGACCCTGGCAGACACTCAACCACTGAGCCACTCAGGCGTCCTGTGAATATAAGATTTTTGATAACACTGCCTCCTTCCTAGTTCCCTCTGATCCTTGGCAGGGTTAATGAGGTAGCCTCAAATGGAGTTTCTACTACTTCGATATGTGACTATTAGAAGCCCCTTATCTATTTTTAACATATATGCCTGTACAAAGGTGCTACATTTATACAATCAAGTTGAGTGTTGCATTTTATATTCAGTTCTATGTTGTAAAAGAAAAGTTGTGAAAAACTTTGAAATGAATCAAAAAGATTACTGTCTGACTCAGCTTTCAGATTATCTCAAACTTTTATTGCCCTATAAATTATGGAGAGCTTATAATAAAGGCAAAGCATTGCTTGCTGTCCATCAAAATGGAAATCATGTCCAGAGATATACAATTGATTGTTGCCCTATGGGTATCGAACAATTTTACCAGTTTTGCATCTATCTATAATTTTTTTGCTGTATTCTGAATGTTTATATATTTGCCAGTTCTTTGGATTCATCTTTGTACTCATTGTAACATTTTATTAATTAAAAAGTCAATTAAAATCTGTGACCTATTTTTATTTTATACATGTATGTGAGTAATTGTTTTACCATTAAAAGCTCTCCTTTAACAATAACTGTCCATTTTTACTTGTTACTACCACATAATGTTGACTTTGATTTGAATTCCAAATACTTTACGGTATCGGGCTAAAACCTAACAAAATTAAAGGTGTCAAGGAGCAGTAACATATGACAAAGAGTTCAAGGTAAGTGTCTTCCAATATATTGTTGAGTTAACTTGTTGTAAATCTATCTGCTACCCCCTGTCCCCAAATGTGTAAACTAGGGGTTGAGAAAACTTTTTCTATAAAGCGCAGACGGTAAATATATTTGGTTTTGTTGTCCATGTGATCTCTCTTACAACTATTCAACTCTGCCATTAGAGCACAAAAGAAGCCATAGACAATATGTAAAGAAATGAGTAGACCTTGGCCCAATAAAGCTTCATTTACAAAAACAGATAGGGAGCTGAGTTTGGGCTACACTAACTCTCGGATACCTATTTCATGAATTTTATGCTTGAAGAAGAAGTTATTTACTCTCTTTGCTGTTGGGAAGTCTTAAATATACTTTGGAGTAGAGTGAAACATTCCCAGTTTTACAAACTCCTCTAAAGAGTGTGATGATATAGGAAATGAAAGTAAATGACTGTGAGATCTCCTTCCTTTCCCCTTCCCCTCCTCCTCCTTCTTTTTTAGCATGGCACTCATACCTATTACACAACGACACTCTTTTCTTTCAACCTAAAATGCCCTGTTTCATTATGACCATGAATTAATAAGAGATTAAGAGATAAAAGGTAATAATGTTCTCTCCTTTCTTTATTATAAACATAGACATTGGCATCCACCCATACAATAATTGAATATTCATTACAGAAAGGAGGAATAAAGTAAAAGGGAGGAGAAGAAACATATCAAACAACTATAAATTTCTGAAAAAAGTCACCTCGTTTTTATGCCTCGGAAATAATACAATGAGTATTTTGTTATATATTTCTACAGTCCTTTTGTCAGGGTCCATGTTTCTTTAATATGTTTGTGAGATATTGTATATATAATTTTGTATATTTTTAAAAATTTATTTATTTATTTATGTGAGACAGAGAATGACCACAAGCAGTGGGAAGGAGCAGAGGGAGAAGGAGAAGCTGACTTTCTGCTGAGCAAGGAGCACAATGAGGGACTTGCTCCCAAGACCCCAAGATTATGACCTAAGCCAAAGGTAGATGCTTAACTGAGCCACTCAGTGCCCCATTTTTGTATATTTTTTTCAATAACAAGTATTTCCCATAGGTTTTCCATTGCATAATTTTACTTTATTTTTGATATAACAATGTAAAAAAACATAGGACATTTTATTATAAAGGTAATATACTCAAAAATATCCATTGCATAATTTTAGATGATATAATGTCCCTATTAGGTGGGTATACAATTTTTGTTTACTCTTCTCTTGTTCTTGAACATTAAAGTTTTTATCAATTTTTAGTTATCACAATATTGAGATGAATATATTATTATTCATTTTCATATTGTCTTTAATAGTTAAAGTGGAGTCTCTGCTCTAGAATTACTAAAGCCAAAGGCACACATATTTTACAATCATATGAACCAGCAAGATCAATATATGGTGCACAATTTTGCAATAGGGAAATCTAACATTTTTCAAATACATTATAATAATGTATGGATCTAGGGAGAAAAGTACAGAAAAATATAAAATGAAAAGTAAAGTATTCTTTCTTCCTGACCACTAGTCATGACCCAACAATAATGAGTCTTAACAATCTGTTGGATAGCTTTACGGGAATTTTAATGTTCATAGAAATATACACACAACATCCTTTCAAAAACCGCAATAAGATATGGTATACACAGTTCTTACACATTGATTAAATCATGAAGACATTTAGTACTCTCCTATTGAAAGAAATTCAGGTGAATGCCAACTTTTTGCTATTATAATAATGCTGCAATAAAAACCTTTGTTTACATTCCTTAGAAGATTCAACACAATATTGCTGGACCACAAGTTCCTGGAAGTCACTTACTTGGTCCAATTTAAGAGCAATTGCCAAATCACCCTCTGGAAAGGTTGCACCAATCTATATCCTAGGGGAGATATCTTAAATCATTTCAACAAAACAGTATTTATTGAGTCTCCAATTTGTGCAAGTTATTTTTTACTAGGCAGGAAACACAAAAGATGAATACGGTGTGGTCCCTCGGCTACAAGAGTAGGCACAGGCAAACTATGGCCTGCAGACTAAGTCCAGCCTGCCTCTTGTATTCCTAAATGTTGTTGCATACAGAAACCAGACCCATGTAGAACTTCTGACCTTCATAATATAATATATTTCTGTGTTTTGAGCCAGTACGTTTGTGCCAATAAGACACACCCGCTATAGGAAACTAATGGCAAGAATCGAGAGAAATAATGAATCAGTTACTGCTACTCCCTGTTATAGCTGAGTTGCATGTGTGTTAAGGGAACATAGGGCCTAAGCAATTATGTGGGAGGGAAAATTCTCCCAGTAAGGGATGTCATGTATTGTACTTCAGCATTTAGCAAACTTGCTTTATCATCCAAGGGAACTCCTCCACAATTCTTGCAAAATGGATCGAGCTGCTTGCTTTGAAATTTAAACTCTTTTAGGGAAGGGGGCCTTTTCTGACACAATCAACCTCATTCTGTTGAAGGCTTGCAAGCCAAGGGTACAACTAAGGAGAAATGAGAATGCCCACTATAAAACTGTTTTTGGAATGCCATCAACCCTGTTTATGAGGTCGAGTAATTTCCCTTTATTAATAAAGCAGAATGCTGAAATTATCTGAAATGAATAGAACTATGGACAAGCAAACTTCTAGGTTTGGCTTTTGTGAAGGAATATTTCATTCACTTACAAACTGTTGGTTTTCTTTGGAGAGACAAAGTGGAAAGGCAATAGTTAATACCAGAATGCCTGAAATAGCCGTTAATTTGGTTGAAAACAGAATATAATCCCAGCTCTCCCTCTGGCAGTCTCAACTTCAAGTTATTTCTAACAGAATAAATGAAAAAGGGGCACCTGGGTAGCTTAGTTGGTTTAGCACCCAACTCTTGATTTTGGCTCAGATCATGATCTCAGGGTCCTGGGATCAAGCCCCACGTCAGACTTTGTGCTGACATAGAGCCTGCTTAAGATTTTCTCTCTCCCTCTCCCTCAGTCCCTCTGCCCCCATCCCCTACTCACGTTCTCTCAAATAAATAAATAAATAAATAAATAAAAGATATTTCTTACATTTGTTCTTGGAAAAATATTCATGTGAAGTAACACATTGAGTACTTTTCTGATTTGAATCCAAACTCTCTCCGAGAAAGACCTCCTTCCAACCATGTACATCTTTCATATATTTGTAGGGTACAACCATTTCACTTAGTGGTTGTCTTTTGACTTGAGGTATCTATTTTGGCTAATAAAAATACAAGAATATTAACTTTTTTCTTCTTGCATTCCTGCTATAAAAAATGCTTGTTTTCCCTGAAGCACACCTTTGGACAAGTCAGGACATGTGGGAAATAGAAGCACAAAGAATAATACTTTCAGAGCTTTTCTTGCTATCCACGGAGTTCTAGCACAGATTCTTCCTAAAATATCTGGGTACCAACACCTCACCATTATCACCCTTAAAGGAATTTTTTTCACTCTCATTCTTCTCTTGAAAATACCTGCCCGGGATGCCTGGGTGGCTCAGTGGTTGAGCATCTGCCTTTGTCTCAGGTAATGATCCCGGGATCCCAGGATCGAGTCCCACATCAGGCTCCCTGGAAGGAGCCTACTTCTCCCTCTGCCTGTGTCTTTGCCTCTCTATCTCTCTGTCTCCATGAATAAATAAATAAAATCTGAAAGAAGAAGAAAGAAAGAAAGAAAGAAAGAAAGAAAGAAAGAAAGAAAGAAAGAAAGAAAATGTCTGCCCAAGTCCTAATACCTTCCTCAACAGCCTTATAACCTACAGTCTTCCTTCCATAATGTGTCATCCTACCTATTGTCTAGAGTTGAGGCATCCCAAATAAGAGTGGGTTCCCTAGGGCAATGTCTCAGGATTCCAGTGACCCAATCCTCAAACTACTGAATTTGCATAATATTTGTTAACATTTGCACTGCACCTGAGATAACTGGGCACCTCCTTTAAGCTCATGCACACATCCTCTTGTAAAGGATCTTAAACATGCTCTGTAACTAACTTGTATAATATGGCTCTAGAGTCTCCATGTATTTCTCACCATGTCAAAAATAGAGGGTTTTTACTATTATTTTTTCATCTGCCATTTGCACAGCCCAATGTAGAAGGTGACAGGAAAATCAGCCTCTCTTTCTACTTGAGTCCAATAACTCATCAAAACGTACCACAGGTCTGAAAGATTTACCTGTGTAATATATTTTAGTTGTGGGGCTTACACATGGTAAGTGCACAGGAAACATTCTTTCTGATTATTTTATCCTATTCTATAAATTCTTTAAAGTGAGAAAGGAGCTTCAGCATCTTCTCCATATGACATTTTTAGTTGTAAGAAATCCTTATTCCTGTGTAGCGGCATAACACAAATACAATGGAGATTCATTTCTTGTAACAATATATAAGTGTTTTGGATGGGCAGGTAGTACTCCACAGGATTCAAAGGCCTACAGTTATTCCATCCTGACACTAAGTTGTCAGATCAGGCCTCAGAATCTTCTACATTCACTAGGCAAGTGAAGAAGAGCAGGATAAAAAGGAATATCCACATCTCATCTTGGCCAGAGTCACGGCACATTTCTTGTACTCCTTTCCATTGGCAAGAACCTGGTATTACCTAGTTGCAAGGAAGACTGGAGAATCCAGTTCCTGGTGTACATCCACTTCCTAGCAACGTTACTAAATATTGAAGTCGAGGCCTCAATCACTGGTGATCAGTAAGTCTCTGCCATAGAATTCAACTTACATTTGATATAAGCATATTTATGTATATGCACACAAACACACATCTCACATAGGATCTTGCATATCTTTTCCCACCACATATCTCTATGGCAAAAAGGCAATGTGTTTTATTTTACAGGCAACATATAAAACCTTGAAGCTCATCCAAATCTATAATTATCTGATAAGCCCTTTTCCTCAATTCAGGATACAAAATATGTTCACATCTGTTGTAGATTCAATTACTGGCCTTGATTCTTCATGCCTTTGCCATATAACTTTTTGTTCCTAGGAGGAATATATTTTCCTGCTTCTTCCCTTTGAGCTCAGCTGTGTAACTTCTTTGGCTAATAGGATGTTAGAAAATATGACACAAGCAAGGGCTTAAAATGTACATGTGCATTTGAATATTCCCTCTGACACCACTTTTAAAGAACATGCCTCAGCTCGCATGAGGGTACAGAAGGCCGAGACACATGTAGAACAGGGCTGTCGCAACTGACACAAAATTCTGCAGTGAGAAGTAGAGTGGCCTGGCTGAGCTCAGCCCAGATCAGCTGCACTCTAGTGAGCTCATAAGTCCGGGAGGATGCTGATTGCTAAATGCTACCGAAATACCATGATTATTTGTTACACAACATTATTATGGCAAGGGCTAACTGATACAATGTATTTCAGTGTTAAATTTTTTGCTCAAGTGCCAATATTCTTATATTATCACAAAATCACTTTTCCCCCCCTTTCTGGAGGCGTTCTCCTCCCCTGAATTTTCCAACAACAGCTGGACTTGGATGGTTTAAATGGTGATTGCATAGGTGTTCTTCCAAATGCAGGTAATGAGAGAACTGGAGAGTGAGCAGCAGTCCACTACTATTGCTGCTTGCTGCCATTAGATTTTGCTATTGAAGACTGTCCAACATGATCCTACAAATCTTTGTGATATCATTGTTAGTGTAGATTCCCAAACTAACCATAAGATTCTTGAGGTTTGGGTTTTAAGAGTATTAATCTTTATTCATACCTACCTTCTTAGCCATTGTCCTCTCCAATCATACCCTCCAAGTCAATGTGGCTACAATTTCAACACATTGTGCTACAACTGGCATGCTTCCAGAACTTCTGAGCCCATGTTTGAGACCAGCGAAGACTCCCTATGCTCATTTTCCACCAGCCAAGTCAATTCCAAACTACCAGAGAGTTTCTAATAATCAGAAAGATCAAAGCAAAAGAGATACTGATACTTGTCTCCTCAAAGTCATTGTCATCTCTGAACATTTCATCCTGCCTTTTCCAAATTCCAGCTCTGATAAGCAAACAATATTTTGAGAATTGCATTTTTCAAACCAGAGAAGTTTTTTAATATCCTTTCTGCAATGCATTTATATATCTGCTCCAATTCCAGTGATTGCTCCATACTAATAAATCAGCTCCAAGCTACTGTGTTACCTCCATGAACAAAGGGCTGGCTAGTAGGATTTATAAAATTATATCCCATTTTCCACCACATTATATTTAGTATTCTGTTTCAAATATTAGTTAAGGGAAAACCATTCAGGAGAAAGAGCTATAACACAGGGGACTTAGGGTTTATTGAATATAAGGGCTTAAGGTATCACACAGCTACTAACTATCAGCTAAAGTCAGTCCTCAGCCAAGGAGCTTGCAGATAGATTTAGCCGAGCCAGCAAATGTCTTTAGGTAGGATATGTCTTCTTGTTTTAAATCCCTGTCATGTCCAGTCGCCTTATAGCAGACAGCTTCTCAATTTAGCAGTATCTCCTTTCCTTTATCCATACATATGTAAAGACATTTGAATTCAGGATCTCTGTTACAGATCATTTCACAGATAGAGAAAGTGAAGTCCAATTCAATGATGTGGGGTTTTTTGATAACTGATAGAGCCAAAGGTGGAATCTCAGCCTCTGAGCCTTGGACCATATACTGAGATTCAGAACTCGTACAGATTGAAAAATGAATTGACAAGAGGTGAGCTCAGAAGACATTATTTTCATCCCAAAGCAAAAATCAGTGCATCCAGGTGTCAGGCAGGCCAGAGTGCAAGAATGATGGAATACCTATGGCCAGAATAAGGGAGAACAGGCTAATGGGAAGAGAAACAAGATTCTCTACTTCCTCCTCCAGGACTGAACAGTTGCTGAGGGATGGTAAATGTTTCCTTTTTGGAATTAACTCTGAATGAACTAAAGGTGCCAAAAATATAGATGAAAGGAAAAACATGTCGACATCAAGACTGACTCTCTTTGCCCAAGGAAAACAGATGGCTGGAAAAAAGTCAAAGAAGCTGGACTGAAAACTAAATGGGTGGTCCCAGGGGAGGCTGACATGTTGTATTATTGACAAGTCCAAGCTTCAAAAAATAGTCCACAATTAAACCAAATTAATTCAGATTGCCCTTCCTCCAGGCTGCTATCAGACTGCCTGAATGAGGACCTAAAGAGAGAGATTGCCAGTGGACTCTGTAACTTGAAAGAAAATAATAAGAAGAATGTGGTAAGGGAAATAAGAACACAAAACCTAGAATAACTTGTATTGGTGATTCCTATTGATAAGAGAAAAAAGAAAAAATTTCTATTAGTAGCTATGTAGCAAGTGGGAAAGGGAGAAAAAGGAAGGATTAGACTTTATCCAGGTCTTACAAGGTACATGTTAATATGATGCATTTTTGGATCTCAGTGGGAGGTACACTGGGAGAGAGGAATAATCTGAGAATGGAGAGGAACATGGGTTAACTGGGCTTTCCCCTCCTACAGGAAAGGAGTGCTGATGGCCAGTTATATAAGCCCTTTATAAAAAAAAAAAGATTGTATTTATTTACTGAGAGAGAGAGAGAGAGAAAGAGAGCACAAGCGGGAGTGGAGGGAGGCAGAGGGAGAGAGAGGGGCAGATTCCCCGCTGAGCAAAGAACCTGAATCAGAGCTCCATCCTAGCACCCTGGGATCATGACTTGAACCAAAGGCAGACACTTTACCAATTGAGCCACCCAGGTGCCCCATATATAAGTTTTTATGATCAAAGGTCAAAGAGGTATGGTCACTGATTCAAGAGTTCAGAACTTGTAGATAGGCAAGACTATAGAGACCTCCAGGAGCAATAATTCTCAAGACTGGGATACGGAGAAGGGCAAGATTGAAGAAGAGCTATAGTTTTTAGTTGGGAAGAGAAGGAGGATGAGGAGAATGGGATCTAACTTTGAGGAGAAGGGGCTGGTTCAGTAGTTGAGATATCAGGAATCCAGATTAGACAGCTAGGATAAAGATCAGAGCTCTAACTCCAAGTGAGAACTAAATTCAACAGAAGGTATTGGGACAGAAATCTAGATGCTTCTTCTCTGACCTAAACCATAGAGTTTAGAGCTTCATCACAAGCCTGTGGCTTCTCATGAAAACTGGCCTACTGATACATTTCATTTGGAATCTAAGATTTTAAAAATATATGAGTTCTTTGCCAACATTTCCAGATCAAGAATTTTTCATACAAAAAATATGAATTCCTGGTTTCTCTTTAAAAATTAGAAAATCAAGCAACACCAATCATGTGATCTGTGAGAGGACCCAATAAATCATACTTTTGTTTTTCTCATTTGAGTTTATGAATAAACTGAAAAAATGAGAGAAAAAAAGGGCACTCAATAAATTCTTGTTAAATACCTGAACAAAGAATCAAGAAAGTTGTCTCAAGTAAGAGGCTGTTTAGAATAAGTGATAAGGAAACATTTTTATCAATTAGAGGCTATTTTTATATAGAAAGCGTAGAGATAAAAGTCCAAGAACAGCATCTTAAACTCTAATTCCTTTGCAAAACTTTCCCTGATCTTTCTACCATCTGAACCCCAAGCAAAATTGATCAAACTGTCATCTGTGACACCACTGTTGCTTACACCATATAAATATTTATCATACTATATAATTCACTACACAGAATAAACTATGTGATTATTTGCATATTAAAAGTAGACCCACTCACTTCTTTTAAAAATTATATTCAAGAGGAGGAAGACAAACAAATATAAACAGATGAACATATAAAACGTAGCAGATTGTTTAAATGCTTTGAGGCAGACTAAAGACAGATTTTGAACAGAGAAATATCCTATGACCACTCTGTATGCCCCACTAACAACAGACACTAGAAGATAGATGATAGGTAGGTAGGTAGATAGATAGATAGATAGATAGATAGATAGATAGATGATATACTGATAGACCAGTTTAGGAAAATGTTTTGAAAAATAGTAGTAGCTTGGACCAGGCTGATTGACACTTAGTGGACATAATGAGAAGTGGTTGGATTTTTTAAAAATATATTTTGATGGAAGGACAATGAGATTTGAATGTGGATTATAAGAAACAGAGAGTCGTCAAGGATCCTTAGATATTTAGTATAGGAAGGTAGTTGAATGGAGCAACCAATTACCAACACAGGAGAAGAATGTGGCTGGAACAGGTTTAGTTAGGAAACAAAATTAACAATTAACTGTTTTCTTGTCTGCCTCCTGCACTATACTATGGAGTCCTCCATGACAGTTTTGTCTTCTTCTCCTTCATGTCCATAATACCTAGCACAATGTTTGACACAAAGGTGCTCATCCCTGTTCTTTGTGCCTAAAGAATGAATGATTGACTTGGAAACATACAATAATATTCTTACTTCTTGAATTTCATAATACTATAAGCTCCATTGGAGGCATAGATTTCATTTTGTCACCACTGAACCCCCAGCATCTAAAACAAAGCCAAAATAAATAAATAAATAAATAAATAAATAAATAAATAAATAAATAAATAAAACAAAGCCAACACAAAATGTTATTGAATAAACAGATTTTGTTCAGTTCTTCCTACTGATATTTCTGGCCTCCGTATCTGGTTTTGGTTAGTCTGAAGGAAATAAAAAAGGAAATTAATATGTGTGTGTTGGCATATATTTTATCACTTAATTGATGAAAAGTTGCTTTGGAAAACAAATTTTATATTTCTTATTACCAACTGATAGTCATTAGTACTGGCAAATCTAACGGTTTCAAGTATCAAAATCTCTCCCTGAACTTTTGGCCATTACATGTCCTTTTCCCATTTTACTAGAATTTCATTTAGAAAGTCACTAGAATGTCAGGGAATGCTTCCAAGCACTCAACGTGTTCTTGTGGTTTAAAAGAACAGATATCTGGCTCTGCATTTAAATCTTATTAAGATACTAAACAAATTATTGAACTGATTCTAATTTTCTATAGTTTAAAAATCACTTTTAAACATCCATCTTTGTCCTGGACAGTTGCCAAAGCTAGCAAATGCATCTCAGCTGGGGAACAAGCTGCCACTTCTTCCTTCAGATCCTCTTTCAACACTGGAGATTGGCTCACACATGGCGAGGAGCTAAAAGTCAGACCTGTCCTTGAATCTTCCTTTTGTCGCAGGGCAGATTTTCTAAATTGCCTCTTTCAGAACACCACAACCTGTGAAAATAAGTTTTGGAAATTGTAGTCTACTCCCTCTGAGAGATTAATAATGCATTTAAATGCATTTAAAAGAAATCCAGTGCTTTAACATTTTAAGTTCAGTGCTTCTCAAGCCCAAATGGCTACAGGATGCTTTTATAATGGAATATCATTAATAGGTTGTGAGAAATTTGGGCTACATGGTTCAGTTTCACAGATGTTCTTCCAGAGACAGTCTGAGATAGAAGACCCTTCTTTCTCATTAGCTCAAGTTTTCTGGGCTCTTCCCTTTAAGAATGGCTGCAGAAAATGAGAACTCTTGGGTTAGGCACTAGTCTCCACCGCCCACAGAATGGGACAGTAGAAAAAAAGCCTTGGTTTGAAAGATGTTTCAAGACTTTGTCTGAGCTCTGTCACTTGCTACTTACGTGATTTTCTTTTGTAGTTGTTTTACGTTATCCGAGCCTTAACTTTCACATTTTAAAAACTAGGAATGGTAGGTTATAATCTACTTATCATACATGACTGCCATGAGAATTAAGTGTATATTACAGAAATTTATAAAGTGCTGCAGATTATACACATGAAAAGCATAATTGCAAAATTTCCAGAAGGGGTATTTTATCAACACTGTCCAGCAGAGACATAGTGGAAGCCAAATGTGTAGAAAGATAGGGGTAAAATTAAGTCTAACAATGTATTTTATTTAGTCTAACATACCTAAAATATTAATATAAATAATCAATTTAAAAATAATGAGATATTTTACATTCTGACTTTCTGTATCGATTCTTTGAAATCCAGCATGTGTTTTATAGTTATAGTAAATGTCAATTCAGACTAGCCACATTTCAGGTGGTTGGTAATACATTTTGCTAGTGTGGCTATTAGCACAACTCTACACCAAATTTTTGCCTGCAGAGTCCGTGATTTTGTTCTAGTAGATTCCAGAGTAATAGTTTTCACATTATTATAATCCATTCTGGAGGCTTTATAGAAGAATACATTTTCTTGCCCTCTACACCTTCTAGAATGTGCCTGTGTTCCTTGGCCCATGTTTCTCTTCCATCTTCAAAGCCAGTAATACTCAGTTGGGTTTTTCTCACATCACGTCACTCCAACACTGATTCTTCTGCTTTCCTCTTCTACATTTAAAGACCCTTGTAATGACATTGAGCCCATCTAAATAATCCAGGAAATGTCCTTACTTTAAGGTCAGTTGATTAGGAACCTTAAATCCAACTGCTACCTTAATTTGCCTTTGCCAAATCAGGTTCATTCATAGGCTGCAGGGATTAGAACATGGGCATCTTTGGGAGGCTGTTGTTCTATCTACCACACTACCCTTGTCAAATTACGTGTAAATTGTTTTTCTCTGACTCTGGTTGAAATCTGAGGCAGGTCACATAGATGTTTCAGGTTCCTTAGTAATTTAAAAAAAAACAACCCCCATGAATATTTTCAACGTTCCTAACTGATACTCAATTTTAACTTCTCTTACTTCACCATTTCGTCCTGAAATAGGCCTGGAAATCTGGAGTGGGTACTATCTCTTCCCCGTATCACTAGCTGTTGTTTCCTATCTAGCCATGATCATAGAGGAAGGGCAACATTTTATGGGCTTGAACCTCTGGCATTGATGTTCTTTAATGTCAGATGCAATTACTCACCCCTTGAGTCATTGAATGCTTGTGTAGGCTCCATAAAGATCCTCTACCAGGAACATCTGCCTGCAGTCCGCATGATACAGTCAGTTAGTGCTTCCCTTTGGTTAACTGCTATAACTCCCCTCACAGTCCTAGGGTTCCAGCATTCCTCTATTCCATTATGGTCGCAGGGATCCTCCAGGTAGTCAAATTGGACAGTTGACCCTGGGCTAGCTTCCTTTCATGGTAGGAATGCCGCTTGCACCCCATGCTGCTCTTAGAGCAATCTAGTCATAGCTTATGACATTAGACTTTCCAAGCTTCACTCATAATATTTAAGTTTGCCAAATTCCAAGTTGTGTGAATCACTCCAAGTTATCCCCTCAAAGTTCTTTTCACTGGCTTAAAGCAAGACAGAAATACACTCCCCTGCCAGGGGATATGGTAAAAAGAAGAAATATAACATAGAGCACCACTTTTATAACAGTCCCTTTAGTTTGTTTACTTCTTCACATGCAGCTTAGAGTTGGGTAATGGGATAGAACTGAGAAGAATTTGTTTTGGTATCTCTTATTACATTAAGAACATGCAGTAAAAAAAAAAAAAAAAAAAGAAGAAGAAGAAGAAGAAGAAGAAGAAGAAGAAGAAGAAGAAGAAGAAGCAGTAAAGCACTCAAGGTTATGTGATGGCCCTCAGCACCTATTGAATTGCTCTTGGTCTTTGGTATCTCAAAGGAAAGTGAGATATATTTCTATCTACATCTTATAGTAAATTCTTTAAATTTATGCAACTATAACAGGGCATTTAAACAAACTGATGGAACATAGATACTTCTAATATAAAGAGCCCTATCCTAAGGATCTTTTTTGAGTTAACTGAAATACACAAAACATTTGTTTTATAGCCACAGAAAAAGGACAAATTTGCATATGGGGTCATGGAACAATGGAAAAGGAATAGGAGAAATAAGGATAATAAAGAGGAAGAATATGCAATAGTTTATGTCTCATTCCCAACTTCTTGTACTACCATTTCTTCTTCTCTGGTATTTAGAAGAGTGTTTGCCAACAAATGGAGAAGATATTCTGTTGGAGACTCTGGTCAAAAACAACGTCTCTTTGGGGCCAACTTGACAAAATTTGGTAGAGATTAGGAAAAGAGATACTTTTCTTACTTCTCCTTAGAATCTACAACCAGTTTGGCATTCCAAGAATTTGTAATCTCATGAATGGGAGATAGCACCCCAGACCTGGGCGTTGTTGTTCCCACATAGGCATCCAAAGCACTGTTAATAGGACAAGCATTCCACAACAAATCTGAATTAAAAAAGACCGAGTACATCCTGCCTGCTGACTACACACTAAGGAATAGGGAAATCCTACATGGTAAGGTAGGAAGTTTAGTGGTACAGACTAAATTAAGAACCTTTGGCTTATTGATGTCAATGTGATTCTATTTGTGCCCCTAAACTGGGAAAGATAAGGGCATTTGTGGTACATAAAATTTTAAAGTTTATAATGGATTTACTGTGTTATTTCAAATAACTAAGGAATAGGCAGATTGTTAAACAAGCTGATGAAAGACAAATTATGAAACTATCAGCCCTAGCCATAAAATTGTACCAAGGCTTTAACATTGTACATTGAACTGACAATGCAAGATTTGTTTCTTTTGCTCCCCTTGGGAGCTCTTCCTGAGGATCATATTTACGTGACCCCAACTTTCAAATAGAAAAAAAAATTCACTGAGTGATGCAGTTATTTTAAAAATAAGAAGCACTCATAACATAGAGAAACATTTTTAGATACAGAACTGAATTTTTCAGTTTTTGTCCAGATAGGCAACATAACACAGCAGGGATCTGTTCTGAATCATTGTGGGCAGGGATCATTAGACCCAGATATATATACATCACCCACATCTTATTTTAGCCCCCCCTTTGATAACATTTGGATATTCTGCCTACCATCCAGAACTAAAGGGCTTGCAGGGGAACTAAGGAAGTAAAAGGAGTTTCATCTATGTGGTGTTTGAGGAATAGGGAGAAAGAACATGAAAAAAAAAAAAAAAAAGATGACAAAGAAGAGAGACTGGCACGTGTTCAGCATTAAATAAACATTTTTTCTATTTCTATTAATTATTGTTAAATATTCTTAAACTATAACTCTTCACCTCTTGTTTCTAAATGCCTACTTCTATTTCTATGCTGCTCACTTCTCCTGTCCACTTCAGATTCTCTGACTTCTTTCTCAGGGCTGTGGCTTGTCACCTCTTATTAAATATCATCACATTTCAAATTTCCCTGCTCTATCCTTTTCTCTTCCCTCCTAAGCAATATTTCTAGGCAGCGTTTCACACCAATGATTAAACCCTCAGATGATCCATAAAGATAAACTCAGCAGAACCTATCACGTGCTCACACTACCATCTGGGGCCCATCATCTCACCATTTTCACAAATTAGCAACCTCTGAACAGCTTCATCTATTTCTTTTCTTATAACCTCCATAACCAGTTAGCCAACAAATCCAACTGATTTTACACCTGCGTGTGATATGTAGGTTTTCCCTCTTTTCCATGACTGGTATCTGTTTCATGGTACCCTACCCTCCACAAGAACTTCCTAAATATTGTTCTGCTTCTCATCATCCTCCCTTAATTATTCACCTAATACTGATATGACCTGTTGAGTTCAGCCTGTGATGGCTTTCCATCTTCTCTAATCAAAAAGCACAAGTACTCAACATAGTCTTCAAGAGCCTTCATGTTTGAAACCTAAATTGCTTTCTTTATTAGTACTTCTCATTATCATTCTTGTGGGCACTCTTTATTAGTCCTGCACTATTGTGAAGTTCTCACCTCAGCTTCATTCTCCTATTTATCCTCCACCTCCAAACAAAAAAATGTGCATAATACCTTAAGTCCTTCTGAGTTCATGTTGTTTTCTTTATGTGGGATATTTAATTAGCATACAGACAATAAATAATAACTAGAGAAACAACTACATTTATTGAGCACTTCCTACTAGCAGGTACTGTTCTAACAGGTTGCCATTTTTTAAGTCATTTAATCCTAACTCAACCCTCTGAAGAAAGTGGTATGATACCCACTTTATAGATGAGAAAACTGAGGCACAGAGTAGTTAGTTAATTTATCTGAAGTCACAGGGCTGACAAATTCTCTTTTTTATTTATTTCAATTTTAGTTATTTAACATGCAGTGCAATATTGGTTTCTGGAGTAGAATTCAGTGATTCATCACTTACATACAATACTCAGTGCTCATTACAACAAGTGCCCTCCTTAATACCCATCACCCATCTGTCCCATCCCTCCCCCATCAACCTTCCTCCATCAACCCTCAGTTTGTTCTCTGTCATTAAGAGTCCCATATGGCTTATTTCCCCCTCTCTTATTTTTCTTTTCCCCCATCCCATATGTTCATCTGTTTTCTTAAATTCCACATATAAGTGAAGTCATATGGTATTTGTTTTTCTCTAACTTATTTCACTGAGCATAATATCTTCTAGTTCCATCCATGTCACTGTAAATGGCAAAATTTCATTTTTTGATGGTTGAGTAATATTCCATTTTATATATTATAATATATATATATATATATATATATATATATATATATATATATATATATAATATTTTCTTTGCCCATTCATCAGCCAATGGACATTTGGGCTCTCTCCATAGTTCGGCTATTCCCGATAATGCTGCTATAATGGTGAACATAACCCTTCAAATCTGTATGTTTGTATCCTTTGGATAAATACCAATTGCTGGATCATAGGGTAGTTCTCTTCTTAACTTTTTAAGGAACCTCCAAACTGTTCTCCAGAGTGGCTGCACCAGTTTGCATTCCCACCAACAGTGCAAGAGGTTGCCCCTTTCTCTGCATCCTCACCAACACCTGTTGTTTCTTATGTTGTTAATTTTAAGAGCTGACAAATTCCTATTGGAATTCTAAATAAGCGTTTCATTTCATTTCATTTTCTTCTTAAAGCAATGTTATGAGGTAAGTATTATTTCATAAATTTCACAGGAAATTGGAGTTTATAAAGGTCTGCCTCCAAAACCTTTGCTATTTCCATAATAAAATGCTTCCTCTCATCTAAAGGAAAAACACAAGCTTTATTGTTAAACTGAAATTTGTGGCTCTCCCACTTAAGGTAGTATTATTTTCTCCATGATGCTTTTAGTAGGTTAGCCAAATGATGATGCTAAGCAGGCTTGGGTTACACATTTTGTGATGTGCCAGCTGGAGCACAATAAGCCAAGGCAAAGAGGTTTGTAAGAACAACTAAATTATGAATCTGTCTGTGACATCCAACTAGCATAGTTTTGATAGCTTCGTTGGCTGAGATACATGTTATATAATATCCAGTTTATGGACTATAAAGACAGTTCTTTGGGAAATTAATACCTGAGACATTGTTTAGAGCAACTGATTTCAAATTTAATGTTTTCCTATTTTTAATATTTTCTTCTTCTGGGTAAAACAGTATGTTTGGTTATGAACAAGGACATTTTGGCTATCATGTTAATGAAGGGCATTTTCTTCCCCAGTCATGTGGGAGATTCCTCTTGCCTCTTCTACTGCACAGCAGAGGAAATCAAACCACTGAAGCATTAAACAACCACACTTCTTTTCTCCAACCTGGTTGCTTTACCCAAGTAAATAAACACGACATTTTGCAGCTCAGTGTCAAAGATCAAAACAAAAAATGAAATCACTGTAGACATGTTGCTTTATGTAAAATGGAAAAGCTACAAACTCACCAATAATATCCTGCCTTTTAGTCAGTGGCCAAAAATGAAATAACGCATTTAGCAAAAAAAAAAAAAAAAAAAAAAAAAAAAAAAAAAAAGAGCCAATTATCCAAGTTGTCTGGGAGATTATAGATCACTTGAAAGTTTTAGAGTGCCTCTTTCCAGCATTAATATTTGAGACCGATGTTAGTGAGGACCAACGGGTTGTGTGCACTTCAGTACACCCATAGTAATTGCTGGCAGATGTATCATATGATTTCTAATCCGAATTTCAAAGTAGAGACATTTAGTTCAGTCCTACCGATAATGATGAACTTGTACAACAACTATACCTCTAGATTCTGGTTTGTATGATGAAAGGTGTAAAGTCCCATCAAACCACGACACAGACTGCAACCATCATTACACTAAGCCTTGGTGTCTAAGAAGCCCTCTCTCTGGTGAATGTCATCTGTATTTTCCTGTCATTCTTCATACACATTCATCACATTCTTACCCAAACTCTTGTGAGTCTTGTTCCCTCTCCCTCTCTTGGGATAGAACTTCATTATGCTTCTAAATAGACCTTTTTATTTTTCTTGAGGTTTTTTTTTTTAAATAGATTGGATTAGAGATCCCAGTGTTCACCGCTGAACAAATATCACTAGTTATTTTCATACTATTTTTCTAGCTTTGTCACAGAATCGCAACAAATATAAAGGAACTATTTTTTTAATTGAAATTCAATTTGCCAACATGTAGTACAACATCCAGTGCTCATCATATCACCTGCCTTCCTTAATACCTGTCACCCAGTTACCCCAACCCCCCACCCATCTTTCCTTCCGCAACCATTTATTTGTTAAAGAAACTGTTTTAAGGAGGAGCATCTGTCTCAATCTAAACATCTCAGTAGTTTTTTTCTTTTCTTTTTCAAGTCTTCCCACCACTGTAGTCCATATAATAACTGTTTTTCATCAGTTCACACATATAAATCTATTTTCTACTTTTCAACTAAATATTTTTCTATAAAATGATTTGTAACATAAAATTATATTAAACATTGCCATATACAGTTATATGGTATATATAATTTTTATTTTTAATGGTTGTGCAATATTCATGAGGTTAATATACCCGTTTGTATTGAATTACTTTTTTAATTATTGGATAATTGCATTGTTTTCAATTTTTGTTACTAAAAAAGACCATCATTCTTCACATTTCTTTTCAATACTAGATGAAAGGACAGGATTCATGATATAAATTGCCAAATTGCATGTCATACTTTTTGCATCAACATATGCATTTCAGATAATGTGTGAGTATATGATCTATATTTTAAAAAATCAATAAGTCATATTTTCAATGTAATTCTTAAATTGCATATACTTTTTTCTCATAATTTTAAAAAATTTAACCATGAGGACCTGTTTTTTTTTTTTCTAATCAATTTGTATGAATATTTTGTGTAATGTAGAACCAAACCTTTATAATTTTATAAAAATTTTACATGGTACTATTTTTCATTCTTTGGAAGTTTAAAAATTGTATGACTGGATCAGTTGATTTTTGTTTTTATTTTACTTCATAACTCAAAATGTTGCTCCACCAGATATCCAATAACTACTTAAATTTGTTTTCCATGATTTTGTTTTGCTTTATAGCTAACTCTAATCCATTTGGAGCTTTCTTAGGGTTTGTTCTGTGGCATATTCCACAAATACACAGAATCACCTGTGGAATTTTATTTTCCTAAACAAAAAAGAGGAGAACAAACCCCTAGAGTTCTATATTTAGTAGGTTTGGGATTTAAAAACATACATATTACTTACATGTTGTATATACATACATGTACTAGTAAATTAACTAATGCATTCTTTATAGTTATAATATATTGAATATAATTATATAAATATACTTAATATGATTATTTATTATAATATATCACCCAGTTTAGAAGAGTTGCAAGTGAAGGAGAAGTAAATAAATAACAGAGAATAAAATAAGGTTTGGCCCATTTTTTCCCCTCAGATTGGTGGTTTGTAATTTCTTACTTAATCAAAATATTACATAACCTTTCTTTTCCCCATTGGTTTGGGCTACTGCTTTTTCATATATGAATATTTCTTATGTAAAAGGGAGTCATAATTTTCTCATCTATCTGGGGAAGGTCCACTTAGTACTCTTCATCTCAACCCTATACCCAGCCCCTCAAGCTCTTTGATTGAATAGACCTTGAACTTTAGCAAGCAATGTCTCCGAACATAGAAAGAGCAAAGATGAAATTGCAAAAAGCAGTTGCAGAAAGCAGCTAACTTGAGAAAGCTGGGTCTTGAAACACAGTGCTGGCTTGTTTCTTTATCTGTTGACCTGTTCCCAACACTAGCACAGTGTCTGCCCGCAGCTGTCCTCTTCTAAATCCATAGGCCTTGGCTCTCTTGGACAGGATTAGAGCATGGTGTTCAGAAAGGCCTCTCTTGAAGAATCAAGAGCCATGACCACCTTCCCTACAATGGCAGAGAATGAAATTATTAAAGGTGCATGTCTCCCAGCCAGAGAGCCTCTTTCCCAGTCTGTTTTGCAGATTCATGTGGCTATATGACTAAGTGTTTATCAAAGGAAAATGAACACAAGTGAGAAAGGCAACTTGTGTATCACTTCCTGAAAAGGAAACCACTGTCTTCTTATTTCCTCTACTTCCTATTTCATGTGTACTAGTCCATACAAATGATGGTGAGTCAGTTTCAACCATGCAGGTAAGGACAATATCATAGGGAATATAACAGAATGAATGAAGAAATCTGGGCCCCTGGATAATTTCATGGTGCAGTGATGCTTACCTGACCAATATACCTGCTGACATCCAAGCAATAATATGTTGGCATATTTTTGTTAGAATAGTGTATATAGGTGCAAATTAATATACCTATGCTCTCAACACTCACCTTCCCTTAACCTTCCTCCATCTTTCCAAAATCTAGATTTAGATACATACATACCCACACACATAAACACACGGAAAAATATAAATCCATACATACAAGTGAGTGATGTTACTCTCAGTGACTCTCATTATACACAAATTCATCTTTCTGACGATGCCGTTCTCAGGAGTTCCAAGACGATTTACAATTTATCAGGGCTGAGGACCCAAAGAATAATGAGGTCCCCAGCTAGTCTTCTAGAATGACTACCTTCAAAGATGTACAAGGTACTTTTCTGTACATTATCTCTCTACTCGGTAGCAATAGCCTGCCCCCAAATTTACTTCCCATTCCACTAGTTTTCCTACTGAAATCTTTCTTGCACATCATGGTGAAATTATTTTCCTAAAAAAATCTGTGTCAACACTTACCATAGCACCCACTTTAATTATAACTTCAATTCATACCTATAGAATGATTTCTTAGCTGTCTTTAAGAGACAGAATATATGCTATTAAAAAAAGAAAAAACAATAGTAACTAACAGGTAAATATACATTCTTTCTGTTGCTGAAAAATGCTATGGAGAAAAAAGAAACAGCTCAAAGGGAATATGAAGTGCTAGACGGCAAGTTTTGTTGTTGATTTAGTTTGTCAGTTAGCTAGTTAGTTAGTGTTTGTTTTTCTGTTGGGTGGTCAGGGAAGACCTTACTACCAAGTTATCATTTGTACAGAGATCAGAAGGAAGTAAGTAGCAAACAATATAGACGTCTAATTTAAAAGCATTTCAAGCAGATTAAAAGCAACAACAACAAGTGCAAAAAAGCATGAAATAGAAGCAAACTTGGCATGGCTAAAGAATACCAAGGAGACAAGTATGGCTGAAGCAAAATAATTAGAAGAAAAAATAGCAGATGAGTTTAGAGCAGCGGCCAGAATTCATACCACGGGGGCATTTGGTAAAGAGTTCGGAATTTCACCCTGAATAAAATGGGAAACCATCAAATATCATACTATATATTAGGCATGAAGATGTAATATCACATTCTTAGGGAGTTGACAACCACCAGGGAGACAGTCACGTAGTCAAAATATCATTGTCTATGATATAGTACTATGCTATTGCTCTTTCCAGGAAGCAATTCTGAAGGCCACCTACCTCATCAGAGGGATTGATATCTAATCTGAGGAAGAAGCTGAGATATGGAATCAATCTCATCCTCCTTTTCTCCTCGCAGTCCTAATTGTTAATGGGCCCTGATGATTCTAATACCTGGGTCAATGTTGGAAGGATATCCAAAGCTTATTTCATAGATACCTAGAAAGTCTTAGAATATATTGCTGCTCCAGTTCTGGTAACCTAGTTCTTCATGTATTCTCCAAGTTTCATCATTCTGACTCCCTGACTTTCTGTCATCTTGGAAAAGCCTATTTACTTGGGCTACAGTTTCTCTGATTAGCACTCTATTTCCCTATTAACTTTTGTCTCTCCCTTTATCCAGGAGCAATCTTTCACTAGGACTGTCTATCAGTGTAGGTTCAATCAAGGAAATATAAACTGTTATAGGTATTTCAGGGAAAGAATAATTTAATACAGGAATTTATGTGCAAAATATTAGGATGGATAAGAAATAAAAGAGGAAAATTAATGGTACCCAGGTGTCTGTGAATACAGGGAGCCTCTGCTTTCACTACAGATTGCAAGAGATGGCATTCTCAACAACACTCACACTCTTGATGCTAATCGGGAGACCATGAGTCTACACACATCAATGTTGGTAACAGTACTAGAAATGGCATCTACTTTTTTAAAGTCTTCTAAACCTTTGTGAGTGCTTACCACTAACCTAACAGAAATATAGTGTCCAGTAAAGTGACCAACTCATTGCCATTTGCCAAAGACTTTTCAGGGTTTTGTTTTTGTTTTTATTTTTAAAGATTGTATTTATTCATTCATAAGAGACAGCGTGAGAGAGAGAGAGAGAGAGAGAGGCAGAGACACAGGCAGAGGGAGAAGCAGGCTCCATGCAGGGATCTTGACATGATACTTGATCCTGGGTCTCCAGGATTACACCCTGGGCTGAAGGCGGCACTAAACCACTGAGCCATCTGGGCTGCCCCAGACTTTTCAGGTTTTAACAGAGAAAATCTCACAACCTTAGAAATCTCTGGTCCCAGGCAAACTGGGCCTATTGCTGCCCAACTGCCAAAGGAATCTAGAAAATGTAGTTTTCAGGCTTCCAGCCTCAGCAATACAAAAGAAAGTAAAGAAAAGTTACCCTGGGGCTGAGTACTAGCAGAGAGTTGTCTGACAGAGTCCCTTTAAAGAAAATACAAGGGCGCCTTGGGTGCCTTGGTGGCATAGTCAGTTGGGCATCTGGCTCTTGGTTTGGGCTCAGGTCATAATCTCACAGTCATGAGATCAAACCTCATGTCCTGCTCCATGCTCAGAGGCACAGTGGAGTCTGCTTCAGACTTTCTTTCCCTCTCCTCCTCTTCCCTCCCCATTATTGCTCTCTCTCTCTCTCTCAAATAAATGAATAAATCTTGTAAAAAAATAATAAAAATTAAAGAAAATACAGATGACTCAAAATCAGTATGCCACCAGTACTTAAATGTGAGCATAACCCATTACTTGGAATTCCTGTTGCTATGTTACTATTAGACATACTGATAGGAAAGATTTATTGATTCACACCGAGCTGCTATGGTGATGTAATTCTGACCCTGAAGAAGTCAGATTCTAAGTGTAAGATTTTTATGAGATCAAGTGAGATTATTATTATATAAGGTCCATAGCACAGAAGAACTATCCAATAAAAGGAGTTATTACTACTGCTACCAATACTACTACAATTACTAACAGTGACAATGGTAACTGAGATTAGTTGTCTTTACTCTTCTGATAAGCAAAAACAGGCTGTAAAAAATAATGAAGCTGAAGCCAAGTGGAAAAATAAAAATAAAAAACAAATTCTCTAGTTGACTTTTCCAGTTTCAAAGGGTATTGAATACATAGTGTGGCTATTTCCTACCAGAGTGTAGTTCTAGACGTTTTTAGCCCCTCTCAGAGGATAAAGTAAGCCCTTCTTCCTGGAATAATTGTGGCTGTAGGCTTGACTTATTATAAGAACTAAGAGCTGCCTCTTATTCCTTTATGCAAAAAAGGCAAAGGACACTCTTACTGTCAAATCACTCGATAAAACAAAGGGTAAATACCATTTTAAACATTAAAGAATTTTATCCCATTCCTTGGTACCAACAGGAATTCACTACATGTCCATTGGGAACATAATCCTTGTGCAGCTATGGTATAGTTTTGCTTGCATGGCTTTTAAAATGTCACATAAAATGTATTTACCTTTAGTCTTTCATTTTGTGTTATCAAGTGAACATAGGACAATTAAACTGACAGGTGACGAAGCATTCTTCAGGCAGGATGGTGGAATCTAGAAATGGCTGCCTATCCCTGGAGAGAAGATAATTCCATGCTTCTTTGGTTCTGCAAAAGAAAACTATGCAGAAAAGGGCTTTCAGAAGCTAGCACCGCTGACTCTCAGGATGGAGCCCAGGGTTAGTATCTTAACCAGGGCTTTCATCATGTGTTCTCAGTTTATAGTCCCCTATGCTGGCTGTCAGACTGGGTACTCACACTTTCTAACCTAAACAGAGACTGCACACCTATCCATCCTGGGCCTCTGACAGCTGAGGCCCAGCAGCGATTACACCTGAAGAATGGACTCCAGAGGCACTGTTTGGTGGCTTCTTTCGGGAACAATCTCCAGGGAGGGACACAAATCCCTTTCAGAGAACAGGGAAGGGAGGCTCTGGAGCTAAGGCTGCAAGGGAGTTCAACAGGGAAACGCTGGCTGTGCACATATGATCTGGGGTTGCAGAAAGAACTGAAGTGTTGATAATGGACCATTTACTTCTCAGACAGGACAATAACAGGGTTGTACATTTTCTTTTTAAGACACATTAAAACTGCTCTCTGCACTCTTACATGTGCATACCTACATGTGCTCAGTCGGCTCTTTTACATTAAAGCTCTGTTTAACTTTTCTCATTAGTTCATTTCATTCATTCACCCATTCATTCACTCTCTCATTGGTATTAAGTGCCTGGACTGCATTAGGCACTATACTATGGACTTGGAGCACAAAAAGGAATGGAAAATATTTCTTTAAGAGGTTCTCTATTCTCTCCTCTGTAGTGGCAGACAATGGCAAGAAAATAATTAAAATGCATTCTGAAAAGCCAGTATAGAGGTTCAATACATAAAGTCTTTACAGGGAAAACTTCCATTCATCCCGGCACCCAGTCCAAGGGTAAACATGTGCTGGTCCTTAAACCATCAGAGACTAATAGACCTGCTTTTTGATAAAATGGTGAAGTGGGTCGGGGCGGGGGAGGGCACAGATGAAACAAGTTGTCTGACAAAAGATAGAGTTACTTCCCAGGGGCCAGATATTTTGTTTCTATCCATAAAGCAAAAGGTTCAGCTCTTTAGTACACTGTTGGCACAAATTCAACTTGTGGTCAACCAAATCATGACCACATCCACCACCACAAGTTTTAGGGAATTTTGTACAAACTGTGTCAAAACTGCTCCCCTCCCTCTTGCACTTTCTCAATTAACTCAAACACACACACACACACACACGCACACACACACACACACACAAATGGTAAACTTTATCATTTTTTCCTGTTGAATTTCATCCCATTGGTTAGATCCAATCTTCAAGTCTGATGAAATCACTATGAATTTTGCTTCTGTCATCTGTTATTATAACTACTCCACCCAGCTTTATGTCATCTGGAAATTTCACAAGCATCCCCTCTTTCTCTTTGCCTCCATCTAGTCCATCTACCACACGCAACCGGGGTGATCTTCTTAAAATAAAGATCTAAACTTCTTATTCTTCATCCACACACAGTTTAAATACAGTTTCCCATCATGGCAAAGAACCTAGCATTGGAACTCAAGGACACAACTTGTTCATAATTTGCCCTTGTTTGGTTCTTCAATTCCTGACAGGCATCTTCCCTTACCTCTCAAACATACTGAACTATTCAGAAGTTCTCTGAATTAGCCCTTTGCTAGACAGAGGCAGAGACCCAGAGATTTTGACAATGCAACTAATCTAGAATTCCTGAAGTTCTTCATCACATGAAATGGTATAAATATAACTGACATTTAGATGTCCCCCATATTTTAACAACCATGTGGCAGTAGTGAAAACTGTGAAATACTTCTGTGTAATAGTAAAAAAAACATACCCCAAACCTCTTCTCTCTTGATAAATGTTTTGAAATTCACCTCAAGATTGAAGCCTTGGTGTCCATGGTCAAGTTGGTACAGTGCTATAGTAAGATGAGCAAAGAGAGAAGTCTGAGCCTCAGTTCTGCCATTTTTTTGGTGGGGGGGGGAATGCAATATTTAACAAACCCTTTAACATTTCTCTATTTCTTTTTCTTCCTTTAAAAAATTAAAAATGGCAATGACAACTCCTCTGCCTACCCTGTAGAATGAAAATAATCAAATAAGGTCATGTGAGGGCCCTTTGTGTTAACCATAACACAGAACACATGTGGGAGGACTACTATGCACCAGAAATTCTATTTGGTATTTTACATCCTTATCTGATCTTCCTCCACACAATGTCATTCAAGAGAAACAATCAATATTCCAATTTCACAGATGAAGAAAGTGAGATTGTGAAATATATTACCCAAGATCCTATAAATGAGGTTTGGCAGAAGGAAGGCTCAATCGAAGATCACTCTGACTCTAGGATTCAGCTAGTTAGTAAGGCATTAGAAGAGATATTAAGAATAGCAAGATTTTCCTACAGTTTCACTTTCAAGAACCCACATAAGCACTTAGACAAAGGTAATCATGAGTAAGACCTTGATTGCCAGGTAATATCTTGGGCCACCTGGGTGGCTCAATTGGTTAAGCATCTGCCTTTGGCTCAGGTCATGATCTCAGGGTCCTGGAATCAAGTCCCACATTGGGCTTCCTGCTTAGCAGACTCTCTCCCTCTCCCTCTGTAGCTCCCCCTGCTTGTTCTCTCTCTCTTTGTTTTAAATAAATAAATAAATAAATAAATAAATAAATAAATAAATAAATAAAATATTTAAAAAAAATAAAAATCTGATTCTTGGGGGGGAAAGTGTCAAAATAGAAAATCCAGGGGTTTTTTCGTCCATAGACCGTATGCCTTATGTCAGTCTCCTAAAACACATGTGATAACTCTTTTAACAAGACCAGGACACACAAATGTTTTTGATCAAATTTTCCAATTTCTGTATTCCTCTGATGACAAAACATGTTACAGCCATTTTTCTGGGACTTGGTAAGATTCTCTCTGGTCAAGGTGTGTTAGTAGGAGAAAGGCTCATCTGGCAACATCTATGGACTTAATGGGAAGCAAAGCAGCCTTAAGCATTGAGCCCATATGTTTACTCTACCAGTTGGCTTATCTCCCCATCTGAAAAAATATTGAGGGCATGGAAAGTCTCTGACCTTGAAATAGGGTAGGACACATGAACCCATGCTGACCACAGATTCAAATGACCACGTTGAAGCAAACCAGGAACAATGAAAAAAAGAATTCTAGGCAAAGTCTAGCTTAGTCCATAAACTATTTTGAGAAAAAGTTTCATGGTTATGACCACTTCAGGAATGTAATGGAATCTGTTAAGATTTGTTCTTTTTCTTGCACTTAAGCATACCTGCTACTCTAGTCGTCTTCCTCTACGGATGGGCACACAAGGTTCTCATACTCTTTCCCCTACTTCTATCTAAATCTATTCTCAAGAAAAGATTTGATAAATTCATGGAGGGTAGGGTGGAAGCTTAACTTAAATAAGCTTAATAATGTTCTCCTTCCTGGAGAGATTTACATTTTTAATGAGCAAGGCAGCTGCTACTATAGAATCATCATCTAAGAAGTCAGTGATGTGAAAAGTATGAGGGATTTCTGATTAATGGATCTGAAATAACATTTATATTTTATGGCCCCACCTAAACTATTTTACTCTCTGCTACCTCATGGAAGGTTTCTAAATAAATACCAAACTTATAATATATAAAACACTTCAAAATATCTGTATTGTACTCAGTGCTTGAAATTACCTTATTCTTTTTACCTTATTCTTTTTCCTTCCTGCTTTCCCTAAAGATAGACCTCAAATATTGACTCATCTGTGAAATTTTCCCTGACCTCCACAGAAGCCTGCTCTTCTGTGCTTCTATACTATTATATAAATCTAACTTTGTCAAATCTACCCATTCATTTGTGAGCTGCTAAATCAGACTTTTTAATCTCTGAATGCCAGGTTAGGAGTTCCTGGTCACATAGAAAGCACTTAACACTATGAGAATGACAAGGGATATGTACTGGAAGTAGGCACAAAGGTTTATCTGTCTTGCTTAGTTTCAGAAATGGACTTGGACTAGTTGCCAATATTGAACAACAGGGATACTTCACATGAAAATCTGTATTCCCAATTTTGCTTTTAAAAAATGTCTGACAATACTGTGCTCAATAAGCTACAATAAACTCAATAAATCTAATACAAGCTGAAGCTTATATTATCACCTTCCCTCACCCTGTGAAGAAAAGAACTTAGAATTATTATTTTTTTAACCTTGGAGTAGAGAACTTATTCTAACAAAAGAACCACACAAAAGATAATAAAATTGACCAAAAAAGCAAAACTCCTCTGTATAAAAATTAGAAAAAATAAAAATAAAAAACAAATATCACAAATTCTGAGAGAAAAACAGGTGTATGCATTTGCAAGAGGTCTATTTTCCCCAGATACATAGGATTTCCACAAAGCAACAAGAAAAACCTCAATCATTGCACTCCCCACCCCCAAAAATGGTATGTGCCCTTTAGATGGTATATGTGCTTTCTTTTTTAAATTCAACCTTGAAGCACTTCATTTATTAATTTTAATGGCTTGACCCTTGTAGGAACTTGATTTTTCCACCTTTGCTATAAGTTTAGTGTGGGAGCTTTCTACTGTGTTAATTTAACTAAGCTGGGACTACAACTTCCAGAATTCCCTTTCCTGCATTTTCAGAATTAAGGTCTGACAATAGAGGAATGTTCATGAGATTTGGAAGTCTGAAATACCACACATCTGTGTTTACATTTGGAAGGTGGATGTTGGGTCTAGCACTGTTGCAGTTTACTAAGTAGGTGTGCTGGGTCACCTTATTGATCAGAGCTGCAGTCAAAACTCCAGCTTCCCTAGTCCCTAGGGTCCTCCTAGGGTGTCCTATTGGTGTCCTCCTGCACTTCTCTAGATCCTCTACTAGGTTCACGTACAGCTCTGTGGTAACTCATACTAGGTTTTGAAATGGGAGGCTGCCTGTTGGTGAGCAACCTCTGTAGGTTCCAGTCTCATTATAGGTTCCAGGTTGTCTTCTCAGGTTTCAGGTAACCCTCTCACATTTCATACCCATCTTTGCCCCACTGATCCCTAACTCTGGGGACCTCAGGCTACAGCACCTGAAACAGGTTAGAGTCATTCTTATATATAAACTGTTGAACCAGGTTCCATGATTGTGTAAGGTCAAGCCACTACAATAAGTCATGATTGTTCTGCTTCTCTAATGGAACCCTGATACATCTCCCATGATTCTAAACCAGAATTATTGATCATGATAGTGAGGTCCTTGTTGAGTACCAATTTATCAAAAAGATCCTTACTTTTCTAATGCAAACATAGAATAATCATGATAATAGTGGGAACAACTCATATTTATATATCACACTATTATTTACAAAATGATTTCACATTTTCTATTTCATGCTCAGAAAAATACTTCATGGCATTTAAAACTATCCCTGTCTGATAGATAAGGAAATTGAGACTTCAAAAGTCAAAATAATTTGTCCAAATTTACACAGCTAGACTAAGCCTCAAGGCCAAACCCTGAATACAGTTGGCAAAGTGTCATAGTCTCACTATCAGATTGAGAATTTTACAACATCCCTTTACCAGCTGTGTGATCATGGGGATATATATATATATATATATATATATATATATATAGTTGTAAAAATGAAATGAAATAATACATTAAAAATAACACATAATGGTATTTAGAACGGCACCTTGCATATAGTAATGACTCAACAATTGTGTCAGTTGTCGTAATATTAATAGTAAAAGAAGAAATTCACAATGTAAGCTAATCAGTAAATTCATATTTTAAATAGATAAAGACTAAAAGAAAGCATAGAGGAGTCTTCCTATGTCATCATGGGCAAGTTGTGAGATTTCTATAATCCCTGTTTTCATGGTCTGTAAAGGGGAATGATGCTATCTATCAGCCCGTGGACCTCACCCTCCTAGTACTTACTTATCTACTCATATTTCCCTTCCCTTTCTTTCCTTCTTCCTAATTATGTTGTGATACCCCCTCTTATACAGTAATTACTGACATTCTTTTCTTTTCTTTCTGGGACTCTAAGCCACAGTTGTCAGAATCATCTCCTAATATTTTCCCCAGGACTCTGTTTATCCATCTTCCCTCTCACAAGACTGCTGGAGAGATTTTCTTTTCAGTAAACATATAATTGACACATCCTTCTCCAATCATCTCAGTAACCTCAAATTTCCAGGCACCTCCACCCTAAGCTGTATTCACTAAGATGACAATAACTCTTACTGATTCATCACACAAGACCACAAAGACAAAGCTTAGCTTGGAAAAAGAGGATAAGCTTTTGGCAGCTTGCTTTGACAAGTGCTTTCAGTTCTGTCCATGGTGCCATTTGCTCTTAATTTCCACATTGACATTTCAGTACTTTGACTTCTTACAAAAATACCTCCACATACAATTGCCACTACTGTTAATTCTCCTAAAAGTACTGCTAACAGGTCACAAGGCAAAAAGAATACCTCATCTACCTAAAAGTAGTTTAATCTGGCAAATTTCAACCTAGCCCATCCTCCACTCGTCTTCCAGAACATAGGAATGCTTCAAGCCCCGTTGGATCTTAGGCATGCCCCAGAACACCCATCAGAGCGCCATCCAGCCTCAGATCCCTGGCTTCCAAACGCCACACCTGTTGCATTGGCCATCTTTTATTTTGACATTTAAGGTTTCTTTTCTTTTTAAATGAATTCCATTTTTGCTTTGTGTAGTATAAAGCCTTCTGTTTTCAATAGATTTTCTTTTGTTAATCATCTACTTCAAAATATTCTCTTTAGCTTTCACTTTATTTCCTTTCATCTTCTCATTCATAAATCTCAAAAGCTGCTTTGCTTTAGTTATTTTTTTAAAGTATAATCCAGTGTACTTCCTTTGTCAATGTATTTGCAGTGTAACCAGGCTTGGCTTCACCCCTTCTTGCGATGAAGACTTCCGTCCTATGCAAATATATACACATAGATTTTCTAAGACTCCACAGAGGTTTCTAAGAGTTTTCTGTGTATAATGAAATCCATTTAACAGATTGGGGAAGTTCAGGGGTGGTATGTGAGTTGGTGTAAAAATAGCAGAAATAGGTAATGTGCTCAAATTAGGTTAAATGATAATAATTTTTATCCCTATTGTCTACTATTAGATTCATGTCATCAACAGAAATTTACTGAAAATCTGCTATATGTCATGAGCCATGCCAGGCACTATTTGCTGCATGTGGAGCAAAACAGTTACTGTCCTTCCCCTGATAGTACTTATAATCCAATAGCAGAGACTGATAATAACCGAATAACCAAACAAATAAATGAAATATATTAGTTCCTTACAGGATGGGCTGAATTCTGTTGTAGGAAATGACAACAACAATAATATACTAGGGGTTAAAGTAACAAACACTTGTCACTCTCATTATGGGTCCTGAGTGGGTTAGCTGGGGATCTGCTCTTCATTTTTCTCTCTTTGGGACATAGGCCAACAGAGCAGCCATTGATTAATGCATGTTTCTTATCTCTGTAGCAGAGGGAAAGATAAACTCTTTCCTTTCTCCTAAAACTGACTCACAGCTCTTCTGCTCAGATCTCATTGGTCAAGGCAAGTCATGTGTCCACGCTAAGTTACAAGGGGATAGTTAGGGGTAGTAATAAGAAATGCACTTCTACCACATGTCAGAAGGAGAATAAATGGAAAGCTTATAAAGAGTTCTAATAAATACTGTAAGAACAAATACCTTCAACTATATGCCTATTAGCATGCTTTTATTATAACGGAAAACCAAACTCGATGTGTCTGAAATAAGAAAGAAATTCACTTTCCCATGAAGAAGTAGGCTAATAATGGGACAGACTCCAGCATGGATTGATCTAATGGATCAAATCATCCAAGACCCAGGTTATTTTCATCTCTCTGACCTACCATCATCAATAAGTTAGCTTTACCTTCAGACTGGCTCCTCTCTTAGTCTCAAACCAGATGCAGCTCTTCCCAGGTAACACATTGAGGTAAGAAAATGTATAAATTAATGATTCCTTCCTATGTCTCCTTAAGAGAGGAAACATGTGAAACCTTAGATTCTTCCGTCAAGTCCCATTGGGTCTTATGCTGGTTCCCAATCCAATCCTCTTCAAGGAAAGCAAAACTACTCTGTCTGTCTTAGACCAAATACTTGGAGATGAATGGATGATGGGGAATGTACCACCCTGTGAATTCTCTATGCCCACCATACCCTTCGGCACATACCGGACCTTCATACCTACTTGTTAAGACCACGCCTAAATAAGTGCATGACAATCACATATGCAAGACATTTCACTTTAGACTGCTTTCTATGATTGCCTCTATAACTTTCGGGTTTGATGTTATGGTCTTACTGTATAACTACAAGGTGCTATATTAGTTTACTAGAGCTGTCATGACAAAGTACTACACACTAAGCCATGTAAACAACAAAAATTGTCTAAAATCAAGGTATCAGCAGCCTTGGTTTCTTCTGTGAGCAAACAGTCTGTCTTAGGCCTCTCTTCTTGGCTTATGGATACTTTATATTCAAATGGCACCCCCAATATGTGTGCCTGTGTCCCAACTTTCCCCTTTTATAAGGACACTGATCATATTGGATTAGGGATCCACCCTATAATCACTTTTTTTTTTTTTTTAAAGATTTTATTTATTTATTCATGACAGTCACAGAGAGAGAGAGAGAGGCAGAGACACAGGCAGAGGGAGAAGCAGGCTCCATGCACCGGGAGCCCGATGTGGGATTCGATCCCGGGTCTCCAGGATCGCGCCCTGGGCCAAAGGCAGGCGCCAAACCGCTGCGCCACCCAGGGATCCCTATAATCACTTCTTAACTAATTACATCTGCAACAACCCTGTTTCCATATAAGGTCACTTTCTGAGGTGGGTGCTGGGGCTTAGGACTTCACCATATGAATTTTGGAGGGGACACAATTTAGCCCATAATGAATGCTATGACAAGCAGCCATAGGAAATTGGCACTTTTCCCTAGTTGTGTTTGTTTTTTATTATTTTCCCTTACAATGACTCCCAAGAATCATTTCTTTTATTTTGTAATGCCATTGTAAACTCAGAAACTTAAATCTGTATTTTTATGTTACTGACAATCGTGAACCTTATAACTGATCCTATGTCTCTTCTGCTGCAAAATCTTTTCTTCTATATTCCTCTATATAACACTATACTTCATTTTGCTTCAACTTTTTAATCTTTTTCTTGATATATATTCATCTGTTTTTACCCTATTATTGCTTTTAAATAATTCATACCATGAGTAGAGGAGGGGAGAAAAAAAAAAGAAGGAGGAAGTGAAGGAAGGTGAGATATCTCACCTTTGGATATCTAGAATATCCAAAACTATAATAGCATTTTAGAAAACATCAGCATTATTTTTTTCAGATTTAGCAATATTCTAAATAAGTCTATGTTTTTTTTTTTAAATTTCCCTGCAATACATAGATAAGGTTAAGATATAAAAACTTAGGAAAAATTCAGTACAATAAACTATTCAGATTAAGGGATAAAGGTGAAATGAAGTAGTGACATTCAAATTATGGTGTATTCATAAAAGAAGATAGCTTTTTTCCCTTTTAAATCCCTGTTCTATCTTGAAACAGGACAGCAAGGTTTTAGCAAATAAAGACTGCTTGAAGATACGTTTTAATGAATACATAGGAATAACTGTTAAAGCTATGAAACTATAAGTGAAGGTTTTGGTGCTTGGAAAATGGGACACCTGGGTGGCTTAGCAGTTGAGCCTCTGACTTTGGCTGAGGGGGTGATCCCTGAGTCCCAGGATCAAGTCCCACATCAGGCCGGGCTCCTTGCATGGAGCCTGCTTCTCCCTCTGCATATGTCTCTGTCTCTCTGTCTCTCTGTGTCTCTCATGAATAAATAAATAAAATCTTTTTAAAAAAGTGTTTGGAAAGTAGATTCTTTTAAATTTCAATAATAAAAACCACTAATATTTATTTTTTTAATTTTTTAAAGATTTATTTATTTATTTATTTTAGAGAGAGAGCACAACAAGGAGGGGCAGAAGGAGAAGGAGAGAGGTCTCGAGTAGATTTCATGCTGAATGCAGAGCCCCATGCAGTGCTTGATCTCATGATCTTGAGATCACAACCTCAGCTGAAGCTAAGAGTTAGATGCTTAATTGACTGCACCACCTAGGTGCCCCAAACCACTAATATTTATTAAACACTTTCTGCATGCCAGCCAATATATACTACGCAGCCTACTTACTGCACTTCGTATAAGCCTCACAGCAAGCCTATGAATATGAGCCAGTTATTACCATTTTATAGATAAGGCCAACCTGTAATGTTTCTTCCCAAAGTCACTGAGCTAAAAATAGGTCAAGTTAGGAATAGAACCTGTCTGTCTGACCTGAAAGTCCACGCTATTAAAATCTTACTCCTCTCCCAAAATGAAAAGTCACCGGTCTTTAAGATTTTTACTATTATTGTCTCCTTTCTAAATTACCATACATATTTATCAAGTGCATCTTTTATAATATCCTTGGAAGCTCATATCTCAGTAAACTAAAGATAATTTAAAAATGAGCTTGGTAAAAAAAGATCATCATATTCTCTTTGTATTTAATTATATAAGAAAAATAATAAAATAATAAGGAAAATCTTAAATACTGAAATTATTAAAACTCAAATAAAATATCTCTAAATTATTAAATAAGTAATGAGTTAACTTCACTAACATATTTTTATAGTAGGTTTATGCTTCATATGGCACTCTGCATCTGTTTATCTATTGCTATATAACAAATTACCTCCAAACAAGTACTTAAAACAACGAATATTTATTATTTCACAATTTCTGTGGTTAGAAACCCAGGTTCAGCAAAGTTGCATATCTGGCTCAGGTCTCTCATGAGGTTGCCATCAAACTGTCAACTAGGGCTGCAATCTCATGGGAAGTATCAGCTTATAAGATCACATAGAAGCTCACATTGTGGGGAGGATCTACTTCCCATCAGCTTGTTGGATGGAGAGGCTTGAAGCTCAGTTCTTCAATGGTCTTGATGAGAGGCCTTCCTCAGTTATTTTCCAGGTGAGCCCCCTCACAGGGCAGCCAACTTCCCTCAGAACAAGCAAAGAAGAGAGCAAGAGAGGATGGCCAAGATCCAAGATGCAAACCAGTCTTTTTGTAACCTAATCTCAAAAAGACATCTCCTCTTAATTGCTGTGTCCTATTTCCCAATGGTGAGTCAATAAATCCATTCTTATCTACTCTAGGGAAAGGGAGAACCTAACGATGTGCATATCGGGAGGTAAGGATCATAGGGGCTATCTTAGAAGGCTCCTATCACAATGGCTTTACCTCATCCATTACCTATATGCACAACCTCTTGATAGTAATCACTGGCAAAAATCTACATTTACCCAAGTAGGTAATAAAAAAATTTAAATCAATTTTATAATCGTTCAAAAGTTTGTAATGGTTAGAATTACATTGCAAAATAATAATAGTTGTTTCACTGACATGCAATGTTGAAAATTTTTGTGATACTTCAAATGAACTTTGATTCCAAACTTTTTCCTCGTGTATTTTTAAACAATGATAAATCTCAAACTTGCGAAATGTGCACCAATGGTGCAATGAAAATGGATACTACCAAATGGGCATACAGCTTCACACACTCAGTAGGAGCCAGTATATGAAGAGGTAAATACTTGTGGCTGCCTCAGGGAGCCTTGTTCATCAGGAGCTCCCGCCTAAATTCACATCCTACTTCAGCCTGTCACACTGTGGTCTGTGCACCAGATTCCTTAGACAGTAGGACATGAAATTCTCTGGCAGCTCCAAGATCTCTCATTCATGGTGGTCAGTAGCCATTTCACAGCTTGCTGCTGGAATATGTTCAGGGGGCAAAGCACTTATTTGAGCTTATGTACAGTAGGGTTTCTCTACCTTCCTTGTGCACACAAGTCACCTGGCCATCTTGTTGAAATTCAGATTCTGATTAAATAAATCCAGCATGGGACCTGAGATCAAAATTGAATACTGAAAACCGCTATTGCTCCTTTTTATTTTTTTGCCTGGAACATGAGGGGATATTGCCAGACCCTACTTCTCAAGACTATAATCTGAGGATAAAGTAGGATATAGTTGTTCTACCTTGAAACCTTTTGATCTCTTTAGCGTTCTGTTCCCAACCACCTACTTCTATGGGTTTCACTACTTAAGGCTCACACTCTGCAACTTTATTCAGAGGATTACTCACCTACTCTGCCCTCACTTACCAAGAGAGCCAATAGTGCTCAGCAGTTCATGCCTACCATCCCTGGCCCTAGGTCAGCCTGTAGCTAATGACTATTGCAGGAGTATGAAAGCTGAGCTTCCTTCAAGGTGAAGCAAAACCCAAGGTGTACCTTATGCTCCAGAGCTCCCTGCAGGATCAAGCTGAGTTTGAGACTTCACTAGAAATTTCCACCTGCTCAGGTTCTCCCCCTTCTCTGTCATGCTTCCCCCACAACCTTACAGGTTACTCCTGAGCATACTCCCTTACTAAATTACTCATACACAAATCTTCGTCTCAGGTATCCACTGGAGGAGGATGCTTGTTGCTTAAGACAACTGACTATGTCACCCTAGATCCTGCCTTCCTTCCTAAGGGCCTAGGACAGTAATACCTATGGCACATTTTTGACTGGCACACTCTTTGGAAAGCTCTGAGCTGGAGAACCAATTTTGTACATAAATACACTGTGTGGCAAGAAACATGGACCCATAATGGTTTACAGCCTCACGCCTGTTCACTAATCAACGAGGCAAGACATCCACCTGTTTCTGCATTTGTGGGCCTCATGCTACTTACACGGATGTCACAGAGCCACCACATCCACGTCTGAAATTGTAGAAAAGCAAAAAATGCAGGACAGATGTAAAATTATTTGTAGGCTTTCCCAAATCTTTTTTTTTTTTTTTTTTTTGCCGACGATTCCTAATTTTTTCAGGAAGCAATTTTAGTTGGCATGTGTCCTCCAGCCTTTGCAGTTTGGGCTACAGTGTGTGAACAAGGATGGTGAAGACATTAACAACTTTATTTAAAGTAGTTGCATTTTACTTTAAAGACAAAACAGGAAGCCCTTAATTTTGCTGACAGACTTTTGGTGTTTGAGTTCTATTTAAAGTGAATTATGAAAAAAGCCTACGTTGGGAAAGAAGCTACAAATAGCTTCATGTGCCTTATGTAACACTCTAACATCTCATTATCCAACTACGAGTTTGTTCCAACTAGTGGATAATTCAAAGCAACTGCTACTTCCTTTAAATGCCTTGTTATTCTTTAATAAAATAGCGGACCCTTAATTCATTGAGACTCACTGATTTTTATTTTTTGCTTCCTACTCTGATTCATTATGTTTTGCCATTAAGTTCAAATAAAGAATTATGATAACTAAAAATCAGTAATAGGCTGAGAACTATTGCTTAAATGTAGATATATTTCCCCCTGTTTGAGGAAGTAGCTTTGGACCTACTCTGTTTCCTGCTGCAGATTTTAATAACAGTAGTTAAGTTGGGTGTTTCTTTCTGCAGTTAATCAAAACTACTCCCCACAAGACTGAACTTAGCTTTTCCACATTTGAACTGCAGCTGTTTTTCATATGGTGGTGTTCCAGGAAGGATCTCCTAGCCCCACGAGAAGGTGGGCAGAGTATGAGAAAGTTCTGTCTTCCACCATTTCCTGCCTTTTCTGTTCCTGGAACCCTCAAAACAAAATGATAAGTAGTCTCGTCCTTCAGAAAATCCTTTCCTCTGGGGCACCTGGGTGGCTCAGTGGTTGAGCATCTGCCTTCAGCTCAGGGCATGATCCCAGAGTTCCAGGATCGAGCCCCACATGGCGGGGGGAGGGGTCCCTGCAGGGGGCCTGCTTCTCCCTCAGCCTGTGTCTCTGCCTCTATTTGTCTTTCATGAATAAATAAAGTCTTAAAAAAAAAGAAAAAAGAAAATTCTTTCCTCCATTTTTTTTCTCTAAGCAGGTCAGGCACTCAGCAACCAAGTTTTTAGCTACTCATCTCTCTCTAGGGGAACGAGAGGTAAGTAATATTTTCTGTTACTGTCAGGCTTTTACTGTAACAAAGTGATGGAGGCAGTGACAGACGGTACTCACTTCTTTTACTCAGTGGTTATTTGTTCTATGTCTATCATGGGTCATGGGTCTCTAGGCTAGCACAGAGGCAACAAGGATGAACAAGGCTAAGTCCTCCAACCTCGCAAATTCATGATTTTATTTGGGGCCATAGACAAATAAGCCAGTATTTGCAAAACAGTGAGATTAATTATTTGAAATATATCTAAGATCTAATGTGATCTAAGCACAGAGATTAAGTTAATTGCCCAAGTCACATATTTTTAAAAGTGACAAACCAAGAACTAGAACCCAGTAACATCACAAACCCAAGCCTGTGCTTTTTCCAGCACTACTGCACACTGCCTTTCTATTAAGTCATTAATATCATGGTTTTGAAAATATTAGCTTATTTTTGAAATGAAAGAACTTTAGCCTTGTTCATCTCTGTGTCCTCTATGTGTCTTAGTTTCCAAACCTGGGAAATAAGGATAAGGCTGTAATACCCTGATTTTAAAGTATTATTGATAAGTGTGGTGCAGTCAGTTGAGCGTCCGACTGACTCTTGGTTCTGGCTCGGGTTGTGAGCTCAGAGTCATGAGGCTGAGCCCTGTGTCAGGGCTGCTGGAGTTTCTCTCTCCCTCTCACTCTGACCCCCTCCCCCTACCTCTGTCTCTCCAATTGAAAAATAAATAAATAAATCTTTTTTAATTTTACTTTTATTATTTTATTTTATTTTATTTTTTTATTGGTGTTCAATTTACTAACATACAGAATAACCCCCAGTGCCCATCACACATTCACTCCCACCCCCCACCCTCCTCCCCTTCCAACACCCCTAGTTCGTTTCCCAGAGTTAGCAGTCTTTACGTTCTGTCTCCCTTTCTGATATTTCTCACACATTTCTTCCCCCTTCCCTTATATTCCCTTTCACTATTATTTATATTCCCTTAATGAATGAGAACATATAATGTTTGTCCTTCTCCGACTGGCTTACTTCACTCAGCATAATACCCTCCAGTTCCATCCACGTTGAAGCAAATGGTGGGTATTTGTCATTTCTAATAGCTGAGTAATATTCCATTGTATACATAAACCACATCTTCTTTATCCATTCATCTTTCGTTGGACACCGAGGCTCCTTCCACAGTTTGGCTATCGTGGCCATTGCTGCTATAAACATCGGGGTGCAGGTGTCCCGGCGTTTCACTGCATCTGTATCTTTGAGGTAAATCCCCAGCAGTGCAATTTCTGGGTTGTAGGGCAGATCTATTTTTAACTCTTTGAGGAACCTCCACACAGTTTTCCAGAGTGGCTGCACCAGTTCACATTCCCACCAACAGTGTATGAGGGTTCCCTTTTCTCCGCATCCTCTCCAACATTTGTTGTTTCCTGCCTTGTTAATTTTCCCCATTCTCACTGGTGTGAGGTGGTATCTCATTGTGGTTTTGATTTGTATTTCCCTGATGGCAAGTGATGCAGAGCATTTTCTCATGTGCATGTTGGCCATGTCTATGTCTTCCTCTGTGAGATTTCTGTTCATGTCTTTTGCCCATTTCATGATTGGATTGTTTGTTTCTTTGGTGTTGAGTTTAAGAAGTTCTTTATAGATCTTGGAAACTAGCCCTTTATCTGATATGTCATTTGCAAATATCTTCTCCCATTCTGTAGGTTGTCTTTGAGTTTTGTTGACTGTATCCTTTGCTGTGCAAAAGCTTCTTATCTTGATGAAGTCCCAATAGTTCATTTTTGCTTTTGTTTCTTTTGCCTTCGTGGATGTATCTTGCAAGAAGTTACTATGGCCGAGTTCAAAAAGGGTGTTGCCTGTGTTCTTCTCTAGGATTTTGATGGAATCTTGTCTCACATTTAGATCTTTCATCCATTTTGAGTTTATCTTGGTGTATGGTGAAAGAGAGTGGTCTAGTTTCATTCTTCTGCATGTGGATGTCCAATTTTCCCAGCACCATTTATTGAAGAGACTGTCTTTCTTCCAATGGATAGTCTTTCCTCCTTTATCGAATATTAGTTGCCCATAAAGTTCAGGGTCCACTTCTGGATTCTCTATTCTGTTCCATTGATCTATGTGTCTGTTTTTGTGCCAGTACCACACTGTCTTGATGACCACAGCTTTGTAGTACAACCTGAAATCTGGCATTGTGATGCCCCCAGATATGGTTTTCTTTTTTAAAATTCCCCTGGCTATTCGGGGTCTTTTCTGATTCCACACAAATCTTAAAATAATTTGTTCTAACTCTCTGAAGAAAGTCCATGGTATTTTGATAGGGATTGCATTAAACGTGTATATTGCCCTGGGTAACATTGACATTTTCACAATATTAATTCTGCCAATCCATGAGCATGGAATATTTTTCCATCTCTTTGTGTCTTCCTCAATTTCTTTCAGAAGCGTTCTATAGTTTTGAGGGTATAGATCCTTTACATCTTTGGTTAGGTTTATTCCTAGGTATCTTATGCTTTTGGGTGCAATTGTAAATGGGATTGACTCCTTAATTTCTCTTTCTTCAGTCTCATTGTTAGTGTATAGAAATGCCACTGACTTCTGGGCATTGATTTTGTATCCTGCCACGCTACCGAATTGCTGTATGAGTTCTAGCAATCTTGGGGTGGAGACTTTTGGGTTTTCTATGTAGAGTATCATGTCATCGGCAAAGAGAGAGAGTTTGACTTCTTCTTTGCCAATTTGAATGCCTTTAATGTCTTTTTGTTGTCTGATTGCTGAGGCTAGGACTTCCAGTACTATGTTGAACAGCAGTGGTGAGAGTGGACATCCCTGTCTTGTTCCTGATCTTAGGGGAAAGGCTCCCAGTGCTTCCCCATTGAGAATGATATTTGCTGTGGGCTTTTCATAGATGGCTTTTAAGATGTCGAGGAATGTTCCCTCTATCCCTACACTCTGAAGAGTTTTGATCAGGAATGGATGCTGTATTTTGTCAAATGCTTTCTCTGCATCCAATGAGAGGATCATATGGTTCTTGGTTTTTCTCTTGCTGATATGATGAATCACATTGATTGTTTTACGGGTGTTGAACCAGCCTTGTGTCCCGGGGATAAATCCTACTTGGTCATGGTGAATAATTTTTTTAATGTACTGTTGGATCCTATTGGCCAGTATCTTGTTGAGAATTTTTGCATCCATGTTCATCAGGGATATTGGTCTGTAATTCTCCTTTTTGGTGGGGTCTTTCTCTGGTTTTGGAATTAAGGTGATGCCGGCCTCATAGAACGAATTTGGAAGTACCCCATCTCTTTCTATCTTTCCAAACAGCTTTAGGAGAATAGGTATGATTTCTTCTTTAAACGTTTGATAAAATTCCCCTGGGAAGCCATCTGGCCCTGGACTCTTGTGTCTTGGGAGGTTTTTGATGACTGCTTCAATTTCCTCCCTGGTTATTGGCCTGTTCAGGTTTTCTATTTCTTCCTGTTCCAGTTTTGGTAGTTTGTGGCTTTCCAGGAATAATCATATTAAGTATATTTATATATTTCCTAATGCTTTGCTAGATTGTCTTCTTAAAACTTAGACATGGCAGTGATCTAGACCTATAGCAAATTAGTTGGAGATGTTGAAACTATCCATTTCTTCTAGATTGCCTAATTTATTGGCGTATAGCTGTTCATAATATGTTTTAAAATCGTTTGTATTTCCTTGGTGTTGGTAGTGATCTCTCCTTTCTCATTCATGATTTTATTAATTTGAGTCTTCTCTCTCTTCTTTTTAATAAGGCTGGCTAATGGTTTATCTATCTTATTAATTCTTTCAAAGAACCAACTCCTGGTTCTGTTGATCTGTTCCACAGTTCTTCTGGTTTCGATTTCGTTGAGTTCTGCTCGAATCTTTATTAACTCCCTTCTTCTCTTGGGTGTAGGATCTATTTGCTGTTTTTTCTCTAGCTCCTTTATGTGTAAGGTTAGCTTTTGTATTTGAGTTCTTTCCAGTTTTTGAATGGATGCTTGTATTGCGATGTATTTCCCCCTTAGGACTGCTTTTGCTGCATCCCAAAGATTTTGAATGGTTGTATCTTCATTCTCATTAGTTTCCATGAATCTTTTTAATTCTTCCTTAATTTCCTGGTTGACCCTTTTATCTTTTAGCAGGATGGTCCTTAACCTCCACGTGTTTGAGGTCCTTCCAAACTTCTTGTTGTGATTTAGTTCTAATTTCAAGGCATTATGGTCTGAGAATATGCAGGGGACAATCCCAATCTTTTGGTATCGGTTCAGACCCAATTTGTGACCCAATATGTGGTCTATTCTGGAGAAAGTTCCATGTGCGCTTGAGAAGAATGTGTATTCAGTTGAGTTTGGATGTAAAGTTCTGTAGATTTCTGTGAAATCCATCTGGTCCAGTGTATCATTTAAAGCTCTCGTTTCTTTGGAGATGTTGTGCTTAGAAGACCTATTGAGTATAGAAAGAGCTAGATTGAAGTCACCAAGTATAAGTGTATTATTATCTAAGTATTTCTTCACTTTGGTTAATAATTGATATATTTGGCAGCTCCCACATTCGGGGCATATATATTGAGGATTGTTAAGTCCTCTTGTTGAATAGATCCTTGAAGTATGATATAGTGTCCCTCTTCATCTCTCACTACAGTCTTTGGGGTAAATTTTAGTTTATCTGATATAAGGATGGCTACCCCTGCTTTCTTTTGAGGACCATTCGAATGGTAAATGGTTCTCCAACCTTTTATTTTCAGGCTGTAGGTGTCCTTCTGTCTAAAATGAGTCTCTTGTAGACAGCAAATAGATGGGTCCTGCTTTTTTATCCAGTCTGAAACCCTGTGCCTTTTGATGGGGTCATTAAGCCCGTTCACATTCAGAGTTACTATTGAGAGATATGAGTTTAGTGTCAACATGATATCTATTCAGTCCTTGTTTTTGTGGATTGTTCCACTGAACTTCTTCTTAAAGGGGAATTTTAAGAGTCCCCCTTAAAATTTCTTGCAGAGCTGGTTTGGAGGTCACATATTCTTTTAGTTGCTGCCTGTCTTGGAAGCTCTTTATCTCTCCTTCCATTTTGAATGAGAGCCTTGCTGGATAAAGGATTCTTGGTTGCATGTTCTTTTCATTTAGGACCCTGAATATATCCTGCCAGCCCTTTCTGGCCTGCCAGGTCTCTGTGGAGAGGTCTGCTGTTACCCTAATACTCCTCCCCATAAAAGTCAGGGATTTCTTGTCTCTTGCTGCTTTAAGGATCTTCTCTTTATCTTTGGAATTTGCAAGCTTCACTATTAAATGTCGAGGTGTTGAACGGTTTTTATTGATTTTAGGGGGGGATCTCTCTATTTCCTGGATCTGAATGCCTGTTTCCCTTCCCAGATTCGGAAAGTTTTCAGCTAGAATTTGTTCAAATACATATTCTGGCCCTCTGTCCCTTTCGGCGCCCTCGGGAACCCCAATTAAACGTAGGTTTTTCTTTCTCAGGCTGTCGTTTATTTCCCTTAATCTATCCTCATGGTCTTTTAATTGTTTGTCTCTTTTTTCCTCAGTTTCCCTCTTTGCTATCAACTTGTCTTCTATGTCACTCACTCGTTCTTCCACCTCGTTAACCCTCGTCGTTAGGACTTCTAGTTTGGATTGCATCTCATTCAATTGATTTTTAATTTCTGCCTGATTAGCTCTAAATTCTGCAGTCATGAAGTCTCTTGAGTCCTTTATACTTTTTTCTAGAGCCACCAGTAGCTGTATAATAGTGCTTCTGAATTGGCTTTCTGACATTGAATTGTAATCCAGATTTTGTAACTCTGTGGGAGAGAGGGCTGTTTCTGATTCTTTCTTTTGAGGTGAGGTTTTCCTTCTAGTCATTTTGCTCAGTGCAGAGTGGCCAAAAGCAAGTTGTATTGGTAAAAAGAGAAAAAGAGAGGAGAGAAAGAAGGAAAGAAAAGAGAAAGAGAAAAAAAAGGGAAGAAAAAAAAAAACGAAGGAAAAAAAAAGAAGAAAAAGAAAGAAAAAGAAAGGAGAAAAAAAAAAGGGGGTGGGGGAAGGAAACAAATCAAAAAGCAAAAAAAAAAAAAAAAAAAAAGGACCACGGGGAGTATCTTCTGATTCTGTGTACTTTAAGTCCCTTGGCTTCTCCTGGAAGTTGTCCGTCTAGCTGGTGTTCTGGGGGAGGGGCCTGTTGTGCTGATTTTCAGGTGTTAGCAGTTGGGGGAGCTGCTGTGCCCCTGCCTGGTGCAGGGCTCGGTGGGGGTTGTTTACCCCGTGAGGCCGCAGGAGGAACAGCCCCAGTGGCGGGGCAGCTCTGGAAACCTGGATTCAGCTCCGGCAGGAACTCCGTCTGCAGGGCCTGGAGGCTCCGGGGCGGGGCCGCTGATCTGCTCAGCTGGGGCAGGAGCGTCCTCGCTGTCCTGGGCCCTCCCGGCCTCTGCCTGTCCCGGGGGAGGCCGGATCCTGGGCTGTGTCCCGGCGCCCTGTGCCCCGGAGCCTGCGCTGGTGGATTCGCGCTCCCGCCCCGCAGCCCCCTCCGCGGAGCCGCCCCCGAGCCCCTTCAGCTGCTCCGGGTCCCGCCGGGTCCCGCCGTGCGCGCTGCAGCCCTTAGGGAGCTCGGCGCACTCTCCTGGGCGCGCAGTTGCTGTTACTGTCCCCGGGAGCCCAAGGGCATCCCCGCCCTCCTGGGTCCTGCTCCAACTCCCTGCGAGCCCCTTTCCCCCGGGAAGGTCGGTGCAGCTCCTGCTCCTCCGGGACGGGGCTCTCCTGTCCTGGGGACACTCGCCCCGGCCTCAGCCCGGCTCCTCGCGGGCCCCTCCCCCTTGGAGGCCTTTGTTTCTTTACTTCTTTTTCCCCGTCTTCCTACCTTGATAGAAGCGCGAACTCTTCTCACTGTTGCATTCCAGCTGGTCTCTCTTTAAACCTCAGGCCGAATTCATAGATTTTCAGGATGATTGGAAGGTTTTCTAGGTAATTTGGTGGAGACAGGTGATTTGGAGACCCTGCTCTTCCGCCATCTTGCTCCTCCCCAATAAATCTTTTTTTAAAAAAATAAAGTATCATTAGCTTTAAAACATCTTGTTTAATAATGGGTTGTAACGGGAGAAAAAACACTGTATTAAATGTACACATGGCTGTCAAACACTGTAACTGGTGAAATTAAAATGTGAAAAAATTTGAATATAAGAGATATATAACCAGTGCCTCAGGAGATTGTTGTGACAATAATTTAGAGCATTTATAAAGAACCTTACTCATCATCTAATACATAATAGGCATCTTATAAATGGTAGGGATTACTGCCATTATTGTTACTGAACTAAATTAAGATAGTATGTAAATATGAAGGGGCTTAATTATCTGACTCATAAGATAAAGATTTACAGTAGATTAATAGGTAAGCTGACTCTTCTAAATTACTATTCAGTTTCATAAGGAATGGATCTGCATTTGAAGGAAAGGGGACAATAGACACAGAGGCACACCAGTATGCTGTTGTCTAGGAATCTAAATTAGTTTGCCACAGCTAGACTGCAAGGTGTGCATAGAAAATCAACCACAGATACAGCTGGAGCGGGAAGCAGAGCCAGCTCAGGAAGGGTCTTGAATGGGCCTTGGATGGCATGACATAGAATTTGGGTAAAATGAAAAATAAACATAGGGCAAAGAATACTTGAAATTAAACTTCTCTACAATTTCATTTGTTGCTGTTGAAGAAGGTAATTCGTTTCTTTATTCTAGTTCCCACACGGAGATACCTTAAGAGTTCTATAGTTTTTTTTTTTTTTAAGATTTTTATTTATTTATTCATGAGAGACACAGAGAAAGAAGCAGAGACATAGGCAGAGGGAGAAGCAGGCTCCCTGTGGGAAGCTTAATGGGGAATTTATCCCCAGACCCTGGGATCACGATCTGAGCCAAAGGCAGACGCTCAACCATTGAACCACCCAGGTGCCCCGAGTTCTATAGTTTCAACACCTTTAACACTATGGTAATTCCACAACAAGTGATATCTTCCACTCATGTGGGCTTTAAAAGTCACAGAGCCCTTTCTTATCATAAGATCACTCTGTACTGTGAAGGGGGGTGGAACAGACTCTATCACAATTTATTTCTGAAGACCCTGATGCTGGGCAGATGACTGAATGACTCATCCAAGATCCTAAAGCCAATAAGTGGCAGATAGAGATTCACACTCATGGCTTTGACTTCAGATCAGAAGCCTTTCTGGAAAAAACTTCTGAGTCTTTCATCCTATCAGAATTGGGCTGGTCTATTCTCTTTTCCCAAATATTTTGCCTCTTGAACTTTCCTCACATAGATCTTCCTACCTAGAATCCCCCTTACTCCTCTCCTCATGATTTTCTGTTTATCCAAAATCTAACCACCGGAAAATTGCTAATTCAGGTTCTTCCCCATCTGGGAAGACTTTTCTGATCCTTTTAGCCATAGAGGACTTTCTCTGTGGCACTCCCTTATCCTCTTATGTTGCAGGACCAAAGTCTAAGATTAATCATCTTTGAGCTTGCTTTTCTGTCATTTTCTTCCTAATCCTTTTCCCTCAGTGATTCATAGACATCAATCTTACCTTGAGTGAAACTGGAATTTTAGAACAGGAATTTTTAAAAATGCAAGAAGGGCTTAATGTTTGTTCATAATTTTACTTTTTGAAATAGGCTTTTTAGTCTAAAGAAATTACCAAACAGGCTAAAAAATAAATTGGAAATGGAATAAGAAAGAACCAGATTTTCAATCCTCAATTCCCACATCTGTAACTCCAGGGAAACTACTGGTGGACGATGTGGAGATGTCAGCAGGGCTAACATCCTGGTGTTGCCAACAAGCATGAGAAATCAGTACAAAGTTGAAACATGGATATTTTTGGTCATTCAAAGAAGTACCTTATTTCACTCCAAAGAAAAGCCAAATTAGAGTGACTTCATTGTTGTAGGGCATGGACCATCTGCAACTGCCCTCTTTAGTTGCTAACAAAGCATCCAGAAGAATCCAGAAGAAGGAAATCTACAAGCCCCTGGGGTTTTCCCAAACTGCATTAGAATTGACCATAGTCCTTTGTCAGTGGTCCAGGACAACATGAAAATTGGACCCCTAAAGTCTCATGATGCTGTGGAAATGGCCTAGAAGGATTCCTTACCTTTAAGCCAGCTGAATAATTTTAACCCCAAGGAGATGATATGGTGGGATATGCATGTAAAGTTCCATTCTGGAAAATGGGTGAGGTTGGAGAATGGTGAAACCTAATCCCATTACAGTTTTAAAATCTATATAGCTATTAAATTCTCATATATTTATGTCTTCACTAGATTATGAAATACTTTTTGGCTAAAACTAGTCTTATATCTTTATGTATCGCTAGCAGCACTTATAGAAGGTAGATGCAAAAAATATCAATTAATTGATAAGATGATAACCTTTCCAAAGTTATTTATGTACAAATAGATTATAGTGTCAAATTTTATATTTGAGGGGCAGCCTGGGTGGCTCAGCAGTTTAGCGCTGCCTTCAGCCCAGGGTGTGATCCTGGAGACCCGGGATCGAGTCCCACGTTGGGCTCCCTGCATGGAGCCTGCTTCTCCCTCTGCCTATGTTTCTGCCTCTCTCTCTCTATGTCTCTCATGAATAAATAAATAAAATCTTTAAAAAAATTTTTATATTTGAGGTTTCTGGCCTTCTTAAAATAGTTTCTCCAAAAACTCTTATTAATTCATGAAGTGAATTAAGTATCAATAGATATCACACATTTTTATATCACAGGAATTATTATAACTTTTTAAAACATGCACATGCATTTTGTCCTTACCTTTTACCCAAAGTCAGGATTGTAGGTAAATGGGAAAGTACATGGGCTAGAAGTCTTGGGAATAATGCCTTAATGAAGTCTTTCTTGACCAACCACAGTCATGCGGAGGAAATGTCCTTATTAATACCTTATTTTTACCATGTCAGTATTTCTATCATAATTGTTATAACACTTTCCTACTTATATATTTCACTTTCTCTAGAACAGTGGTTCTCAACCAGGAGACAGTTAGCAATGATGAGACATTTTTAGTTGTCACAACTGGGGGTGAGGGGAGGTAGGAGTGATAGTGGCATCTACTAGGCAGAGACTAGGTATGCTACTAAAAGTCATACAGTACACAGGACAAGCCCTCCCAACAAAAATCTTATCTGGCACCAAATGTCAATAATTGTGAGTTGAGACTTCAGAATATAGTAATTTATCAATATTGTGGTAATACATTAAATATTTTTGTAAAAAGAGCCTCCCTTTCAGGTTGTCTCAGGGCTGTGTCTCCATCTTGAGTCAGATAGATAACTGTTACTTCTTTTTCTCTTTGCAGAACCCAGAGCTTTATCTGTCTTCCAAGGAAAAGCAGTAATAAATATGTATTAAATGCTTACTTATGTGCAGGCACTGTCTCAGGCAGGGATAAAGCCTAAATAGAAAAAATTCCTGCAGCCTATGGTGATACCACCCTGAACACACCCATCTCATCTGATCTCAGAAGCTAAGCAGAGTAGACTCTGGTTAGTACTTGGATCAGAGAAAAAAATGCCTGTCCAACTCTTCTGCCCTGTTATACCCAAATAAGGCCAAGACATTCTTAATGATACTTTAAAGCTTTTTTAAAATGATCAATTCAAGAAGTTTAAAAAAATTATTACAGAAAAGAACAAGCATAGTTAGTTGGATGATATTTTAGGAAAATGTAAGATGAAGGAACTCAGATGTCAGTGAGGCCAGACTTCACATAGATTGATCCCCCAAATTCCTGGAGTTCACCTTTAACTTCTCATGTTATCCATTTTTGCAAGTGGGTGGGAAGATTATCATTGCCATGCAGGTAAAGAATCTTTCCACAATAGAATATACTAGAGTGACCATCATGGGGCAAAAGGAGAACTTGAGGATAATTACATAATTGGGGACATACTATAAAGAATATATCAAAGGGTCTAGATGTCACTCTGGTCAATGAAGGATTGTTTAAGAACTATAGTTAACTCTGAAGCTGGAAATCTGGTCTTTGTTCATATGTTGGTGTAATTCTGAAATTAATTTTCCAATGAGACAAATATTTCATTGACTTGAAGAGCACCCTCCAGTAGAACTTTCCACAGTGATAGAAATGTTCTATAATATACCTTCTGTGGAGGAACTAAAAAGTTACCCGACAAAGGCTATGCAGCAGGAAAAGCTTAAGGATAAAGCCCAACAATTCAATCTACCTTATGGTCCTATATTGGTATCCAATAGGGCAGTTACTAGCCCCATAGGACTATTGAGCACTTGAAATGGATAGTGGTGAGGAATTGAATTTTTTATTTAATTTTAATTAATTTAAACTTAAACATTCTTTATGGCTAGTGGTTCTGATACTAGATAATTTAAACTTAGAAAAATTTACGTTCTAGATTAGCATTGTCTAATAGGAATATAATGAGTGTGATATATGAAATTTAAAGTTTACTAGTAGCCATATTAAAAAGAGAAAAATAAAATTATTTTCTTTTTTTAAAGATTTTTTAATGTATTTATTCATGAGAGACACTGAGAGAGAGAGACAGAGACACAAGCAGAGGGAGAAGCAGGCTCCTTGCAGGGAGCCTGATGTGGGACTCGATCCCAGGACCCCAGGATCATGCCCTGAGCTGAAGGCAGATGCTCAACCGCTGAGCCACCCAGGCATCCCTATTTTCAAGAATATATTTTATTTAACCAATTTATGCAAGATAGTATTTTATATTTAATACGCATAGAGTAGATCACTTACATTATTTTATTGAACTAAGTCTTCAAAATCTGGTACATATTTTATACTTAATAGCACATCTCAATTTGGATGTCAGATTTCCATTGGTTAACATGGAACATAGTCCTACAAAAACAAATATAGAGATATTTTTATGCTGCTTCCATTTTTTAATTTAAAAATACATTAGTTAAGATGAAACAACATTAAAAATGTCCTTCCTGGGTCACACTCACCCCATTTCAAACACTCCGTGGCTACATGTGGCTTGTGGCTACTGTAGTGGATAATGGAGTTCCAGACAAACAAAAAAACTAACAAAATTTAGAGGAAATTTATAGGAGTTGATTTTGTGTAGTGAGACAAGACAATAAGGCTGAAGAAAAGTTGACACTCTTCAGATTCAGATCCTGGGATTTCCTACCAGAACAAAAGTGGAAAATGAAACAACTTGCAGAAATGGAATGTCCCCATTTCCTGTTCATATTCTCATTCTCCAGTTTGTTCTTTCAGAGGTTGCGATATTTCCAGCACGTAAATTTGGCATGTCCTGCTCCCACATGTTCCCTCTTTCTCCACTGAGGAAAACCTCTCTATAAACGAAGAGCTCCAGGGACTCAGCCCAGCCCGTGATAGGTCTTCACACTTAATTCTGCGTCACCACAGCATCCTCAGCACAGCATCTCCTGCCTCCATGGAGCCATCACTATCCTGGCTCATATTACTGGTATCTCCTTCCTTCCCTCTGGGTTAAGCAGCTGTTAAGAAGTACAAAAGAGTACTATACACTCTGGATTCACCTTCCTCTCTTCATTCCCCGGTCCAGAAAGATCAGATGTAAGAAACTGCTTGTTCAAAGAGAAATAGGGCTGAAACTGATCTCCACATTCCTATATCCAATTTTCTCCCCACCTTACTCTCCCAAATATTAATGGAAAACCTTTTGGAATGGCAAAGGGGGAGACAGGATGTGACCTCTAAAAGGGCATGCTATCCCTCAGAGTTTGAAGAAATCAGAGTCTCTAACATGTGCAGTCCACATCTTGTGAAGGTTATCCATATCCAGATGCAAAGAAGGCCCCAGAAGGATGGAACTTCTATTAGAGAACCACTGCCAATTGTTCCTTGGAATATCTTTCCTTGGAAATGAGAGTCTAGCCCCAAGATACTCACTATTAATCAGCCAACTGGCACATTTCAAATTTTCTATTCCATTTATAGTCTAATCTTGTCAGATGTTGCAAGGGCTTTCTGTAGGGCATTCTTTTTCTTAATAGATTTCAGGTGCAGAAGGTGGAGTTCATCGTTTTCCTCAGTTCATAATATTTTATTATATTTGGTTCAGACAAGTCCCACTTATTTACGTATTTGTTCATTCATTCATTAATTTTGCTATAAATATCCTTTTATTCCCTTTGCTCACTCCTAAATCTCCCCTCATAGGCAACGTGCTAGTTAATATCTTCTCTATTTTAGTGTATTATACAAGATGTGTACTTTCTGTGTGCATGTATTTTAAAACTATCTATGTTGTTCATTTTATATTATTTACCTCATTTCTTAGCTTTTCGCTAGTGTCTGTATGTTGAAGATCCCTCCATGTTGCTATGTATTCCACTTACCCGTTGCTTCTAACTATTGTGTAATACCCATGGTGTGCACCCACTATACTTTGTCAATCCTCTGTCCAAGTGGGAGGTACTCAAGCTGTCTCTAATCCCCATCACCACATATAATTCTACAATGGCCTTCCTCACCCCATGTTCCTTTATATAACTACATGAGAATTTTTGGGGGATATTGACACGGGGGAGAGGGCAGTCTTGTGTATTTGGCTTGGCATTTTTGCCATGACATCTTTCACTTTAGAGGCCAGAGAACCAATATGGTTCTGCAAGCTGCTAGGTAGATCTATCCCAATTATGTACTGAGGCACTAAAGAAATAATCATAAGCTGAACCTATGGACAAACCGGACCTACTGTGACATGCACTTAGTCCCAAATTCCATTTATCATTCAGCCTCTCTATATCCTCATTCAAATAGGAAAGCTATGATGAATTCTGGGTTCCTTGGTGGCAGTGTCAGCTATATTCAACATCCCTCAAGTAGTCTGGGTGTTACTTTCCCCACAAGGTAGAGTTACTCTGATAAATGGTTTAGGTGCTGAGGATGAATAGGTGAAATATTTATTTTATATGCTTGCAAAGGTTGCTTTCTGGAATGAGTAGGCTCTAAGTATAAGAAGTATCTCAAATTTAGAAATTAGATGAGAAAGCACAATTTTTCATTTTAGTAGCTAACATCAGTCTCTGCTGGATTTTTATTTTTCCAGTTACGTAAGTCAGTCATTCACCCTACCCATTACTTGTCCCTAGAAACAGTATAAATTATTTACTCTTATGTCACCACTTTTCCCCTGACATTCAGTACTATCACCTAGCCTCTATATTTCCAGGGTCCTTCTCCATTTCCACTAGGGAGCCAAGTTCTGAGGCAGCATCTGCATGACAAACCATGACTAGGAAAGAGAGAGAGAAAACTCTGGATTTATAGTCAGGTTGCGGGTCTCACATAGTAAACATACTCAAACATTCTCAACTCTCTGAGCTTTTTGACTCTTCTGTCAAGATAGTTTCAACATCTCCAATTAATTTGCTATAGGTCTAGATCACTGCCATGTCTAAGTTTTAAGAAGACAATCTAGCAAAGCATTAGGACCAGCCTTAAGATGTTAAAGCCATAGTCATGGGAAACTGTTCCTAAGCCAACAAACTTTTACTTACCTGGCCTTATATCCTATCCATTCTGTATTAGTTTCCTAGGGTTGCTGTAACAAAGTATTATAAACTGAGTAGCTTAAAACTATAGAAATTTATTCCCTCACAGTTCTGGAGGCTAGAAGTCTGAAATCAAGGCATTGGCATGGCATCTTATCTCTGAAAGCTCTAGGAGAGGATCCTTCCTTGCTTCTTCCTAGCTTCTAGCATGATGCAGCAATCCTGAGGCTTTTAGACATATCACTCCAATCTCTGTCTCCATTGTCACATGACATCCCTCCTGTGTCTCTCTGTGTCCTTGTGTCTTCACATTGGCTTCTTATAAGAACATGTTTTATTGTGTCTAAAGTAATTCATATGATCTCGTCATAACTTGATTACATCCTTAAAATCCCTATTTATGAATCAGGTCACATTCATAGATACCAGGGGTTAGAACTTCAACATATTTGTACAGGCGACACATTTCAACCCACAACCTACTCTATCCCAAGTCTAGACCAACATCTTTAATACCTGTTCCTTTATGTGTTCCTCTGTTTGATGTTGATATACATTCCCAGGTCCTGCAACTTTTTTAGTAAAAAAAAAAAACAAACTATTTTCTTCCAGTAAAGGAACTGTACTTTCCTGCTCATGCTAGATTGACACCATTCCCAGTCATCAATTTGCAGGCAAGAAGGGGAGGCAAGTGTAGATGTTGAGAGCAAGCATCATCTTGCAGGGCATTTATCCAAGGTGAGATTTTGCATAACTGTAAGGCTATTATAACAATGAGAAAGAGGGGATGCCTGGGTGGCTCAGTCCTTGGGCGTCTGCCTCAGGCGCAGGGTGTGATCCCAGGATCCAGGATCAAATCCTACATCGGGCTCCCTGCATGGAGCCTGCTTCTCCCTCTGCCTGTGTCTCTGCCTTTGTGTGTGTGTCTCATGAATAAATAAAGTCTTTTTTTAAAAAATGAGAAAGGGGTCACTTCTGCCACCCAAAAGACTCAGAAGAATTTGGGAGTTCAAATATGCTCAGCCAAAGAAAAACATGAACAAAGAGCTAATGTAAATCAGGAGAATGATGTATGAAACAATAGAGAATATCAATTGATATAATTATAAAAAAATAACCAAATAGAAATTCTGAGAAGTAACAGAAATCAAAAAATCATTAGATGGATTTAATGCCAGCTTTGAGCACACAGAACAAAGAATCACAAACTTAAATGAAGATATGATCTATTTTAAAGAGAAGAAAGAAAAAATAATAAAGAAAACAGAGCCTAAGAGACACTGGGAAGCCATCAAACATACCAACATAAGCATAACGGGAATCCCATAAGGAAAGGAGAAAGAGAAATGGGGAGAAAGAATATTTGAAGAAATAATGGCTAACAACCTCCATATTTGATAAGAGAAATTATTCTACATATTTAAGAAGATCCATGAACTCCAAGAAGAAAAAGTCCAAATAGACTCACCCTGAGACATGTTGTAATCAAATTGCCAAAAACCAAAGACAAAGAGAGAATCTTGAAAACAGTCTAGAATAGAGCTTCTGTTCTGTGACTAGGATCTGGCTGCAGGAAAGGAGTGCTCAATCTCTTGGCTGCATTAACCAAGAGTTTAGTCTCTTCAGCTTGGAGGTGGAGGGGCTAAGGACTGCTGGCAGCTTTGTCTCTTCTAATGAGATACTGCAAGCCTTGAGTGGGAGCTGATGGGAGTGAGAACTCCCTATTCTTGGCTTCATCCACCCAGAGTGGAGCTTCCCTCAAGTTGAACACCAGAGAGGGGTAAAAGGAAAAAAGGAGATTGTGGCTTCAACACCACAGACTCTCACAGTTCTCATGGAGAGTTAGTTAGATATTCTTAAATACACATTTCTACCACAGGACAATTTATAGAGAGTTTAAATGATGTGTGTGTGTGTGTGTGTGTGTGTGTGTGTGTGTGTGTTTATAGTTTTTGCCAGGTTTGCTTGTTTCTCAAGGCAGGGGCAGGGGGAGTCCATGGAGTTCCTCATGCTGTCATAAAAAAGTGGAACTCACCAGTGCAATACTTTATATACATTCTAAGATCTCTTAAGGAAACCTCAGTGACCAATCTGGAATACGCATGTAGTAGTAGACTTGCACCAAACAAACATTTCCATTTGACTTTATAGAATGCAACAGCACTTTCACGACTTTTAAAATGTTAATTATCCTACTGCTAGTTGATGTTGAAGCCACACTTTGCCACCACTGCAGGTGACTTCCCCATAAAACACAGATTTAGTACCATGGCCACTGCCACTCAAATGCTACCAAACTTGTATTTTCTGCATCCTCACTACTCCTAGCCACCTAGTGTTTATGAAGAAATAGGGAAACTATCCATGCTTTCTCACACTAGACCACTTTTTTCACTGAAATGGGCACTAAAGGAAACATAGTTATGCTCTGTGTAATATGACACCCCTAAAAAATATGCCTCCATGATCTGTCTGATACCTCACTTTGCACATACATAGACCTGACTCCATGGAGCCAGACCTGAAAACCAACCTCTGAGACAGGTTATCATTAGATCCCCAAAATATTAGTTCCTCCCTCTTTGCCTTTACACATACACAACCCTAATAAAAATCTTTAAAGAAATCTGGTCATGATGGCTTCTTGCATTAGTTTATTAAATATGCATATTTTTGCTTACCCCCCAATAGAAATTCAAGCTCTTCCTAAAGCAAGAGTTGGCAGATTTTGGCCTGTGAGGCAAATCTGGCCCAACACCTGTTTTAATACAACCTTGAGTTAAGAATGGCTCTTACAGATGAATTATTTGTAATCTATTTCATAATAGAAAATGTTAACTTTGAACCCTCACTAAGTGCAATGTTATTCCCTCTTAAATTAATTCTATTCTTCTCACTAATAGGCATACTACGAAGATGTTTGTACTTAATTATTATATTTTGAATTTTACCATTAAAAATATTATAGAAATGTGCTTTTTATATAATATCATATATATTAGCCTCAAATTGTCTTGTTGCTCCACAAAGTCTAACATATTTATTATCTGTCCCTGTAAAGAAAAAGTTTTCCAACTGCTACCCTAATGGATGCCCAAGAGAATCTGAGTTTGAAGAATGCTAGAGAAGAGTACAAAGGTGTGAAAACTGGCACACTTCTGCACAGGATATAGTGTCCTGGATCTGAATGAAAGACTGTGAGAGCTAGTGACAGAGCTGTAAGGCCCAATAGCACAGCCACAGATTTGCAGCAGATGTGTCAATTTACTTCTTTCCTGACCAGATGGAGACTATAAAGTTGGAAGCAAGGCAACCTTCTTTGTACCAGTTCTTTACACTGTCAACACATAAACTCCAAAAAATAGCAGGCACCTTGCTTTCTTCAGGGCAAAACACTTTCAATGAATTTTTATTAGCCTAATTCTCACCCATATGCATGGCTAACTCACCGTGCAATGTTTTTTATGCTCCAGCCACCTGCACAGTAGCATGCTATATTTAGGTCAGAGGCAATAGGACTTGGTAGAAACTTTGCAAAAAATAGAAACTTAAAGGAAACTTAAGGATGTCCCTTAACCTAATCTATTAAATGATTTAATCTACCAAATCCACTGTTTTGTCCTCTATAAAATGCAAATTATAATACATAACTATTTCCAAGGCCAATACTTAAAACATTAAATGACCAATATACCACAGGCATTGATCAATCAGATAGAATGCTGACCATGAAGAGCAAATAAACCACAGAAACCAGACTTATTCATAAGTTGTATGGCTACTAAATGACAATCTGTGTGTCACGTGCTCAGCACAGAGTCTTAAAAAAGAGTAAGTTCTTCATAATTTTTGCTACCATTATGATGATACAATTTTTTTCTTCCTTAATAATGATTTCCTACCTTCTTTATAAATTGCACTGTATTTCACATATAGTGATGTATTCATAGTGTCAGGTCTTCTTTTTCTTTATTTTGGGATAATTTCACACAATAAAGAAATGAGCTCTCTTTAAATAAATATCTGGAAATTGGTAATGCTTAATGTTGGCATGATTGGAAGCCTTTTGGTCCCCACTGCTAAGAACCATAATTGGTTGTGAGATTCTTGCTAGAAGCAAATGAAGTTAAAGATTCTTAGGTCTTAATGAATAGCTAATTTAACAAGAAAGGCTTGTGGTAAATTTGATAGGCTTTACCCAAGTCATGAGCACATGGAAAAAACCCTCAGGCAGGAAGCCTTCATTATTTCTCCCTGGTTTTAATCTGTATATTTTTTCGGCTGAAATCAAGATATTGAACATTTCTTAGCATCAGTGATTAGGAAGGAGATCAAACAAGATCAGCAAAGTTTTATCTTTTGATTAGTTCCACCATGATATGTAATAGAAATGATTACTCATTGATAATGGATGCAACATGTTAGATAATATTCTAATTGCTTTAAACACATTTACTTATATAATCCTCACAACAACTCTATCAGATAATATATTGGACATCTTTCAGTTATCATTTCACATTCTCTTTGTCTCTCCTTTCCAGTGTTCTCCACAACCAAAGCGACCAGTTCTGCCTGGATTCCCACTAGCTTTATGTTGTACAACTGATAACAGCAACCAGCTTCAGGCCACCTGCCTTGATTCAGGCTGCAGTAACAAAGAACCATAGAGTGGGGGGCTTATCAACAACAGAAACTTATTTCTCACAGTTCTAAAGGCTGGGATCATGGCCTTTGAGTGAGGGCTTTCCGGTTCATAGACAGCCATCTTCTTGCTGTGTCCTCACATTAGAGGAGCTAGGGAGATCTCTAGGATATTTTTTTTATAAGGACGCTAATCTCATTCATCTCCCAAAGACCTTACCTCCCAATACTATTACATTGTGGGGAGGTTAGGATTTAAATTTATGAATATGAGGGAGACACAAACATTCAGTCCATTGCACTACCTATTCCATTTGCTTTTTATCTCCAACCCCCAAGACTTCTCTTTTGATGTCCCAAAGTAGGACACCAAGGTAACTAGATCAGTGCCTGCATCTGCAACCTAGAAATAAAAAAAGGTGTTAACCTCCAGGCAAGTCTTTATTCAATGATGATAGGAAGCTGATAGGTTAATTTTTCCCCCAATATGGATAGTTTTCAAATGTTTTTCATATGGATTCTTAGTACTGCAGAATTAAGCAACCAGTTAGCATATAGCAATGGCCAACAATATATCTTTGTATTGGCTCTCCCCCCTTTTCTGCTTCACTGCTCTCTTATTCTTCTTCCCCATGATCATACTCTCACAAAATATGTTCATACATATCACTAATAAGACTTTGTCTCAAGGTCAATTTTATGGGGAACCTGGTAATATCCCAGTTAGTACCAAGAGTGGACCTAGACAATAAACTCTCAAGATGAAATTTTGAAGCCTAATCACTCACCAGCCTGACAGCAGTAAGATCCCTATTGCTACTGGTAATTGGGGCAAGCATTACCATTGGGATTCAGTACAATTAGTATTAGAATATTTAAACTTTTACTGTTGTGGTTTTGGTATATGGAGCCAATGATAATTATACAATAGACTGGTTTTCTTTTTTGGAAGTCTTGAAAAAGCAAATAAAATCATAATAGCCAATTTCAATCAGGGCATTCTGCAAAAGCCTCTCGATCCTCTATGGAGGATCTATGGAGGATCAAGTTTCTATGGAAACTTGAAAAAGACCCTAATTTCCTACAGCTGCAGGGCAGATTGTGCTGAAAATCATGCCCCTGATCTAATTGTAAGAGTGGCAGAGCTTTAAGGGAGATTAAATGCAATCCTCAACAGATCACTTATGTCAAAGTGAGGGATCCTGCATGGAAAAAAGTGCAACTGTGTGACCTGGTACTGGTAGGGGTACAGTTAATGGATAAGTCTGAGACTGGTTTTTGTTTTTTGTTTTTTGTTTTTTTTGGTAAAATAAGATGTATTGAAATATATACACTGAATTTGCCCCTTTTAGTATACAGTTCAATGAGCTTTGACAAATTCATGCAACCATTACCACACAAGATACAAAATATTTTCATCATCCTAAAAATTTCCCTCGTGTTTCTTTGCAGTCAATCCTCTCCTCCCATTTCCAGCCTCTGCCAACCTCTGAATTGTTTTCTGTCTATATAGTTTCACATTTTCTAGAATGTCATATAAATGGAATTATATGAGGGTTTTTCTCTTCTTTCACATGTTTAAAATCCATCCTTTTTGTACAAATTAATAGTTGTTCTTTTTAATTAATAGCATTCCATTGTGTATATCACAGTTTGTTTACAAATTAATCTGAGCCTGGGAATCTTGAATCCCCAGGTTTCATTGGGCCATTCATGTCAGAAAGGGAAGTCCCTTTCCTTCTGCTGGAGACCCTATACTATTAAGGGGCCACACAAAATCAAACAGGGAATTTCAGTCCCTGCTTTAAGAGGAAATAGCACACACACCAAAGGAAATACTAGAATCTGGATGTGTTAGACAGAAAAATACCCCACCCCCAGAATGTTCATAGCCTAATCCTTGAGACCTTCGAATATTACATGTCAAAAGTACTTGGTAGATGTGATTAAGATTAAAAACCTTATGGGATCCCTGGGTGGCTCAGCAGTTCATCACCTGCCTTTGGCCCAAGGCGTGATCCTGGGGTCCCAGAATCAAGTCCCGCATTGGGCTCTCAGCATGGGGCCTGCTTTTCCTTCTGCCTGTGTCTTTGCCTCTCTATCTCTTTATGTCTATCATGAATAAATAATAAATAAAATCTTTTTTAAAAAAAACCTTACAATGGGAAGGTTTTCCTGGATTGGCCCAATTTAATCACAGGAGAGAGGAGAAAGGCAGAAGAGAAGGTCAGAGAGATGTGGCTGGAGAAGGCCATGACTCACTTTTGTTGACTGTGAAAAGGGAGGAACAGTCCACCAGCCAAGCATTATGGTAGCCTCCAGAAGCTGGGAACAGATTTCATCTCACAGCCAGTAAGAATATGGGGGCTTCAGACCTACAACTGCAAAGTATTAAATTCCACCAACAACCCAAATGAACAGGAAATATATTTTTCCCTACAACCTCCAGAAAGGAACTCAACCTGCCAACAATGTGATTTTAGTCCAGTGAGAACCATACCGACTTCTGACCTACAAAACTTTGAATAAAGTTGTGCTACAGGAATTGGGGGAACCGAGTGTAAAAGTGTGCCTTAAAGATATTAGAAAGGAATGTAGAACAGAAAATAAAGCCTATTGGGGGGATAAATTGATATTGGAGCACTTATACATGACTTGGAGTCACTATTCTGACAGATACATGAAATCTCTTCTAAAACTCTCCCAGAGGATGCCTGGGTGGCTCAGTGGTTGAGCGTCTCTGGCTCAGGGCATGATCCTGGGGTCCTGGGATCAAGTCTCACATCAGGTTCCCCTCAGGGAACCTGTTTCTCCCTCTGCCTATGTCTTTGCCTCTTTCTGTGTGTGTCTCTCATGAATAAATAAAATATTTAAAAAAATAAAACTATGTCAGGATCACTCCTTAAAAGTTGACATGGAAATGGCCAAGTAGATGCCAAGACTTCCTGGCACAGTCTTGAAATTTGGCTAAGAAGTAGGAATTTCAGAAGGGGTTTATTTTGTGAAACCAGAAAGAATCATAGGATACTACTTTCACTAAAACAATAAAAAATTATCTAATGAGGGTAACTCTCAACATTTAGAAAAAGTTTGATTGTGGTTGTCCTCTGCAGGGCAGGGTAAATGGCAAGAGATCTTGACAATGTGCATATCTGAATTCTAGAAGAGCAGAAACCAGGTGGCACACTTAAAACTTTAAGTTAACTGGATACAGTTTTAATAATGTACAGTAAACTAGGGGTGCCTGGGTGCTCAGTTGGTTAAGCATCTGATTCTTGGTTTCAGCTCAGGTCATGATCTCAGGGTCTTGGGATCAAGCCCTGCCTTGGCTCTGTCCTCAGCATGAGTCTGCTTGGGATTCTTTCTTTCTCCCTTCCCCTCTGTTCCTCCCCCTGCCTGTGCATGTGCTCCCTCTCTCTTTCTCTAAAATAAATAAATAAAATCTTTAAAATAAACATAACCTACAGTAAATCAGACTGGTTTGCAGGAACCTGAAGGAACCTGTAAGGGCTGCTTCATGCTGTCCCTAAGGGCAAGATAGAAAAGCATACTGTGCTACTTCGCTTTTACAATTTAAAAACAATAGCAATGTCAGATAAATAGAGGTCTGATGTCAGCAGCCATAATAAAAAAATTGTAATGCTTTCAGAGTCATTGACATAGGACTTTGATGAAAAATTATGATTCTTTATTCACTTTTCAGAATTAAGTCAATTATCGAAAGGGCAAGAGGACTCTGGAATGCCTCAGAGTAACATATGGTAAATATCCTCTTAATCCTTTCCCCAAAGTGACCTATGCCCATTTGCCAAGGTAACTTACGTATTGGAGAAGGGCAGTACTCAGCATTCCAATAACTGTTAGATGCAGTGTCTGAGATGACGACAATGTCAGGTGAACCAAAACACCTCCACGTTCCTACTGCTAAAAAGGAAATTTATGGAGGCTAGGTGATAAGTAGAGTTTTGTCCAAATCTGTCTTATACTATTGTAACGGGTCCATGGAATCACCCTGTGGTTATTTCCCTGGTCACGTATATACCTAGGATAGATGTTGTTGGAAGGTAGAAGAACCCTAAATTCAATTTTCTGTTCTGTAGATTAAAGGCACTTGATGGGATGAGCACTGGGTATTATACTATATGTTGGCAAATTGAGCTTCAATAAAAACAAATTTAAAAATACATGAAAAAAAATAAAGTTGGGACGCCTGGGTGGCTCAGTGGTTTAGCATCTGCCTTTGGCTCAGGCCATGATCCGCAGGTCCTGGGATCGAGTCCCACATCAGGCTTCCTGCTCCCCACAGGGAGCCTGCTTCTCCGTCTGCCTATGTCTTTGCCTCTCTCTCTCTGTCTCTCATGAATAAATAAAATCTTTAAAAAGAAAAAAAAAGTAAAGTCATTATGGTAGGAAGGACCAAGTGGAAGCTTCTGAAAAGCCCTTTTATCACTAGTCCACATAGATGATGAGAAAGAGTTTTTCATCATTGAGAAGAACCCTTCATCCACCATCATTGAGAAGAACCCTTCATCCACCCTTCATCCCACCATCAAAGACTTACTCAGGGAATTTGACAAAATGTAGGAGTAACTGTCCCCATTGTAGTGCCATTCAATTCACCTGTCCCATCTCTGCAAAGCCATATGAATTGTCACAGGTGATGTTCAACTATGATCATCTTCATCAAGTAGTAGTCCCAATCTCAGCTACTGTGCTAGATGTGCTACTTGGTATGCTACTGTCGGTCTGGTGAGTGCATTCTTCTTGAAACCTACAAGTAGGGAGGATAAAACCCGTTTGCTTTACAAGAGAGGAAAACAGTAATATTCATGGTTTGCCACACTGCTATGCTGACGCTGCTGTGCTCCACCACAAAACAGTTCACAGTAACCCTCACTGTATTAACAGTTCACTCTAATGTAAAAATCTCTGCTAAGATTAGCTCCAATTGTTGCATCTTACGTGTTTTGCCATTAAGAAAGATGAGCCACTTTGGATTTTTGAAGCAACATATACTACACTTGGGAATATTCATAAACTCATTCATTGCATACCCTAGAAGCCACTGCCAGTTTCAAGTGAGATCTGAAGTTCAAACGGGTTTTCTTCCCCTTTTTTGGGTGTGTGTGTTCTTCTTTTAAAAGATCTTCACAAATGTGCTTATGCTTCCTCTTTTATTTTCAGTAGCCATCTCTTTTCTCCCTCTCTCTTCTCTCTCCCTTTCTTTTTGTTTCTCTCACACAGGCCTTTTTTTTTTTTCAAATTTTACTTCCTTCTCAAAGAATGATTCTGTTTGGAAATCACTAATCTATGCTGTTAAACTTAATAATTCTTTTCATCTGTTTCATTTAGTTTTACTTACTAGTTCTTTTATTTCTTTCTAAAAATGAAAGCTTAGGTCATTTATTTTGGATATTAGTTTTCACCAAATGCAATAAAGGGTATTAATTTTCCTAAATATCACTTTGACTGCATCCTGTTGGTTTGCATTGTTACTCATTTCTAAACAGTCAGTGATTTCAGTTTTAATCTCCTCTTAAAAATTTAGAAGGGGTTGGCATGCTTTTGTTGCTAATGTCAAAGTAATTGAGTTTTATTTATTTACCTATCATTTGTTATATTTTGTTGCTCATACACAATTTTTGCTAATACACAATCCATATTTCATTTAAAATTAATTTTAATGAAATATGGATTATATGGGCTCATATTTTTAAAATATCTTTCAATCTTCTTGGCAGCATCATAATGCGTAACTTTAAAACTATTCCACTGGTGTTTCAAAACCAAATATATTCTCCTAATTGGTTAAAATAAGATTAAATCAACTCTACTATGATTCATCCATCTTCTTTTCATTTGTACAGGTTCATTTTTGACTATTTAATTCATTGGTTTCTGAGACAAGTGTGGTAAAACTTTCCACTAATATGTTCATGTGAAAAAACATGTTCATGTGGATTTTTCTATTGCTTATATTTCTAATACCTTTTACCATATATATATATCATGTATCTGTGTATGCTTGTGTTTCTTCTATTATTTATATTTCTAGTATATATTTCTCCTAAATAAGATTGCATTCATGCTTCTGGTGGATTACAATTTTATCTCTATAAATCATTACTTTTTCTGTGTAATATTTTTCACCCTGAATTCTATTTTATCACATACATCACCATTCTTTTTGTTAACGTTTTCACAAAGTATTCATTATTTTTCTTTTTCTTTTGGAAATGTTATATAAATAGAATATAACCAAATTTGATGGTTTTGTTTATCTAATACAAGAACCTTGAATTCACTAATTTAATCTTCTTTTTTCTTTTTGCTACTCAGCTAATCTATTAACTTTTTATTTCATTGCTTATGCTTTTAATTATGAAGACTGATGATTCCCTTTACAAGAAACCATTTTTGGTTGCTTTTAAGAATAGGTTACTCTCTGGGATTCCTGGGTGGCGCAGCGGTTTGGCGCCTGCCTTTGGCCCAGGGCGCGATCCTGGAGACCCGGGATCGAATCCCACATCGGGCTCCCGGTGCATGGAGCCTGCTTCTCCCTCTGCCTATGTCTCTGCCTCTCTCTCTCTGTGACTATCATAAATAAATAAAAATTTAAAAAAAATTTAAAAAAAAGAATAGGTTACTCTCTGATACTTATAAAACTATTATTGATACCCATTTTTTACTTCCTTCTACTTTCTATGCTAAAGCTAGATCATAGGACTATAGTGCTTCTGCGAGATTTCCTATTTCACTTTTACATGTTGGAGCTCTGCAAAGGTTTGGTACCTTTTATTCATCAGGACAGAGTGTTTATTTTGCATAATATTGTAACTAGATTTTATTTCCATGACCTAAGTCATAATTCTCCCTTTCTAGGCAGACAATCCATAGTCTGACTGCATGAGTCCTACATCTGAGGATTGTGTAGAATGTGAGGTAATGGTGAATGTCAATATGGCATGTCAAATTTAGTTTTTAGTCCCATGTCCCTGTGTAAGCTATAGGTTTCCTGGTGGTACGCCTCTTTCTGGAGTCCAACAGGCCCATTTTGGCAATCTCATATATTAGAACTACCGCTTTCATCTCTATCCCACCTCATACAGCTATTTCACTCTTTTCACTGACCAGCTTGTTCTGCAAAATAACAGAATAAGCCAACAATGATTGGATTTTTACTTCCTCTAGAGAGCAGTTAAACTAAACTAGAGCATCTCATATCTAATCAGATAAAGGTTTTTATTTACCAGTCTTGGGTAAGGTAACTACCCATGCACCCATGATTTGTAGCCAGGGAGTGAGTTTGTACTGCCGTAATGGCTCCGAGAATAACCACATAAATGAAAGGGTATAAGGGGAAAGCAGGAAGCATCAGTTACCAGAGGAACTCCTTAGAAATAGGGCAGGTGATGGTGAAGAGAAAAAAATGCCACATACTTTGTGTGGGATAGATATTTTGTGATTGAATGAAAGAGAGAAAAGGAGGTTAAAATTAGCAAAATAACAAAATGGTTACATAAACTAGAAGGAACAATGCCAAGCAGGCTCTCTCGCATGATTCAACAGCTGCATAAATGTGAACCTTAGAATGCATTACAATCTAACATGTACATGATTTTTGCAGTTCCAAAAGTATTAAATGATGCCTGCTTTCCATCTGGACTATGCAGTATTTATATGTATATTTATAGATAGTTTATCCTCACCCTACTTCAAAAAGGTTTTGCGTTGGCTTACCATGAAAGACAAGCACATAATCACATTATTTAACAGTAGAAACAGAAAACACAATAGACTCCAAGGGAAAATAAACTGATCAGAAACATAGGTTATAGCTATTATGACTGAGCATTAATTCTGGCTCTGGGCTTCTTGTCATCCAAGGCAAAATATACTCAGAGTCTGAATAACAGAAGATACTAGTTCATTAAGAGAGACAACTCTCCTGGGAATGAATTTATCTTATCATTATTCAAAAGATAGTAAAATGTACAGGGAAACCTTCAAGCAGATGCAGAAGCATTTTTTATAAAAATATTTTCCTCTAAACCATATGTTAAAAAATCAGAGTCTAACATTGAGGCCTTATTTAGACAAGGCATCTCTTTAGAAGCCTAAGATATTATGGTCTTTGTATGTATGCCCTCTTGGACATCGTTCTACTCATCTTCTGTACATAGTTAATTTCAACTGATCTGTTTATATTTATTGTCATTTTTCTCAAAGCTTTAATTTAATCACCCATTTGCACCTTTTATATAGGTTGAGTCAGGGGTTATTCCTACATACTCTGTAGCACCACTGCCTATTTCCATTGGAAGCATATGCCTGCACCATAATAAGGGATTATAATTTTCCCATTGCTAGAGTCAATGCTTACTTTTATGTCTATCTTCCTCTAACTCCAATGCCCTCAATTATGATTCTAAAAGAATATTAAAATCAAACTAAATTTTTTGGCTTGCCAACTTTGAGAAAAGCTACATGAATTGGATATTAGATGTTTGTGCTTCACAAGGAGAGTAGGACACATCACCTCTGGAGACTCTTCAGACAGGATCAACATTTTCCTCAATAAATAGATTTGGATATGGCTATACAGCTCTCATTTACTGAGTGATTATTATCTTCAGTCATTCTCTAGTTGGTATCATTGGGTTCCATAGCTTTAGGATATTTGTATACAGTGACTCCCAAAATTTATACTTCCAGGCCCACACTACTCCCCATAAGCATCTTTAATTCATCCAGTTGTTCATACCAACCATCTTGGAGTCATTCTTCACTCCTCTTTTTCTTATACTCCAAATGCATTTGCTATTACCAAATACCATTGCTGGATCATATGATAACTAAACAATGTTTAGTTTTGTAAGTAACTGCAAAACTGTTTTCCAAAGTGGCTATACCATTTTGCATTCCCACCAACAATGAAAGAGTTTCTGTTACTGTATTTCCTCACTAGTATTGGGTATTGACAGTGTTTTGGAATTCAACAATTATAACTGGTACTTACTGGTATCTAATAAGTACTTGTTTTAACTTAAATCTTCCTAATTATATATGATATGGAGCATCTTTTCTTGCATTTACTACCTGTATATTTTCTTTGATAAGGTGTCTGCTCAGGTTTGGGGCTTATTTTTTTTAAAAGTGGGTTCTTTTTCCTTACTATAGAGTTTAAGAGTTCTTTGTATATTTTGGATAATAGTTCTTTATCAGATGCATGTCTTGCAAATATTTTCTCTTCATTGGGAGTCTGTCCACTCATTCTTTTGAGCTTGGATTTTGCAGAGCAGTAGTTTTAATTTTAATAAAGTCCAGCTTATCTATTACTACTTTCAAGAATTGTGCCTTTGGTTTTCATCCAGAAAGTCACCATCATATTCAAGATCATCTGGATTTTCTCCTATATTATTTTCTAGGGGTTTTATGTTTTTCATCTTACATTAGGTCTATGATCCATTTTGAGTCATTTTGGGGGGAAGGATGAGAAGGTCTGTGTCTAGATTTTTTTCTTTTTGCATATAGATGTCCAGTTGCTCCAGCACCATTTGTTGAAAAAAAGCTTATCTCACACCACTGTAATGCTTTTGCTCCAACAAAGATCAGTTGTCTATATTTATGTGAGTCTATTTCTGGGCTCTCTGTTCTGTTCCATTGATCTATATGCCTTTTTTTTTTTTTTTTTTTTTTTTTTTTTTTTACCAATACCATACTCTCTGAATTACTGTAGCTTTATAGTAAGCCTTAAAGTCAGGTAGTGTCAGTCCTAGACTTTGTCGTAATCCTTTAATATTAAGTTGGCTACTCTGGGTCTTTAGACCATCCATATAAACTGTAGGATCAGTTTTCCACATACACAAAATAATTTTCTGGGATTTTCATTAGATTGTGTTGAATCTATAAATCAAATTGGGAAGAACTGACATCTCAAAAATAGTGTCTTCTTATCCATGAGCATGGACTGTCTCTCCATTTATTTAATTCTTTGTGTTTTTTTTCATCAGTTTTGTAGTTTTCCTTATGTAGGTCTTATATATACTGCGTTAGATTTACACCTAAGTATATCTTTTAGAAGGTGTTAAATTAAGCAGTAATATGTTTTCAATTTCAAATCCTACATGTTCATTGCTGGTATATGGAAAAGCCATTGACTTTTGTATATTAATTTTGCATGCTGCAACCTTACAATAATCGCTTGTTAGTTCCAGGAGTTTTTTGTTTTGTTTTTTTTTGTTTTTTTTTTTTTATTGGGGGGTAGGGGTTGGTTTGTTTTTAATTTGTTTTTGTATTTTTATCTATTCTTGAATATCTTCTCTGGGTTTGAAATAAACAACTAAAAAAATAAGTAAAGTCCATTGCTTGAATCATTAATAAAAAAAGTCTCCACTAAAAAGAGAGGAAGAGAGAGAGAGGACTAAATTTATTAGTAAGGCTTCCATTTAACTCCTTAACTAATATGTAACAAAAGCAAAAATTTAATTTTTTTCACATAAAAATTTATTCTGGTAGCCAGTCCAGAAGAGCGAAGGCTTCCTCACAAGGTCATCACAGAACCCAACTCCATTCTTTCTTGTTCTCTGATTCGCTAAAGTATTTTCTTTGTATGTCCTTAAATTGAAGGTTGTGGGAAAGAGGAAGGAAAATCAGAATGCAAATGGTCTCTTTCTAAGCTGGTAATATGAAACTTACATACATCACTTTTGCTCACACCTCATTGGTCATGATTTAGTTATAGGGCCATATCTAATTACAATGAAAGCTAAGAAGTATGCTTATGGTTAGCCAATCATGTGTCTGGTTAAAATTTGGTGGTATGAGGAGGGATCTAATACTAAAATCAAAAAGAGAATGGATTTTAGAGAAAAATTATGAGACATCATACCACACAATAGATAGAAATAAAGAAGCAATCTGTAAAACTTACAGAACCCATAACTTTATAGGTTCTATAAATTTAAGTCAGTTTTAATGAAGTATGAGAATACCAAAAGTTATAGGCAGTGGCATTGTATAACAATAGAATATTGTCTCATATTTTTTAAACCTAGAGTATCCTAGGGATCCCTGGGTGGCTCAGCGGTTTAGCGGCTGCCTTTGGCCCAGGGCGTGATCCTGGAGACCGAGGATCGAATCCCGCATCGGGCTCCCGGTGCATGGAGCCTGTTTCTCCCTCTGCCTGTGTCTCTGCCTCTCTCTCTCTCTCTCTCTCTCTCTCTCTGTGTGTGTGTGTGTGTGTGACTATCATAAATAAAAAAAATTTAAAAAAAAAACCTAGAGTATCCTAAAGTGTGCTTCACTCTAGTTAAAATGAACAATTGACAATTATGTGAGGTGTTTGGACACATCTATGCTTTATTCTAATAGTTATCCCTTTATTTATTGATTACCTTATTTTTATGGCAAGCTATCTTAGCTTTTCATTTACAACAAAGACATAAAATTTGTTCTAAAAATGTATTTAACCAAAAGCAGAGAATCACATTTAAAGAAAAATACCGAAATCGAGACCAGAAGAACTGTGGAACAGATCAACAAAACCAGGAGTTGGTTCTTTGAAAGAATTAACAAGATAGATAAACCATTAGCCAGCCTTATTAAAAAGAAGAGAGAGAAGACTCAAATTAATAAAATCATGAATGAGAAAGGAGAGATCACTACCAACACCAAGGAAATACAAACGATTTTAAAAACATATTATGAACAGCTATACGCCAATAAATTAGGCAATCTGGAAGAAATGGACGCATTCCTGGAAAGCCACAAACTACCAAAACTGGAACAGGAAGAAATAGAAAACCTGAACAGACCAATAACCAGGGAGGAAATTGAAGCAGTCATCAAAAACCTCCCAAGACACAAGAGTCCAGGGCCAGATGGCTTCCCAGGGGAATTTTATCAAACGTTTAAAGAAGAAACCATACCTATTCTCCTAAAGCTGTTTGGAAAGATAGAAAGAGATGGAGTACTTCCAAATTCGTTCTATGAAGCCAGCATCACCTTAATTCCAAAGCCAGACAAAGACCCCGCCAAAAAGGAGAATTACAGACCAATATCCCTGATGAACATGGATGCAAAAATTCTCAACAAGATACTGGCCAATAGGATCCAACAGTACATTAAGAAAATTATTCACCATGACCAAGTAGGATTTATCCCTGGGACACAAGGCTGGTTCAACACCCGTAAAACAATCAATGTGATTCATCATATCAGCAAGAGAAAAACCAAGAACCATATGATCCTCTCATTGGATGCAGAGAAAGCATTTGACAAAATACAGCATCCATTCCTGATCAAAACTCTTCAGAGTGTAGGGATAGAGGGAACTTTCCTCGACATCTTAAAAGCCATCTATGAAAAGCCCACAGCAAATATCATTCTCAATGGGGAAGCACTAGGAGCCTTTCCCCTAAGATCAGGAACAAGACAGGGATGTCCACTCTCACCACTGCTGTTCAACATAGTACTGGAAGTCCTAGCCTCAGCAATCAGACAACAAAAAGACATTAAAGGCATTCAAATTGGCAAAGAAGAAGTCAAACTCTCCCTCTTCGCCGATGACATGATACTCTACATAGAAAACCCAAAAGTCTCCACCCCAAGATTGCTAGAACTCATACAGCAATTCGGTAGCGTGGCAGGATACAAAATCAATGCCCAGAAGTCAGTGGCATTTCTATACACTAACAATGAGACTGAAGAAAGAGAAATTAAGGAGTCAATCCCATTTACAATTGCACCCAAAAGCATAAAATACCTAGGAATAAACCTCACCAAAGATGTAAAGGATCTATTCCCTCAAAACTATAGAACACTTCTGAAAGAAATTGAGGAAGACACAAAGAGATGGAAAAATATTCCATGCTCATGGATTGGCAGAATGAATATTGTGAAAATGTCAATGTTACCCAGGGCAATATACACGTTTAATGCAATCCCTATCAAAATACCATGGACTTTCTTCAGAGAGTTAGAACAAATTATTTTAAGATTTGTGTGGAATCAGAAAAGACCCCGAATAGCCAGGGGAATTTTAAAAAAGAAAACCATATCTGGGGGCATCACAATGCCAGATTTCAGGTTGTACTACAAAGCTGTGGTCATCAAGACAGTGTGGTACTGGCACAAAAACAGACACATAGATCAATGGAACAGAATAGAGAATCCAGAAGTGGACCCTGAACTTTATGGGCAACTAATATTCGATAAAGGAGGAAAGACTATCCATTGGAAGAAAGACAGTCTCTTCAATAAATGGTGCTGGGAAAATTGGACATCCACATGCAGAAGAATGAAACTAGACCACTCTCTTTCACCATACACCAAGATAAACTCAAAATGGATGAAAGATCTCAATGTGAGACAAGATTCCATCAAAATCCTAGAGAAGAACACAGGCAACACCCTTTTTGAACTCGGCCATAGTAACTTCTTGCAAGATACATCCACGAAGGCAAAAGAAACAAAAGCAAAAATGAACTATTGGGACTTCATCAAGATAAGAAGCTTTTGCACAGCAAAGGATACAGTCAACAAAACTCAAAGACAACCTACAGAATGGGAGAAGATATTTGCAAATGACATATCAGATAAAGGGCTAGTTTCCAAGATCTATAAAGAACTTATTAAACTCAACACCAAAGAAACAAACAATCCAATCATGAAATGGGCAAAAGACATGAAGAGAAATCTCACAGAGGAAGACATAGACATGGCCAACATGCATATGAGAAAATGCTCTGCATCACTTGCCATCAGGGAAATACAAATGAAAACTACAATGAGATACCACCTCACACCAGTGAGAATGGGGAAAATTAACAAGGCAGGAAACCACAAATGTTGGAGAGGATGCGGAGAAAAGGGAACCCTCATACACTGTTGGTGGGAATGTGAACTGGTGCAGCCACTCTGGAAAACTGTGTGGAGGTTCCTCAAACAGTTAAAAATAGACCTGCCCTACGACCCAGCAATTGCACTGTTGGGGATTTACCCCAAAGATACAAATGCAATGAAACGCCGGGACACCTGCACCCCGATGTTTCTAGCAGCAATGGCCACGATAGCCAAACTGTGGAAGGAGCCTCGGTGTCCAACGAAAGATGAATGGATAAAGAAGATGTGGTTTATGTATACAATGGAATATTACTCAGCTATTAGAAATGACAAATACCCACCATTTGCTTCAACGTGGATGGAACTGGAGGGTATTATGCTGAGTGAAGTAAGTCAGTCGGAGAAGGACAAACATTATATGTTCTCATTCATTTGGGGAATATAAATACTAGTGAAAGGGAAAATAAGGGAAGGGAGAAGAAATGTGTGGGAAATATCAGAAAGGGAGACAGAACGTAAAGACTGCTAACTCTGGGAAACGAACTAGGGGTGGTGGAAGGGGAGGAGGGCGGGGGGTGGGAGTGAATGGGTGACGGGCACTGGGTGTTATTCTGTATGTTAGTAAATTGAACACCAATAAAAAAAATAAAAAATAAAAAATAAAATAAAATAAAATAAAGAAAAATACCAAGCAAATTATAATATAGACATGAGATTAACATGACAAAAAATGCTAAGGTAGTATACAAATAACTTAATCTATACTCCTTTAAGTATAGTATAGTATAAACATAAAAATTTCATTTTTGTTGATATTTCCAAATAAATTCATCATGGCTGAAAGCAAATAAATTACAGTTTACTTCAAGGTGTTTTTTTTTTTTTTTCGGAGTTTCAAACTGTTCATATATCTCACACTTTGATAGTATAATGTACTCCCATAATGAGATACAGTACATCATGGAAAATCATTAAGTAGTGAAATAAACACAGAAAAATTTTAGTGTTGAATTCTTTTCCATAAGTTACCATATACCGGTTTACAACTCTCTGAGCCTCAATTTTTGTCATCTATAAGATGGGATATTAATATCTGACCTCGCTTCTCAGATTTAAGGAATCTTAAACTGTTCAGCTGATACCTAATATAAATGAACCTACAAATATAAGGCACAGAGTCAGCAATAGTGACCATAATCCCAATCTGAGTAATGCCATCATACTCAAAGTACTCCTACTCTGAATTTGACCACTGTCATGGTGAAAAGTCTATCCATGAAAGGTAAAGAAAGGTACAGCCATGAGAACTCATGGTCAACATAGTCAGAATCTGATTCAGAAGAAGACTGTTCTAGACTGTCAGTGGAAAATTTCAGACTTCAAGAGCAAAATCAATCCCAACAAAACAAAGACACAATATTGAGAATTATCTTAATAAATGTCACTTTGGGGAAATAGTCTGGGGGAAATGGTGTTTTCGTTGCTTTTAAGATAGCTATGATAATAGTGTATATTTACACAATACACATTGTACAAATCGCTATTCTAAACAGTATCTAAACTGCTCTACAAACGTACATATACATACACACAATCTTTTAGGTATTTTTTTCTTTTTTAAGAAATATATCATTTTCTCTATTATAGAAAAGAGGAAAGTAAATCTCAGAATTCAAGTGCCTTGTCTAGGATATGTAACTCCAACAAGGCAATACTTAGAATGTCTACCACATTTATAGACACTCAATACATGTTTATTTGATAAATGAATGAATAAACAAATTAGTTAAATATTGAGAAAGGAACTGAAAAAGTTCAGCTCCTAAAATGAAGACCTGTTTTATGACACTATATTGTTCTCCCATTTTCATTGAGTCACAATTCCAAAAAGTAGAAAAAAGTGATAACAATAAAATGGAAGCTTATATTATAAGGAAATTTGCTGATGGCCGAGATACTAGTTATATCAAATTTATAGTTTCAAAATTATTTCATGATTTTTTTCTGCCCCATAATGACTACTTATACCACTGCAGGTTGCCATCCATCAGAACACTGCCTACTGCAACTGCCAATATTCAAATCGCATTTAACCCACAGACCCCTTATAGGATCAAAAACAGGATGTTCAAATTAAGTAACATATATGATGTAAAGGCTGTTTTATGGATTACTTAAAAGTATTCATGACTATAAATGTTTCTATCCTTTGATCTGTGACTTTTTATTCATTGGCTCCATTTTTAAGATCTCCAAAGTTTCTCCCCACAAGGGGCCCAAGTCTGTGGTGATGAATCATGTGAGGGAGCTCTGTTTTTAATTCAGGTTCCTCCCTGCTATGAGCTTTCAGATCATGTACACAGAGCTCAGCAGCCAATGAAATTAACTTATCTGAGAAAAGAGGTGATATATGGAAATTGCTCAGCACCAGCTCTGTTTTCTCTATCTCAACTCACCTGGGGTCATACATTTCCAGAGATAGTTGCTATGGCCACTTGGTAGGGTTGAAATTATCACAACAACTTGGAAAATTAGATATGGCAGTAAATTTGAATGACTTTCAGTGTTTTTCAAATATTATTTCTAGATCTCAGGTATATAGATCCTATTAGATTTCTGTTGTGCCCTACTCAATTGACTCTCGAAATAGAAGATTGCAATGCAAACATTCCTATTATTTGCTCTATGACGTTTAGTGTTTGGTCTCTGCCTATCTTAAGGTGCCATGGCAAAGCAGATGTGTTCCAATAACTTTCTGGAAATTCCTGGTTTAGAAGCTGATTGAAAGATCAAATTACTTTTCATAGGGAGTCCTATCAATGATCAACTCCACTACCACCTTTTCATTAAGGCTAAATCTGACAAAGAATTCAATCTTCTTTCTGAATGCCTAAAAACTAGAGAAACCCAGCCTTGATAGAAAAATCTACCATTAAAAGAATGTCAAAAGAGTGAAGTGCCAAGAAAAAGAGGTAAAATCAAGTCATATGGCAAGGAAGTTGCTGCTGCTTTTTAAAATTATTTTTAGAGATTTTACTTATTGAGCATGAGTGAGGCAGAGAGGCAGAGGGAGAAACAGACTCCCTACTGAGCAGGGAGCCTAATGTGGGGCTCAATCCCAGGATCCCAGGGTCATGACCTGAGCTGAAGGCAGACACTTTAGCTAGCTGAGCCAGGGAGACACCCCTGTTGCCTCATTTATTGCTTCCTGTAGCAGGAGTGCTATTCAATTCATCACCAGTTGAGAGTGGCTTTGGGTGTGGATTGGGTTTTTTTTTTTTTAACACATTGGGTAAAGATGACGACCACAGGCACACTAAAACATGTTGACTAAGCACATTAATTATGTGCAATAAAAGTGCAGCTACTATGCCGTTTGTTTTAAATAATAGACATAAAATCAGTCACCAAACCAAGAGCCCATTCCATTTGCATCACACAGAAAGTCGAAGATGCTTCAGATGCTTCCATTTTATCCTAAGAAAGTCACGTGGCAGCAATGATTGAAAATTGGCATGTGCTTTCCAGAGAAAGAATAGTTAAGTAGCAGTTGAAAATAGCTCTCTTGACTTAAACTGCTAAGATTTGATTCTCACTTGTACCAAATTATTTGTGACTCGGTTAACTTCTATCTGAAATGGGGATGGTGATATTTCCCATCTCAGATTGTTACAAGTATTAAATGAAATAAGAAATGTTAAGTGTAAGGGGAGGAAGGCGGGGGGTGGGGGTGAATGGGTGACAGGCACTGAGGGGGCACTTGACGGGATGAGCACTGGGTGTTATTCTGTATGTTGGCAAATTGAACACCAATAAAAAATAAATTTATTATTTTAAAAAAAAGAAAAAAGAAAATAAAAAAAAAAGGAAGGTTAATTGCATGGTATACATTAGGCACTTAATAAATGCTGGCTTTTAGTTGGGGTTCTTGGAAATACTGGAGACATTGCTCCCATGTCATAGAAAAACACTGTAGTTTATCTAACACTGCTAAAAATCATGGTCAAGTCTTTCTTATTTGGCTTCATCATTCAAAAATACCAAACCTTTCTTATGTTTCTGTTCTACAGATGCATTTATTTCCATATTACTCCTCAACAACCATTCTCAAAATAATGTATTTAAATAAAATCAATCTCTCAGATTCCAGTATTTTTCTATGTCCTACAAATAATGAGTGAAAGGCTTGTGTCATTGTGGACAATCTTCTAATCTTTTCTAAATATTTTGTGCCTATCTAAAACTCTTAGAGCTGATTTACTTTATCCTCACATGCTGCTTTTATCTTGTAAAATACCCTTCTTACAGATTCATCTCACATAAGGATTTTATGTTTATATTTTTTGTAGGAGGTAATCTTCATTTTTTTTTAAGATTTATTTATTTATTCATGAGAGACATACAGAGAGAGAGAGGCAGAGACATAGGCAGAGGGAGAAGCAAACTCCATGCGGGAAGCCCCATGTGGGACTCGATCCCAGGACTCTGGGATCACATCCTGAACAGAAGGCAGACACAGAACTGCTGAGCCACCCAGGCAGCCCGATCTTCATTTTTGTACTGCCATGAAGCAGCATGCACTAGATACTGCAGAGGACAGTTCAAGCCTGGCTAGCTGGGCTTGGAAGCACAACTCCTGTTAAGTTAAACACAATTCATAGACTGCTGTGATCAGTCCCATTCCATTTGTCCCAGACAGAAAAATCTGCTCATTTTTCATTTCCTTCCCTACATACAAACATAGTCACATGGCCTTAAATCTCATTAATCAAATGTTAATTTGTTACAAGTTATGTCTATTTCAATGCAACAAATTGCTAATCCCCAGATGACCAAAACTGCTCATTCTCTTTTTCTTCCCTTAATATGCTGGTGCCTGATATTTGAAGTTAATGAAGGTTTATTGTATGCAAGCCATCTACATAAAGGGTAGTCAATTCATATCAGGGCTCATTCTGTGCAATGCGGTTTGCAATGAGGCTGTTTTCAATAAGATGACTTTGAAATTCCCAACCATATGTGTCCAGATGATCATGAGAATAGGATACGTGAGGAGAGCTGGAAATGTGTTTGACTTGTGAGGCCAAACTTCTAACACATCATGGTGGTCTACTCTGGAAAGCATATATAAATATAAAATGCATATATGAAGGAAAAAATCTGGACTGCATTTCTTTTTTAAAAGTTTTAAATGCAAAACAGAATTTGCCAAATATTAAGAATAATAGACAAATTACCACACTAAACGGAAAACAGCTAAACATTGGTATCAGACTTCACTATTCCTAAAGTCCAGTGAGCATTTCCCATAGCTCATCTCTCATACCTGAATCTTCAGCCACATGTGGAAGGCATTGTTTACTCCATCTCCAGAAACAACTTCTTCCTTCCTGAGACCTCTAAACTCTTACAGTCCAGGGCTTCTAGGGCTAATATTAGTATTAATATTCATGTTCCCTTATTATTTGAGGCAACTTAGTTCAGTGTTTTCTCAAATTCCATCTCCAAAATTAGGCCTGTGCTTTAACTGAGCATATTTCTAAGATAAGTTATGTAAATTACATACATGATCAAGCTTGCATTTTTTTCTTACCCGAATTAGGTACTGAAAGGCCACTAGTTTAAAATGTAAGTTCAACAGCAATAGTAAAAAAAATATCCGTATCAAGCATTTAGCGTGGTGTTTTGGATTTCTATTGTTATGTAATGAATTCACACAAATAGCAGAAGCTAAAAGCATCATGAATTTACTATCTATCAGTTTCTGGACGTCAGAAGGCTGAGCACAATATAAGTGGGCTTTCTGCTCAGTCTCACAAAGCAGAAATCAGGTATTGGTCAAGTTGGATTTTCAACTGGGGCTCAAGGTCTTCTGAGTTCATTCAGCCAGTTCCTTGTAGCTGTAGGTTTGAGATCCCTGTTTTCTTGCTGGCTCTCAGCTGAGAGGATTGCCTTCTGCTCTTAGAGATGCCTTCAGATGCTAGCCGTGGGACTTCATCACAACAAGGAAGCTTACTTTTTCAAGGCCAGCAAGAGAATCTCTTTCATTTGGAATCTTTCTGACCTATTTTAAGAGCTCACGTGATTGTGTCAGGCCCATCTAGGACAATCTCTTTCTTTACTAGCTCAAAGTCAAGTGATTAAGGACTTTAATTATATCTGCAGATCTTTTTATCTTTGTCATGTAGTGTAGCCTAATCACAGGAGTGACATAGTGACATCCCATCACATCCACAGGTCCTACCAACAACCTGGAGGAGAGGATTTTACATCAGAGGATAGAATCCCTAAAGCCATTGTAGAATTCCTTCTACCACACTTTCTGGGATGTAAGGCACCAGATATCCATAAAACAGAAAAAAAAGCTTAAAAATTTACATAAAGGGAAATTATACACCAAAATTCTCCAGGCCCAGCCCAAAGAGTTGAATTCAATTAGAAGAAAAAGAGGACTTAAATATGTGGAATAATTGAAACAGAGAGACCTTATACAAAGGAATACAAGACAGAGAGGAAGGTAAGGACAGGGAGGACCTAGATTTTTTTAAAGGGGAATAATAAAAATCCTACATAATGAACAGTGTGACAATCAGCTCCCACCCAAGTACAGAACATAGGCAATCAAACTTATTATCTCTCAATCTCCCCAGCCCACTGGCAAAAGATTAGAGAAAATTTCTCTAGAAAAGTTGAGCCATTCCTGAACAATGGTCTAGAAATAGAATGAGAGCAGTTCCCCAGAGTAATAGCTAAATTCACCATTGATACGCCTCCATCCAATCATCCCCATTGATGCTGACATTTTAATGTCTCAGTGTTATGTAAGAATAGCCAGCTACAACTTGGTATTTCCAACACTTGGAATAGTTCATGGTATATAATAGCATGCAATAGCCATTTGTTGAAAGGTTGAATCAATGAATAAATGAATGGATTATACAGCACTAGAAAATCTAAGTCATACTACCTTCTAAATCACAAAATAAAATTTACTTAAAAAAAAAAAAGAAGAGTTAGCAAAGGATTACTTAACTAATCAAATGAGATAAGGGCCGAAAGTGATTCACAAGTAAGAATATGATGTCATAAAAAGTGAATAATCAGAAAATAAGAAATAGCCCCACATAAAAACAAAATTACTAAAACTTAAATTCAGAAAAAAAACCCAGAGAAGAAAAAAATGATGAAGATATCAAAAACAGGAAAGAAAAGATAACTCAAGAATCAACCCAGGAAGTCTAACATCTAACTAACAAATGCCCAAGAAATGAAGTATCAAATTAAATTCTACAAGAACATTTCCCAAAAGGTAAAAAGAATCCCTCAATTTTTTAGGAAAAAGGAATCCATATGACATCAGAACTTTAGGAAAAATTGTAAACAAAAGGTCACAAAGAATCAGTTATCACAATGGCATAAGACTTCTCAACGAAATACTGACTGGAAGACAATTGAAAAAGAAACCTTTAATATTCTAAGACAAATGTGGTTTTCAACTTTAGAATTCTACAACATGTCAAAGTATCATTCAAGGGTAAAATTAGAATAAAGACATTTTTAGATTATGGTTCACAAGCTGCCTCCCATAGAATCTTTCTTGGGAAATTACTGAAGAAGATATTTAATAATATAAGGTAGTAAAATAAAGAAAAAGAACAACATGGGATGCCTTATTTCCAACATGAAATCCCACAGCTTCCCTCAAAACAAGTAGCTAATTTTCAAGCCAAAGTGGATCTACCTTATATCTCCTCACCTAAAAGCAGTTGCCTAAGAGAACATGGAATGGCCTACTACATTCTCAACCAAGATGTGGGCTCAGGTTCAACATCATCCAGGGTGTAGGATGTACACTAGCCTGCTGTGTGTTAGTCATTAAAACACCTGTGTCTGGGAGCCAAAGGGTTGAGGTAGGGTTGGTCTCTCTTAACTAGTACCAATCACCCTCTTGCAGAATCTGTTTTTCCCAGCCCCACAAACCTAGACTCCACTGGATCAGAGGTCCTAATTCCTGGATGAAGGATGCAGGTTTGAAAAAGCTTCTTGGGGATCCCTGGGTGGCTCAGCAGCTTGGCACCTGCCTTTGGCCCAGGGCGCCATCCTGGAGTCTCAGGATCGAGTCCCACGTCAGGCTCCCTGCATGGAGCCTGCTTCTCCCTCCTCCTGTGCCTCTGCCTCTCTCTCTCTATGTCTATCATAAATAAATAAATCTTTAAAAAAAAGAAAAAAGAAAACGTTTCTTACAGCTAAGAGTGTCGCCTGGTCACTTAGCGGTAGGAACAAGGTAACTTGTTCCAGTAGCCTCCTCTATTAAGTCTTTTATAGAGATGTCAGCCAGCTACTACCTTGAAGTCCGATGACAGGTTGCATTTAATAGAGGTACAAAGAGCAGTCTATATTGTATACTTCTTGTTCCCAGCCTTTGATGCCAGCCATGGCTGAAGCAGCTAGTTTTAAACAATGTAATGCGTACACAACTGTACCTTGACCACACCTCACCTCAGCTGTGCCACATATTTCAATTTCCTTCCCAGGGCTTATCTGATGTGAGGCATCTGTCCAGCACTCATGTACATATATTGAAGAAACGTGAGAAGATTAATGACCTATGAGGCAAACCCCAGTCATCAAAGATCAATAAGGAACCAGTGGATACACTTTTCCTTCTCCATTCCTTTTGCAAACAATTCTGGGGCACCCCCAACATGACTCCTCAGTAGGTTTGTGCAGGACTAGGAACCATTCTCTACACTGTACAACCAATCACAGATTAGCAAACACTCCAAAATATCAGGATGGAGGGAAGGAGGGAGGGAGGGAGGGAGGGAGGGAGGGAAGGAAGGAAGGAAGGAAGGAAGGGAGGGAGGGAGGGAGGGATAGGAAGGAAATAGGAGATAGGAAGGGAGGGAGAGAGGAAAGAAAACCAACAATCACAGAAAAACAAAATTATTCAGGAATGTAAATATAATCATATACAGTACATGATTTCATAGTATATGGGAATCCTTAGGTGGCTCAGCGGTTTAGTGCCTGCCTTTGGCCCAGGGTGCAATCCTGGAGTCCCAGAATCGAGTCCTGCATCGGGCTCCCTGCATGGGGCCTGCTTCTTCTCCCTCTGCCTGTGTCTCTGCCTCTCTCTCTCTCTCTCTCTCTCTATCATAAATCAATCAATTAATCAATCAATCTTCATAGTATATAGTTTTTACTTGACCATAGTAATGAAAACTAATATGGATTTAAGAAAAATTGTAAAATAATTATCATGAGAGAATAGGGAGGGTCAATGGGGTGTAAGAGGTAAAAATCTTTACACAGCATTATTGGAAGTCTCTAGATTATGTCTAAATGAACTAGGTGTGAAGAAAATAGTTATTTAGAGACATAGAGAAGTACATGTTTTTAAGCCTTTCAGTCTATTGGATTTTAAAGTTGTGGTGTAAAAACAAAAAACAAACAAGACCACAGAACATGAAATTTACTACTTTAGCCATTTCTAAATGTATTATTCAGCAGTATTAAGTATATACACACTTTTGTGTAACCCAACTCCAGAACATTTCTTGAAAAACTCTAACTCAAACTCTATATCTGTTAAACAATTCCCCATGTCCTCTTGTCTCAGCCCCTTGCAGGCAACACCACTCTCCTTTGTGTTTATATGAATTTGACTACTCAAGGTACCTCAAGTTAGTGGAATCACAGTATTTGCCTTTTTGTGGCTGGCTTATTTCACTTGGCAAAATATCCTCAAGTTTACCCATATTGAAATATATTTCAAAATTCCCTTCCTTTTTAAGGCTGAATCATATTCTATTGTATTTATATGTCACATTTTATTTATCCATTTTTTCCATCGTTGAATAGTTGAATTGTCTGTATATTTTGGCTACTATAATAGTGCTGCTGTGAACATAAGTGTTCAAATGTCTTTCAGATCTTGCCTTTAATTTTTTGAATATATATCCAGAAGTGGAATTGCTAGATTATATGGTAATTCTACTTTCAGCTTTCTGAGAAACTGCCATATTATTTCCATAGTGGCTGTACTATTTTGCATTCCCACTAACAGTACACAAAGTTTTAACTTCTCTACATCCTTGCAACACTTGTTATTTTCTATTTTGTTGTGTTTTGATTTTTGATGGTAGTCATCTTAATGGGTATGTGGTGTTATCTTCTTGTGATCTTGATTTTGTTTGCATTTCCTCAATGATCAGCGATGTTGGGAATCTTTTCATGTGTTTGTTAGCCATTTGTATAATATCTTGGGATAAATGCCTATTCAAGTACCTTGCCCATTTTTCAATTGGGCTAGTTTGGTTTTTGTCGTTGTTGATTTACAGGAGTTCTTTATATATTCTGGTTATTAACACCTTATTAGATGCATGATTTGCAAATATTTTCTCCTATCTATAGGCTGCCATTTTTACTCTGGTGATTGGGTCCTTTGGCGCACAGAAGTTTTAAATTCTGCTATTGTCCAATTTGTCGCTTTTAAATTTTGTTATCTGTGCTGTTTCTTTCTGAAAACACTCAATTTTAATGCTTTTCTGTAATTAAAAATAGTTTGTAAAATGTTGTCAATGGTACATTGTGAAAACCTTATGAGACATCAAAAAAAGAGGAAATGGATATTTAAATCACACTGCAAGGAACAGGCAGGTGGTCAGGGATGCTTAACCAAAAGGGCAAAAGTAGGCCCTGAAATTTAAAGAATGAGTAAAATTAATAATTATAAATTATAGGAAAAGCTAACATTGAGTATTATAGCCATTATGCTATGAATTATATATATATATACATATATGTATATATATATATATGTATATATATATATATATATGAGAGAGAGAGAATGGTTTTATACACACACACACACACACAAACACACACAGAGGGAGGGAGTTCTCCTTTAATCTTTCTAGTGACCCCACAGTGACATAAGCACTATTACATTCAGAGGAGAAAACTAAAGTTCAGAGCAGTTAAGCCACTTCCCCAAATTCTCCCAGATGGTAAGCAGCAAAGCTGAGAAGTGAAACAGTCTAATCGGAGGACAAAACATGACAAAGCACATGCTCTTAGCTATTCTGTCTCTTTTAATAAAAGAATTTGTATAAGGGATTCCAGGCAGAGGGAGCAAGATGAGACAAGCACAGAAGTATGATACAGCATGCTCAGCTGGAGAAGCTGTAGGAAGTTTGAAGAGCTGGACAGCATTCCAATGAGAGGCTTAGATCCTCACAGAGTCTTGTGTGTAGGGAAGGCCTTTAAATGTGTGAGTGCAAACTGTAGGAACTATTAGAGGATTTAGGAAAAGAGGAATGATCTGGTAAATTTGTCTTTAAGAAGACTCATTCTGATTGTGTAGAAAATGGACTGGAAGGTGGACAGACTGGAGCATGAAAACCATGCAGTTACAAAGATGGTGCAGGGAAAGCCTGATTTAAGGCAGAGGCTGGGGATCCCTGGGTGGCGCAGTGGTTTAGCGCCTGCCTTTGGCCCAGGGCGCGATCCTGGAGACCCGGGATCGAATCCAACATCGGGCTCCCGGTGCATGGAGCCTGCTTCTCCCTCTGCCTATGTCTCTGCCTCTCTCTCTCTCTCTCTCTCTCTCTCTGTGACTATCATAAAATAAAAAAACAAAAAAAATTATAAGGCAGAGGCTGTCCGATGGACAGAGGATGCTTATTTTTGAGAGTCTAAGGTATGAATGAGATCGAATCTGCAGGACTTCATGCTCAAATGTGTATGGTACGTGAGTCAGAGAAAAGGGATAAGGGCAGTGGTGTGGGGGTAAATGTTTAACAGCCTGCTTTCCAGGAGAACAAGAAACACTAATACCCATGGGTTTGTAGCATTTACCAATGTCCAGGGTATGACTACTGAATATACAGCAATCTCACCATACAGAAATAATAGAAGTAAATTCCCTCAAAAACACAGAAAACAGCAAAATTAAGTAGAATAATTAGAACATAACAAAACTATTTTCTTTGTTTTGAATATAATTTGTTTAGTCGTAAGTTTATACAGTTTGGGTTTTTAAATAATGGCTGTATTTAGCAACTGGCTTACAAAATCCCTGAAAATTTCACCATGAGCCAGTGTGGGCCAACTCCAGCACACGAACTGGAAGACACTCAAAGTTCTGGTACCTTAGGTGTGATCGATCCCCTCCAGGAAGCCTCCCTTAATCCTACCACAATAAGGAGAGAAGTCCATCTCGGGGCTCCCATGGCATCTGGTGTAGAGTTTTACCGTTGCTTATTTCACACCAAAATTTCATGGCCTATTTGAGTCTTATCTTCTCACTAGTGACATTTTAGTGCTTAGGAAATAAGTTCCAACTTTTTCAAAATATTTTTCTGCCACAGCTGGGCCCTGAAGTACAAAGACAAATAAGAGATAGTTCCTATCTTCAAGAAGTTCATCATCCAGGAAGAGAGACAGATAGTAAACATTACCAAAAATCCACTCTAGTAAGAACTATGATAGAGGTCAAAATGGGGTACAAAGAAGGCACAGATGGATGCCAGCAGACCCAAACCAATCGTTGGTCAGTCAGAAGAAGGATCCTGGAAGTGCTGACATCCAATACTCACGATTCTATCAACATTTTCAGCCTTAATCTTTAACCAGATAAATAAAAACAAGCAAACCAACAAACCAAACCAAAAAAAAAAAAAAATTTACATGAACAGCAACCTAAAAGCATTAAAGCTAAAACACTAAAGCCAATTTGAGAGTTAATGGAGAGAAAGCCCTCTGAGTATTTTTTTACTCTTAAGATTCTATATATTTAAAACAGTCCAGATTTCCAGGGATAATTTTGTAGTTCCTTCATTTTCCAGAAGGAAGTATTGGCTTGAGTCAGGAAAAAGCTTCTGAATTCTCTAAACACAGGAGTAAAGAAACAGGGTGTTGATCTTCCCCCCGTCTCAGTACCCAAAATCAGGCCTCAAAAGAAAATTTATAGGAAACTCTCTTAAAAGTCTAAGAGGTTTTCTTGTCTTCTTTCCTCAATTAGAGGAATGAAGCAACTCGACCCCTATCTCATGCAGGGATGCTTTGGGGTAATTGAGTCATTACTGTCACTGCTCCAGACACCCTCAGCAAACATTCAGTTGCTGGGGTCCTTGGCAGGATTCTCATGCCAGGGGCTCATATGCAAAAACTGAGCACCAAAGTGAAAAGCCATTCGTCCTTGAGAGAGGGAGCTCCTTCAGGATTGTGGACCATAGGTCACTGCAGATTGGGTATTTTGCAGTGTTCAAAACATATTTAGTGCTACTGATTTTTTGCATATGTGTGCTTTATCAGGATAAATAGGGACCATCTTTCCAGAAAGGTTGTGAGGTCCACAGCACAATGTAGGTGGGATATCATTGTTACCAAATAAGTCAATTTTCTGGCTTTTGACACTACAAAGTCTATTTTAAATTTCTCAACTAAGTTTAAGCTCAGGGATGCTATCTAACTAGTTATCTAAACTTTTAAAATGTCTTTTGAGAGAGAGAGAGACAAACCAAGAAACATACTCTTAACCATAGAAAACAAACTAATAGTTACCAGAGAGGAGGGGTAAAATAGAGGATGGGGATTCAGGAGTACTCTTGCAGTGGTGAGGACCAGGTGATTAAAATAAAACACTTAAAAAAATAAAAACAAAATTTAAAAAGTCTTTTAAATTCTTTGAATCTGCTTCCTTATTAACTCAGAATCTCTGTTTACGAGACTTTTGTAAAGATTAAATGAAATAATATTGAAGAGTAAGGAACTAGTATTTGCTAAAGTAGAAAATACAATGTAGATATAATGTATGTTACTAATATTATTATTGATGCTAATAATTGGTAATCATTTAAATATCTGTTTATAAAACAGTTTCATACAATTATAAATTAAATTGGAATATTGATACAAAAGCCAGAAAACAGAAAGAATGATAGCCTTTATATCATAAAAATTTGAAGTATGAATTTTCAAAAATTATAAATGGAGCCAAGAGATAAATAATCACCAAAAAAATTGTATAGGATACATACAAAATATTATATTTCTATATGTATAATAATAGACATATAGTTCAACATATAAGATATAGAAAAAATCATTACTAAAAATATTCAAGTTTTTTGTAATCATAGAAATGACATAGTGAAATATAGAGTTTTAAATCATTTTAGCAAATATTTAAAAAGGATGATACACTAGGCTACAAGTGTGAGAAGGAAAGATACTCTCAAATCCTGTTCATAGGAACAAATTAGCTATTCTCAAGGGCAGTTTGGTAAAATATATAACAAAATTTATACACATCAAGTCAATTTCCAGAAATTATCTTTTTTTAATCCTTTAAATTTAGTGACATTTTCAATTTATTTTTTAAGTCTCTGTTTATTTCCAGTTAGTTAAAATACAGAGTAATATTAGTTTCAGGTGTACAATACAGTAATTCACACTTCCATAGAACACCTGGGCTTATCACAACAAATACACTCCTTAATCCTCATCTCCTATTTCACCCATCCCCCAACCCACCTCCCCTCTGGTTACCATCAGCCTTTCTCTATAAATGAGTCTGTTTCTTTTTTTTTTTCTTAAATTCTGCATATGTGTGAAATTGTATAGTATGTGTCTTTCTCTGACTGACTTTCTTTGCTTAGCATAATACTCTCTACCTCCATCCATGTCATTGCAATGGCAAGTCCATTGACTGATGAATGGATGAAGGAGTTATGGTACACACACATATATAATATATGTATATTATATATATGCATACAATAGAATATTAGCCATTAAAAAATAATTCTTGGAAATTATCTTAAGGAAACAATTAGACAAGTTAAAATATAAATAAGATGTGGTTTACAATGTTTAAAATACTAAAAACTGCAGTATTAGTTATATTAATTATAATATAGTTATAGTTTATTTAATGAAACATGCAGCTATTACAAATATCCCTATGCTTCTATATTTATTGACATGTTATATTAAGATGTTCCTGGTATATTATGGGCTATTCATAACATATTAACAAAAATAGTTTGAAACTGTGTGAAGAATTTAATTGAATTTTTACAATTACTATGATAGAAAATAAGATGTTATACTTGGTAACAATAATAATAGTTAATGTTATTAAATTATTTTTCAATAAGCCTGTATTATTTTTATTATAATAAAGGAAATATTTTTACTTCAAAGGTATAATTTTTTTCTTATCTGTTCTTTATCCAAACAAAATAGACATTTTATCTTTATTATAAATTATCTTTTTCTCTCTTGATCCTATATTTTCTGTCTGCCTATTGCATCAATTGTTCAGTGATGCTACAATTCAATGTTGTCACAATTTGTCTTCATCATAGGACTTGTTACATCACAAAGGCAAGACTCCTCTGAGTTGAGGTCATAGTGACCTTAAGAGAAAAATCCCTATATATCAAATATTTTCTTTTTAACCAATTTATGAAGAAAATGAAGGTGGAGGGAAGGAGGAGGACAACTCAAAGGAGAGAAATAGAAAGTAGTTTGTATGAAAATTGATGGTATTTTATTTATTTCATTAGCCAAAATAGACAGTAGTGTTTGTAGATGAGATCAGTGCATGCATATGTCCAAGCAATGTGTATCTGTATCTTAGAGAAAAGCACATTTGAAAAACAAGACAGTTTTTTTGAAATGGGAGCGTCCTTTTGGTCCAATTTGTGACAGACCTGTAGAAAATATTTGCTTTAGGGACACAGACTAGATTAACTCATATGTATCAGCTCAAGTGGTCCATTGAGACAGATAAAAGAAAGGTGAATATTTGTTCATATATTAAGCAAAGAAAGAATATATAGTGAAAAGCAGGGACATGATCTAATTCTAAATGCTTTCATTGGTATGTTCTAGAAATCCATTTTTTGCATTCTTCTTTTTGCCATGTACATATCCTGCCTTGACTATTTCACTTCTCCCATTGCTTCAGTTCTTAGCTAAGAGACACACAATTATCAATGGCAAAATGAACCTATTTCAATAGACATAGTAAGAACAAAGGAGTTCTGAGGAAAAAGAGATTATGTCTGACGTAGAATCCAAGAAGGGGTAATGTTGCTGAGTGTTTGGAAATTGGAAGAATTTCCTAGACCTGGTCATAAATGGGGAAGATATTACAAATACGTGTAAGGGCCAGAGCACATGAAAAGTTAAAAAGAAGAAAACACTGAAAAAGTTAAAAAGAAACCCAGTAAACTAGTTTTACTGATGTAAAAATACGTGTTCTGAAATAGGAAGAGATGATGCCAGAAAGATAAACTAGGGCTGGATTTCTGGAAGTCTTGAGTGCCAATTAAGAATCTGAAACAATAAAAACAAAAACCATGATAATCATAATGTATTGATATTTCTCTGCCTTTTTTCTGCTTGCACTTCTCCTTGGTTTACTCCCACAATTGTTTCTGATATTGTTATTGCATAAGATGGTGATTATTACATTTTCTGAAAAGTGAAAAAATAAAAACCCATCATTAATTCAACCAAATAAGTGCTGTCACTTTTAATCTCCTTAATTACACAGGTTGAAAGGCATTACGGGAAGATTTGGCAACATTTGGAAAAACGACCACTCAGAGTTAGAGAAATAAGTCCAAATGATACATGATTTTCAGGGAAATTTCTTAAATCTTTCCAACAAGAATGGACATGGCCCATTCTTCATCCAGGCATGTTGACTATTAACGTCACAATCCATTTGCAATGGAAGTAAACGTTCAGGGCTAGAACAGATTGCTAGTGAAAGCTTAATGACCAGAGGTCTCAGAAAACTTGGCAACCAAATGCTAAGTATGCTTACTGAGGCTGGAGAAGAAAAGCTTTAATTAGTGGTCATCAAAGCACAAAGCAAAGGGTCAGCACACCTACTTAGCCAATGTCTCTTTGAAGTAAAACCTACTGGGCTGCTGATTCCCCACACATCCCTGCAAACAGGTGCCCATGCTTCCCATGCTGATTTACTCTCCTTTTCCCTCTCTGTGTGTGAATAGTCTGCCAAGTGGAAGGAGACCTGCCAAGATGCTGAGCTTGAACCTGGACATACACTCCCCAAAACTTACAAGGCTTAACCTACCCACTCCAACAGTATGCTGATCCTAAACCAACCTATGTTGAAATAGGCCAAAATTGTTCCTATGTTCTACCTTTAACTTGTTGCCATTTTTTTGAGACTTAAGAATTTTATTTCACTAAATTTAAACTCTAGCCCAAGGAGATGATGCTAGATAAGTTATTATAGATAGGCAGTCCATCAGTGGGATGGGAGTAGGAGTAAGAGTATCTGTAGGTGAAATGGATTGGTCACATAATATGCCAGCAGGATTGGCTAATTCTCCTTGTTTCAAATCATCTTCTCCATCAGCTTGAAACTTCATCATTAGAAATTAATTTACTTGAGTCTTAAAGTTCTCCACTCTTTAGGATACCACTACTAAAGTGCAAATACCTCTGAAAGCACTAGCACCCCAGGTTTCATCAGCTGCCCCTTCAGGGGAGTGGGATGCAGGCTGGATAACTGGTTTGGAGGAGGGAGATTACAATAGGAAAGACAGAGATATTAAAAGAAGTAGTAGAATGACAAAGGCACTATTTTCCTCTGCACCTTTCTGCGAGAGAATAGGAGGAAGGCACCACTGTTTCCAACTTAATCTTCTCTACCTCAGTAATTCAGACTTCTGACATTTCTTGAATTCTAATCACCTGGCCTCACCTGAAGAGAACCTTATTAAAAGCAACAAGAACACCATAATGGTGGGAAGAAAATCAGAACATATTTGAAGCATATTTAAGTTGGAGTCATAATTGGAAACTTTCTTGGAGTGAAGTTAGGGCTGGGAGTACAGGAAGGCAAGAGATGCCATGTGTGATCACTACATGCTTTTGTTTTTCTAGAAACATAGGTTTTAATTTTTCTGGGATAAATGCCCAGGAGTTCAATCACTGAGTCCTATGGTAAGTGTGCGTTTAGTTTTTTAAGAAGTAGCCATGGTATTTTCCCCAAAGCTGGTAACATTTTACATTCCCACTAGCAACATATGAGAGATCCAGTTTCTCTTCATCCCAGACAGAATTTGGTGTTGTGACTATTTTCTATTTTAGCTGTTCTAACAGGTACATAGTCATATCTCACCATCATGGTTTTAATTCCCATTTCCCTAATGGCTAGTGATAAATGTCTTTTCATGTGCTCATTTGCCATCTGTAGTCTCATTTTAGTGAAAAGTCTCTCCATGTCGTTTACTCATTTTCTAACTAGATTTTTTTAATGTTAAGTTTTGAGAGTTCTTTATATATTATAGTAATAAGTTACTTGTTCAGGTTTGTGGTTTGCAAATATTTTCTCTAGGTCTGTAGCTTGTTTTTTTCTTTTTTAAAAAAAATATTTAAATTCAATCTGCCAACATGATATAACACCCAGTGCTCATCTCATCATATGCCCTCCTTAATGCCCATTGCCCCATTACCCCATCCCCTTACCCTCCTCCCCTTCTGCCACCTTTTGTTGTCCCTTTTTTAATTCCTGAAATTCTGTATGTCATTGATGTAATAAAATAGCACACATTATTTCGTGGTAGTTGGCACCATGGGTACTGCATGAGGTTTACGCATTATTTTCTTTGTATTTGGTCAACATTCCATTTGTCTTCATGCATAGAAAAACCAATAAATAATGTCTTCACTTAATGAAAAAACAATCACTGACTCAATAAAAACTCCTGGCTTGGACTGTGCAAGGCAGGTGCAGCCCCCCAGGGACTAAACACTGCTGCCTTCTTCGGGATGGGATTTTGTCCCCATGGACTCTCCTTACTGGGCTCCAAAAATGTGTGATGAGCCACGAGCACTGTTTCAACTGCAGGCCACTCCCGTCTCTGAAGGAGTTGGATCGCTTTGAAACGTGGAGGAGAAAGCAAGAAGTGACCCTGCATCACCCCCACCCCCAGGTAGTCCTCAGGAACCCAGTCGGCAATCATTGACACTAGGAATAATCTTCTCCCTGGAGTTGTGCATGAGAAGCCTCTGCTGGGTGAACTTACAATGAGACAGTTAGGTGATCTGCCTAATGATTAGATGACCCAGGTCATTGTGCCACACTTTTGGAGGACCCTCGAAGTTCCTGAAACCTTGGATCATTCCTGCCTTTCCTGGTAATCCACATAGTTCATGGAATTTAGTTATTTAAAACTAAATAACTTTATTTAGTTAAAATAAAGTAACCCCCCCTTGTTGAGGGCCTGGTAGCTCAGTCGGTAGAGTGTCAGTCTTTTAATCTGAGGGTCAAGGGTTCAAGTCCCTGTTCAGGTGAAACATGCTCTTCTTATTTCAGCCACTAGTAGAAGAGGGACTCTGCACTGGGCCCAGATAAACTCCGTCTTTGCCAACTTTTTAAGGGCCTTTAGCTCTTTGATTTCTGGGGTTCCCCAGCTCTTCACCACATGGTAGCACATAAGTCCTGCACACTCTGCAAAACATAGTTGATAAACTAAAGTCCAAACACGTCTTGAAATTGTGTTAGCCAACCGCTTTGGACGTTCATTAAAAAGCTTCTCAGGGGCACCTGGCTGGCTCAGTCCGTAGAGGATTTGACTCGATCTCTGGGTTGTGAATTCGAGTTCTTCGTTGGGTGTGGGGATTACTTAAAAATAAAATCTTAAGAAAAAATAGTGACACTCTTTCTGGGATTTAAATATGATGTAAACCCTCTGGAAGTGGAGTTCTCTGCATTTGTTCTGTAGACAGTACCATAGATTTTTCTAAGATTTTAACTGATTTTTGGACAAAAAGTCAAGGTTTTCACCTGATGGGTACTGTGTGTGTGAAATATGACTATATTTGCTTCATCATTGTTCCACTTGTTTCCACCATGTCATATATCTGCAGGAGAAGAACACCTTGTCTGAAAAGCTGTGTATGTTTTTTTTTTTTATCTTCTTAATAGGGTCTTAGAGCAAAAAACAATATTTTAGGGAAACACATTTTGATTTTTTTCATTTATGAATAATGCATAGATGTTTATGTCTAAAAACTCTTTACCAAACTTTAGATCTCAAGTATTTTCTCTATGCTATCTTCTAAAAAGTCTTATAATTTTACATTTTATTATTTTTAAAAGATTGCATTTATTTATTTATTTATTTATTTATTTATTTATTTATTCATGAGAGACAGACAGAGAGAGAGGCAGAGACACAGGCAGGGAGAGAAGCAGCCTCCATGCAGGGAGCCTGATGCGGGACTCGATCCCAAGAGTCCAGGATCATGCCCTGAGCCAAAGGCAGACCCTTAAATGCTAAACTACCCAGGCGTCCCTAATTTTATATTTTATATTTAAATTTAATCCTATTTGAGTAAACTTTTGTATGAGGGATGAGGCGTAGGTTGAAGGTTTTGTTGTTGTTGTTGTTGTTGTTTTGGGGGGGGGTGCCTGTTGATAGGTAATTTACTCCAGTGAAACTGTCTGGGCTTTGAGATTTCTACCATGAGAGGTTTTAAATTATGAATTCAATTTCCTTAATATTCAGAGGATTATTCAAAAATCTTTTTCATATTGAATTAGCTGTAATTTTCAAAGAATTGATTTATTTTATTTAACTTGTCAAATTTTCGTGGAGTTGTTCACAGCATTCGCTTACCATATTTTGGATGCCTGAAGGATCTGTAGTGATAGCTATTGTTCCATTCAGATATATGTCTTTTTTTCTTTGTCAGTCTTGCTAGAAGTTTTCTATCTTATTGATCTTTTCAAAGAACATTTTTATTTCTTTGATTTTCTGCTTTGTTTTCCTCTTTTCAATGTAATTGCTTTCTGCTCTTGTATTTATTATTTCCTTCTTTAGGATTTATTTTGTTCTCTTTTTCCTCTGGTTTCTTGAAGTGGGAGCTTAGATTATTGATTTAAGACTTTCTCTTTTCTAATGTAAGCATTTAGTGCTATAAATTTTTCTCTCAGCCTGGGGGCTTTAGCTGTGTCTTACAACTTGTAGTATGTTTCATTTTGATTTCAATTCACTTCAGTGCATTTTTAAATTTCCTTTGAGACTTTTTCTTCGATCCATAAATTAATTTTAAATGTGCTATTTAGCTTACAAGTATCCTTAGATTTACCTTTTACTTTCTGTTATTGTTTCTTATTGTGATTCCATTGTGGTCATAGAATATATTCCATATGACTTAAGTTATTTTAAATTTTTTGAAATATTTTTATGGCCCAGGGGTTGGTTGGGATACATCCTTACCTCTCAGCAAAGGCAGAAGGCTAGACTCTTCACTTGACCTCTACTAGCAGGGACAGGCTGGAGGCAGTTTTTTCCATGCAGGTGGCTGAAATAAAGTGGTTATTGTCTACGAAATGTCAATTTTTTGTCTTTCTAGGCCATCCCTTTCCTGATTCTTTGGCTAAAGAGAACAGATTTCTATAAGGAGATTGGTTTTTGATTGTTTGTTTTTTGCCTATGTTCATTGGCATTTCTGGGTTTCTAGTTTCTCTGGTCTCTAGTATCTAGATATATGAAGGAAAAAGAAAGCCCAGGAAACTCACCACCATGTTGTTTCTTGGTTCCTAAGGTACCTCACTGGTCAGCCTTCTCTTGAACTTTTAGTCTTCAAGTCTGTGTTTTATATATAATGATCAGAATTTTCTGTTGTACTTAGTGGGAGGAATAGGAAAAACTATGTCTACTTCATCTTTATAAAAGTGGATGTCTAATTATTATTTTATAATGTATGAATAAATATTTTTAAGTTTGCCTAAATTTCTAATATGGTAAACATCAATAAATATAACCCCATAAGAAAAAATTTTGAGGTCCTCAAAAAATTTTCAAGTGAAAAGAGATCCTGATCGCCCCCAGATTAGGGAACCATTATCATAAAGAAATGTTTTTTAAGATGATTACTGAAAAATGCCAGTGTTTTAGCTACATATAACTCATTGGTACATAAAGGGAGTAGTCTCCATGGAGATACAGAAGAAAAAGCCAAATCTAATATCCCTCTTCCCAGGACACTGAGAACAATATGTGATACATAGGGTGACTATATATCCTGCTTTTCCTGGGAAAGTCTATTTTTTTTAAGGTATAATTATCAATTATAGTTTCTTGCATTCTCAGAGTATCCTGCTTTGCATGGTAAATTATATTGTCACCCAGATTATACAGATCAAGACTGTGCCACCATCCCTCTTTACTCTTGGTCTCGAAAAAACTTCTCAAACCTCAAATTTTCAAATACCTTAGGATACAAACTATAAATATAATATTTAATTTTTAAACCACATGTTGATGCTACCACTTTTGCCAGGCAAGCTAAGTCTTTGCCTCAGGATCACTGCCAAGACAGAACTGCAATCACTTCCCTCCCTGTCTCTAAGTCTTAACTGTGTGAAGATATCTCTTCTACAATTTTAAGTTTGCCTTAAAGCTTGAGCTAAACATGTCCCCTTAAGTTTACATCGAGGACCAACCTCAAAAGGCATAATATCTTGAAGAACTTCTCAGATCCCTGGCATTCTTTCAGTCATGTTTTCTCACTGTTACTGCTAGCTCATCTTCTCCATTATGGGAATCAAGAAAAAAAATCTCAGCTATGACAGAAATAGTAGAAAAAGTTTCAATATTTGGATGGCTAATCCTAATGATAGATCCAATTCATTCTTTATCCATTGATTTAAAAAACATTTAATGGGAACCTACCCAATGCTCTTGTCTTGAATTTTATAATCACAGAAAATAGCAAAAACAAACTGGAAAGTACTTATCTCCCTCAAAATATTCTTTCAAAAAGCTTTTATTTATTATTTTCTATATTATTTATTTATAATATAGATAATATTTATAATATTTATATATAATATAATTCATGAGAGACACAGAGAGAGAGAGAGAGGCAGAGGGAGAAGCAGGCTCCTCGCAGGAGCCAGATGCGGGACTCGATCCCGAATCCTGGGATCACGACCTAAACTGAAGGCAGACGCCCAACTGCTGAGCCACCCAGGCATCCCTCAAAAACAGTTTTTAGAAGACGAAAGCAAACGTGTAATTTTCCATCTCAACATGTCCTAGAATATCTTCTCTACACTAATTTCACTATGAACAAACTATATTTTAAAAGAACAAAACAATAATCTCATATACATAACGTTAAGAATTTGTGTGGCAATCACTTTGAGGAGTTATGTAGAGGGGAAACATTTTCCTATGAGCATATGAATTTGAAAAAGAGTCTCATTATTGCAGAGACTCTTATCCAACAACTAGATTTTGAGTTTATTGAATCAATTCCTAGACAGTCTCATAAATACAGGCTTTCCCTCTCACCAAATTTGAACTCTAAAGAGAAAGTGGGAGTCTAACTTTCAGAATTTAACAAAGAAACGATGTCACTAAGTTTATGTTTCTTTGTTTTGAAAGAGAAATCTCTCAGAGACCTAAGACTAGCACAAACCCTGAAAAACAAATGAATTTCAAATGGTGCTAAGTCTCTCACCCCATATTCGATGCACAACATGCCAGTGTTAGGCAGCGCCTTGCTACAAGTCAGGCTTGAGCAACATGGAGGAGGAGGTGTCAAGACATTCTTACCAATAGGGAATATTGCCACAAGAGAAGAACAGGGTCTGAGTGGCTATACTGATCATACTATTAACAAATATTACCAATATTAAAGATTTGTTTGCCAGTTTGGGCAAAATAGTAGAATAAAAGAGTTTTTCTCTGTCATGTGGTTAACTTAGTTTTCCTCTTTATGAACCAGCTTTTTCTTCCTCTGGATGCCTGTAATTTGCTTTATTTCCAGGGAACTTGCTTAGAGTCGTCATTCAACTTCTAGAAATTATTGAAACTAATATGTGGCAAAGGAGCCAACATTCATCCTGCTAGAGCCTAAGTTTGACATCACAGCATACTACTCCACACAGCCCAGATTTAGCCTCAGTATCCTCCACAACACAGTATTCAAGATATCCTCTATCACTTGCTCTGGGTTGACATGAAAGCCCCATTTTCTATCACTGCCCTAACATGAGGTTAACCACATAAAAATATTCACACTTCTAGATTGTGTCTCCTTAACTACTCATAGTCATACGCTTCATTACTATCTCACTTCATTTCCCTCTCTCACCTCCTCTCTCTCATCCACTTCTTTCACCACCTCCTTTCCTCATTTTCTGTCTTAACTCAAGATATTTGTCCTTCATTAAAGTGTATCAGTTTTTCCTGACCAACTTCAAAACCTACCACCCCCACCAAGGCTTCCCAGATATTCCAATCAAAGAAATGCAGGAGCCTGGACTTACTATACACAAAAGCACAAGTTTGCAAAAATTTGCCTTTCAGTATTATACTTGAACATGTACATCCTCATGACCCAAATGGAGATGATAGCATATCATCTATTGAGTGACCCAGTGAATAAGTACACATAAATGTATGAATAATATCAGTATAATGCATACTTTTAACAGCAAATGAAACATTCTGTACAAGTACAGTGAAATCTTTGAATATTTGACTGCTTACCTGCATAGTTTTAGAGCAGAAGAAATAGATTATCAAAGCAACATACAGAAAAACTAATAAAAATGACAGAACCTAAGGAAAATGGAGCAAAGCTAGCACTTATAATATGAACCAAACATAAAATATTTATAAAAATATTAAAGAAATATGCACAGATGGGGCACCTGCATGGCTCATGAGGTTGAACATCCAGCTCTTGATTTCAGCTCAGGTCATGATCTCAAGGCCATGGGATTGAGTCCCATGTTGGGCTCCACACTGGACGTGGAGCCTGCTTAAGATTCTCTCTGTCTCTGTCTCTCTCCTTCTCTGTAAAAAATAATGAAAGAAAGAAAGAAGGAAAAAAATAAAGAGAGAAAGAAAATAAAGAAAATATGCAGAGCCCCTATAATAAAGATATCTCTAAAATTTTAATGAGGCCACAAAAGAACAAAAGAATTAGAAACATTTCTTATTTCTTATTATGTTAAGACATTCCATGTTCCTTGATAAGAAAACTACAATAAAGATGTCACCTCTTTCAGGCACCTGGGTGGCTCAGTGGTTGAGCATCTGCCTTCGGCTCAGTTTGTGATCCTGTGGTCCTGAGATCGAGTCTCACATTGGGCTCCTCACAGGGAGCCTGCTTCTCCCTCTGCCTATGTCTCTGCCTCTCTCTCTGTGTCTCTCATGAATAAATAAATAAAATCTTTTTTTAAAAAAAAGATGTCACCTCTTCCAAAATTAGTTTTTGATCTTAGCACAATTCTGAACAAACTACCAATGAAGAATTTTGAGAGTAGGTAAGTAATTTGGTGGAATAATTTTAAAGTTAATCTAGAAGTAAGAAATTGATGCAACTATGGAAAAAAATGAAAAAGAAAAGTAACATGATATTTGATATTAAAAATAAATTACTTCTGGAGCACCTGGATAGCTCAGTCTGTTAGGCTTTACTCTTGATTTCGGCTCAGGTCTTGATCACAGGATCGTGGAGTTGAGCCTCCCTGTAGGGCTCTGGGCTCAGTGCCAAGTCTGCTCAAGATTCTCTCTCCCTCTTCCTTCCCCTCTGCACCTCTGCATGCACTTCTCGCTCCCTCAAATAAATAAATAAAATCTTTAAAGATAAATTACTTTTATTACTGAAAACATTAAGATAATAATAATAGTGTATAATAATATTAATAGGAGTTATTGGAGGACTATTAATTGGTAGGCTTGAGTAAACACTTTACAACATTATTTAATTTCCACACAATTCTCTGTTGAAGACAATATTGTGCCAATCTTACAAATGGCTAGGTTAAGTCACTGGCCCGAGTTCAGATGCAGGGGTAGAACAGACTATTGGACAAGAGCATAGGCTCTGGAATCAAAGAGGTCTGTATTCCAATCCCAGATGTACCCCTTGCTAGCTGTGAGATTTGACCTTGTGATTTAACATCCTGAAGCTTCAATTCCTAATCTGCATTTTGAGGATAACAATAGCCCTCCTCTACGAGCAATATATGATGAAACATTATAAATCTCCTTGACAGAGTCACTGTCACATAGTTGATGCTCAACAGATGCAAGCTTAAAAATACAACAACAACAACAACAACAAACCATGTTGGAACAAATATTGAAATTCAATAATAATAGCTAACACATAATGAGCAACTACAATGTTCTGGGCACTGTTTTTAATGTTTTCCATGCATAAATTCAAACATTAGAGTCAGTCACTATTATAACCTCCATTTTAGATATCATGAAACAGAGGCACAGAGAGTTAAAATAATTTGCCCTGGGAGTACAGCTAAACTGAGGCAGAGCTGTGATTAAGCACTGGGGTGCTCTAAGCCACCATAATCTACAGCACTTCCTCATGTGTGATCCCACTGATAGAGGTCAGAGAGGGAGTAGGATACAGTGGGAAAGCCTGAACACAGGCTGTGGTTAGGACCCCACTCAATACCCTAGGTTTAAGTAGTGAAGACATGGACAAGAGCAGAAACCACAGAATTAAAAAGGAGAGAACATGGGGCACCTGGGTGGCTCAGTGGTTGAGCATCTGCCTTTAGCTCAGGGCATGATCCTGAGGTCCAGGAATCGAGT